>NC_044398.1:24682999-25342999 GCF_006542625.1 Nomascus leucogenys | reverse complement strand
TTGCTTACCCCATGAAGGGTTCAAACAAGGGCCATCTGTCAGGAAAGGAGACACATGGACTGAGGAATATTGCCTTGCAGGCTTCTGAACCATGACTGATTCTCATCCTCCCTCACACAGGACAGCAGCCAGATTACCTCCAACTCCAAACCACCACATTCAACACCACAGTGAACATCTCTGTATGTGTCCCATTATGGACTCACGTGAAAATTCCCCTGGAATAGAGATGTCCCAGGTAGCTGAATTGATGGGCCATTGGGGATGTATATACTTAATTGAATTAATCCCCCTTTTTTTCTTTCTTTTTTTTTCTTTTGGCTTGTACAAGTTCTAGAATTCTTGGACTGATTATCCATCTTGACAAAGGAGGCCTTGAATCAAATTTAATCTGATAAAAAAAAATAAATATACCTTTCTTCTTTTCTGCAATAGACTAAATGTATAGTCCCCACAAAATTCATTTTAACCCCCAAGATGATGATGTTAGAAAGTGGGGACTTTGTGAGGTGAATCGGTCCTAATGGTAGAACCCTCGTGCATAGGTTTAGTGCACTTATCAAAGAGACATCAGAGAGATCCCTTGTGCCTTCTGCCATGTGAGTTATAGTGAGAAGACAGCCATCTACTAGGAATCAGAACCTCATCAGACACCAAATCTGCCAGCACCTTGATCTTAGATTTCCCAGACTCCAGAACTGTTAGAAATAAATTTATGTTGTTTATAAGCCACCCAGTCTATGGTATTTTGTTATAGCAGCCCGAAAAGACTAAGACATATGCCAAGCACCATAGGAAATGTGCTACCTGTTATAGACACATCTTCTATGTGCCATTATCCACCCTTTAAATAAAGGCCTTAGAATGAGCTGGGCAATGGAAGTGGGAAATGTCAATCTTTGCCTATTCCTTGGCATAGGGAAGGGGAGCAAAAGAGAAAAAGGAGAGAGCTCTGGTAAAGGCTGGATCTTCTGGGTGTATAATAGCTCTCCTGGAGGCCCATGGAAAAACTCATTGTGTAGAACACTAGGCTGTGCTCTTCCAAGACCTGGGCTGGGCTTATAGCAGCAACTAGACCCTTCCCAGTCCAAGAGAGACGCACACTTCAGCCAGAAGCCACGGAGCCTATGAGATTACTGTGGAAGGGAAGCGGGAGGCAGAAGCCCAGATCAGGAAGACCCTATACTGTCTTCCTAACTAGAACTACAAAAGGCAATTACTTGGCTCATCTGCAGCCTGTCCACAGCCAGCCCAGGCCTGATGGACTCTAGTGTGGACATCAAGAAATGTAGCAGGATGATCATGTGGGTGGCATGGAGTTTCCCCTGAGCAGGAAAAAGGACGGACTGTGTCCCAGCCACAGACAGCTTCCCAAACTCCAGCAGAATGCTTTCAGACATGCAGACAGATGTACAGACAGACATGCAGATAGATTTCCAGACAGACACGCAGGTACATGTGCAGGAAGATGTGCAATTGGGGAGGACAACTATGGGCACAGAGATGTACATCCTGTCATATAAAGTGACTCTTCTTCCAGCCACCTCAGTCTCCTCCAGCACAGCTAGCCTCTCAGTTTATCAGCACTATTGCTGAAAGCAAAAGAGCATCAAGGGCCTTCCATTTATATCAAGGAAGAGTAACAGACTGATTCCCCTTTCCCTCCCAGCCAAAACAACTAAAACACCATACAAAATATAGGAAATCATTTTCTTATCTTTTCTTTTCTTTTTTTCTTTTTTTTTTTTGAGACTGGGTCTCACTCTGTCACCCGGGTCACCCAGGCTGGAGTGCAGTGGCACAATCACAGCTCACTGCAACCTCCGCCTCCAAGGCTCAAGTAATCCTCCCACCTCAGCCTCCTGAGTAACTGGGATTACAGGGGTGTACCACCATGCTCAGCTAGTATTTTTGTACAGATAGGGTTTCCTGAATATTCCTTTATCTACTAAGGAAATTGAATTTGTAGTTATAAACTTCCCCACAAAGAAAAGCACACACAGACACACACACATACACACAGAAAACTACAGGCCCAGATGACTTCTCTGGTGAATCCAACCAAACGTTGAAGGAAGAAATGACACCAATTCTACGCACTCTTCCAGAAAATCGAGGAGGAGATAATACTTCTAATCTCATTCTATGAGGCCAGCATCATTCTGATACCAAAAGGAGAAAAGTATTGACCAATATATTAATACTTCATGAACCTTGATGCAAAAATTATTAACAAAATTTTAGATAATGTAATTATTGTGTACAATCATTGTACATACTGTAATTTTAGCAAATTACAATATATAAAAATGATAATACATTATGACCAGGTTTTATTCCAGGGATTCAAGGTTGATTTAACATTCAAAAATCAATTAATGTAATATACCGTATTAACAAAAGGAAGGACAAAAGCCAGCTGATTACCTTAATAGATGCAGAAAACAAATGACAAAATTCAACACCCAGTCATGATGGAAATTCTCTACAGAATAGAAATAAAAAGAACTTCCTCGACCTGATGAAGGGCCCTGTAAAGCTCACAGTTAGCATCACACTTCGTGGTGAAAGACTGAATGCTCTTCCCTTAAGATCTGGAATCAGGGCAGGGCACAGTGGTGGCTCACACCTATAATCCCAGCACTTTGGGAGGCCAGGGCAGGCGGATTACCTGAGGTCGGGAGTTCCAGACCAGCCTGGCCAACATGGTGAAAACCCATCTCTACTAAAAATACAAAAATTAGCTGGGGGTGGTGGCAGGCGCCTGTAATCCCAGCTACTCGGGAGGCTGAGACCGGAGAATCGCTTGAACTCAGGGGGCGGAGGTTGCAGTGAGCTGAGATCATGCCATTGCACTCCAGGCTGGGCAACAGAGTGAGACTCCGTCTCAAAAAAAAATAAAAATAGGCCGGGTGCAGAGGCTCATGCCTGTAATCCCAGCACTTTGGGAGGCCAAGGTGGGCAGACCATGAGGTCAGGAGTTCGAGACCAACCTGACCAACATGATGAAACCCCATCTCTACTAAAAATACAAAAATTAGCTGGGCGTGGTGGTGTGTGCCTGTAATCCCGGCTACTGGGTAAGCCGAGGCAGGAGAATGGCTTGAACCCAGGAGGCAGAGTGAGCTGAGATCGTGCCACTGCACTCCAGCCTGGGTGACAGAGTAAGACTCCATCTCAAAAATAAATAAATAAAAATAATTTTTTAAAAAAACACTGTTAATGCAACAAAAAGATAAGTCATAGATTGGGAAAATGTTTGCATATCACATATCTGATACAGGACTTGTAGCCAGAGTATATAAAGAACTCTCAAAATTCAATAATAAGAAAACAAACAACCCAATATGAAAATAATCAGCAAAAGATTGGAACAGACACTTTATGAAAAAATATTTACAAACGGCAAATGGTTATTAGAGAAATGCAAATTATAATCTCAATGATACCACTACATACCTATTAAAATAATTAAAATGTAAAAGACTGACCATACCACGTGTTGGTGAGGATGTGGAGGAACTGGGCCTCGTACACTGATGCTAGGAATGTAAAACGATGCCATCGCCTCTAATTGGGACTCTGAGCCCGGGCGATTTCTGGTGCTGGCGCGGCTCCAAGAAGGCACCCGCATGAGCCTCAGAACCCAGCACGGTTGCTCCCAGCACCGCAGTGCGCACCTCAGGGAGGGCAAAGCTGGCGCATCCCCGCCACCACTCTTCCACCTGCTCGGTGGAGAAGGGCAGATGAGAGGGTCCAGGTCGAAATCTAGCTAGCCCTGGGCCTCCAAGCAGGAAAAGGACTACACTGAGCAGGGGGGCCAGGGCAGGCCGCAGGCAGCCTCCGCAGGAGCCCGGCCAACACCTGGGAGACCCGGGGCCACCAAAGGGCAGCAAAATCAGGGGCGCTGCCGAGACCCGGAAACCCACCACAACTCCAGGAAGGAAACCAAGGGGCCGACACAAAAAACCGGGAAGGAGGGAGAGGAGGGCATCGGAGTGCTCAGAGGAGGAGCAGCTTCCTCCTGGGCCTGGGACTGCTCTGCTGGCTCCCGCTGCCCCCTCCCTTCCCCCAGGCCCACCTCCCCACCGCTTCACCCTGCCCTCTCACCACCTCCCCCTGCGCCGCGCAGCAGCCGCTGCAGGGCCCCTGGCGGCCGACTGGGGAGCAGTTCTCTGGCCTCAGTTCCCAGCCACCTCGCCCGCCCATGCACACACTTGCGCCACACCTTGCGTCCCACTTAGCCACACCCTGCCCCTGCTGCGTCCCCACTCGCATGTCAGTAGGGACATTGTTCTCTGGGCTTTTGGTTTGGGGACCCCCCCACTCTGCTTCTCCACTGTTCCCTTTGGTTTCCCAGAGAGGGGCCTGGGAGGGCTCCCCTGGCCTTAAAAGGAGCCCAAGCCCCTCTCATTCTGGCGTGCCCTACTCCACTGTCCTGGCAGCAACAGGTGTGGCCAGTGGAGTGGGACGCTTGGCCCCCAGGATGCCCCCAGCCAACTTGTGTCTTTGTCACCACGTGGAGCTCACACCTATTTTTCTTCCTTCCCTCCTTTTGCTAGTCCCTGCACTCCTTTGCACGGCCTGCTTTGGGGTACAGAAAGGAAGGCAGGAGGGGTTTGAGCCACCTACCCTTCTTCACAGGGGCCCCAGCCCCCTTGCCCTCAGTCTGGGATTCGAGTCTCTATTGCAGTGATGCAGATGCAGGGTCACCTATTGTCCAGGTGAGGCCCGGGCTGCCTGTGGCAGCCACCTGAGGTGAGCTGGGGCCACGCCCCAACCCTACCTGCTTCCCCCACTCAGCCTGTTTCTCCCTCCTCAGATGGGGTGCCAATAACAAAGAGCTCGGCCTTCGCGAGCCCCACCCCCAGGCTCCCGTTCACAAACTACCTCTAGACAGTTGTGTTTTTTGTTCAGTGTTTCATTCTTAACATCTATCATGGCTGCTGCTCCCAGCACCAAATGTCCATCCTCATTACCTCTTATTCTGCTCACATTCCCCTCCCCCAAGATACTCTTCTCAGGCAAGAGGGGCTGCATGTGTCAGGCTGCTTATGGACCCCCTCAGTCCCAGGGAAGATGGGCCGGGACCCTCAGATGCTGCAGCAGAGTGACAAAGGGGACTGAACTGAACATAACAGGTACAGGGGCTGCCTTCCCCGGTTCTGTCAGGGAGTGGGTAGGTCCCAGGCCAGGGACCCCCTCTGGTTTCCTATTTGCAGTTACTTGAATTTTCAAAATATCCTTTTCTGGAAAAAAAAAGATACAACCACTTTGGAAAACAACTTAACAATGTCTTTAAATGTACATCTAACAGGCTGGACATGGTGGTGCACACCTGTAATCCCAGTTTCTTGGGAGGCTGAGGCAGGAGAATCTCTTGAATCCGGGAGGCAGAGGCTGCAGTGAGCCGAGATCGCACTACTGCACTCTAGCCTGGGTGACAGAGCAAGACTCCATCTCGAAAAAATAAATAAATAAATAAATAAATATAATATATATTATATAAATATATATAATATATAATATAAATTATATAATATATAATATATAATATAAATATATAATATATTATATATTATATAAATATATATAATATATGAATATATAATATATTATATGAATATATATAATATATTATATGAATATATATAATATATTATATAAATATATATATATAATGATCCAGTCCACTGGTAGATATTTGATTTGCCTGAGAGAAATGAAAACTTATATTCTCACAAAGATTTGTAGATGAATGTTTATAGCAGCTTTATTTGTAATAGACAAAAACTGGGAACAACCTAAATTTCCGTCAACAGATGAATGAATAAATATGTGTGAAAAGAACAAAGTGCCAAAGAGATATTTGTACACCCATGTCCAGAGCAGCATTATTCACATAGCCAAAAAGTGGCAGCACCCCAGGTGTCCACTCACAGATGAATGGATAAGAAAAATGTTGTGTATATATATATATATAATGGAATATTATTTAGCCTTAAAAAGGAAAGAAGTTCTGACACATGCCACAGCACAGATGAACCTGGAAGGCCTTATGCTAAGTGAAATAAGCCAGACACAAAAAGACAAATACTGCATGATTCCACTTTTCTGAGGGACCTAGAGTAGTCAAATTCAGAGAGACAGAAAGTAGAATGGTGGTTGCTGGGGCTGGGGGGAAGGAGGACGGGGAGTTATTGTTTAATGGGTTTAATCAGTTTTGCAAGATGAAAAGAGTTATGTGGATAAATGGTGGCAATGGTTGTACAAGCATGTGGATATATTTAAGTGTATTAGACTAGACACTTAAAATGTTAAGATGGTAAATTTTATATTATCCGTATTTTACCACAATTAAACTTAGCCCTCCACTGGCCGGGCGCAGTGGCTCACGCCTGTAATCCCAACAGTTCGGGAAGCTGAGGCAGGTGGATCACCTAAGGTTGGGAGTTTGCAACCAGCCTGACCAACATGGAGAAAACCTGTCTCTACTAAAAATACAAAATTAGCCGGGAGTGGTGGTGCATGTCTGCAATCCCAGCTACTCGGGAGGCTGAGGCAGGAGAATCGCTTGAACCTGGGAGGCAGAGGTTGTGGTGAGCCGAGATTGTGCCATTGCACTCCAGCCTGGGCAACAAGAGCAAAACTCCGTCTCAAAAAAAAAAAAAAAATTAGCCCTCCACGGCAGACATTTATGCTGCAAATGAGTTAGAGAAAAATTAAGAAGTATTTTACACCAAAAAAAAAATTTTTTGGCTGGGCGTGGTGACTCGTGCCTGTAATCCCGGCACTTTGAGAGGCCAAGGCGGGCAGATCACTTGAGATCAGGACTTCGAGACCAGCCTGGCCAACATGGTGAAACCCCACTCTACTAAAAATACAAAAATTAGCCAAGCAGTGGTGCATGCCTGTAATCCCAGCTACTTGGGAGGTTGAGGCAGGAGAATCATTTGAACCCAGGAGGCAGAGGTTGCAGGGTTGCAATGAGTGTAGATCACACTATTGCACTCCAGCCCGGGTGAAAAAGCAAGACTCTGTCAAAAAAAAAAAAAAAAATTAAATGCCAGGGGAAGAAAGAGATTTCTTACACCCTGAAAGAACCTAGACAGCTTCCTGGAGGAGGTGTCATTTGGTTGAGATTCAGGAAGGAGAGTAGGATTTACCTTGAGAAAAGGAATTGGGTATCCCAGGCAAAGGACGGCTTGAGCAAAGGCCAGGAGGCTGGAGTGAACACTCTCCAGCCCACTCCAACCTCCTGGGGTCAGAGAGCTGGCATCCGAGGAACACCCTGAGTTGGGGGTATGAAGTTGAAAAGTAGACGGGGCCTACCCTCGAGGGCCTCCCAGCCTCTGTTGGAGAAGAGAGACATTTGTAAACATCACTCCCAACTGAGCCAGACCCACAGCGCCACAGCTGCATCATGATGGCCACTCAGGAAGGGAGAGACTTGAGGTCAGCCCTGGACAGTCATCAAAAAATAAACATGTCCCTGGACATTCAGGAAACGCCCAGCCGAAGCTGTGTCCAGGCGGGGCTGTTTGCTTATTTGTGACTTTCCTGCTTTCCATCACCCTGTCAGCAGCCACCCTACCCCCATCCTCACTCTGATGCCCAGTCCAGCCTGGCCTCAGTCATTGGCTTCAGAAGAAAACCAGTTCCTATGTCCAGACATGGTGGCTTATGCCTGTAATCCTAGCACTTTGGGAGGCTGAGGCAGGAGGATCACTTGAGCTCAGATTTTCAAGACCAGCTTGGGCAACATAGAGAGAACTCATCTCTTAAAAATAAAAATAAAAAGAAGAAAACCGGTTCCTGAGAAGATAGGCAGGAGAGGAAGCAGCACAGTATGTGTGGGGTCGGTGGGTGAGTGTTGTGTCAGAGTGCATTTGCACAGACATAGGTCTGGCCATGTGTGTGATGGAATGCAGGTGTGTTTGCCCACATGTGCAGGCACGGGTCTGTGCGTATGTGTGTGCACACGTGGGTGTCGTACTATGGTAAGTGGGGGTCTGGATGAAGCAGTGTGGACCCTGGGCCCAGCTGGACTGGGTTGAAATCTAACTCCAACAAGTTACTTTGCCTTTCTCTGCCTCAGTTTCTACATTTGCTAAATGGGGAAAATAATATTACTGGTCTCACAGTTGTTGTAAGGATTGAAATCATTCAAGAAGGCACTTGATCAATGGTGCTGGTGCATAGAAAGTGCTTAATAAGTGTTAGCATTAACATTTGTCATGTATCCATGTGCATATGCATGAGAGAGACGGGATGTGTATGCGTGTGTGCACACATGTGGGTTATGAGTATGGACATGTGGGCAGCTTTGCAGAGACTGCATGAGCGTTTCGAGGGTACATGTGCTGGGATTCTGGAAACAGCCACCACAAGCAGCCTGGTGCCCTCCCAAGGAGCCCAGGACCACCCTCACCACAGAGGAAAGCCAGTTCTTTGGGCAGCCTACTTCCCCGCAGCCCTCTGCCCTGAGGAGGAGGCCCCAAGAGCTGGTCTGATTTCTTCTTGCTTTGGGCTGCTTAAGTCTTCTGTTGTCTTTCCATTTCCTCAGGCTGCAAGAGTGTGGAGATTTTTTTCTATCGAAGGCCAGTGACCCCCAAAAGAAATCAAGCAGGGGATATATGCAAAAATCAACTTAATCTGGGGTCTGTTTTTCCTTGAAAAATAACAAAGGAACCCAACTCCTCTGCTTTTTAAATCAAGAACAGTAAGTGGCACCAATGCTTAAAAAAAAAAAAAGTTCTCATATTATATATTATGTGAAATTGCTTTATAAAGGGTAAAGCACTTTACAGATGTGAGGAAGTCTTATCCTTTCAGAGGCAAAGCGCACCCCACCAGGGCAAGGGAGGAGCCAGTAAAGGGGGAAAGAGAGATTAAGAGGAAAAGCTGTCAGCCTGGCACTGGGTGGTTCGTTGAGGATCCAGTCTTCAATACTGATAAACAGACAACCATATTGAACTGCTCTGATTCACAAACCTTTAGAATTTAAATTCTAGATGGGGAGCCAGGCACGGTGGCTCACACCTGTAATCCCAGCACTTTGGGAGGCTGAGGCAGGTGGATCACGAGGTCTGGAGATTGAGACCATCCTGGCTAACACGGTGAAACCTCGTCTCTACTAAAAATACAAAAAATTAGCCGGGCGAGGTGGCAGGTGCCTGTAGTCCCAGCTACTTGGGAGGCTGAGGCAGGAGACTGGCGTGAACCTGGGGGGCAGAGCCTGCAGTGAGCCAAGATCACGCCACTGCACTCCAGCCTGGGTGACAGAGCAAGACTCTCTCAAAAAAAAAAAAAAAAAAAAGAAAGAAAAAGAAAAAAAAGAATTTAAATTCTAGATGGAAACACAGTGGGCTTTGGACTCAGGCTGGCCTGGATTCAAGTCCTAGCTTTGCTGTCACCAGCAGGGCCACTGCATTAAACACTGTGTCCCTGGAGTTGTGCAACCCAGGGACCCGCTGACCAGGTATGTGAATTGAGCTGTAGTTGGATCAGTGGTGACCCCCACAAAGGATATGTCTGTGTCCTAATCCCAGAACCTGTGAATATTACCTTCTATGGTGAAAGATGCGAATAATCAAATAACTTAAGAAGAGTTTATCCTGGTTTATCTGTGTGGGTCATAAATACAATGACAAGTGTCCTTATGAGAGGAGGCAGAGAGCAAGTGGAGACAGACAAGAAGAAAAGATGTGGACACACAGAGGAGAAGGTGATGTGAAGACAGAGGCAGAGATTGGAGTAATGCAGCCACAAGCCCAGGAAAGCCAGGGCTACCAGAAACTGGAAGAGCATAGCAAAGGATTCTCCCCTAACGCTGCTGGAAGGAGTAGAACCAGGCTGACACCTTCATTTCAGACTTCTAGCCTCCAGAACTGTAAGAGAATAAATTTCTGTTGTTTTAAGCCTCCCAATTTGTGGCAATTTGTTACAGCAACCACAGGAAGATAACACCAGGGGAAATTAGTGAATTTGTCTAAATCTGGGAATAATGATCACTCCTCTCTCCTAGAGGTTTTATTGAGGATAAAATAAGGAATGCACAGGCCAGGCATGGTGGCTCACAGCTATAATCCCAGCGCCTTGGGAGGCCAAAGTGGGAGGATGTCTTGAGCCCAGGAATTCAAGACCAGCCTGGGCAACATAGTGACACCCCATCTCTACAAAAAAATTTTTTAAGTAACCAGACCTGTTGGCATGCCCCTGTGGTCCCAGCTACTCGGGAGGCTTGAGCTCAGGAGTTTGAGGCTGCAGTGAGCTATGATCACACCACTGCACTCAAGCCTGGGCAACAGAGCAAGAGACCCTGTCTCTTAAAAAAAAAAAAAGAAAGAAAAAAAGATTTTCATTCCTGAAGGGACTTGGGGGAAAATCAAAAGAAAAAGAAAAAAAAGTTAGATAGGCAGATGAATGTACAGTTAGCTGTGGAGCTCGGAGGTCCTGTTTGAAGATTCAGCGAGGCAATGTTGACCCTTCAGTTGTGTCCCAGCATGCTATATGCTGGGGATTCATGGTGAGCAGGACTCAGTATCTGCACCACAACGAGAGTTTTGAGCTTTATGTCTGCCTCTGAGGCCTCACAGCCTGAGTCTCAGCCTTCCTCACCTCCTGACTCCTGGCAACAGTCTAGAGTTGCCCAGTTTCCTTGTCTCAAAATGTCCACCAATATCCATTCTACCCGTTTCTTCCTTTTAGGAACAGCAACTGCTGAACTCAGCAGGACTTACTGCTATCCAACTAGAGACTTCATTTCCCAGCCTCCCTTGCAGCTGGGGGAGGGGTGGCCATCTAAGTAAGTCCTGACCAATGAGGTGTGAGAGGAAGTGATGACGCTCTTGAAAGGAAGCTGCTTGGGGGCCCCTGCCAGAAATCTCCAAGGTGGATGGGGGAGAAGCCCTTCTAGCCTCGCAGATGAAGGGGGTCTAGTGCTGTGCTGCCAGATACTGGAGATACTAGCCATGTGTGGCTACTTAAATTAATAAAAGTTAAATAAAATTTAAGCTCTTCCTTTCTCCGCCATCATGGTGTGTGAAGTTGACTGTTTCTCGCCATGTCTTCTCACAAGACTTTTCAGGGTCAGGTGATTCCTGGCCAAGAAACAAAAGCAAAATCGTCCCATTCCCCAGTGGATTCAGATGAAAACTGGTAATAAAATCAGGCACAACTCCAAGAGGAGACATTGGAGAAGAACCAAGCAAGGCCTGCAAGGAATTGCACATGAGATGGCACACATATTAATACTGGATCAAGGTCACTATCTTACACTATCAAGCTGACAAGGTCACCGCTATCTAGACAGTCAGACATGTTTGACTGGGAAAATGTGTTTTCTCTTTGTTTATATGTGCTGCACTAGTAGGCTGGTTCAGAAATAAGTATGTGAAACCCTTTTGTTTGAATAAATAAATCTATAGTAAAATTTAAATAAAATGTAAACCTCAATTTCTCAGTCACATTGGCCACATTTTAAGTGCTCACTGGACATGTGGCTAATGGCTGCTGTACTGGACAGCCAGATAGAGAACATTTCCATCATCACAGAAGGTTCTATTGGACAGCACTGTCCTAGAGAATGTACAACAGCAAGAAAGAAGGAGGCTGGGTTCCTGGACAAATTTGAGGAGCAGCCTTCCCTGCTCCAACTGCCTATCATCTTATATTTTTACTCTCTTGAAAAGAGAGAAATAAACCCTCTATCAATGCAGCCAAGCCAATATCCTAACAAATACTTCCAAAAAAATTCGACTGGGTGTGGTGACTCAAACACCTGTAATCCCAGCACTTTGGGAGGCCGAGGCGGGCGGATCACAAGGTCAGGAGATCGAGACCATCCTGGCTAACAATGTGAAACCCCGTCTCTACTAAAACTACAAAAAATTAGCCGGGCGTGGTGGCAGGCGTCTGTAGTCCCAGCTACTCGGGAGGCTGAGGCAGGAGAATGGCGTGAATCCAGGTGGAGCTTGCAGTGAGCCGAGATCGCACCACTGCACTCCAGCCTGATTGACAGAGCGAGACTCCATCTCAAAAAAAAAAAAAAAAAGATAATTCAAACTGTGAGAAACTCTTCCTAACAAACAATCCATTTGTTTAACAAATCAACCTCAAGAAGAAGAAAAAAATAGAGGAGAAACTTATAGTTTGAAAAAGAGATATATTAACTAACAATGTGAGGGCCTTATTTAGATCCTCATTCATACATACTAGATTTTTGTTAAAGAATTGTTTATGAAATATTTGGAAATTTGGACAATGCCTGAATATTTGATTATCTTAAGTGCTATTAGTTCTTTTAGGCATAACAATATTTTCAGATAAAATGACATAATGTGCAGGATTTACTCAATATAATCTGGGAAGGGAGAAATGAGCGGGGATGTGGATTAAAAAAGATTGGCCAAGAGTTGATCCTTGTTGAAGCTGGGCAATAAATACACAGGGATTTATTATACTATTCTCTTTCTGTCTTGAAATTGGAAAGCTTCTTTTTGACTTTTTTTAAAAAGAATCCTTTGGCATCTGTATCTATTTGAAATTTTCTAAAAAAAATGTTTTTTTATTTTGAGACAGAGTCACACTCTGTCACCCAGACTGGAGTGCAGTGGCGTGATCTTGGCTCACTGCAATCTCTGCCTCCCAGGTTCAAGTAATTCTTCTGCCTCAGCCTCCCTAGTAGCTGGGATTACAGGCACCCGCTACCATGCTCAGCTAATTATTGTATTTTTAGTAGAGACCAGGTTTCACCATGTTAGCCAGGCTGGTCTCAAACTCCTGACCTCAGGTGATCTGCCCACCTTGGCTTCCCAAAGTCCTGGGACTACAGGCATGAGCCACCACACCCAGTCAAATTTTCTAAAATAATTCAAAAAAATATAATTCACCACTGGCTCAGAGTGGTGGATCACACCTATAATCCCAGCACTTTGGGAGGCTGAGGCATGCAGATCACTTGAGCTCAGGAGTTCAACACCAGCCTGGGCAACATGCAAAATCCCATCTCTACAAAAAAGTACAAAACCTAGCCTGGCATGATGGCACACACCTGTAGTCCAGCTACTCAGGAGGCTGAGGTGGGAGGATCGTTTGACCCTGGGAGGTGGAGGTTGCAGCGAACCCAGATTACACCACTGTACTCCAGCCTGGGCAGCAGAGCCAGATCCTCTCAAAAAATTAAAAATTATGTATATATAATTCACCACATACAAAATTTCAGAGCACAACTCAAGACAACTGAATCAAGGCAGATTTCCATGCCTGCTTTCCCCCACCACCCCTCAGCACCACCTCCCCATGCTGCAGTCAGGCCACTACTCCTATCCCTTTCCTGTGGTGATTTTATTTCAAGGACCTCAATAGCTTTCCCTGTCACCGGGTCTTTTTGTTGTTGTCGTTTTAATAACTGCTCAGTGAGATATAATCCACATATCATATGATTCGCCCATTTAAAGTATACAATTCAGTGGTTCTTGGAGTAGTCACAGATATGTGCAATCCTTACCACCGTCAATTTTTTTTTTTTTTTTTTTTTGATACGGAATCTCGCTCTGTCGCCAAGGCTGGAGTGCAGTGGCTCAATCTCATCTCACTGAAATCTCCATCTCCTGGGTTCCAGCAATTCTCCTGCCTCAGCCTCCTGAGTAGCTGGGATTACAGGCATGCGCCACCACATGCAGCTAATTTTTGTATTATTAGTAGAGACAGGGTTTCGCGATGTTGGCCAGGCTGGTCTTAAACTCCTGACCTCAGGTGATCCACCGGTCTCTGCCTCCCAAAGTGCTGGGAGGCGTGAGCCACCACACCCAGCCCACCATCAATTTTAGAATATTGCCACAGTCTTTATCAGACACACACTCCGAAAGTTCTTAATACCTTCCAAACTTACACAAAAGGAGTTGGAGTCTTGATCCTTTCTCTCCCAGGATACCTCTCTACCTTCAATGCCAGTTTTCTTGCAATGACACACATTCCATGTGCCATCCACCTTACATACATACAGTAATGTCCCCTCACTGGTCACCCTACCACAGAATAATGAATGATGGCCTTCCAGGCGCAGGCCCAGCATGAGCAAAGGCCTGGAGGCATGAAGCTATGAGTGCAGGGGATCTCCAAGAACCTGAAGTCATTCCAAGGTGAAAGAGGGAGGAAGCAGGAGATGGAGAAATCCTAGCTGGCCAAGGAGACTGGAGCCAAGCAAGCCCACAACACTGTAGGGGTTGCAGGTACCCCTTCCCAGGGAGGTGGAGCCACTCCCCTCAGGAGGAAAGCCCCGTGCCACCGGCACCCTTTTCCTGTCCTCGGCCCCTCTCCAGAGGCCCGCACGTCACACAGGCCCAGCAGCCACACCTTTTAAAGCAGGAGTTCTCTTTATTCAAAGAAAAGAGATGTTTTCACTGCGGCAGGCCAGCTAGGAGCCCCTCTCCTTCCCATCCTCCCTTCTCAGGGAATCAATCTTCTTAAACCTCATCTTCCTAGAGACCATCTGGAGAAAACCATTCAGGAAACTCAGCCGGGTACTAAGCCCACAGCTCCCATCCATCTTGCCCTGTCAGAGCCCAGCACTGGGGCCTTAAAGAATCCTTATAGCTGGGGCTGCCACAAGGTTCCTGGCCACAGGAGCAGGCCCTACTTGTGCTCACAGCTGTACCTTCCAGACATCTGCCCCCCGCCCCACCCCTCCTTGCCTCTGAACCCCTGGTCCTGCTCTGCTGGTGTCCCTCAGCTGTAACATCCAGAGAAGTCATGTGGTAGAGTGTGGAACCTGGCTCTCTTGTGTGACTTTGGCCAAGTAAACTGACCTCCCTGAGTCTTGTCCCAATCAGTAAAATTGGGGTTGATAACACCCTCCTTGAGAAGCTGTGGTAAGGATTAAATGAGATAATGTAATTTAAAATGATTCTCCTAATTCGAAAATTAGCCAGGCATGATGGCAGGTGCCTGTAATCCCAGCTACTTGGGATGCTGAGGCAGGAGAATCGCTTGAACCTGGGAGGCAGAGGTTGCAGTGAGCCAAGATCGCACCACAGCACTCCAGCCTCAGTGACGAGAGTGAAACTCTGTCTCAGAAAAATAAATAAATAAGCCAGGTGCGGTGGCTCACGCCTGTAATCCCAGCACTTTGGGAGGCCAAGGCGGGCGGATCACCTGAGGTCATGGGTTCGAGACCAGCCTGACCAACATGGTGAAACCCCATCTCTACTAAAAATACAAAATTAGCCGGGCGTGTTGGTGCATGCCTGTAATCCCAGATACTCGGGAGGCTGAGGCAGGAGAATCGCTTGAACCTGGGAGGCAGAGGTTGCAGTGAGCCGAGATCGTTGCCATAGCACTGCAGCCTGGGCAACAAGAGTGAAACTCCATCTCTAAATAAATAAAATAAAATAAAATGATTCTCCTTGTTTATTCTGCTCCAGCCACCCTGGCGTTGTTGTTTTCAAATTCACCAGCCATCCTCCCACCTCAGGGCCTAGGCACTTGCCATTCCCTGTGCCTGGAAACTCCCTGGATGGCTAGCCACAGCACCTATGTTACCTTCTCGGAGAGGCCTCCCTGATCAGGCTATCTACAATAGATCCCTCCTCCTTCAGGCCCATCCTTTCCTCTCCCTTACTCTGCTTTAACGTTCTTCAAAGTTCCTAATGCTACCTGACACGTTACAGAGTGATGTGCTGTTGCCTGCCCATCCTCTCCACTGGAATGTCAGTTCAGTGAGGGCAGGGACCTCGTCTGTGTTGTTCCCTGCCATAGCCCTAGTGCTAGGACAGTGCCAGGCACATAATAGGTGTTCAGCAGATATTTAACGAATGAAAAAATAAGTGACTGCCTGCATGAACAAGTCACCTTGCACAGTGCCTGGACCATCACAGGGGCTCAGCAAATAGGAGTTTTTTGTTTGTATGTTTGAGACAGAGTGTTACTCTGTCACCCAGGCTGGAGTGCAGTGGTGCAATCTCGGCTCACTGCAATCTCCGCCTCCCGAGTTCAAGCAATTCTCCTGCCTCAGCCTCCTAAGTAGCTAGGATTACAGACGCCTGCCACCAAGCCCTGCTAATTTTTGTATTTTTTGTAAAGACAGGATTCACCATGTTGGCCAGGCTGGTCTTGAACTCCTGACCTCAAGTGATCTGCCCACCTCGGCTCTCAAAATACTGGGATTAGAGGCATAAGCTACAGCACTCGTCCAGCAAATAGTTTTGTTTCTAATTTGGAGGTGCTGAGAGAGACACAGAGCGGGCTTGGACTGGGCTTCTGGGAACAGGTGGAGCTGAAAAGAAGAACTTAGATGAGACCCAATGCTACCCACAGCCTGTTCTGAGGTCAAACACCACAGGGCATGACATTTAGTTAAAAGCGGGGCTTCGCCGTCAGAGAACTCCCTGGCCTGAGTGGGGCCTCCAGCCCTGCCATTGCAAGCCCTGCTCTCTAATGTCCAATGAGCTGGGTCAGAATAGGTAAGGGGATTGGGATGGGCCTGTTCCTGAGACTGGACAGACTCCTCCACCCTCACCTGGGCAAGGTGCCCAGCTGGCCCCAGCAGTGGGATTGATAAGAGGCTCTCTGTCTCTGCTGCCTGACTAGTCACCAGGACAGAGTTTGCAGTAGACCTCTAGGCTGGGTACAGAATGAGATTAGGCCCCAGCCAGAGGAACTACAGGACAAGGTCATGAGTCTGTAGCCCTGAACTCTGCCACTGAGGCCTGGCATATCCCAATTCAGAACAAGATGGGCTCCAGCATTATGGAAGAAAGCCCAGGTTCATCCCCTTAACTGTGTAACTTCTGGCAAATCACTCAAACTCTCTGAGCCTCAGTTTCCCCACCTGTCAGGGGGAAATAACAATATCAACTGTAAGATGTTGATGGGATGATTATTAAGAATAATAATAGTTACCACTTACTAGCTCTTTGCTATGTGTGTTTGGCAGCAGGGGTTGTTACAGTATCTCATTTGATCCTCAAAAACTCCCTAATGTTAGATGCTTCTATTCTGGTTTTTTGTTTGATTGGTTGGTTTTTTTTTTTTAGATGGAGTCTGGCTCTGTTGCCCAGGCTGGAGCACAGTGGCACCATCTTGCCTCACTACAACCTCTGCCTCCCAGGTTCAAGTGATTCTCCTGCCTCAGCCTCCCAAGTAGCTGGGATTACAGATTCGTGCTACCACGCCCAGCTAATTTTTTGTACTTTTTAGTAGAGACTGGGTTTCACCATGCTGGCCAGGCTGGTCTTGAACTCCTGAGCTCAGGCGATCCACCTGCTTCAGCCTCCCAAAGTGCTGGGATTACAGGCGTGAGCCACCGCACTGGCCCTATTTTGTTTTTAAAGATGAGGAAATCAAGCTTCAGAGAGGGTAGTGATCAGCCCAGAGACACGCAGCTCAGAAGAATCAGAGCAAAACTGGACTCATGTCTGCGGGTTGCAAAGCCCTGTGTTAACCACCATCTAGAAAATGTACTAAAACCCCAGCACCTGGCCAGGCACAACCAGACCCCAAATAAATGTGAATATTTTTCTCCTTCCCTGAGCTTCAGGTCTGGGGGCAGGTGAGCACGGCTGTAAGGACTGGAGGGACAAGGAGCCAGGTGGCCCTTACACTGGGTTGAGGCCACAGCAACGGCCCCACCCTAGCCCCAGCCAAGCACAAGCAGCCTGGGCTGGTTTTCCCGGTCTTGACACCTCCTCCCTGGCCAGGGCAGGCTGGGGTCACCCGAGTAGAGGAAGTTCAGCCAGGTCAGCCTGCTGCTTCCTCACAGCTTTTCCACTCACCTTTTGGCCAGGAATTCCCCGGAGCCCCTGCCCAGGGCCTGCGAGGTTACACCACCATCTGAGCTGCTCCCTCAAAAGCGGACAGCCTAATTCACGCATGACCCACACCAATAAATCAGGGAGGGGTAGGGGGTGGGGATATTCATAAATCCATATCAAACAGTCCCCAAATTATGACAGATGACATGGCAGTCATAAAATTGCACAAGCAAAACTCACCAAGTCATTAATTTCATGGCCGTAGAAAATAAACAGACACATTTTTTCGCGGCCCTAATAAATTTTTAAAAACTCAAAGAATGGTCCATCTGCTTCAAATAATTTTTAATTTCCTATTCTGTCTCATTCCCATTAGCTATTCCACTGAGATATTTGCTAAATTCTTTCATTTACCTCCTCCCATCTGTATTCAATTACCCTATTCCCAAATAGAGTGAGTTTTTGTTTCTCCTATGCGCGGGACAAAATACCCCCACCTGTACCTTAAAGCAAATGTTATGTGTGTTTTATTATCTGTTAGACCGTATGAGTCATTCTAACTCGATTGCCTGTGCGGAAAGGCTTGGAGAGCAATGTGATTTTGATGTTTTCTGGCTTGGTTGGAAAACACCTGCCCGATTCTCAAAGCTAATCTATTAACGTGGTAAATGCTGCAGCAGATGTTCCTGAGTGAGCGAGGGGCTGCGCCAGGCTATGACCGGGCCTGACGTGTCGGGTGCACTGTGGAAATGTTCGAAGATCAGAGGCCAGCAGCGCCACTGGGGGCCGAGCTGTCACGAAGTCACATTTTCCGCTGGCCCCCGGGCTCTGGCTGCCTGGAGGCTCCCCGCTGCCTCTATGGGCTCTCAGCAGCCACTTGAGCTGGAAGGATATTTCAAGGTCATCTGGTCCACCCCACCCCCATGTTTTACAGAACACAGACTGAGGCCCAGAGAGGAGGTATGCCTTGCCCAGAGTTACACAGCATACTGAAAAAGGAGAACACCCCTAGAGGTCAGAGGTGGGAACAGAAAAAGCTGAGACTTGTTTTATGGAGCTGAGATGGAGGGAGGAAGAGGAAGAGAATTCTATGGGCACTTCCTTCCCCTAATGCCCTCTACCCAGCAAACAAGATCATTTAGAGATTTTCAATCTGAAATTCTCCAAGCCCATCTTTCCTCATTCTGCAGGAGTTGGGCCAGGCCTGTGAGAGAGCACAGAACCAAGAATCAGCCAAGGAGCCAACGGCTTGCCCAGGGTTAGGTTGGTTTCAACACTGTATGCCCTGGCAGATGCAACGCTCCTTTTGCAAAGCCCCAGGAACACGGGCTTCCAGGCTGAGCTGCAAATCTTAGAAGGAATCATGGTCTCCAATGCTACACATGGCAGGATCCATGTAGCTGCACTATGAGTGCCCACACCCCCTTAGTCCTCAATATTTCCATACACACTGGTGGCTTCATACTATGGGTGCCTACAGTACTGCCTGAGAGCTCCCTCTGGCCTGGGATCATGTTCAGTCAACCCTCAGGACAAGCTAGAGGTGCTAGGGACTTGATGCCCACAAAGCAGCCCTAAAACAATGACGAATGGGAGTTGGAGTATAAATACCCCAGCTCCCTCACCTCATGGATGGGACAATTCTGAGACATGTCCTACATCAGTGGTTCTCAGAGATGATTTTGGACTCCTGGGGACATTTGGCAATATCTGAGACATTTTGGTTGAGTCGTTGCTATTGGCATCCAGTGGGTAGAGGTCAAGATGCTGCTAAACTTCCTGCTGTACACATGACAGCCCCCTGTAACACAGAATAATCCAGCCCAGGCCGGATACAGTGGCTCATGCCAGTAATCCTAAAGCTTTGGGAGGGCAAGTCAGGTGAATCGCTTGAGGCCAGGAATTCGAGACCAGCCTGGCCAACATGATGAAACCTCATCTCTACTAAAAATACGAAAATTAGCCAGGCATGGTGGCACACACCTGTAATCCCAGCTACTTGGAATGCCAAGGCACAAGAGTTGCTTGAACCCAGGAGGTAAATTTGCAGTGAGCTGAGATCACTGCACTCCAGCCTGGGCAACAGAGCAAGACTCTGTCTCCAAGACATTTGGCCCAAAATCTCAGTAGGGCCAAGGTTGAGAAGCCCTGTTCTATACCCTCTCCCAGAGGGACTGAGCCTCAGAGGCCCACAGTGATGCCCTGCTCATTTAGGCACACTCTCCTGATTTCCTCCCACCCCCACCCAGCTCACTTCCCCACTGCCCTACCAGTGTCTCCTGGGCCCACATCCCACACAACTATTTTCCCTCAAATCTTCATCTCAGGGTCTGCTTCCTGGGGGACCCAACCTAAGATCATCCATTACTACAGTCATGGTGACAATCTTAGAAGGGTCTCTAAAGCCTGGGTTTCTATTTCAGCTATCTAGACTCTGAATACACATGTTCAGCCCCAGTAGCACTCACATTGATGGGGCCACTTGAGGACATACACATGGGGGCGTGGCAGACCAACTTAGGCAGAAGGCCCTTTGTCCTCTGAAGGACTGGCTGATTGGAGCTGTGGTCACCCTACACAGTGATGTAAGACTAGAGTCCAGATTCAATGCAGTCCCTATCAGAGCCCCAGCTGATCTCTTCATAGAAATTGACAAGCTGATTTTAAAGTTCATATGGAATTGCAAGGGACTCAAAATAACCAAAACAATCTTGAAAAAGAACAAAGTAGGAGGACTCACACTTTTGATTTCAAAACTTGCTACAAAGCAAGAGTAATCGAGATAGTTTGGTACTGGCACAAAAATAGGCATATAAGTCAATGGACTACACAAATTAACTCAAAATGGATCAAAGACCTAAATGTAAGGGCTAAACTGTAAAACTCTTGGAAGAAAACATAGAGTTTTTTGTTTAGTTTTGTTTTGTTTTCTGAGACAGGGTCTTGCTCTGTCACCCAGACTAGAGTGCAGTGGCTCAATCTAGACTCACTACACCCCCTTGACCTCCCAGGCTCAAATGATCCTCCCACCCCAGCCTCCCAAGTAGCTGGGACCACAGGCATGTGCCACCCTGCCTGGCTAATTATTTAATCTTTATAAACTTGGATTTGGCAAAGGATTCTCAGACATGACCCCAAAATCATGAGCAGCAAAAGAAACAAAATGATAAATTGAACTTAAAACTTTAAACTTTTATGCCCATAGGACATCAACAATAAAGTGAAAATGCAACCCACCGAAAGGGAGAAAATATTGTAAATCATATATCTGATAAAAGACCTCATATATTTTGAAGCTATATTATTGGGTATCCATGAAGTTAGAATTATAATTTTCTCCTGATGAATTTAAATTTTGTTACTCACCCTCTATATTTCTTTTTTTAATTAATTAATTTTTTTTTTTTAGAGACAGAGTCTTGCTTTGTCACCCAGGCTGGAGTGCAGTGGCCCAGTCTTGGCTCACTGCAGCCTCCAACTATTGGGCTCAAGTGGTCCTCCAACCTCAGCTTCCCAAGTTGCTGGGACCACAGGCACATGCCACCTTGCCTGGATTTTTTTTTTTTTTTTTTTTTTTTTTGTAGGGACAAGGTTTTGCCATGTTGTCAAGGCTAGTCTTGAACTCCTGGCCTCAAGCGATCCTCCTGCCTCAGCCTCCCAAAATGCTGGGATTATAGGCAGGAGCACCACATCAGGCCAACCCTCTGTATCTCTAGTAACACCTTTTTGCGCTAAAGTCTATTTAGTCTATACTGATATGTCTATGCTGGTTTTCTTTTGGTCAGTAGTTTTCAGGTTTTTTGTTTTTTTGTTTTTTACTGTTTTACTTAGAATTTTTTAATCTGTCCTCATGTTTTAGATGCATCTCATGTAAGCAGCATTTAGCTAGTCTCTTTTTTAACCCAGTCTGATAGTCTATGCCTTTTAATTGGAGAGTTCAGTCTATATTTCTAGAGATTACAAATGTATTTGGCTTTCTTTCTTTCTTTTTTCTTTTTTTTTTTTTTAAATGGAGTTTCACTCTTACTGCCCAGGCTGGAGTGCAATGGCGCAATCTTTGTTTACTGCCACCTCCACCTCACAGGTTCAAGCAATTCTCCTGCCTCAGCCTCTCAAGTAACTGGGATTACAGGCATGCGCCACCACGCCCAGCTAATTTTGTATTTTTAGTAGAGATGGGATTTCACTGTGTCAGTCAGGCTAGTCTCAAACTCCACACAGGTGATCCACCCATCTCGGTCTCCCAAAGTGCTGGGATTTCGGGCATGGGCCACCACACCCAGCCTGACTTTATTTCTATGATCTTATTTTGTGGTATTTTGGGGGTTGGTTTGGGTTTGGGGTTTGGGGTTTTGTTTGTGTGTTTGTTTTTGGGATGGAGTTTCACTCTTGTTGCCCAGGCTGGAGTGCAATGGGGCGATCTCGTCTCAATGCAACTTCCACCTCCCAGGTTCAAGCAATTCTCCTGCCTCAGCCTCCCAAGTAGCTAGGATTACAGGTGTGCACCAACATGCCTGGCTAATTTTTGTATTTTTAGTAGAGATGGGGTTTTGCCATGTTGGCCAGGCTGGTCTCAAACTCCTGACCTCAGGTGATCTGCCCACCTCAGCCTCCCAAAGTGCTGGGAGTACAGGCATGAGCCACCATGCCTGGAAGGTTTTGGTTTTTGTTCTGCTTTCTACAGATTTCTTTTCTTCTTCGTTGCATTATTTTGAATTGATTCAGGTTTCACACTTATTCCATTTTTTCCCCCATTTGCTAGTTTGGAAGACAGGCATTCTATTTCTTGTTTTTTTATTGTTGACTCTTGTCATTTTATTTCATTTTTTTGAGATGGAGTGTTGCTGTCACCCAGGCTGGAGTGCAATGGTGTGATCTCCGCTCACTGCAACCTCTGCCTCCCAGGTTCAAGCAATTCTGCCTCAGCCTCCCAAGTAGCTGGGATTACAGGCGTGTGCCACCACACTCAGCTAATTTTTGTACCTTTTTTGGTAGAGACTGGGTTTGCCATGTTGGCAAGGCTAGTTTTGAAGTCCTGACCTCAGGTGATCTGCCCACCTTGGCCTCCCAAAGTGCTGGGATTACAGGCCTGAGCCACCGTGCCCAGCCAACTCTTCAAATTTTAAAATGATTACTGAACTTAACATAGTCTAATATTAACCAATATTGTACTCTTCTCCTGGACAATGCAGGGCACTTTGAACACTTTACTTCCATTCACATCAGGCCCAGCCTTTTAGCTTCATCTCTTGCTTAACCCCATGGAACAGACATTCTTTTGGACAGTAAGGGTGTTTATTTAGTTTCACCCATATTTTTATTATTTTCTCAATTCATCTTTTTTTTAATACTTCAGTCTTTCTCCCTGAGATCATTTTTCTTCTCTTCATGTTCATTCTTCAGAAATTCCTTTGGGGGAGCATGGGGTCTGTTGTATACAAATTTTCTCAGTTTTAGCGTAAATGAAAATGTCTTTATTTCCAAACTTAGACTTGTTTTTTGCATTTGCTATTGAGATATAATTCACATACCATAAAATTCACCCTTTGAAAGCATATAATTCAGTGGTTTCAGTATGTTTATAAGGTTTTGCAAACACCAGAAACTTTCATCACTCAAAAAAGGAACTTCATGCCCATTAGCAGTCAATCCCTATTCCCCTCCAATACCCCTGGCCCCTGGCAGCTACTAATTTACTCTCTGTCCCTATGGATTTGCCTATTCTGGACATTTCATAAATGAAATCATACAACATGTGGCCTTTGTATCTTTCAATTAGCATGGTTTCAAGGTTCATCTATGTTGTAGCATGAATTAGAATTTTATTCCTTTTCATGACAAGTAATACTCTATTGTATAGCTATACCACTTTTTTTTTTTTTCCAACAGGTTTTCATTCTGTCACCCAAGCTGGAGTGCAGTGGTGCAATCATAGCTCACTGCAGCCTCGACTTCCTGGGCTCCAGCAATGTTCCCGCCTCAGCCTCCTGAGTAGCTAGGACCACAGGTGCATACCACCATGCCTGGCTAGTTTTTGTGTTTTTTGTAGAGACAGGGTTTCGACGTGTTGCCCAGGCTGGTCTCAAACCCCTGAGCTCAATTAATCCACCTGCCTCAGCCTCCCAAAGTGCTGGGATTATAGGTGTGAGCCACCTCACCCAGCCACTATGCCACATTTTATTTATTCGTTCATTAGTTCATGTACGTTTCAGTTGTTTTTGTTTTGTTTTTTGAGACAGTGTCTTGCTGTGTCACCTAGGCCGGAGTGCAGTGGTGTGATCACAGCTCACTGCAGCCTTGATGTCCCTAGCTCAAGCGATCCCCTCTACCTCAGCTTCCCAAGTGGCTGGGACCACAGGCACATGCCACCACACCTGGCTAATTGAAAAAAAAAAAAATGTAGAGATGGAGTCTCTCTATGCTGGCCAGGTTGGTCTCGAACTCCTGGGCTCAAGCGCTACTCCTGCCTCACCCTCCCTGATATGCTTTGGCTGTGTCCCCACCCAAATCTCATCCTGAATTGTAGCTCCCTTAGTTCCCACATGTTGTGGGAGGGACCTGGTGGGAGATAACTGAATCATGAGGGTGGTTTTCCCCATACTGCTCTCATGATAGTGCATAAGTCTCATGTGATCTGATAGGTTTTTTGTTTGTTTTTGTTTTGTTTTGTTTTGTTTTGAGACAGGGTCTCGCTCTGTCACCCAGGCTGGAGTGCAGTGATGTGATCTCAGCTCATTGCAACCTCTGCCTCCCAGGTACAAGCAATTCTCCTGTCTCAGCCTTCCAAGTAGCTGAGACTACAGGCACACACCACCACGCGTGGCTAATTTTTGTATTTTTAGTAGAGATGGGATTTCACCATATTGGCCGGGCTGGTCTCGAACTCCTGACCTCAGGTGATCCACCCACCTCGGCCTCCCAAAGTGCTGGGATTACAGGCGTGAGCCACCACATCCAGCCATTCTGATGGTTTTATAAGGGAAACCCCTTGCACTTGGCTCTCATTTCCCTCTTTGTCTGCCACCATATAAGATGTGCCTTTTGCCTTCCACCATGATTGTGAGGCCTCCCAGCCATGTGGAACTGTGAGTCGATTAAACTTCTTTCCTTTATATATTAGCAAGTCTCACCAGGCACAGTGGCTCATGCCTGTAATCCCAGTAATTTGAGAGGCCAAGGCGGGCAGATCACCCGAGGTCAGGAGTTTGAGACCAGCCTGGCCAACGTGGCGAAACCCCATCTCTACTGAAAATACAAAAAAAAAATCAGATATGGTGGTGGATGCCTGTAGTCCCAGCTACCTGGGAGGCTGAGGCAGGAGAATTGCTTGAACCCAGGAGCCAGAGGTTGCAGTGAGTGGAGATGGCGCCACTGCACTCCAGCCTGGGCAACAGAGCAAGACTCAAAAAAATAAAAAATAATAAATAAATAAATAACCCAATCTCAGGTATGTCTTTATCCGCAGCATAAAAACAGACTAACACACTCCCTAAGTGCTGAGATTATAGGCGTGAGTCACCACACCAGGCCCATTTTTTGGCTATTATGAATAATGCTGCTACGAACGTGTTAAGTCCAAGTTTTTATGTGGATATATGTTTTTAATTCTCTTGAGTATACACCTAGGATCCACACTTACTCCAAAAAGATAGTTTCACTGGGGTATGTAGTTCTTCACTGGGGTGTATAGTCCTTAGTTTTGTAACTTTTTAAAAGCCTATTGAAATTAATATTCTGTCTTTCATTGCTAATATTTATGCTGTTATTACTAATCAGCCATTAGTCTAATTTCTTCTAATTATAGAAGTTGTGTGGCCAGGCACAGTGGCTCACATCTGTAATCCCAGCACTTTAGGAGGCCGAGATCGGCAGGTCACTTGAGTCCAGGAGTTTGAGACCAGCCTGGGCAACATGGCAAAACCCCATCTCTAGAAAAAATACAAAAATTAGCCAAGCACAGTGGTACGTGCCTATAGTCCCAGCTACTTGGGGGTTGAGGCTGGAGGATCAGTGGAGCCCAGGATACAGAGGCTGCAGTGAGCTGAGATCATACTACTGCATTCCAGTTTGGACAATAGAGTGAGACCCTTTCTAAAAAAAAAAAAAAAAAAAAAAAAAAAAAAAAAAAAACAAGAAGTTGTGAACAAAAAAATACTTATATTTTTGGTTCTTTTAAGATCTTCTTGTCTTTGGTATTCTTCACTTTGACTATGATGTATCTATAGATGTGATGTATCTATGAAGTATGTATGGATTTCTTTCTATTTATCCTGTTTGAGATCATTGGAATTCCTGAATCTGAGGATTCATGTTTTTTAATAATCATGGAAAACTCTCAGGTACTGTCTCTTTGAATATTGCCTCTCTCCCTTTTTACTTATAATTTTCAAAACTCTGCTTAGATGTATATTAAATATTTTTATTCCATCCTTTATGCCTCTTAACCTCTTTCATACTTTCCATTTTTTTATGCTGTATTATGCGTAATTTTTTCAGATCTACCTTCCAGTTTACAAATTCCACCTCCAGCTGTGTCTTTTCAATATTTAACTGTGTCATTGAGTTTTTAATTTCATACCTGATATATTTAAATTTCTAGAAGCTCTGTTTGGTTCTTTTTTAAATCTTCCTGGTAATTTTTATGACCTCTTGCTTCTTTCTTATGCCACAGAAGCTGTGGAGGTTTCAGGCGGCCCAGTGAGGTAGATGTCCTCAGGGTGTGCAGCAGTTTCACAATCACTTACTTCCTGGACTGATGTTTCCAGTTTGCTTCTGGCCTCTGGTAATTCCCTTACCTTCTTACAGGCTCTTCTATTAACTGAAGGGATTTCAAAAGTACTTTTTCTAGCATTGTTAGATGTTTTGCAACTGATAGACTTGTGTGTCTTTAGTCATCATATAGATTTAAAATCCATTTGTTCCTTTTCCAGTGTTCATGCTTTCAGCAAATAACTGTGAACCACCTACTTTGTGCCAAGAACTTCTGAGGATTTAGTGGGGAGCAAGACTGAGCCTGTCGCTCCCCACAGGGTCATTTACAGTCTATAGGGAAGCCCGACACTTAACCAGGCAACTGCACCTCACAGTTAATCAGTGTTCTGATGGAGTAAGCATTAGTAAACAACACCATTCTGAGATATGTAGAGGCCAGAAACACTCTAATATTCAAATTGGTTCTCTTTCTATAAAAATTCAACATTTATTTAAAAGAAAGGACTATCCCACAAAGGAAAACCCAGGTTCTTTTCCTACTTTAGAAGGCATTAGGGAAACTGTCTGTTATTATTCAACTACATGTTGCTATTGAAACATACGCTTTTTAGGGGGAAGATCTGGTGCCCCACCTCAACCCCAAACTACTCAGAAAATAAATTATTCCAGCCACATACAGTAGCCACCCAGAGGATGTGCTGGTAAATTTTTTTCATCTCAGTACCTTTACACTGGTGTTTTAGTTGCTGCCCCAGCCATACCTTACTTCCAGTGTTCTGGGTAACTACTGCTGCATAACAAAGCACTCCAAAACGGTGGCTTCAAATGATAACTCTCTGCTCTGGGTTGAATTGTGTCCCCCCAAAAGATATGCTGAAGTCCTAACTCCCAGTACTTCAGAATGTGAACTTATGTGGAAATACAATCATTGTAGGTATAATGAGTTAAGATTAGGCACACTGGGATAGGGTGAGCCCCTAATCCAATATGAGTTGTATACTTATAAGAGGAGGGAAATTTGTACACAGAGACACACAGAGAACACAATGTGAAGATGGAAGCAAAAGTTGGAGTGATACAGCTACAAGCCAAGGGATGCCAAGCATTACCTACCACCAGAAGGTGAGAGAAGGACCTGGAACAGAATTACCCTCAGAGGCTGGGTGTAGTGCCTCACTCTTGTAATCTCAGCACTTTGGGAGGCTAAGGCGGGCAGACCACATGAAGTCAGGAGTTCAAGACCAGCCTGGCCAACATGGCGAAACCCCACCTCTACTAAAAATACAAAAATTAGCCAGACAGGGTGGTGTGCACCTGTAATCAAAGCTACTCAGGAGGCTGAGATAGAAGAACTGCTTGAACCCAGGAGGCAGAGGTTGCAGTGAGCCAAGATCACACCACTGCACTCCAGCCTGGGCAACAGAGTGAGACTCTATCTCCAAAAACAAACAAAAAACAAACAAACAAACAAAAAGAATTACAAATTACCCTCAGAGCCCTCAGAAGGAGCCAACCCCACCAACACCTTGACTTCAGATCTGGCCTCTGGAACAATGATAAAATAAATTTACGTTGTTTTACCCAATTTGTGTTCCTTACCTAGGAAGGCCTTGAAAACTAATACCCTATCATTTTATTCTGCTCATGAATTTGGAGGTTACCTGGACGCAACTAGGCAGTTCTCACTCTGGACCTTACGCATGGCAGACAGCTCCAGAGTGGCTGGGGCTGGGACTGTATCATTTCAAGGGCTTCTTCATGAGTGTGTCTGACACCTGGGCTAGAAAGACTCAAACAGCAGAGGCTGAATGAATTGGGGCCCCTGGCTGCCTCTTACTTTGTGTGGTCTCTACACATGGAGGCCTCCTCAGGGGAGATGGACTTCTTACAGGACACCTGATGGCTCTCAGATCAAGGGCTCAAGAGAATCTGGGAGATGCAATGTGACCTTTTCTAACCCAGCCCCAGAAGTCACACGGCATCACTTCCACTACATTCTGTTCAAAAAGGCTGTCGTAGAGGCCTTTCTTGTCTGATCAGATTAGTTCAAGGTAAGGGACATAGACTCCATCTCCTCATGAGAGAAGTGTCTAAAAATTCTGTTTTTTGTTTGTTTGTTGTTTTTTGTTTGTTTGTTTTCCTAAGATGAAGTCTTGCTCTGTCACCTAGACTATAATGCAGTGGCGCGATCTCTGCTCACTGCAACCTCTGCCTCCCGGGTTTAAGGAATTCTCCTGCCTCAGCCTCCCAAGTATCTGGGATTACAGACACATGCCACTACGCCCAGCTAATTTTTGTATTTTTAGTAGAGACAGGGTTTCACCATGTTAGCCAGGTTGGTCTCGAACTCCTGACCTCGTGATCCACACTCCCCCCGCCCCCACCCTTGGCCTCCCAAAGTGCTGGGATCACAGATGTGAGCCACCGTGCTGGGCCGAATTCCCTGACATGCCTTAAACCCCCACAACAGCTCAGTAAGGAGACATCTGGCCTGAGGGATTGGGGAAAGCTCTGTGGAAACAGCAATGTCTGCCAGCCTGAAGTCATAGGCATGAGGCATTAGCCAGGTGAGCAGGGCAAGTTCCAGGGAGAGGAGCCACTCCCGTTCTACCCCTAGCCCTGCACCTCCTGACTAGTGCTGGAAAACTGCTCCTTCCTTTCCTCACCCACCAGCCCCAGGCTCAGAACTTCAGCTGAGGGCACTGGCTGTATGCCAGGCCCTGCAGTCATATGATCCAGCCCCTCCCCAGTTATTGCCCAAGCCAAAGGTCATCACCGGGATCCTCTTTACCTGGTACCTAAGCCAAATGCTAACCCCAGGCTCCTCTCTGCCCACTGCCCAGGCCAAAGGTCATCCCTAGGCTCCTCTCTGGCCACTGCCCAAAGGTGGTGGAGGCGAAGCTCAGGTGCTTCCCGTGCCTTCATGAGTGTATCTGACACCTGGGCTAGAAAAAGGACACAGGCCCTTCTTTTTTTCCCTAGTCTAAGGCCATTCCTGCCCCTGCCTTCCCCATGAATCCGGGGCAGCCCTCAGAGAGGGCTCCCTACACACACAGCAACCACCCAGGGTTTAGGGAATCAGTTGTAGGGTCTAGAGCAGTTACTCTCCCCCTGCTCACCTCACTGTGGCTCTCAAATTCTCTGCCTTCTGAATCTCCCTACCCTACTCTGCTTGTTCGAATCTCCCTACCCTACTAGGTCACCTACTGGTCAGTGTCTGGACTGAGATTCAATGTCAGGCCTGTCAAACTCTAACCTGAGATCCTCTCTTCTCCCATCTTCTCACCCTCCTCCTTCTCTACTCTTTCTCCTGCTGCTTTTCCCTCCTTTCCTCTGTCTGTCTGTTTTTGTGTCTCTGAGCTCTTTCTCTCTTTTGCTATAACACCTCCCCGAAAGTGGGGCTGTTTAGAGGCCAGAATTATCTCTGAGTTGGGTTTGTATTTCTCCACAGTCATTGGTACCAGAATCTGGCCACACTTATTAGGGAAAGTCCATGGAGGAATGCACCATGGTGACTTGCTGCCTCCCCCTACTCCACAACGGCTTTTCCTGGGTCTTTAGTCTGAGACCCGGGGTGGGATGGATAGAGAAAGAGAGAAGGCCAAAGACCAGAATGGCAAGGAAGGAGGTTATGCCCCATGGTCAGACTATGATAGGACAGACACAATGAAGGAGACAGAAATTAAATTCTTACCAATAATCAAATCCTCCCAACCTGAAAGCTCCTTCCCAAAGAGTCACTGCCACTTGCCAGCTTGACATTAACTATGTCACTTCATTTATCTGAGCCAATAATAATCCCCTCCCTAGAGGATCGCTATTACGATTCAGTATGATAAGGACAGTTGATTCCATTTGGAATGCTTTGGGCTGCAAATAACAGAAGAGTCAACCAAGACTTGCTTGAGCAATATAGATATTTAATTATTTCATACAGGAAGTAAGGGTCTTCAAGTTTGGTGCAATGATTCAGAAATGCCAGTGAAAACCCAGCTTCTTTTTATATTTCTTCTTCACTATCCTTAGCTTGTTGTTTGCATGACATGTTCTTTCCTCATGGTTGAAAGCTAGCTGCTACAGCCAGCCCAAGATATCACATCCAAGAAAAAGGAGAGGAAGGCTGGGTGCAGTGGGTCACGCCTGTAATCCCAGCACTTTGGGAGGCCAAGGTGGGCAGATCACTTGAGGTCAGGAGTTCAAGACCAGCCTGGCCAACATGGTGAAACCCCGTCTCTACTAAAAATACAAAAATTAGCTGGGCATGGTGTTGCAGGCCTGTAGTTCCAGCTACTCAGGAGGCTGAGGTGGGAGGATTGCTTGAACCTGGGAGGTGGAGGTTGCAGTGAGTCGAGATTGCATCACTGCACTCCAGCCTGGGAGACAGCTCTGTCTCAAAAAGAAAAAGAGAGAGAGAAGAGGGAAATTAATAATAATAATAAACACCCCTTCAGGTGAAGAACTCCTTGCAGGTGATCCAAGAACTCCACACTGAGAAATTCTGCCCTGTGGTGTAATCACCTGATTGGATGCTCATTCTCATCTCAGATGCTTCTGCATTGTGAAAACTCCTTCGAGGAAAAAGCGATGCCCCAGTGGCGGAATTCCATGTGCCTGTGTGGCTAGGCAGGGGAGGGAGAAGGCTTCCTGGCGCCTCAGGTCACGACACAGACCTTCAGAGCTGGAAGGGACATCACAGACCTTCAGAGCTGGAGGAGCCTGAAAGATCCTCCTGCCAACCAATCACACAGATGGGGAAACTGAGGCCCAGGGCAGACCAGTGATTTCCTCACAGTCACGTAGTGGAACCAGGGCCAGGGCCAAGGAGTCCTGGCTCTGAGCCCTGTTGGCGCTCTGGGGCGGTGCTCAGAAGGGAGGCTTGGGCCAGGAAATATGGGGTCTTAGATGGACTCCCAGAAGCAGACTCTGAGACCAAACTCCATTCAAATGATCTGCTGTGGAGGTTTGGAGGAGAAGGGGAGTGACAGAAGTAGGGTAGGAAAGGGGGTGAAGGCGAAGCTGGAATGTGGTCTCAGCTGGAGTCCCACAGTAGCCTTATCCCCCAGGGATTCTGGAGCATAGAGAGCGTCACACAGTTACTCCCGCTCTTGTACCACCATGGAAGTCCACCATCAGCCACAGTGTGCCCAGGTTGTGGCGGGCAGAGCGTGGCCTTCCACGTGGCGGTGGCTCTCATTTGGCTAAGGACACATCTCCAGTGAAGGGGCAGCTGTGGGGCATTAGCAGTGACACCCCCTCCCCCCCAGCAGCTGGGGGACAGATAACTGCAGACTAGAAGGAAAATACACAGGTCTCTTCCCCAGAGCCACAAGTCACCCCTGGTATTGCCAGCACAGAACAGTGTCCGGGGGCATAGGCGGTCCCGCCTGCCACCTCAGTTTCTCTGTTCATGAAATGGGTGTGCAGGACCAAGGGCAGCCAGGCTCCCTTCAAGCTCTGCCTTTCTGAACTCCTGGGATTCTGCTTCCACCTCGCCCCAAAGTTCCACTCAGGCCTCCCCCTGCCCCAGACTCCCCACTTCCCTAAGCAGAGGAAGAACCACTGAGACCGAAGTTGGGTCCCCACTCTGTCAGGCCTGAACCACATGAATAGGCAGAGGCAACAGTTTCTCGGGGTGTGTACCTCCCCTGCCTGCCAGTGGGCCTACGGAGTCAGTATTTCTCAAAATGTAAGTACAGAGACCACACCGGGTTGTCAGTAAATTCATTATCCCATTACTCGGGCCTGAATTATTCAACGCTCTTGAGGCTGCTTCAGTAACCTGCCCAAGCACGGTCGATGCTGGTGTGAACAGACTGGATGGAGTCAGGCTAGGCCCGGGGCAGGATGGGTGCCAGTGTGACGGATCTGGGCCCAGAGAGGCTGCCAGGGCTGGAAGGCACAGGGGGCTCTGGCTGGCAGGGTCTGGGCCCCGGGTGTTCCTGGGGCAGGGGTGGGGGTTGTGCACCGAAGCCCAGTCCTCCTCACCCCCAGGAAATCAGCAGGGTGTGCCTTTGGGGTCCCACTGGCTCCTAAAAGCCCAGGGACAGAAGATCCAGGCTCCACTTCTTCCTGGCTGCGTGACCTCCAGCAGGTCGTGCACCCCTCTGAGCCTTAGTTTCTTCATCCGTGAAATGCAGCAATGATGCTAAAAGTTCTGTCTCCATTCTCCCCTGTAACAGTAGAGCTGATTTTTTCATTGAGCTCATAATCACTGGAATAAAGACATTTTCTTGGCAGAGGTGTTGCTGTGTGACTAAATGCCAATCAAAGGGAGGCAAGCAGGAGCTCCCTGTGAAACATTCAGCAAGGATCCTTAAAGGAATGGGTGAGTCCTGTGTTGTCCCTTGCCTTTTCCCTGAAAACTGGAGTGAGATGTAAGGCCGGAGCTCAAGCAGCTGTCTTACTCAATGAGGAGAAGCCACATGATGAGGATGGCATATCCTCCAGGATAGTTCAGTGGTTAGGAACTGTGGGCCCTGAAACGAGAGGACCTGGGTTCAAATCCCTACTCTACCACTTATAAGCTGTGCAACTTGGGGCAAGTGGCTTAGCCTCTCTATGCTTCAGCTTTCTCCTCTGTAAGACAGGGATAAAAGTGGTACCTCCCCCCTTACAGAGCTGACTTGAGGAGTAAGTGGGTTAATATGAAGCCTCATCCCACAGGGAATAAGGCTTCATAAGATAGTGGCTGGTACACAGGAAGTGTAATATATGTGTTGGCTGTTATGATACCATTTTATTTCATTTATTTTATTTTTATTTTTATTTTTTTCTTGATACAGAGTCTCACCCTGTCACCCAGGCTGGGTTGCAGTAGCATGATCTTGACTCACTGCAACCTGTGCCTTCTGAGTTCAAGTGATTCTCCTGCCTCGGCCTCCAGGGTAGCTGGGACTGCAGGTGTGCACCACCACCACACCTAGCTAATTTTTGTATTGTTAGTAGAGACAGTGTTTCACCATGTTGGCCAGGATGGTCTTGAACTCCTGACCTCAGGTGATTCACCCGCCTCGGCATCCCAGTGTGCTTGGATTACAGGCATGAGCCACCGTGCCCAGCCAATGATCCAATATTAAACATCTGCAGGGCTTCTCTGCATAGTTCAAGGATATGAACCCCCCCTGCCCCCCATGTCTCCCAGAGCTTCCTCTCAGTCTGGACTTTTTCCTCAGGTGAGTGTACCCCTGGGGCAGCAATGCCAGGGAGCTTTATTAAGCCAGGACACAAACAGCTTTGCCTGGAGAGAAAGCCCCTAGCCTGAGCCACTGGGAGCAGGAAGCAGAGACTGGGCCTCTGGGTTGGAGTCCGCAGGAGGGATCCAGATGAAGTTCTTGGGAAGAGAGAAAGAGAAATAAGGTCTCCTGACTGGACACGGACCCCAGACAGGAGTCTCCCCTCTCTGGGCCTCTGGGGACTGGATTAAATCAGAGGTCACAGCTCATATGCCAGCAGCATAAAGACCAATATAGAAAATGAGTGAAGTTGTTTTGGTGCGAGGCAGCAGGGAGTGGTGGGGACTGGGGCAGGGGTCCTTAACCCATCTGAGGGGGGGTGGGGCACCATGCAGCCCCAGCAGACCTGCTCTGCAGCTAAGTGGGCCCCATGTAGGCAAATCTTTCACTGTTTCAAAAGGAATATAAATTAAATCTGAATTCTTTGTGAAATCTGACTGTTCAGGGTTGGCTCCATTGAAACAAATAAAACCCTGAGCAAGGCAAATAAAAATCCGGGGGTGGCATGGAGGAAAGGGGCAAGTGGCTGGGAGTGTGTCCCTCCCGGGAGGCAGGTGCTCAGGGAGGCGAGCCTGACCACTCAGCACCTCCCTGCTGGGCTCAGGATTGCAGTGGGGGTTGAGCAGAGGCAGGGGGTCTGCCCTGCAACCTCCATCCACACCCTGGCTCCCTGAACTTCAAGTTCTTCCTCTGAGAAATAGATGGAGTCTTTGGCTTCCCAGAGCTGATGGGAGGCAAGATGGGAAACCCTGAACCCTTAGGAATTGAGCAAGAATGGATTTGCAGAGGCCCTGGGGCCAGCCAGACCTGAAGGCAGCTCCTGCGTGAGGCAGCACCCCTGCCCCCCTGCCCTGAGGAGATCCTGCCCAATGGTGTAGGTGGGGTTAGGGTGTTACTGTGGCTTTGGGGTCACCGTGGAGCATGTGGGACCCGTTAGATTGGATTGTTCATCCTGACCTTTCACTCAGCCACCTGTAATAGGATTACACAGGTGGCCTTGCAGGGCCACCCCACAGAGGGGGTAGAACACCCCCATTTACCCTGATACTACAGGCTTGGCCAAGTGAGTGGCTTTGGCCAATGGAACTTCAGCAGACTTGGCACGGGCAGGGGCTTTCAACGCACCTGTGTGGTGCACCTCTCGTGCTTGTGCTGCCCACCAGGCAAGAGCATCCCCAGGTCTCTGCTGCTCTCCAAATGATCTGCACCCACAACTTGAAGCAAAACCATGCCAGCTGACTCCTGAACCAGGAGAGAGAAAGTAAATGGTTATTTTGGAAGCCACTGAGGTCCAGGGCTGTTACAGCACTGTTGCAACAGAAACCTGTTTCTCAGGCCCAGGAGAACACAGGCCTCCTCAAGCCCTCTTCAGCTTGCTGCACGGAAGTGCCCATTCCACCTGGTCATCCACTGTCCCAGAAGCCCCTGTGCCCCTGGCCCTGGGGCAAATAGAGAGACTCCCCCTGGAGTGGGACCCCCAAGCTTGGATCCTACAAAACTGGAGCCAGCCCCTACACCCTTCCTGTGGGACCTTGGATAAATCACTTCTCCTGCCAGGGCCTCACCTGCAGAATGTGGGGATCTCACCTCACCCACAGGGAGATCCAGAGGGGCCATGAGATCCCACAGGCCTGCCATGGGGTGAGGGTGGGCTGCCCAGGGCTGGCAATTGGGCTCCTCAGGAGGGGGAGGGACTGGCTTGCCATAAATCTGTCTGCAAGGGGACTGGGCAAACTCACTCCTGAGGAAACGGAGGCCTCACCCATGCAGGGCACGATTCCAAGTTCATTGTGGAATCTGCCACTCTAGCCTGAAGAAAAAGCAAACAGGGTTATCCAGCACCAACTCTACACCATCCCTGTGGGCATGAGCCACACTGCCTGGGGACTGGAATAAGTTAGGACAGCTCTGAGCCTTAACTAAAAGGATATGTATACAGTTAATCATTCCTTAAACACAAAGGGCTCCATTTTCTCCTAGAACACAGTGTGGAGGTAGATGCTGCTGATGTTGGTTCAAGGGCTTGACAATGTCTTTGAGAACCAACAAACCGTATTTCCTCTTGTTTTTTGTTTGTTTGTTGTTAATCCTTAACTTTGTTGCCTCATGGCCACAAGATGGCTGCTATGGCTGCAAGCATTTCATCTTTATACAACTCCATTCAAGGTAAGAAGAGAATAAGCAGGAAAAGAGGATTTCTTATTATCAGAAAGAAAAATGTCCTGAGAAGCCCCCCTTTATCTGTGGCCAGGAACGAACCACACAGTCACCCCTAGCAACTATGTGGGTAAGAAAGTAGCATCCTGGGAAAAGGACTAGGATGGTTATGGCAGCCTGAGACTCATCATAGTTCCCCCACAGAGTTGCACATGTTGCTGCTTAAACAATATCAGGCCCATGTTGGCAAGGCAGGAGGAGGAATGGCTCCGAGGTGAACAGTAACAGTGTGGGCTGGAGGTCCAGGACTCCAGTGAGTTCTATCAAGGGGAGTGTACCGGGCAGGGCTTTTAATTATAAGCCACAGAAGCCACTCAGTGGTAAAGGACAGATTCTACTTTGTTGCAAGCAACAGAATTCACTTTGTTACAAACAGCAGACTCTGGGAAGACCAGAGAAGCAGGCTTGGATGATCCACTACCAGGAACAATACAGCCGGGGAGCCCCCACCCAATCTCACCACAGGACTGTCCTAACTACAACACAGCTACCGCCACAGCCCACCTCTTGGTAGAGGCTCCACCACAGCCACCCCAGTGGAAACAGGCATCTGCACTGCGTCGTACCTGCTTGCCGGGAGATCATGCTCCTCCACGCCCAGCTAGCTCACCTTGCCCACGTTTACTTGCTTCCAAGTCTTGTGCGTCTGACTGGAAGCTAGGTCACGTGTCTGCAGGGGAGTCTGCAAAGTGTGTTTATCTTCTTTGGGGGGAAAGAGGGACTCACAATGTAGTCCCGTGTCTCACTGTGGAGAGATAACTGCTGCAAGGGGGCCGAGCACGGTGGCTCATGCCCGTAATTCCAGCACTTTGGGAGGCCAAGGCAGAAGGATCACCTGAGGTCAGGAGTTCAAGGCCAGCCTGGCCAACATGGTGAAACCCCATCTCTACTAAAAATACAAAAATTAGCCCAGCGTGGTAGCAGGCACCTGTAATCCCAGCTACTCGGGAGGCTGAGGCAGGAGAATTGCTTGAACCCAGAAGGCAGAGGTTGCAGTGAACGGAGATGGTACCTTTGCACGCCACCCTGGGCAACAGAGGGAGACGCCATCTGAAAAAAAAAAAAAAAAACAGAGCTGCAAGACTTTCTTTGTTAATTTTCAAAGAGCCCCATGAAGTCTCCACCACTGGAGGGTGCCTGAGAATCGGCTGAGATGTCCAGCAGAAGCAACGATACCCAAGAGTGGCTGTGATATGCAGCCCTGGCCACCTCCAGGTAAGAAAGAGGAAAAAAACAGCACAACCAGAAAACACACACATGGAAGCCATCTGCTGGGGACTCCCATTAACACCTACATGCCAGGACAGAATTGAGCCAGAGAAGCTGCATCACATGTACATTGCTGGTACATGGTGGATGCCTCCCAGAAGGACTAAATTTCCAAAGGATTCAGGAGCCCTGGACTTGGGCCCATGGTGAGATGACAAGCCTTTATGTGAAGCTGAGACAGAGAGAGGTTCACATATTGGCTCTGCCACTTATGTTCCTTGATGGCTGGGATCTTGGTGTGCACATCTGGAAGATGGAGACCATGCTAGCTCCCTTAGAGGGCTGCTGGGAGGAACAGTCCCACCACCCAGTGCATTATGCAGGAGCAGGGATCATGTATTTAAATGTCTAATACCAGCGCTTCTCAAGCATGGGGGACGGGATGGAGGTGGGGCATTTTCGCCCTTCCAATCATCCCAAGCAGTTGGAGGCTGGGGCAGGCAGAATTTTGACCCCATAATCTCTGCCACCAATGTCACTCCCTTGTTTGTGTTGTTTGGTTATTTTGTTTTGTTTGAGACATTGTCTCACTCTGTCACCCAGCGGGCAGTGCAGTGGCACCATTTCGGCTCACTGCAACCTCTGCCTCCTGGGTCCAAGCAATTCTGATGCCTCAGCCTCCCGAGTAACTGGGATTACAGGCATGCACCACCACGATCGGCTAATTTTTGTATTTTTAGTAGCGATGGGTTTCACCATGTTGCCCAGGCTGGTCTCAAACTTCTGAGCACAAGTGATCTGCATGCTTTAGCCTCCCAACGTGCTGGGATTACAGGCATGAGCCACTGCACCTGGCCTGTTTTTTGTTTTTTGAGACAGGGTCTCGCTCTGTCGCCCAGGCTGGAGTGTAGTGGTGTAGCCACAGCTCACTGCAGCCTCGACCTCCCAGGCTCAAACAATCCTCCCACCTCACCTCCCAGGCTCAAGCAATCCTCCCACCTCACCTCCCAGGCTCAAGCAATCCTCCCACCTCACCTCCCAGGCTCAAGCAATCCTCCCACCTCACCCTCTTGAATAGTTGGGACTACAAGTATGCACCACTAAACCTGGCTATTTTTTATTTTTTTATTTTTTTGTAGAGAAGGGGTCTCACTATGCTGCCCAGGCTAGACACTACTCCTGGCCTCAAGTGATCCTCCCATCTTGGCCTCCCAAAGTGCTGGGGTTACAGGTGTGGGACTTCAAAGACATAACCAAGTTTACTAGGCAGCTCTCTTAAAATAGGGAGATTATCCTGGATTATCTGAGTGGGCCCAATGTAATCACAGGAGCCCTTAAAAGCAAAAGAGGGGCCAGGTGCCGTGGCTCATGCCTGTAATGCCATCACTTTGGGAGGCCAAGGTGGGTGAATCACCTGAAGTCAGGAGTTTGAGACCAGCCTGGCCAATATGGTGAAGCCCCGTCCCTACTAATAATAAGAAGTTAGCTGGGCATGGTGGCGCATGCCTGTAATCCCAGCTACTCAGGAGGCTGAGGCAGGAGAATCACTGGAACCTGGGAGGCAGAGGTTGCAGTGAGCTGAGATTGTGCCACTGCACTCCAGCCTGGGTGACAGAGACACGGTCTCAAAAAAAAAAAAAAGTCCGGGCGCGGTGGCTCACACCTGTAATCCCATCACTTTGGGAGGCTGAGGCAGGCAGATCACGAGGTCAGGAGATCGAGACCATCCTGGCTAACACGGTGAAACCCCGTCTCTACTAAAAATACAAAAAAATAGCTGGGCATGGTGGTGGGCGCCTGTAGTCCCAGCTACTCAGGAGGCTGAGGCAGGAGAATGGTGTGAACCTGGGAGGCGGAGCTTGCAGTGAGCCGAGATCGCACCACTGCACTCCAGCCTGGGCGACAGAGCGCAACTCCATCTCAAAAAAAAAAAAAAAAAAAAAAAGCAAAAGAGGAAGACAGCAATCGGGAGCATCAGAAAGATGCCAGGTGCCTCTGCTGGCCTTGAAGATGGAAAGGTTTCAGGAGAAGGAACTGAATTTTGCCAACAACTGGTGAGCTTGGCAGAGGCCCCACAGCCCCAGGGAAGAACTTAGTCCTGAACTTGGTGAGACCCTGAGCGGAGAATCCAGCCAGGCCTTGTCAGACTTCTGACCTGCGCTCTGCGAGATAACAAGTGGGTGTTGTTTTAAGCTACTAACTTTGTGGCAGTTTGCTGTACAGCAATGGAAAGCGAAGACAGAAGGTTCATGCCCGTTTCCTAGTTTTCTAGAGTTTCTCAGAAACTCTGAGCTTACTCAGCTGCAAAGTGAGTGGTGGGTGGGGCAGATATTTGAACCCAAGTCCATCTGTTCTAAAGCCCATGCTGTAGCTTTCCCATTCAGCCTCTCCAGATGAGGAAAGTGAGTCACTAGGGGCACTGCCAGGGTCAGCTCCCCAGGATCTCAGCACAGAGGAGGTGGGACCAGGCTGTGGCCCCCTCATGCTCCCAGCTCATGTGAGGAGCCCCAGGAACCCCCAAGTCGCCATCTGTCTCTGTCAACCTGTGTCAGTGCACTCGGCCTGAACTGTCCTAAAGCCGCTGGAGTCACAGCCCTGCCTCCCAACGTCTTAGGTAAAAGGTACTGTCCTCCTCGGGGAGCCCAGTAGACCTCACCCAGACATCGGTGGTGGTCTGCTGGCCACTGAGGCCCTTCTCACTCTAGGGGACTCCACTTCATGCCCTAATTTCTCTCATTCATGCTCAGAATCAGAGGAAACTGGTGCCTCATGAGCCAGAACAGACATGAAGCTCAAAGATGTGTTCAGTTTGGCCAACAGTGTTTAAACACATACACACACACACCCTGATGTTTAAAATTGTGAAGTTTCACACTGAAAGCCATATTGCCAACCTCTGTTGGGGAATCGGAAGCTCTGGCCATACTGGGCCCATCTTCCCACTTGGCATCCAAGGCTAAAGCCAAGTGGCCACCATGTCCCCTGGTGGAGGGTGAGCTCTGGAGTGCTCCAGTACCCACCACCCCCTATCGCTTTGCCCTGCTTACTTCACCTGCCTGGCCCCAAAAGGCATCTGAACTCCAGTCCCTTAGGATTGATTCTCTGACCTTACCCTTCTGCCTCCTGCCCTGCTCAGTCCCGGGGATCCTGGGCGACAGCGCCCAGCCTGTGTGATGCTAGCAGGGCTATGAGAAATAGAAGTGGGGCCAGTAGGATGGAAACTCAGGGGTCTCTTCCAGACTTGTTTGTGTGGACAGCTGTTCCCAGTGACCCAGTTCAGCTAAGACTGTCAGGCTATCTGCGTCTGTCTGTATCAGTCTACTCAGCCTGAACTGGCCCCCTCTCTGCCTGGTGGGGGCCTAAGTGCGGGTGCTGATGCCCATTTTCTCTGCCCTGATGAGGCTTCAGTTTCCTTGGTGCTTAATGGGGCAATGGTATTTGGCCAAAACACACCTGAGACAGGTGGAAATGACCTCCCCTGCCCATTCCCTCCCCTGGGGGCTGCTACCCACATCCACAAGGCCCTTTGGGGAGGCTCAGCTCCCCCCCACCCACTACCAGGCCCACTGCCAGGAGAAGAATCAAAACCGACTCTGTCTTCAGCCTCCAGGCTTCTAGGAAAAAGCCCTAGAACAGATTCAGAGGCAACACTTTGCTCCCTTCATGGTGAGCTGAGATGCTGGTGCCACCATGCAAGAGACAAGAAATGAGTAGCAAAAAGGGGAGGGAGGTGGAAAAATTAAATTTTGCGTGATCAGCAAGGTTTCAAACAATCGCTCGCCAACTGAAGTGGGTGCCATGTCTATAAGTCATTCTGTTTTATAGACCATTAGGATCTCCAGAGAGAACCTGCATGGAGACCACTGCTTTTTGTTGAAATTAAAATGTCAGAGAAAAAGAAATAGAACAAAACAGGGAATCTGCAATTAATTACCAGGCCATAAAAATTCAATAATCAGGAAGCAGAGCGGCCGCCTGCCCAGAGGTGTCAGAGCCAGCGTAACAAGAATGGAATACATTAATCTTTTCAAATTAGTTTTTTAATCTGACGGGGATATATGGTGACATGCCTCCCCTCCCCACCCGCTCCCCCTCAACCTCCACCGCTCCGGCCTAAAGCCAGGCTGTAGGAGGGAGTTTCAGTGTGAGCTGGGGGCCTACTGCAACTTGGACCCCCGGGCTGAAGGGAAGGAGCCGTCCACGGCCCCACCTGAGCGCAGGGCCCTCAGGCCAGCTCGAGCTCGGCCCTCGTCCCAGCAGAGGAGCCAGGAAGGCCTGTTCCCCCTGGGTCCCAGGGTACAAGGGAGCGGTAGGCGCATTTCCTCTGTTGGCTGCGGGGTCTGGGCGGTGGTCTCTGAGCTTTCCTGCTCTGGAAAATGGGAACAAGATCACAGCCGCCCCCAGATCCTGGATGCATTGTGCCTGGTGCCTGGCAGGTCCTCAATAAAGGGGCCCTGCTGTTACTATTTTTACTCCTGGCAGCAAGGAGCGCCGGGCAGCGCCAGGACTCTAGTCAAGGGCATTTATTTAGTGCCTGCTGTGTGCTCAGCCCTGGGAAGGAGAGACCAGCAGCCTCAATCCTTACCCGCAGAATGAGGCTCACGGTCAAGTTAGAGGCCAAGCAGGACGTAGAGGGTCAAAGAGTAAAGGGCAAAGAGCTTGTCCTCCAGCAGGGCTGCTGGCCCAGTGGCAAGTCCCAGGCGGGCCGAAAGGGCACCCAGGCACGGAGACAGCAGGCTCTGCCCCACACAGCCGTGTGCTCCGGGTGCTGCCAGCTGGCTGGTCAAAGAACCAGCCCCACCCTGTCTCTGATTAGAGGCCGTGCCCTCCCGCCCGGAGCCTCACCCCAGAGCTCCGCCTCCTCCTTCCTCGCTTCCACTAGGCCCAAGGTTCCTGCAGCTCAGATCACTGCAAGTTTCTGGCCTTCATCCTCAGCCAAGCCACTCTCTTACTAACCCCTCAACAAGCCGGCCTCTGGGCCTCGCTCAGGCTGAGCCCCTGCCTGGGATGCCCCCCAGTGGAGCTCAATGCCTAGTCAGCGTTGCTAAAATGGACTCGGCTGGGTGCGGTGGCTCACGCCTGTAATCCCAGCACTTTGGGAGGCCTAGGCGGGCGGATCACATGGTCAGGAGTTCGAGACCAGCCTGGCCAATATGGTGAAACCCCGTCTCTACTAAAAGTACAAAAATTAGCCAGGCATGGTGGCGGGCATCACATGGTCAGGAGTTCGAGACCAGCCTGGCCAATATGGTGAAACCCCGTCTCTACTAAAAGTACAAAAATTAGCCAGGCATGGTGGCGGGCACTTGTAGTCCCAGCTACTCGGGAGGCTGAGGCAGGAGAATCGCTTGAACCCGGGAGGCGGAGGTTGCAGTGAGCCGAGATCATGCCACTGGGCTCCAGCCTGGGTGACAGAGCAAGACTCCATCTCAAAAAAAAAAAAAAAAAAAAAAGACTCTTACAGCCTCCACCCCAGGGGACATCTGCAGAGCAGCAGGAAGATAACCGTCTGCCCTTCGGACTTTGACTCCTTTTAAAGGCAACATGACAGCTCACTAAGTGCCAGGCCCCATGTAAGTCCTCCGCCTGGATTTTCTCATTTGGTCCCCTGGGAGGTTGGGACTATTCATAACCCCATTTCACAGCAGCAGAAGTCGTGAAGCTTAGGCCACCCGCCAGCTGTGTGTGACCTGCATCTCTGAAACCAGCTTCACTAAGAATACCAACCAGAGGCCAGGCACGGGGGCTCACGCCTGTAATCCCAACACTTTGGGAGGCTGAGGCAGGAGGATCACTTAAAGCCAGGAGTTCAAGACCAGCCTGGACAACATAGTAAGACCTCTTCTCTTTAAAAAAAAAATTTTTTTTTTTTTAATTAGCTGGGCACAATGGTGACCGCCTGTGGTCCCAGCTACTTGGGAGGCTGAGGCAAGAGGATTGCTGATCCTGGGAGCTCGATGCTGCAGTAAGCGGTAATCTTGCCACTGCACTTCAGCCTTGCCAGAGACCTTGCCAAAAAAAAAAGAAAAAAAGAACACCAAGGCCAGGCACGATGGCTCAGGCCTGTAATCCCAGCACTTTGGAAAGATGAGGCAAACGGATCACTTGAGGCCAGGAGTCCGAGACCAGCCTGGCCAAAATAGCAAAACCCGTCTCTACAAAAAATACAAAAATTAGTTGGGTGTGGGGGTGCGTGCCTGTAGTCCCAGCTACTCCAGAGTCTGAGGCAGGAGAATCGCTTGAATCGGGAGGTGGAGGTTGCAGTGAGACAAGATTGTGCCACTGCACTCCAGCCTGGGTGACAGAGCGAGACTCAGTCTCAAAAAAAAAAAAAAGGACAGCATCTTTCACCTCCTCCGGAGTTTGGCGCATGGCAGAGGTTCAATCAGTGCTCTCTGGACAGTGTTTCAGCAGAACAACCTCGCAAGGGAGCTTCACCGGCTTTCTCCCGAAGGTGTCTTCATTCCAACCTACGAACATAACAGCAGCTGCCACTTACATATTGTGCTACTGTGTGCGAAGCTGTGGGATCTGGTGCCTTTTATGGTAAGATTGTGGGCCTCATTTTACAGGAAGGAAACTGAGGCTCAGAGAGACTGGCAGGCCCAAGATCAGACACTCGTATCCATCTGGCCCCCAAAGGCAGGATTTTAACAGCTAAGAATATGGTCTCAGTTCCACAGGTCCACCCCAGGGCTCCTGAACCCCAACTCGAGGCTGCATGCACTCAAACCAGTTCCCTCACTCCTTCAGCCTGATGCTTTGGGGCATCTTGCCCAGGAGGCCTTCCCCCTTTAATCTGTATCTCTTGTACTTGTGACTATTTTGTAACTTACACTGGCGCCCTCCATACACAATCCACATATGCCCCCAATGGCCCTCAGAATAAATGGTGGCGAGGAGAAAAAAAGCACTGGCAGGAAGGGAATGCACGCAGGCACCTGGACTGCGGGCACAGGCGGGAAAATTCAGATCTAAGAGCTTGGCCTGCTCCCGGCAGGGGCGCAGTTCCCGGCGCGGCCACCAGATCGCGCCCGGCTCTCTCGGGCGGGGCTTGCAGTAAGGCTGTGTGGCCGCCAGATGATGCCCGAGACCGCGGCTCCGCGGGCAGCGCCCCGACAAGGTGGAGCCCGGCGAGCCCGCGAGTCCAACCAAAACCTGTCCCAGGAGCTCCAGCGCACGTGACCTGCCACTGCCTCCCGCCGCCTCCTGCCCGCGCCATGACCCAGCCGGTGTCCCGGCTCTCCGTGCCCGCCGCGCTGGCCCTGGGCTCAGCCGCGCTGGGCGCCGCCTTCGCCACTGGCCTCTTCCTGGGTGAGCAGGACCTGGTCCTGGCGGGCGGGTGGGCGGGCGCAGAGGAGGTCGCGGCATGGCTCAGGTTAACCCTGTGGCCGCAGAGCCCCGGACCCTGACCCAACACCCTCTCCCTGGCAGGGAGGCGGTGCCCCCCATGGCGAGGCCGACGAGAGCAGTGCCTGCTTCCCCCCGAGGACAGCCCCCTGTGGCAGTATCTTCTGAGCCGCTCCATGCGGGAGCACCCGGCGCTGCGAAGCCTGAGGCTGGTCAGCAGGGCGCGGGACGGAAACGGGCGTCCCTCTCGACCCCTGCGGGTCCCACGTGGCTGTGTGACCTTGGGCTGGGCCGTGGCCCTCCCTGGGCTTCCGGCTTCCCTGGGCCGGGTGCGGTGGGCGTTCCCGGAGGGCCTGTCCCCAAGGCCACGCCCAGAACCGCGCCCCTGGGGGCTTGGGACCCCCAGGGCGAAGGCGGGTGACCCGCATGGCTGGTGCCACCCTGTCCTTTCACGCAGCTGACCCTGGAGCAGCCGCAGGGGGATTCCATGATGACCTGCGAGCAGGCCCAGCTCTTGGCCAACCTGGCGCGGCTCATCCAGGCCAAGAAGGCGCTGGACCTGGGTAGGGGCACGCGGCCGGGATCCCGGAGGGCCGAGGTTTCCGGGCCGACCCCCACTCTGGGCTGAGCCCGTCTGTGTCCTGGTCCCAGGCACCTTCACGGGCTACTCCGCCCTGGCCCTGGCCCTGGCGCTGCCCGCGGACGGGCGCGTGGTGACCTGCGAGGTGGACGCGCAGCGCCCGGAGCTGGGACGGCCCCTGTGGAGGCAGGTGAGCGCCCGCGCCTAGCTCTGCAACCCCAGGCGGGGGCGCAACGGCTGACCCGCTCCCTCCGCAGGCCGAGGCGGAGCACAAGATCGACCTCCGGCTGAAGCCCGCCCTGGAGACCCTCGGTGAGCACCGAAGCGGGAAGGGCTTTGTGGCCATTGCAAACGAGGCCGCTGTGTGGCCGAGCTGTGACTGGGCCTGCCGGGCAGGTTAAGGGCAGGGCCGGCTGTCACAGCGCCCGGCCCGGCCTAGGAGGGGCCTCAGGGCCGCCGGGGCCGCGGACTCAGCCTCACCTGCCCTCCCATCTCCCGCAAGACGAGCTGCTGGCGTCGGGCGAGGCCGGCACCTTCGACGTGGCCGTGGTGGATGCAGACAAGGAGAACTGCGCCGCCTACTACGAGCGCTGCCTGCAGCTGCTGCGACCCGGAGGCATCCTAGCCGTCCTCAGAGTAAGGGATCCACTGCGGGGGAGGAGAAAGCACCCTCTCGGGCCGGGTCCCCATCTTTTCCCTTGACTCCTCTTATACCCCAAAGCCCCACCCAGTCCAGTCAAGTAGGCTCGGGCCCGGGTACCCAGGCTTTCCTCCGCTTTGGTTCTCAGTCTCCGGCTCTGGTCACCTCCCGCCCGGGCACCTCCCTCCGAGGCCCCGCCTCCCGCCCAGACACCTCCCTCCGAGACCCCGCCTCCCGCCTGGGCACCTCCCTCCGAGACCCCGCCTCCCTCCTGGGCACCTCCCTCCGAGGCCCCGCCTTCCGCCCGAGCACCTCCCTCCGAAGCCCTGCCTCCCACGGCCCGGTTGGCCCCGCCCCCCCGCAGGTCTTGTGGCGCGGGAAGGTGCTGCAACCTCCGAAAGGGGACGTGGCGGCCGAGTGTGTGCGAAACCTAAACGAACGCATCCGGCGGGACGTCAGGGTCTACATCAGCCTCCTGCCCCTGGGCGATGGCCTCACCTTGGCCTTCAAGATCTAGGGCTGGCCCCTAGTGAGTGGGCTCGAGGAAGGGTTGCCTGGGAACCCCAGGAATTGACCCTGAGTTTTAAATTCGAAAATAAAGTGGGGCTGGGACACACGACCTCCTGAGCCTCCGTGTGTGGCGCTGGATGGGGAAGGGAGGGAAGGCCCAGCACAGACAGCTCCTGCCTTCAGTGAAAGGGGCCTTGAGGTTCGTCCCCTCCCTGGCGCCAGGTCTGTGGCCCTACTGCAGGAACCTCCAGCTGGCAGGAGGCAGGTTACAAAGTTTTAACTGGCCTGGCCACGTGTAATGGCCAGAGACCCCAGCACCTCGGGCTTGTCTGCCTCCTACATCTCTCCCTCAGGGCAGGTGAAGCTCTGGTTCCCAGCAGCTGGGACTCGTGGAGGGCCACGTCTGGTGTCTGACAACAGGAAAGAGGATTGCAGGGGACCACGGGTGTCACTTGTGTGCTTTTGTAGGTGATGCCAGTTCTGCTGGCGGCTTGCTCATATCTTCACAGCACAGTAAGCTCCCCAGCCTCACCTCTCCAGTGGAGGCCCTGGTGGGGGAACATCATGAGGGCCAGGCCAGTTGGCCTGGACCTGAGAACCTCGGGGTTGACTTGAGTCTCCTGCTGTCTCCTTGAAATTCTGAAGGGAAGTGAGGGGGATCACTGGCCAGGGAGGCGTGAAGCAGACAAGCCTATAGGTACAGCAGTTGTTACCACACTCCCTAGAGGATGAAGAGAATTTCAGGCTTTCCTGAACCATCTGCCTATGAGGGGAGGTGGAGAAGGAACCAGGCCTCATGGAGCACCTTCGATCCAGGTGCTCTGCTTCTCATTTAAATCTCCCCAACCTCACAGATCTTATCTCCACTGACAGATGAAGGTCAAATTCTTTCCACTGACACTGCCTCAGGCATAAGTGGCATTAGCCTGGAATTCAAGCAGCCTTTGCCACTACCTGGTAAGCCTCGGTGGTGGGAAGTGTCCCTGGAGACCGCTGGAAGCAGGGCTAAAAGAACCACATGAGGTTGGGCGCAGTGGCTCACGCCTGTAATCCCAGCACTTTGGGAGGCTGAGGCAGGTGGATCATTTGAGGTCAGGAGTTCGAGACCAGCCTGGTCAACATGGTGAAACCCGGTCTCTACTAAAAATACAGAAATTAGACAGGCGTGATGGTACACGCCTGTAATCCCAGCTACTCGGGAGGCTGAGGCAGAATTGCTTGAACCCCGGAGACAGAGGTTGCAGTGAGCCGAGACCGCACCACTGCACTCCAGCCTGAGCAATGGAGCAAGACTCCGTCTCCAAAAAAAAAAAAAAAAAAAAAAACCACATGAGCTCACAGCTCCTGGGACAAACTTTGCATTTTGGACACTATGCAAGACCGTGGCTGGAAACCTACCCTTTTCTAACTCATAAAAGCATATTAGGATGCACATGGGGCCGGGCGCGGTGGCTCAAGCCTGTAATCCCAGCACTTTGGGAGGCCGAGGCAGGCGGATCACAGGGTCAGGAGATCGAGACCATCCTGGCTAACATGGTGAAACCCCGTCTCTACTAAAAATACAAAAAATTAGCCGGGCGTTATGGCGGGCGCCTGTAGTCCCAGCTACGCGGGAGGCTGAGGCAGGAGAATGGCGTGAACCCGGGAGGCGGAGCTTGCAGTGAGTAGAGATCGTGCCACTGCGCTCCAGCCTGGGCGACAGAGCAAGACTCCGTCTCAAAAAAAAAAAAAAAAAGGATGCACATGGGTGAATAGGTTCAATTTACTCTAAGCAAATCCTTGACAAACAGCTAACTCACTTGTGCCACACCTCAGTCCAAATTACTGTAGCCACTGCCCAATAAAGGGCCACCTATTAGCTAAGGGGCAGCAGTCCCCATGACTAGGGTTTTTCTCTTTAGAGGACCACCAGCAGTGATTAGTTCACACTGCAAGAGTTGCTTTCAGGCCTAGCCTGCATGGACATCTTTTCATCTGTTTCTCCTCTTACCTGACTCAAGCTGGCTCAAATTCTAACCTTCTGTCAGTTAAGTCATGTCTGGAGAGGGCTTTTCAGAGAACCATGATTCACATGGGCCATTCAAGCCAGTCCCCTAGGAATATTGGGACCACTAGAGGGGTCTTCATGCCCCCAACCCTCCTGTGTGGAGAGCTTGCTTGAGCTCTGGTCTCTCACTAGCTTCTTAACCTGCAAGTTTGTAGCATGTATCATTTCTTGGGTGGTGAGTCCTTCCATTTCCTTACCCGTTTCTTATCACTCAGGCTCTACCATTCTTCAGGTCTACTATTACAGATTTGTTGAACAAATCTTCTCCAACCTTTAATCATATCCTTCCAATTATCTTCTCCTATCAGAAAATGTGCTCTTTCCTACTTTTCCAACCAGAACCACCTATTAATGTCTCATTCATGCCCAGATGAAGGCCAATGCCACACAGCCTAAAGGGGTTGCCTCTGGTCTCCTACCTATACCCACCTTTCAGTGTGTCTGCCTAGAAGGAAATAAGTAATGACCTCTCACAGTCCCTCAGGTTACCCTCACTGTCTACACCTTACTCCTCTTCTATACGCCTAACACCATCTCACCAAACCAGGGCCTACTTTATGCTCCTAGCAGTAGCTCACAGGGGTATGGTGTGTTTGTGTAACTTTTCAGCACCTTCTCTTTTTCCTTTCAATGATGCAGGGCAATTCTGCACAGACTTACAAACTGAAGAGTGTAAAAGCATGTATCCTCTTATTGTAGTCTTAAAAAGCTCGTGGAATTATTCTAGGGACACAGAAGATTCTGTGGCACAAATTTAGGTAAAGAGCAAAATACTCACTGGAAAAATTAAGTATTGGCTAGCTGCCACGGGGATTTGACCCTAGCTGGCAAACGTGGAACTCTGCAAATACTTGGAGCCATTAATTATGTATACTTGTTTTATTCATAATTAGTCATGTTCTGGGATACCAAAAGTAATAATGGCTGAACTTAACAAAATTTGTAACCTCATCTTAACATCCACTGATCCATCTCACTCAATGGTAATAGTCAATGTTTTTCTAAAGGAACATAAAAACAAACATGCACACAACTGCACAGTTTTCATAAAGGTCTATTTCATTATTGGTGGGTAGCGCATTTAACAGTTAAATACATTTAAATAATGTATAGGTGACTGCAGGACTGCAGCATTGGTAACTAGATAACCAATTCAACTAGAAACCAGCTAACAAGGAACTGTCTAAATACTTAAAATACAGCTCTTGTTGAGATCATCCTCTGTTTTGATCATCTTCTTGGGGGAAAAAAAGCCTGCTGCTGGTCACAATGGAAATATATTAAGGCCAAATCTTCTGATATCCATTCCCAAAGGTTTCTTTCAGCTGGATTAAGCCTCCAACTCCAGGGCGAGCCCAAGCTTGTGGCCTCCAGCATTAATGCTCTTCCCATCTACCAGAGCAGAGAGTGTAAGCTTCACACCTATTAAGACAAAAACCACAAAAACAAAAAACCATGATGTACCTGGCACTTCACTCAGTCTGGACCTTCTTTCACAGTCATCCCCAGAGCCTGCCTGTCACTTCCTCAGCCCGTCAGCTGACCTACTAGTGCTGGCCACCAGAGGGCTTGCCTTCTAGGTAACCATTCTAAGTAAGGCACTAAGTCACAGAGAAATGTTTTATAACAAGTTCAAAGTGTTCTAGAATATACTATAATGTTGAGTATACTATCCTGATGAAAAGAGACTAGAGACATAATCATAATTAGATCCTAGAAAGGAAAACCTACAATAAAGACACATTTGGGAATGGGGGTAAATCTGAATATGTATTTGGTATTACATTAATGTTTTCTTAGATGCGACAACAGTACTGTGCTTAGAAAGAAAAATGTCTTACTCTTAGGATATACATGCTAGGAGATGCTCTGTCTGTATGTCTGCAAAACATACATTTTTTAAAAAAACGTATGTGAAGTTTCAGAGACATAAATGTAGTAAATGTTAATAATTGTTAATAAATTGTTAATAATTGGTCAATGCAGGGTAAGGGCATATGATGTTCATTGTACCATTCTTCCAACTTTTCTTTAGGTTTCAAAATCACCAAAATAAACTTTGGGGAGGAAAATCCCTATCTGAAGGGGGAAAAGTCTCCAGTACTTTAAGCAGACTCCAAGATGAGTCATGTGCACTCTGAAGTTGGAGAAGCGCTGTTCTAGACACAGCACGCTTCAAAATATTATATGAAGTTAACAAGACTATAGACAGAACCAAAGCAATCTGAACTTTGATCAACAAAATAATTACTACAAAACATTTCAGATACAAGCGAGGAAACTGACAGGAAGTGGGTATTAAATAATAAGGAATCACTAACTTTCTTAGGTGTGATAGTATTATGGTTATGCAGAAAAGGAAAGACGGGCCTTATTCTGAAGAGAAGAAAAAAAAAAGGAAAAAGAAATAAAAAATTGTGGCAAAAGGTAAACATGTATTTATTGTACTCTTTCAACTCTTCCTCTGTGCTTGAAAGGTCTGCAAAATAAGCTGAAGAATGAAAACTAAATTTTTTTAATACTATCGAAACAATCCTACTTTATCAAGAATACTTACCAGGCCTCAGAGTCTGAGTATAGCCTACTCCAATTAAGCTAGAGTTGTTGACTTTTGCCTAAAATACAAAAACAACTGTAAGAAAAATATTTCAATAGAGACAAAGCCCCTACATGTTTCCCCATCATGTAGTCATGTTCAGTTTTATTCACGTGAGACAATAAAATTCAATATTATGTATTAAGCCAAACAAACCAGGTACTATTTAATTCGTATCCATTCAACTCAAAAATCAAATTCTCAGTAGGACACAATACTCATGATAGCCACTGGAATGTATCCAAAGACCCCAAACTGTCCGTACAGCACAAGAGTCTACGCACTCTCATAAAAATCGTCTTTGTTAATTCTAGTCTAGCACAACAAACCAGACCAAAATGTGGTACAAGTCAGGCTCACTAGAGGTGACACACAGCAGCCTTAAAGTGCAGGGTATAAAGTCTAAATTCACGACTTAGTTACACACATTACTACTTTCAGGACTCTTCCTAAAGAATCAAAACCATCAATGTCAAAAAAAAAAAAAAATCTCCAAACGACAAGTGATTCCTCTGAAGAATCAGATCAAACAATCCTTTATTCTCACATTCTTACACCTCTCATGAATGCCGGTGCCGCTGAGTTCTGGCTGTATGTAACCACTGTGCTTGGGAGGAGGTCCCAGTGAGGAATCATGTACCAATCCAGGCCCCTGCCTTCCTTGCACAATCCTAACATTTTAGGACTTAGTTACTGACTTCAAGGGCTGGAAGGAACCCTGAAGAGTAAGACATAGTAAGGAGTAGATTCTTTCTAGCTCCATTCTGTACCACCCCTAACATTATGAAGCCACACCAGAGGCTGGGAACACCTGCCTTCATTACCAGGGCCTAGGTTGCCTAGACATGCAACTTTGCTTTGCATTCAGCATTCTGAGGGCTACAGTATAAAGGTAACAAACAGCCTGTGTGACCAAAACAGATCTCCAAATGATTCGATGTCTATATTCTATGTGTATCATCCAAAGAGCCCAATCTAGAGAAAGAGATGATGTAACTATACAGACACAAACCACATCCAAAACACCTGTATTCACTTGGCACTACAGCCAAATATTCATGAGCTACCAATGACCATCTAAAGAAAAAAACAGGCCCGGCACAGTGGCTGACACCAGTAATGCCTGCACTTTGGGAGGCCAAGGCGGGAAAATCACTTGAGCCCAGGAATTCAACAGCAGCCTGGGCAACACAGTGAGACCCCTGTCTGTACAAAATTTTTCTAGCTTGCTATGATGGTGCACACCTACCCAACTACCGGGGAAGTGGGGGTGAGATGGAAGGATCTCTTGAGCCCAGGTGGCTGAGGGTACAGTGAGCTGTGGTTGCACCAGTGAACTCCAGCCTAGGCAACAAAGCTCAAAAAAAAAAAGAAAGAAAAAAAAAACCTCACTAATGACCATCTTGTGCCCTACAAATAAGAGCCTCAGACAGCTGGATAGACATTCCTATTACTGGCCGGGCGCAGTGGCTCACGCCTGTAATCCCAGCACCCTGGGAGGCCGAGGCGGGCAGATCACAAGGTCAGGAGATCAAGACCATCCTGGCTAACAGGGTGAAACCCCGTCTCTACTAAAAATACAAAAAATTAGCCGGGCTTGGTGGTGGGCAACTGTAGTCCCAGCTACTCGGGAGGCTGAGGCAGGAGAATGGTGTGAACCCGGGAGGTGGAGGTTGCAGTGAGTGGAGACTGCGCCACTGCACTCCAGCCTGGGCTACAAAGCCAAGACACCGCCTCAAAAAAAAAAAAAAAAAAAAAAGAAAGAAATTCCCATTATTGGCCGGGCTTGGTGGCTCATGCCTGTAATCCCAGCACTTCGGGAGGATCACAAGGTCAGGAGTTCAAGAACAGCCTGGCCAAGATGGTGAAACCCCGTCTCTACTAAAACTACAAAAATTAGCCAGGCACGGTGGCAGGCGCCTGTAAACCCAGCTACTCAGGGGGCTAAGGCAGGAGAATCGCTTGAATCCGGGTGGCAGAGGTTGCAGTGAGCAGAGCAGAGATTGCACCATTGCACTCCCACCAGGGTAACTAAGTGAGACTGTCTCCAAAAAAAAAAAAATTTCCTATTATTTAACAGTAGGAGTTAAACCATGAAACTGTAATAAGGAGTAGAAAAAATAAACTCAGTTTCTCCCTCTATACTCTCACAAGGCCTAGGGAGAATTTCCCACACATAAAGCAAACAATTCTGCAGCGGACTCCAGCTAGATGTTCTCTAATTCAATTCTGATACTATCTACCTGGAGAGATAGCATCGGATCACACAGGTTCAGGGCTCAGTTTCATAAAACTTCCCCGCCCTCATTTTCAATGCCAATTGAAAGCTCCAGGTTGTTTTGCCTCTGCTTCTTACAGACTGGTTATAAATCGGGGTTCCCACAACCCCCTGGAGTTCAAATAATTTCCTAGAACTCAGGGAAACACTTATATTTACCAGTTATATAGGATATTTTAAAGGATATAAATGAACAGCCAGATGAAAAGATACTTATGTATCTTTTCCTTTATAGGTGACGTCTTGAAGGGTCCCAAGCACAGGAGCTTCCATCCCTGTGGAGCTGGGGTGCCCCACCCTCCCATGACATGAATGTATTATTGTGTACCTTCCCGAAGGCCCCCTGGACTCAGTCCTTTGGGTTTTTACGGAGACTTCATTACAAAGGCAAGATTAATTAAATCACTGGCCACTGGCTCAACCTTTAGCTACTATGCCCTCCCCAAGGCAGAAGGTTTGTTCCCTAGCAACCAGCACTCCCTACCGTGTCATCTAGGGACTATCCAAAAATCACCTCGTTAACATAAGTTCAGATGTGGTTGAAAGGGGCCTGTTAAAAATAACAAAATAGCCCAGGGTGCAGTGGCTCCTGCCTGTTACCCCAGCACTTTGGGAGCCAAGGCAGGTGGATCACCTGAGGTCAGGGGTTGGAGACCCACCTGGCCAACACGGTGAACCTCATTTCTACTAAAAATACAAAAATTAGTCGGGCGTGGTGGCAGGCACCTGTAATCCCAGCTACTAAGTAGGCTGAGGCACGAGAACTGCTTGAACCCAGGAGGCGGAGGTTGAGGTTGCAGTGAGCAGAGATGGTGCTACTGCACTCCATCCAGCCTGGATGACAGTGAGATTTCATTAAAAAAAAAAACAAAAAAAAAACCCAATAACCCACAAAAGACTGTCTTTTCACTTTTATGCTCTGGAGCTGTTTCAGGAACCAAGGACAAATGGCCAAATATCTCAACAAAAGACACTCTTACTGCTCTAGTCACTTGGGAAATTACAAGGGTTATAGAAGCTGTGAGCCAGGAACTGGACAAAAACCAAAATATATACACCACAGTATCACAGTCCACCCCCTGGTTTCAAACAGAGATCCCTTACAGCAAAAAGGTCCATATATCTGTCAAGGATGTTTACATTTGTTGCATTTATACAACAGACATATCTACAAGAGTACAAACACAAATATGCCTATCATCTGGAGAAGCTACTGTGGGATAGGGACAGGTTTAAAGAAACAACCAGGCTAGGTGCTGTGGCTCACGCCTGTAATCTCAGCACTTTGAGAGGCTGAGGTGGGTGGATCACCAGAGGTCAGGAGTTTGAGACCAGCCTGGCCAACATGGCGAAACCTCGTCTCTACTAAAAATACAAAAATTAGCCGAGTGTGGTAGTGGGCACCTATAATCCCAGCTACTCAGGAGGCTGAGGCACGAGAATGGCTTGAACCCAGGAGGGGGAGGTTGCAGTGAGCCGAGATCACGCCACTGCACTCCAGCCTGGATGACTACGTCTCCAAAAAAAAAAAAAAAAACTACAACCTAATTGGTCCTATGAAAAAAAATAGCTCAGCAGTATGAGGAATGTGAGGTATGCAAAATTTATCAGGCCCAGAGAGACATGAGAACGAGACTTTAGTCACAGGACACACCCCCATGCCCAGGGGAAATTGTTTAAAAACATTTTGTACTTTTTCTCCTTCCTTGTTTCCAGGCTAGCTCGCAAATATCTAAAGTGTTACCGCAAGTTGCACAATGTGACCCTCACCCATTATCTTCATGTTCCTACAATCTGTGATACAAAGAACAACGTATAGCCAATCACTAATCAATGTTATTTCTGTAAACCAAAGAGAATTCCTGCCAAACAACTTTGTATCAGCCCACATCCTGTCCCGGATTTTTGGCCTTTAAAAACCTGTTTGTAACAAGGGCCAAATGGAGCTCAAATCCACTTGGATCGGAGTCTGCTGGGCAGCTGTCTTCATTATGGTGCAAATAAATTCTTTAAAATTGTATTTTGTGCCTTAGTTTCTTCCTTTAGGTTGACAGAAGCCACTAGAAACATCTTTATCTTCTTGTATCAGCTTTTTTTCCCCTTGATCTACTGTTATTTGTACCTTGTGCGGAACTATTCAGGACAGAAATCAGCTGATAGTGAGATCCAGTTCCTCCTCAGGCCAGTCACTTTCCATAGGTATTACATCCTGAGGAGGCTTCAACTCAATTTCACAATACATATGATCATCAATCAGTATTATAAGACTTATTTACACAAGGGAGTTTAATCTGCCAACAATATTACCATATGGCCGTATGAGCATGGTACAAAAAAATATCAGTTTCATTACAAATCAATAAGAATTAGATATTTGCTTTGCCTTCCCAACAGAAATCTACCCTTCCCCATTTGTCAGCCTTTATCTTGATTAATAAGCCTGACTACTGCCTCAGGCAATTTCAGATCATATTTCTCAACGTAATCTCTGACTTCTGACTTTTTAAATTTCTCCAAACTGGGCAAAATACAGCAAATACAGGTCTTAGGGGTAACTTTTTACCCTTGCAAGGTGGCTTTGAGGCTGGTGGTCAAGGCTTAAACCAAATGAAATCTGAGCTTGGTCTAGCATCAAGGTACAATCCAGCACTCTTTCACTTTGATTTTAGCTATTACAAATAACAATAATCAAGGGACTGTATATTTTGTTTGTTTCTTATTGTTTGTGTTTCCTTATGCACCCAGTGAACTAATTCCCTTGGAGTTGGATCTATCTTTGAATTGCACTGGTAACTTTTAAGTACCTGAACACAGCACAGTTGTGGCTCCATAGCAGGGGTGACCATCTGACCACCCAGGAGTCAAAAGTTCCTCATTTCCCATCCATTTATCCTTTTTCTTCCTAAACCATGCTTCGATGAGCCACTCTAGCTAGAGCCACTCTAGCAAATCCCAATCCTGACATCAATTCTGAGGATACAGAAAAAAACCAACTCAGTTTCTCCTACTATTCTCTCACAACACAGAATGCTTCTGTGACCACGTGTGAGGGCTTTCCCCACACACCAAGCAAGCAATAATTTCTGCAGCAGACACTAGCTAAATGTCCTCTAATTCTACCTGGAGACATCAGATGCCACAGGTTAAGGGCTTAGTCCCACAAGACTGCCGTCCTCCCACTTCAGATGCCAACTGCAAGCCCTAGGTTGTTTTAACTCTGCTTCTGACCTGGCAGCTCTAGAGGTTCCCATGAGCCCCTCCTTGAGTTCAATTAATCTCCTACAGCAGGTCACAGAACTTGAGAAACACTTTATTTACATTTACAAGTTTTAATAAAGGATATTACAAAGGATACAGATGAAGAGACGTATAGTGCAAAACACAGGAAGGGACACAGCTTCGATGCCCTCTCCAGGCATGCCACCTTTCAGTAACCTCAGCTACCCAGCTCACTGACCTCTGTCCTTGTGGGTTTTCATGAGGCTTCATTATACAGGCATGACTGATTAAACCACTAGCCATTGGTGAACAACTTAACCTACAGCCCCTCTCCCCACCCCCTCTAATCACACCTTGGTCTCTCCACTAACTAGCCCCCACCCTCAAGCTACCTAAAGATGGCCAGCCACCAGTCAACTCATTAGCATACAAAAAGATACTTAATACTTTGGGGATTCCAAGGATTTTTTAGGAGTTCTATGCCAGGAGAGGGAAGGAGAACCAAATATATACTTCCTAATATCACAAGGAGCATTAAGCAATGCTTCTGGGTACTGAATTGGAGTGGCAGCTAACATTGCTGAAGTGGGAAAGGCTAGGTACGTTTCCAAACTAATTCCCAGGAGTCACTAAATGACACAGGGGTCCCAAGCTGCCTTCCCATTTTAACTATGAACTCCTAGTAGCTGAGAGAAGCTTCTTCCACTGACATTAAATCTGTTAAAATGCCACAGACATCTGAGAACATCAATGCGAGTAACAGAATAGTGTGCTGTATGAATCTTGAGGTTTTTACTGCTGTAGTGCAATTAGAAATGGAGAAGGGGGCCAGCTGTAGTGGCTCATGCCTGTAATCCCAGCACTTTGGGAGGGTGAGGTGGGTGGATCACTTGAGGTCAGGAGCTTGAGACCAGTCTGGCCAACAAATCCCGTCTTTACTAAAAAATACAAAAAAATTTAGCCAGGTGTGGTGGTGGGCACCTGTAATCTCACCTACTCGGGAGGCTGAGGCAGAAGAATTGCTTGAACCCAGGAGGCGGAGGTTGCAGTGAGCCAAGATTGCACTACTGCACCCCAGCCCGGGCGACAGAGACTCCATCTCAAAAAAAAAAAAAAAAAAACAAAGTGATGATTAAAATACTAGCCAGGTACAGTGGCTCATGCCTATAATCCCAACAGCCTCCTTTGGGAGGCTGAGACGGGATGATAGCTTGAGCCTAGGATGGGCAACATATGGAGATCCCATCCCTACAAAAAAACATCAAAAAATTAGTGGGGAATAGTAGGAGGCTGAGGTTGAACCCAGGATGTCAAGGTTGCAGGGAGTCGTGATTGTGCCACTGCAGTCCAGCCTGGACAACAGAAAGCCTTAAAAAAAGAGATTAAAGCACTATTACTTCTGACACAATAAGAACCACTCAGGGACCAAAACACCAGCTATACCTGGGCTTAGACAGGCCTATGGCTCAAGGTTATTATCAACATTAACTCGGCAGCTTTTGAGGTTAAACAAACTCCGCCGGCCTGGCCTGGAAATAAAACGTCTAACACTGTATCCATCAAAAAAGCAGCATTTCAAAATCTAAAACTAATCTATCTGTAAACTGGGGACTGTGTGAAATCAGTTCAAATTTTCAACATAATTCAGTATACCCAAAGACTCATTCCCACAACCAAAACCCCCATTCTAAGTCCACAAAAGTACTCACAGAAATGGAAGCAGTGGGATCCAACTGATATTTAGCTGCAATGCCAAAACGAGTGCAGTTGGTACCTGATGTCCAAGCAAGGTTTACTGAAGTGTCAAGATCTTCACAAACTTTCTGATAAATTGATCCTCCAAATTCTGTCCCATCATTGCTATAAGATATTTTAAATTAGTAGATCTAGAATAGACAATGTAATAATGTCTAAGGCACAGGCTGATCTGTAGCATTACATTTAAATAAAAACCACAGCTCAAGTGGGGCTTTAGTGTTCCACTGAAAACTTGCAAGTTTTAACAGGTTTTTTTCCCCCAACCCATACCCATACAGGGATTGGTAAAATGAACCACAGAATATCCATTCAGTGGAATTATCACACTGTATTAAAAATGCAAGAGGTTCTAAAACAGCCTTTTGGTTATGATTTTATATATACACACACACATATAAAAAGGTGAACCACAACATTAACAAAGATTATATACCTAGCTGGCATGATTATAAGAAATGTAGGTTTTCTTCTTTGTGCTTCTGTTATTTACCAGTGAATTTTTACAATGGAAAGAAAAACATTTTAAGTACTTTCCGTGTATCTATCTAGTTTGAGCTAGGTAAAAACACCAGGCTGGATGCAGTGGCTCAACGCCTACAATCCCAACACTTTGGAAGGCTGAGGCGGGAGGATCGCTTGAGGCCAGGAGTTTGAGACAAGCCTGGGCAACATAGCAAGACCCCATCTCTACAAAAATAATTAAAAACAAACAAAAAAACAATAGCCGGGCACAGTGGCTCACGCCTGTAATCCCAGCACTTTGGCACGCAGGCAGATCACGAGGTCAGGAATTCCAGACCAGCCTTGCCAGCATGGTGAAACCCCGTCTCTACCAAAAATACAAAAATTAGCCAGGCATGGTGGCACACGCCTGTAGTCCCAGCTACTTGGGAGGTTGAGGCAGGAGAACTGTTTGAACCCGGGAGGCAGATGTTGCAGTGAGCCAAGATCGCGACAGAGCAAGACTCCATCTGAACCAAAACAAAAAAAGAAAGAAAAAAGAAAAAGAAAAAAAAAAACCCCAACAACAAAATACCATACATTTTAGGCAATCCTATCAAGTCAGCATCTCACACATCAAGATAATTAAGTAAAATGAAGGTACTGGTAGCAGTCTGCCAATATCTAATGCCTCTTGTAAAAATACAAGCGCATTAAACCCCATATAAAATGAACATTTACTCTCTCAGCACCAAAGGTCAGACTAACATTCTTCTACTATAAGCTTTCAAGGGGCACCCTAGAAATGACCAAGAATGATTTTGTTTTTAAATGTGATGAGAAATCCTTTAGGGTGCACCCAGATCAGTAAGAGATAACAGACATCAAAATCATCCTCTGAGGGCCTACATCACAGTATCCTATGAAAGAAATACTTACACATTAGTGTGTAGCTGGAAGTCCCCAGTCCTGTAGCCCACTGCAAAGTTATTCCTTGTCAGCTTTGATTTGGCACTGTCAAAGGTCATCTGGTACCCAGCAAGCCAGCCCTCATAACCAAAGACAGCTGAACCATGGATTGCAGGTCCAGCAAAATCAAAGTCAACATCACAACCAAGGTTTATACACTCCCTCTTGTAAGAAGACTTGATTTTACCACTTTTCTTTCTGGAAAAAGAACAAACTGATATCACTGGGAAAAATTTACACACACTTCTGCACAAGAGAGCACAAAACAGACTTAAACGAACTGTAGTATGACCAGGGAGCAAAAACCAGCAATACAATAACAGGGAGTAAAAAAGTCAGCTCAATGAACTACAAGACAAGGACACATGAGGCAACTGGACAGCCATCTAGGAAGACTGCTTTGCAGAACTAACAATCAGTCACAAAAGCCTGTTAGAAACACATTAATTGCCCAAGTTAGTGCAACAACAAAGAAGCAAATATTTGAAGGCAAGCCAAATGATAGCAACCATAGTACTCTAAAAGCAGATATAGGCCAGGCATGGTGGCCCCCGCCTATAATCTCAGCACTTTGGGAGGCTGAGGTAGGCGGATCACCTGAAGTCAGGAGTTTAAGACCAACCTGGCCAGCATGGTGCAACCCCGTCTCTACTAAAAATACAAAAAAAAATTAGCCAGGCATGGTGGCACACGCCTGTAATCCCAGCTACTCAGGAGGCTGAGGCATGAGAATCGCTTGAACCCAGGAGGCAGCGGTTGCAGTGAGCCAAGATCGCATTGTTGCACTCCAGCCTGGGTGACAGAGAATAAATAAACAGGTTGGGAGCGGTGGCTCACACCTGTAATCCCAGCACTTTGGGAGGCCACAGCAGGCAGATCACAAGGTCAGGAGTTCAAGACCAGCCTGATCAACATGGTGAAACCCCATCTCTACTAAAAATACAAAAATTAGGTGGGTGTGGTGGCACATGCCTGTAACCCCAGCTACTCAAGAGGCTGAGGCAGGAGAATCACTTAAACCCGGGAGGCAGAGGTTGCAGTGAGCCGAGATCACGCCACTGCACTCCAGCCTGGGTGACAGAGTGAGACTGTCCCAAATAAAAATAAAATAAAATAAATACAATAAAATAAAATATGAAAAAAAAAAAAAAAAAAAGACTGGGCACAGTGGCTCATGCCTGTAATCCCACCACTTTGGGAGGCCAAGGTGGGCAGATCACCTGAGGTCAGGAGTTCCAGGACAGCCTGGCCAACATGGTGAAACCCCGCCTCTACTAAAAATACAAAAATCAGCTGGGTGTGGTGGCACGCACTTATAGTCCCAGCTACTCAGGGAGGCTGAGGCAGAAGAATCGCTTGAACCTGGGAGGCTGAGACTGCAGTGAGCCAAGATGATGCCACTGCACTCCAGCCTGGGTGACACAGCGAAGACTCCATCTCAAATAAATAAATAAAAGCAAATGCAGAGATTTCACCACCACAAGGTAGCTTAATAAGCTATCAGACAGTAAATGTACACCTTTTCTAAATATACAAAAGAGAAATACTTTTAAATGTAATACAGATAAAAATGTCTGTGCTTACCCTGTGTTTGGTGAGAAGGTAGTATCAAATGTCAGTTTCAAACCTTGACAAATCTATTTTGAAAGAAAAGTAATTTGTTTTTTCTTTTTTGGAAATACAAAAATAAATTAATAAAATTAATACTAAAATTTTCAAAATGTTACCTGGTCTTCAATTGCGATTTCTGTTCCCAGAGTGTTATCAGTGTTCCACTTTTCTGTGAAAGTCAGACCATACTCACACCACTTGTATTTGGTCTCCAAGGTCCCAGTAACTTTACCAGTGTCTGTATTAGATGAACCAGACGTTGAAAATTCCTAACAAGACAATCAATAATTTCATGAACATTCTCATAAGCCCAGAATTCATCACTGCCTTACACACACGCACGCAAAAAAACTCGCTGAAACATTTGGTAAATTCATGAATCCTCCTTTTTCTAGCTTCCTGAACACTCGTATCCCTCTGCACTGTGCTACTCTCTAAGCATATGTGAGAGTGACAAGCCTTTGAGCAACTGACTGCCACTTTACATACACAGGCTGACATTTCCAATCAATCACAAGTTAACCTGTAGTGAATTCTCAAGTGAACAAACTGTACACCTTTTTTTTTTTTTTGAGACAGAGTCCCACTCTATCGCCAGGCTGGAGTGCAGTGGTGTGATCTCGGCTTACTGCAACCTCCGCCTTCCAGGTTCAAGTGATTCTCCTGCCTCAGCCTTCCAAGTAGCTGGGATTACAGGTGCCCGCCACCACACCCAGCTGATTTTTGTATTTTTAGTACAGATGGGGTTTCACCATGTTGGTCAGGCTGGTCTCCAACTCCTGACCTCAGGTGATCCACCCACCTCGGCCTCCCGAAGTGCTGGGATTACAAACGTGAGCCACCGCGCCCAGCTAACTGTACATCTTCTAAGGAAGGTTTTGCTAAGGTGATTTTATTTGGGATTCAAAAATCAATGGGGGACTGAGTGTGGTGGCTCATGCCTGCGATCCCAGCACTTAAAAGACCAGCCTGGGGAACGTAGCAAGACCATGTCTCTACAAAAATTAAGAAACCAGCTCAGCGTGGTGGTGTGCGCCTGTAGGCCCAGCTACTCAGGAGGCCGAGGTGGGAGGACTGCTTGAGCTTGGGAGGTCCAGGCTGCAGTGAGCCATAATCCCACCATTGCACTCAGCATGGGTGACACAGTGAGACCCTGTCTAAAAATAAAATAATAATGTACCAATCCCTGGTTGCACACAAACTGAAAAAGAAAAAATAACGGAGGGCTTATCTGAATTTTTTTGTTTTTTGAGACAGCATCTCGCCTCTGTCTGTCACCCAAGCTGGAGCACAGTGTTGTGATCACAGCTGACTGTAGCCTCAACCTCCCAGGCTCAAGTGATCCACATACCTCAGCCTCCTGAGTAGCTGGGATCACATGCATCACCACGCCAAGCCTAAGGAAGACAGCTGATGTGAAAATAATAAAGAGACTACAGCCAGAAATTGTGATATCTGCAGAGTGAGAAATATCAAAAACTGTATCAATAGGAGGAAAGGCCAGTCATCCTTCTCTCAGAAAACAGAACATTTGTGTAACTATTGCTCTGCTGTTAGAGACAAATCCTTAGGTCTTATATCACTCTCCTAAATTAGATCCTTTCATTAACAGGAATTTCAAGTCAAAGCATAGCCCTCAACACCTATACTAAAAAGCACTGGACTGGCTGGGCGTGGTGGGTCACACCTGTAATCCCAGCACTTCAGGAGGCCAAGGCGGGCTGATCACTTGAGGTAGGGAGTTTGAGACCAGCCTGCCAACATGGTGAAACCCCGTCTCTACTAAACATACAAAAATTAGCCGGGCATGGTGGTGCATCCCTGTAATCCCAGCTACTCAGGAGTCTGAGGCAGGAGAATCACTTGAACCTGAGAGCCTGAGGTTGCAGTGAGCCAAGATGGCACCACTGCACTCTAGCTTGGGTGACGGAGTGAGTGAGACTCCATCTCCAATTAAAAAAAAAAGCACTGGATCATGTTAGGAAAGAACACTAGATATAAAAATTAGGAGTTCTGATGTCCAGTTTGTGTCATTTACTAAATGCAGGACCCAACTTTTTACTGAGCAGGACACAACTTTTTGCGTTTTTTTTTGGAGACAGGGTCTCACTCTGTCACCCAGGTTGGAGTACAGTGCCACAGTCATAGCTCACTGCAGCCTCAAACTCCTGGGCTCAAGCGATCCTGCTATCTCAGCCTCCCAAGTAGCTGGGACTTCAGGTGCCCACCAACAAGCACAGCTAATTTTTAAATTTTTTTGTAGAGACGGGGTCTCACTATGTTGCCCAGGTTAGTCTCAGAACTCCTGGCATCAAGGGATCCTCCTGCCTTGGCCTCCCAAAGCGCTGGGATTACAGGAATGAGCCACTGTGACCAGCCTCACTTAACTTTTTTGGGTCTGTTTCTGCAACTATAATTACAAAGCCTACCTCCAGATGATTAAATTGAATTGACACTGTGAAAGTTTGTACATTTTCATATGCTCCACAGAACAGGAAAGCATTATTAAAACAATATATGGAACAGGTTTTTCTAGCAGATAGTTTCAATGGGGAATGTGTGAGTAGCTATTTTTAATCCTGAATGACATTAATGACTCTTGGGGCCCCACCTATGGCCATCCATCAGCCCACAGATCAAGAGCCAGCCTATATACACATGCCAAGAAGGCCTCAAGAAACAAAGCCAACACCACCCTGTGGGACCAGAGTTGGGCCAGATTACAGCTCATACCCTTTACTCTACCACCAGAAATTTTGGCTTCCACATTCTGGAGTGGCTTCAGTAGCTTTGCTGTTCAGGTAAGAAAACAGAACCAGGTATTAATGGGACTTATCTGGGGCCAGAGACATACTACAGGATCAATACCATGGCTGTTGAGTTACATGTATTAAATGTGAATAAAAACATGCTATATCTAATCCAGCTTCTACATATCCTTCATGCTCTTAAACCTACTTCCATAAAACTTTCCCTAACCCTATACACAATAATCTATTCCTTTCCAACAAAGATTTGCTTTATCAAACGATCTAGTATTTGATATTAATTATCTCAGTATTCTCAGTTTATTTTGTCTCTCCAACTAGAAAGTAAGCATTTTAAACACAAGGACTGAATCTTTTTTAGAAGGCCTTTTGTGTTTCAACAAATACACTAGGGGTCTCAATAGACTAACAATGGGAACATTAAAAAACACACTAAATCACTGCTCTGTAACCTGTTAACTTGGCCAAATAAGTCATCCAATCATAACTAAACACCTAGGCTTCTTTTCAGACCAAAAAAACCAAGCGACAGATAAGATCAATGTAAAACCCCAGAAATCCAACAAGCCTAGGCTTTTAAACAACTACCGGCCTAGCGCTGTGGCTCACGCCTGTAATCCCAACACTTTGGGATCACTTGAGGTCAGGAGTTTGAGACCAGACTGGCTAACATGGCAAAACCCTGTTTCTACTAAAAATACAAAAATTAGCGGAGCATGGTGGCAAGTGCCTGTAATCCCAGCTACTTGGGAGGCTGAGGCCAGAGAATCGCTTGAACCTGGGAGGTGGGGGTTGCAGTGCGCTGAGATCACGCCACTGTACTCCAGCCTGGGCAACAGAGCAAGACTGTGTCTCAGACGGAAAAAAAAAAGAAACTACAATACGATTAGTTTAAATAAATATCAGTTGCATGCACTACATCAAAAACGTCTATATAGGCCGGGCGCGGTGGCTCACGCCTGTAATCCCAGCACTTTGGGGGCCTGAGGCGGGCAGATCACAAGGTCAGGAGATGGAGACCATCCTGGCTAACACGGTGAAACCCCATCTCTACTAAAAATACAAAAAAATTAGCTGGGCGTAGTGGCCGGTGCCTGTAGTTCTAGCTACTCAGGAGGCTGAGGCAGGAGAAAGGCATGAACCCGGGAGGTGGAGCTTGCAGTGAGCTGAGATCATGCCACTGCACTCCAGCCTGGGTGACAGTGCAAGACTCCGTCTCAAAAAATAAAAAAAAAGTCTCTCTGTATATATATACATACATATATCGAAATAACCTATAGTATTCTAATATGCACACACTCATACCCATCCCCAAAATAATCTTAAAAATTTTTAGAGTAAAAAAAATTGCACAAAGTTAAATTTTACTAGCTGGGCATGGTGGCTCACATATGTAATCCCAGCACTTTGGGAGGCCAAGGCTGGTGGATCACTTGAGCTCAGGAGTTTAAGACTAGCCTGGGCAACATGGCAAAATGTCATCTCTAGAAAAACTACAAAAAATACTCGGGCATGATGGCTAGGGCCTGTACTCCCATATGCTTGGGAGGCTGAGGTGGGAAGATTGCTTGAGCCCAAGAGGTCGAGGCTGCAGTGAGCTGAGATTGTGCCACTGCACTCCAGCCTGGGCAACAGAGTGAGACCCTGTCTCGAAAAAAATTAAATTTTAGTTTATCCCCTTTGTAACAGTTCATTGAACTATCAAGACACCCAAATACCAAAATATTAACCTCTTTAAAAAATATTCTTGGCTGGGCATGGTGACTCACACCTGTAATCCCAGCACTTTGGGAGGCCGACGTGGGTAGATCACCGTGGTCAGGAGTTGGAGACCAGCCTGGCCAACATGGTGAAACCCCAGCTCTACTAAAAATACAAAAATCAGTCAGGCGTGGTGGCAGGCACCTGTAATTCCAGCTACTAGAGAGGCTAAGGCAGGAGAATCACCTGAACTCTGGAGGCGGAGGTTGCAGTGAGCCACGATCACACCACTGCGCTCCAGTCTAAGTGACGGAGTGAGACTCCGTCTCAAAAAAAAAAAAAAAAAAGTCAGATCAGGACTCCCTAAACTCACAACATACATGTGGAAATCTTCTCCAGGGAGAACTGCTAGAAAATGGACATTATATAAATGATTAGTACACTCAAATTAATGAGTTCCTGATATTTTTATGCCCATAACTCTGACGAGCATTGTTGACAAAGTGTTACAAAAAGTCTAATAATGGGTTCCCTGCCTTCAAATGTGTAATCTTACTGAGTAAAGAGTACCACCTGACTGATCTTTCCTATGTTCCTTGTGCATACATAATATGACGAAAGACCACATGAAAATGAGAAATCACATTCAAGGCCAAAATAAATCAGGTTACACGCAAATCTCTTAAAACAAAGTTAACTTCTACCTCTTCTTTAAGACAAAACAGGTAGACATCTTTCAGTTATGACCATTTTACAAGTTGAAAAATTATAAAGGTTCAATAGAACTTACTCAACAGTAACACTCACCACGCCACTGCAAGACTTTGTTTTCACATCCAGTTTCACCAACCCAAAACCTTCAACAAACAGACAGCAAAAGAAACAAAATGATTCTTTTGTATGAAAGATGCATAGCAATTGTTGACTATACATAAAAAACAAAAAGATTCCACATATTCAGAGGTGGATAAAACTGTGTTAATATACAATATTTAAATGAAATTGTTACAAATTCATCTTTTGTAAACTGGCTTATAAAGGGCAGAATTATCCCTATGCTGCTTTGTCTAGTTTTCTGGTAGTCGGTACACAAAAGAATGCTTTCAAACTATTCTTTTTTTTTTTATTTTTTGAGACGGAGTCTCACTGCCACCCAGGCTGGAGTGCAGTGGCACGATCTCCGCTCACTGCAACCTCTACCTCCCGGGTTCAAGCGATTCTCCTGCCTCAGTCTCCCGAGTAGTTGGGACTACAGGTGCATGCCACCACGCCCGGCTAATTTTTTGTATTTTTAGTAGAGATGGGGTTTCACTGTGTTAGCCAGGATGGTGTCGATCTCCTGACCTCCTGATCTGCCCACCTTGGCCTCCCAAAGTGCTGGGATTATAGGTGTGAGCCACCACGCCCGGCCCCCAAACTATTCTTAAACTTAAATATCAGATTAAAAAATCATTCAACTTAAATTTCAGAATAGCTAATAACTTATGATATGGCCAGATGCGGTGGCTCATGCCTGAAATCCTGGCACTTCGGGAAGTCGAGGCAGGCGGATCACTTGAGGTCAGGAGTTCAAAACCAGCCTGGCCAACATGGTGAAACCTCGTCTCTACTAAAAATACAAAAAAAAAAGCTGGGCATGGTGGCGTGTGCCTGTAATCCCAGTTACCAGAGACGCTGAGGCAGGAGAATTGCTGGAACCCAGGAGGCAGAGGCTGCAGTGAGTTGAGATCACACCACTGTACTCCAGCCTGGGCAACAGAGCGAGACTACGTCTCAAAAAAAAAAAAGAACAAAAAACAAAAACAAAACCAACTTATCACAATACAGACATTTAGGACATTTATGCCGATGGAGTATTTCCAACAATCTAAATAAAGGGGAGGAGGGTATGGAACAAAATTTTCCAAGAAAACTCAAATTCACCTGAAAAAGCTCCTAACTCTAGATAAAGTATTAGGAGTCACCACAAAAGCAAAACAGTAATATATCATAACTCTAGTCAACCAAGGCCTAAGCTATAACTGAAAAAAATTAAAGCACAAGCCGCTTTTTCTTAAAGGCTCAAATCCTCTAACTAGTTTTAAAAAATTTGGGGAAATTGGGGGAGGGGGATGTAGACTGTCAAAGAACTATTTTCACAGAAGTTTAATCTAAGTATCTTAAGTTTCTAATAGAAAAATTAATACAAGGCTGGGCACAGTGATTCATGTCTGTAATGTAATCCAACCAGGCTTTGAGAGGCCACTGTGTTTACCGGGTAACACAGTGAGACCCCACCTCTACGAAAAGTAAAAAAAATTAGCCAGGTGTGGCAGAGCGTGCCTGTAGTCCCAGCTACTTGGGATGTGGGAGGCTGAGGAAAGATGATTGCTTGAGCCCAGGAGGTCCAGGCTGCAGTGAGGTATGATCGTGCCACTGCATCCAGCCTGGGCAACAGAGGGAGACCCTGTCTCAAAAAAATAAATAACTCTCAATTTAAAGCAGCAAGATATTTACAATTTGCAATGATTAATCTGATTTCGCTAAGCAACCCAAACATACATTTTCACTCTTTATCTAAAACGTTTTAAAAATAAGGTTCTTACCAAATCCTTTGTTGAAAATATCTCTGGCAGCTTTGCCGAGGTCAGCATATGATGGAGGAATACACATTGCTGGTAGAAAAAAAATTCCAGTGTTAATGTCTCTATTCTCCCATCTTCTATCCAACAACTAGAGTATGACCCGCTGCTGATATTAAAATTCAAGCAATCCCATTTGTTAGAATGTTTTTTATGCAGTCAGGAGCTACAATAAAACTATAACAACCCATAAAGGAGATACCACCAACGAATTATTTCTAAAACAGATAACCATGGTTATACAAACTTGGGAAATTCGTTCCAAAACAGAAAAACAGTCTATTACCTACAACCTCACTTCCTAGGACTGGACAAGTACAAAGAATCAAACAAGTATTTGTGTGTATGGATATGTACATATCTGCCAAAATTCACTGACATGAGCTGATTTAACTAAATTAGATAAAACCAAAACCTAAGACTAGGCCCTTTGCCCTGATACGTCCTTTAATATCTTCGCTGAGGTGAAAACCAACATCCTGGAGTGGGAAGAGAATTTAATACTGGGAATTTAAATATTGAAACTTGGAAAAAATACTGCCATCTGTGTTTCACTCGAATGTCTACATCAACTAAATATCAAATAGCGCTTCAAACTTACTAATGTGACTCCCAAGTCCTCAGCCAATGCTGTGCTGCTTAAGGGCAGGCAATCTGAGCTCATTACACCAGCTCATTCATTCCACAAAGCACGTCCACGCCCTTAGGAGCACAAGTAATGACCTTGCGCTATCACAAGAGGGACTGCTACTTCCTCTAGAAAAGTGACTGATCTGATCCTCCAAAGACGGAATCCCCAATTAATAACTTTTTACTTCTGTACGTCGAAGACATGTACAAAAGCTGAAAATCCATGCGGCCACAGACCAACTCCCCGGGCCTTGTTCCCCTATTTGAAATCCAGCAGCCCAGCCCCTCCTCCGCAGAGGAGGTGGTCAGACGGTGGAGCGACCACCAAAAGCAGCCGAATTTCCAAGTTCTTGGAAAGATGGGGGGAAACAAACTGCGGGTTTCTGGTCGACAGGCTTCGACTCCCCGCCGCCCCATCCCGCAGAGATCCCTGCTCTACTTACGACGCGCGCAAGTCTGTCCGTGGGTCGCCATGGCGAGGCCGCTGGAAGAGGGGAATCTGCGGGAGGGACAAGAAGTGCGGTCAGCTGGGGTCAAAGGGCCAAAGGGAGGTCCCCGACAGAGAGGGGAGAGGGGCCGCGGGGCAGCGCGGCCATCTTAGGAAGCCAGGGCCGACCCCGAGTCCGGCGCGGGCCTCCCGCTTGGCCGCCGCGGCCTAGGCCCCTGGGTCGGCGTGAGGCGGGCGCGGCGGTACCTGGTGGTCTCCTGAGGGGGGCCGCCGCCACCGCTCCGCTAGCTGCTGAAGCCGCTCGACACGCTCGCGGTCGGGCTGCAGCTGCAGCGGCTGGAGGGCGAAGTGAAGGAGACACCGTTCCGCCCGCCGCAACCCTGTCCGCTCCCAACCAGGACCCCGCCGCTGCCCCCGGGGCTGTCCGCCGCGCCTGTCCCCGCAGCGCAGCCCGCTGCCAACTCCAACCTGCTCCAGAGCGGCCACGTGGACCGACAGCGCCCCGGTCCTGCAGGTGGGCTGCCTCCGTCCGTCGGTGGGGATCGGGAAGGCAGAAGCTGCTGGGCCTTGGATCAGGCAGCTATCCGGGCAGCCTCAGAGGCGAGGGGGCGGGGAACGGCGGAGGCCTCGTGCTGGGGACCGCCCGGGAGGGGGATGGGGCAGAGGCCCCGCGCGAACGCGTCACGGATGGGGCGGGGCGTCGGCGCGTGGCAGGGGCGATAGGGCGCGGCTGCGCACCACCGGGGTCACGTACATCTCTCCTACTCCGTTTATGCGCTGGTGCGGGTCCCCCCAGAAACAAAGCCCTGCATAGGGCGCCTGCGGGAAGTCAGCTGAGCGTTACTCACGTCCATCCTCAGCTAGCGCAGCCTGCGCTTCTGAGGGACCGCTTCTCTTTCCCAGCCCAGGGAGAACGAGTGGGACACAGGGGCGCCACCTCCAGCCCCTTGCGCTTTTCTGCCCTCTTTTCCCACCTTGGTGTGACTGCCTTGCTGTGCTGGGCTGTGTGCCTGAGAGGTTTTTTGGGACTGCCTCTCCCTGAACAAATGTGAGCGGGTCCCAGCGTGCCCCACCCATTTCCACTCCGCCTTAGGCTTTCTCTTCCGCGGCTCCTCCCCACTCAGGCATGGCACTGCTTCACACACGCACGGAGCCGGAGCTTGGCGAGGCAAGCCTGCTCCGGGCCCAACTTCCTCTGGATTATGGGCCTGGAGAAAATGTGGAATCATGCCGAGCAGGCGTTAGAATGCTGCACCCGCGTTCCCCGGGTGTGCAGGAAGGGTGACAGAGCTATTAGGTAAAATGTATAGGAGGCCGTTAGTTTAGACTGAGCTCCTGCATTAGGCCCATCAGACCAAACCAAATGGGGTTACTCATGCTAAAGTTCCACACTACCATGCCAAAGCTAGGATCTTTATCTGACCTTACAAGAAATCAGGAGAGAAACAGAGATGCTAGCCAGATCCCCAAACAGGCTGGGCGCGGTGGCTCACACCTGTAGTACCAGCACTTTTGGATGCCAAGGTGGGCGGATCGCCTGAGCTCAGGAGTTCCAGACCAGCCTAGGCATAGTAATACCCTGCCTCTACCAAAAAAAAAAAAAAATAGCCGGGCGTGGTGGCTGGCGCCTGTAGTCCCAGCTACTTGGGAGGCTGAGGAGAGAGGATCGCTTGAGCCTGGGAGGTTGAGGCTGTAGTAAGCTTAGATGGTGCCACTACTGCACTCCAGCCTGCCCGCTGGAGTAAGACCCTGTCTCAAAACAAAAATCCCCAAACAGGTCAGTGTTAGCTGGCATAAAGAAGTCCCGTGTTCTTTAACCTTTACAAGAAAAGTAACTTTCTACCAACTAACCCACTTTTTGTTTCTGCTTCCCTCGGCCCTTTTCTATCTGTAATAGCAACACTTCCTCTTCTCATTGGAACATTCATTCCATTTTACAGAATGAAGCGTTGCCCAATTGTAGAATTGGAACTAAAAGCCAGAGATGTTTAAACTAAATTCTTTGTAATTTTTTCTTTCAACAGAGCCAAAGGAAAAAGAAAAATATGAGCAGTCTAATGAAATAGAAATGGGTTCAATTGGAACTCCCAAAGCAGTCATCTATCTCAGTAATTTCGCCGGTAGACCTCAGTGGTTTTTTGGGTTTTTTTGTTTTGCCTTGTTTTGTTTTTTGTTTTTTGGTTTTTTTTTTTGAGACGGAGTCTCGCTCTGTAGCCCAGGCTGGAATGCAGTGGCGCGATCTCGGCTCACTGCAAGCTCCACCTCCGAGTTCGTGCCATTCTCCTGCCTCAGCCCCCCGAGTAGCTGAGACCACAGGCGCCTGCCACCACGCCCGGCTAATTTTTTGCATTTTTAGTAGAGACGGGGTTTCACCGTGTTAGCCAGGATGGTCTCGATCTCCTGACCTCGTGATCCGCCAGCCTCGGCCTCCCAAAGTGCTGGGATTACAGGCGTGAGCCACTGCTCTCGGCCTACCTCATTTTTTTAATCTATGAAATGACAAATGAAGTGATCTTTAGTAGCCATCAGCCATAGTCTCTGAGCAAAGCCTTTTCCCCCTTGACTTTCTCTGGCTTTGAAAGCCATGTCTGCTCAAATGCTCTCAAGGTTCTACCCTCCTCCTAAACCAGAAAAGGATGGGCTTCCACAGTTCAAAACCCAGATGAAAGCTGCAGCCTGGAAGATCTCCCTCCCATGAGCAAGCCCAGCCAGCTGTCTTGCCTGGTCATGACTGGGCTTACTCATGTTGCAAAAGGTTAGCAGAATTTACTTCCAAGAGATCAGGCACCAGAAGCCCTCATTCATTCCTTCATTCGAGCTCAGACAGGTCGGTTTGCAATCATCCTGGCTCTTCTGGGAAATGGTCTGGTATGTTTGATGTTATTGTGAGGCTAATAACAAAGAGCGGCATTTCCATCCTAACTGCACCACAGCACACTACCTCCCCGAAACACCCAGTCTGATAAATGAGTCACCTCCACTACCTGCAGCAGGGCTTATTCACAATGTGAATTATCTGTAGCAATTTGTAGCCCCCTGTACTTCACTTTCTCTGTGGCTTCACCTTCTGCAAACCCAAGGAATGTACACAATACCTAATGACCAGGGGAAGAAGATCGTGGCTAAACAGGGGAATAATGGCAATTTTTTCCAGAGCTGAATTTAGTAAATAAATCTGAGTGCTTACATCCAAAGTCCTTTAGACCAAAGCTGCATTAGTAGGTAGTTACTACCTACCACAAGCAACTACTTTGTTTCCTCCACAGGGTAAGCAAAGTCCACTGAGACACAGTCCCTACTCTCAAGGCACTTAAAGTCAAGTGTGCGTAAAGATGCCAAGAACAGGGAGGGTCCAAAAGTTTACCCTACTTGCAAATTAACAAGTTGGCCTGCCATAGTTTCAGAGGCTCACAGATGCTAGCAGAAGACATGAGACGTATGGGTCAAGGACAAAAGACTCTGTTGTGGCACAGCAGGCAGTGTAAGCTTCATGTTTTGCCTCAATTCCCCCTGTCCTCTGCGTCCCTCAGGGGTGATGCAGAGCAGCTTAGGTGGATGCTGTACACACCATGCACTGGTGTCACAGGCCAAGGAACCCAAAGCTTACAAAACCACGTGTTTTAGAAGGAGTTGCTAACAAATCTGCCCAACCTTCATCCTGTGAAAGGAAAATATCTTGGGCCCCCAAGATCATTAAGCTAAAGGGAAAAGTCAAGCTGGGAACTGCTTAGGGCAAACCTGCCTCCCATTCTGTTCAAAGTCATCCTTCTGCTTACTGAGATAAATGCATATCTCATTGCCTCCTTTGGAGAGGCTAATCAGAAACTCATTGCAACCATTTGTCTCTCACCTACCTGTGACCTGGAAGCCCTCTCCCCACTTCGAGTTGTCCTGCCCTTCCTGACCACTTTAAGTTGTCCCGCCTTTCTTGACCGAACCAATGTTTATTTTACATATGTTGATTGATGTCTTATGTCTCCCTAGAATGTATAAAACCAAGCTGTGCTCTGATCACCTTGGTTACATGTCGTCAAGACCTCCTGAGGCTGTGTCAAGGTTAAGTGTCCTCAACCCCGGCAAAATAAACTTTCTTTTTTTTCTTTTTTTGAGACTGAGTTTCACTCTTGCCGCCCAGGCTGGAGTGCAATAGTACGATCTCTGCTCACTGCAACCTCTGCCTCCTGGGTTCAAGCAATTCTTCAGCCTCAGTCTCCGGAGTGGCTGGGATTACAGGTGTGCCACCACCATGCCCAGCTAATTTTTGTATTTTTAGTAGAGACGGCTGCTTTACTGTGTTGGCCAGGCTGCTCTCAAACTCCTGACTTCAGGTGATCCACCTGCCTTGGTCTCCCAAAGTGCTAGGATAACAGGCGTGAGCCACGGCCCTGGGTTTTTTTTTGTTTTTTGTGGGTTTTTTTTGAGACAGAGGAGATAGAGTTTCGCTCTTTCACCCACACTGCCACACTGGAGTGAAGTGGCACAATCTCAGCTCAATGCAACCTCCGTCTCCCAGGTTCAAGTGATTCTCCTGCTTCAGCCTCCCAAGTAGCTGGGATTACAGGCACCTGCCATCACACCCGGCTGATTTCTGTATTTTTAGTAGAGACGGGGTTTCACCATGTTGGCCAGGCTGCTCTCGAACTCCTGACCTCAGGTGATCCACCCACATCGGCCTCCCAAAGTTCTAGGATTATAAGCGTGAGCTACTATGCCTGACCTGGCAAAATAAACTTTCTAAATTCTCAAATATAAATTCTAAATTCTCAAATTTCTCAAATTTTCAGGATTCACAATCCCTGAGGGGGAGATTATTATACTGCTCAGGAAATAAAATCTTTTCTCTGCCCCAGAGAGAGATACTATCTTCCAAGGCTGTTTGCTAAGTAAACATCCTTGGAAAGATAGTCTGAAACAAAAGCTGCCGTAAGATGGGTAGAAACACCATGGAGAATTGGCCCCAACAAAGGATGGGGTATGGGAAAGACAAGCTCAAGATGTCACAAGTACAGTATTTTTGGGGGGAACAGGGTCTTGCTATGTTGCCCAGGCTGGTCTTGAACTCCTGACCTCAAGCAATCCTCCCATTTCAGCCTCCCAAGTAGCTGGATCACAAGTGTGAGCCACCACACTCGGCTCCTGCAAGTAGGGAGGTCATGCAGGGAGATCCAGCCCTAGACACACATTCCTCTTCCTGCCCCTGGCCTCTGTCCCACACTGGGAGGGGCACACCCTAGCCTGCACATCCAAGCTCTCTCCCCATCACATACATACCCTGCTTGACCACCCCAAGGGCTTAGGGGTGTGTCATTGGCAGTTCAGTCCATCTTCTGGAGGAGGGACCCTGGGGGAAAGTCCATGCAGGCCCCAGAAGCAGGCTCAAGATGGCTTCAAATAGGAATTCTGAGGTCTCCTGTATGCAGAGTTTGGTCTAGATATGGAGAGGGTGGGCATGGGCTCTGGTGGGCATGTTCCCTGGGCCCTGCAGGCTCCTCACCTCATAGGAATGGGCACAACTTGAGAAGGGTTCTGGTGGGGCCCTCCAAAGCATGAGACCCAGGGTGGCCCTCCAAAGCCTGAGACCCAGGGCAGGGGCCTTCCAAAACATGAGACCCAGGGGGGCCCTCCAAAACATGAGGCCCGGGGGAAGGGCCCCTCTTCCTAGGTTGAAGGGCAATACTAGGGCTAGGGACTGAGGATCTTCCTGTGATTGAAACATGTTAGGATGAAATGAGAGAGAGAGAGAGGACTGCAAGCTGGAGTTATGGTTAGAATGTGGGACACAGGGAGGCAAGATTTTGCCATGGCACATTCAAGGTGGTGAGCACCTGTAGAAGTGTGGAGTGAAGTGAAGCCCAGTGGAGCTGAGGTGATCAGGGCTTTAGCTGAGGCTAAGATGTTGAAGCTATGCATCCCCCCCACACACCCAGCAAACAGTGGTGGGGTCGGCACAGGTTATTGACAGAGGTACTGATGTCACCAGGGTGTTGCCAGGATAAGAGATGAGGAGGACAACGATGAGTCAGGTACCAAAGTCTTCAGGGGACATGGAGGTGTGACCAGGAAGCTGGCCATAAAGGATGGCAAGAAGTAAAGGATGGCAGAGCTGATGGCATGAACCTCAAAGCAGGTGATCTTATAGGAGGTGACGAGTGAAGAAAGTGGCCCTCTCCCAGCCCCAGTCCAGTCGTGGGGTGTGGGAGGGAGTCTTCCCTGGGCTCCAGTATCCATGGGGAAAGGTGAGGAGAGTGAAAGAGCATTCAGTGGTGCAGCTGAGAACTTAGGGTAGTTTGTTAACAACAGCACAGGCTTCTAGAGGGGCACAATGGGATGGGGTGAGGAGGGCAGCAGTGGAAGTTCAAACCAAGGAGAAGGAAGTGCAGACAAGACTGGGATAAAACTAGGAAGAGCAGAAATGAACAGACAAACTCATATTTTGGGGAGTTAGGGCCAACGGCCAGAGGTGAGGGGCATGCTAGGGTTCAATGGGCTCAAAAGTCAAGCCAGTGCCTGTGAAAATCCATTAAATCATGTATAAAGGACAGCGTGCCTGGTTTTGGGTATACAACCTCAGGCTGCCATTTTTAGCCACACTAAAGCATGAAAACCACTGATCTAGACTGTCTATCAAATCCTAGGAGTGACTGGGAGAAAGGAGCATTCTACAGCTTTCTAGATCACATTCAGGGTTAATCTGCTAGATTTAGTCTTTAATATACAATGTGATGATTAAAGCAGATAATGGAGTTATAGCTCAACAGTCAGGACACAAGTTAAGTACAAGCTTCATGCAGCTCCTCTCAACTGATATCCCAGTTTAACCATTCAGAGTTGATATAAAGTTTGATATAAAAGGACTTTCCTGCCGGGTGCGGTGGCTCACGCCTATAATACCAGCACTTTGGGAAGCCAAGGTGGGCAGATCACTTGAGATCAGGGGTTCGAGAACAGTCTGACCAACATGGTGAAACCCCATCTCTACTGAAAATACAAAAATTAGCTGGGCGTGGTGGCACGTGCCTGTAATCCCAGCTACTTGGGAGGCTGAGGCAGGAGAATTGCTTGAATCCAGGAGGTGGAGGTTGATGCTCCAAGATCGTGAGCCAAGTGAGCCAAGATTGTGCCACTGCACTCCAGCCTGGGCAACAAGAGCCAGACTCGGTCTCAATTTAAAAAGAAAAAAAAAAAAGGACTTTCCAGCCAGGCTCAGTGGCTCATGCCTGTAATCCCAAAACTTTGGAATGTCGAGGCGGGCAGATCACTTGACCTTAGGAGTTTGAGGCCAGCCTGGGCAACATGGCAAAACTCCATCTCTACCAAAAAATACAAAAAAATTAGCCGGATGTGGTGGCATGCACCTGTGCTCCCAGGTACTTGGGAGGCTGAGGTGGGAGGGTCGCTTGAGCCCAGGAGGCGAAGGTTGCAGTGAGCTGAGATCGCGCCATTGCACTCCAGCCTGGATGACAGAGTGAGACCCTGTCTCAAAAAAGAAAAAAAAAGGCTTTCCTATTCATTGTCCAGTCAGTAACCTGTGGCCTTGCTCAGAGTTCTGGTTGGAACACTGGTGAAACATTGTTTTGTTTCTTTAAAAAGCTCAGCGCAGCTGGGTGCAGTGGCTTACGCCTGTAATCCCAGCACTCTGGGAGGCCGAGGCAGGCAGATCACGAGGTCAGGAGTTCGAAACCAGCTTGACCAACATGGTGAAACCCCATCTCTACTAAAAATATAAAAATTAGCGGGCCGTGGTGGTGCACACCTATAATCCCAGCTACTTAGGAGGCTGAGGCAGGAGAATCGCTTGAACCTGGGAGGCGGAGGTTGCAGTGAGCTGAGATCACGCCATTGCTCTCCGGCCTGGGTAATAAGAGTGAAACTCCATCGCAAAAAAAAAAAAAAGCTCAGCACATTCTGTGGGAATGCTTAGCCCCAATAGTGGGGATAATGCAGAGGCTCCTGCTCAAGGATCTTCAGTGGCTCCCATTTACCCATAGGATAAGGTCCCTGACACAATGATGATGGAACCATGATCCTACCTTGCCTCTGTCACAGTCATGTTTCCCACCTGCCACCCGTGCCAATTCAGGTCACAGGCAATTCCTAAATCACGGTTTGTTTAGTGTCACTGCCATTGCTTATGCTCACTGTACCTAGAATGCCTCCTTGTCCCCACTGTTTTAAGTTAAATTCTCTGAATCCTTATAAAGCCCAGCTCAAATATACTCCCACCACAATTTTCTTCTGTCTTACCAGCTACAAGTTCATTTTATTTCCTCTGAAATTCTATGGAATTTGTTACCTTATAACATTTATTACATATTTTCTTTTTTTTTTTTAACTTTCTGAGTGAACATGATTAACACAATATTTTCGTTTTTCTTTTCTTCCTTTCCTTTTTATATTCTTTTTTCTTTTTTTCTTTTCTCTTTTATTTTTCAAAACAAATGCAGTGGCGCAATCTCGGCTCACTGCAGCCTTAACCTCCCAAGCTCAAGCAATCCTTTCACCTTAGCCTTCCAAGTAGCTGGGACTACAGGCATGTGTACCACCATACCTGGCTATTTTTCTTATTTTTGTAGAGACAGGGTCTCTCTATATTGTCCAGGCTGGTCTTGAACTCCTGGGCTCAAGTGATCCTCCTGCCTCGGCCTCTCAAAGTTCTGGGATTACAGGCATGAGCCACTATCCCCAGCCCACTTTTTTTTTATATTAAAAAAAACAAAAACCACAACTCTGCCTTCCCCATCAAGCTCTTTAATAGAATCTTGCCCTGCCCTGCCCTGCCCTGCCCTGCCCTTCCCTTCCCTCCTTTCTTTTTTTTGAGACAGAGTTTCACTCTTGTTGCCCAGGCTGGAGTGCAATGGCATGATCTCAGCTCACCGCAACCTCCTTCTCCCGGGTTCAAGTGATTCTCCTGCATCATCCTCCCAAGTAGCTGGGATTACAGGCATGTGCCACCACGCCCGGCTAATTTTGTGTTTTTAGTAGAGATGGGGTTTCTCCATGTTGGTCAGGCTGATCTCAAACTCCTGACCTCAGGAGATCCACCCGCCTCGGCCTCCAAAAGTACTGGGATTACAATTGTGAGCCTCCCGCGCCCGGCCGAGAATTGTTTCTTACTCAACTCTATCCCCACCACCCACCAAATATCTAATAATGATGACACTAGTCATGAATAATAAACACAATCAAAGTAGTCATGGCTAACACATATCAGGCACTTCCTTTGTGCCAGGCATTGCTCGAAACAATTCATGTGCTTTATTTAATTCTTTTTTTTTTTTAAGATGGAGTCTTGCTCTGTTGCCCAGGCTGGAGTGCAGTGGCACGATCTTGGCTCACTGCAACCTCTGACTCCCAGGTTCAAGTGAGTCTCCTGTCGCAGCCTCCCAAGTAGCTGGGATTACAGGCGCCCACCATCACGGCCGGCCTATTTAATGCTCATAACAACCCTATGAGACAGGTACCATTAAGCGTGAAACACAAGCTTACGGAGATTCACAGGCCTGGCTTGGGATGCATAGCTAGTTCTTCAAGAGCTAGAGACAGAATCTAAGCCAGCTCTCCCTGAGTGTGAGGCGCGTACTCTGAGCCACCACTTATACTGCCTCCTCATTGTCAAAGCCTTCCCCATGGAGCGTGACTAGTAATATTTATAGAACATTTAAAGAGTCCACTGCTTTGGACTGTTCCAGTCATGACTTGCATCCATTGACAGAGTTGTCTTCAAAATTCTTTCCTTTTAAATTAGTAGTGAGGACGGGAACTTCCACAATGAGGGTAAATTGGGCAGCAGGGAGGGGGCTTCTCCAAGACCTTTCACTGGGTCACCACTGAGAATGTCTCGTGACTCACATCCCACGGCTGCCTGAATCTACTATGTGGCTGCCCTGTGTCTCTGGGGCTGGTGTGGGAGGCAATGGAAGGAGGAAAAAGGGAGTGTTCTGAAGCCTGGGAAAGTCACACGGGCAATTTGGCTGGCAGCCGCCTGGACACTCAGTACAGAGGGAAGCTGATGAGGAGGCCAGAGGGACAAAGGGTCATTATTCTGGCTGTAGGAGTTTGGTCAGTTTGATACTGGGTGACCTACCATCTCTCCCACCAATTTGAGTTCTCCTAGAGCTTTGGTGGGAGGTAAAGCAATTGGATTTCAAATGAGTCACATCCTATGTCTGGAAACTGAGGCAGTGTCAGGGCTGGTTATGGCTGTAAGGACTGATCAGCCATGACTTTGAGGACCTTTGAGGGCCACCCTCTCGCTCCAATCCCCACTACACCCCACTGCGAGATGAACACAGCTCTGAGTACACGACTCCCCTTTTCAGAACCTCTCCATGAAGCAACCCACATACCAGGTAACATACAGGTTAAAGCTCTCCACGGCATGGCCTAAACTTAACTTTCTAAGCCAGCACAGCTTTGTTGAATAATTACACATGTCATTAATATAATTTACATATACAGAAAGAGCTCTGTGATCAAATAGGTTGGGGAAACTTTGGATTAAACCGAGATTAACCCATTTTGTAAGTGTAACTTCTCAGAGCCCCACTTTTGTGCAGGATGAGTCTCAGAATGCAATATGGCCCCAGTTTTTTACAGAAGGATCTTGAGAGACTAAAATGTATGCTGCATTAAATATCGTTCTCACCCTGAAATTTAACCAGTTCTTCCAAGCCCATTGTGGCAATCATAGAAAGGTGCTGTTCCGATCTGCTGTTGTGAGGAGCAGAGGGCTGACTGCTGCAGCTGCTGGGCTCTGGACATACTGATGCCAGGCAGGCTGCTCCCCGCCAAAGACCTGCACTCATGCAGGGCCATCCCTGCAAAACCCAGGACTCCTCTGACAGGCAGCTTTGGCTTGAGGATGACCTTTTGTCCTGGCTGAACTTTCTTAGAACTGTGTTGCCATCTGAGGCTCTTCCCACTTTATCTCCCCTCCTTCCTGTGTCACAATGTGCACACTTACACATAGACATATAGCTTGGAACATATATAAGCTCTGGAAAACTTTGTAATTTTGAGTTGGTCTGGTGATAATTTCCAGGCCTTTGCCCTGGTTGCAGAAATAAAAACTCTCTTCCTCCCTAGTTCATCTGCATCTTGTTATTGGGCCATGAGAAATAGCAGCCCAACCCTCAGTTTGGTCCAGGAACAAGAGGGTCTCACCATGTTGCCTGGTCTGGCTTCAAGGGATCCTCCCACTTCAGCTTCCCAATATGTTGGGATTACAGGCATGAGCCACCGCGCCCAGCCTGGTGGTGCTTGTTAAGCCCTGTTAAATACAACCTGGAAGGGCGGTTTGAGCAGTGAAAGCCTCAGACTCAAGTTCAGCAAAAGTAGAAAAAAATGGCAGAAAACCAAAGGAAGGAAATTCCAAAGGCTGGTGAGAGACAGTGTATCGATGAGGAAGCACAATGAGGACACACAGAATCCAGGCTTTCCTGGCCTTCTCCATTAGTGCAGCATGTCAGGCCACCTTGGTTTTAGAGTTTTCCCAAGGAGTCTGACTTGGCAAGGGAAACCACAGGTCAGGAGTGGTGGCTCCCAAACTAACCTGTTGCAGGTCTTTGTAGGAGGAAGCTACTGGAATTCTTAGATCTTCTGCCTATGTGTCTAGCTGTGGCCTGGCCTCTGGGGAGGCTCAGTTAAGGGCTTCACTCTGTCCCAGGAGCCCAGCATTGCTCTCAGAGGGGAGAAGAGGTTATTGTCACTTACTCCAACTCTTCCCAAAATCTCATTAGTTCTTGAAACCATAGCACCAGGACATTTTACTTCCAGCTGTAAGTCACAGCAGGAAGAAATGCCTATGGCCTTACTTTGGGGGCATAGCCCAGCCCTAAAGGCTTCCTTGCTCTTTTTTTTTTTTGAGACTGAGTCTTGCTCTATTGCCCAGACTGGAGTGCAGTGGCGTCATCTTGGTTCACTGCAACCTCCACCTCCTGGGTTCAAGCGATTCTCCTGCCTCAGCCTCCCAAGTAGCTGGGATTACAAGTGCCCGCCACCACACCCGGCTAATTTTTGTGTTTTTAGTAGAGACGGGGTTTCACCGTGTTGGCTAGGCTGGTCTCGAACTCCTGACCTCAAGTGATCTACCCGCCTCAGCCTCCCACAGTGCTGGGATTACAGGTGTGAGCCACCGCACTGGCCACCTCCTCACTCTTATAGGCAAGGGAACTCATGTGTAGCAAGGTCTCCTCCACAGGATCCTTCTGTTCTAACTGGATGATCCTCCATGACCAGTCTCTGTTTTTCTTCATTTAAGCCCTTATGTAACAGGAAAGTTCTATGTGTATGTGTATGTATACAGATGTGGGCTTTTGTGGTTGTAGTTTTTTTCGGGGGTTGGAGGAGGGGAAGGTAGGAGGAGTTCTTGTTGAGAGTTGAGGCTGCTGCCACAGCTGCCCTACAAGTAGAAAGCCACCGGGTTTAGGAAATTCAAATATAGAGGCCAAAATGTACCAGGGACGCCACCATCACCTCCAAAACAACATCAGTTTCTCTGCATTTCCAGCAATTTTATGAGACAAGCTACAAAGATACACCATTTAGATGAATCATTCTGCTCTCTGCAGTGCCAAGAACTTCAAGCATAGTTAATTCAGAATGACTAGGTCCAACTAACAAGAGTTGGTTTGTCTGAATCAAAGTATATTTAAAGAAACTCAGTTTTATTACCTTCAGGAATCTAGTGGAACTATGCTAATAAATTGCTCCTCTGTGTAGGTCTTAAGGGAAATATGTTTTAATGAACAGATGAGAATATTTCCTAATTCAGTCTATCCATTGTTTATATAGAAAGGGTTACTCATCAAGTGTTTAAGTCTACTTGAAATGCTTGCTCTTGTTTACAATCACAGTATTTTAGTTTAATGAACCCTGTGTTTATAAATGGTATAAAATAAACTATCCATCTTGTCATTCCCTCTAAATTGGTGAAGTCCCAACTGATGCCTCAATGGCTCTGTTAGCATAAAATCAAAAGTCATTGTACCAGCTGGGTACGGTGGCTCACACCTGTAATCCTAGCTCTTTGGGAGGCCGAGGTGGGAAGATCACTTGGGGCCAGGAATTTGAGACCAGCCTGGGCAACATAGTGAGACCTCATTTCTACAAAAAATAAACCAAATTATTTTTTGTGGGCATGTGCCTATGGTCCCAGCTACTTGGGAGGCTGAGGTGAAAAGGATCGCTTGGGCCCGGGAGGTCAAGGCTGCAGTGAACCATGATCACGCCACTGCACTCCAGCCTGGATGACAGAGGGAGATCCTGTCTCAAAAAAGAAAGAAAAACAAAAAAAACAAAACAAAAAAAAGAATCATTGTACCCATCACTCGAAAGAAACACTTAGCTTTTGCATGAGCTATTCTTCCAGCGGTGGAGGTTTGGGGATCCGGCCCTATTCTGTCATATTTTGTGACACACATTCTTTCTCCCTCCTTTCTATGAATGTTTATTAAGGAACTAGTAATGTGTCAGACACTGTGCTGGGGACTAAGTAACAGTCAACAATCTCACAGTCTAGAAAGGGAGACAGACACGAACAATGAGCAAGTATTGTAAAGTGCTATAGGTACAAGGATAGCTGTATGAACAGAGGACAGTGGGGTTAGAGGAGTCAGTTCACCCGGGGAGCTTCATGAAGGCTTCAGCATTGAATGGATTCTTAAAAATGGGGGATACGGCTGGGGGCGGTGGCTCATGCCTGTAATCCCCACACTTTGTGAGGCTGAGGCAGGTAGATCACCTGAGGTTAGGAGTTCGAGACCAGCCTGGCCAACGTGGTGAAACCCTGTCTTTACTAAAAATACAAAAAATTAGCCAGGCATGGTGGTGGGTGCCTGTAATCCCAGCTACTCAGGAGGCTGAGGCAGGAGAATCACTTGAGCCAGGGAGGTGAAGGTTGCAATGAGCAGAGATCGTGCCACTGCATTCATCTGGGCAACAGGAGCGAAACTCAGTCTCAAAAAAAAAAAAGTGGGGGGGAGGCTATAAGGCCGGGTGTGGTGGCTCACGCCTGTAATCCCAGCACTTTGGGAGGCTGAGTCAGGCAGATCACCTGAGGTCAGGAGTTCGAGACCAGTCTGGCCAACAGCCAAGATAGCACCACTGCATTCCAGCCTGGGTGACACAGGGAAACTCTAGTCTCAAAAAAAAAAAAAAAAAAAAAAAGGAGGATATATTTAGTTGCACCATGGGCTATTAAAAAAAGAGAGGATGCTCCAGGCACAGTGGCTCACGCCTGTAATCCCAGCACTTTGGGAGGCTGAGGTGGGCAGATCACGAGGTCAGGAGATAGAGACCAGCCTGGCAAACATGGTGAAACTCCGTCTCTACTATAAATACAAAAATTAGCTGGGCGTGGTGGCAGGCGCCTGTAGTCCCAGCTACTTGGGAGGCTGAGGCAGGAGAATCACTTGAACCCGGGTGGCGGAGGTTGCAGTGAGCTGAGATCGCGCCAACTGCACCCCTGGCTCAAGTGATTCTCCTGCCTCAGCCTCCTGAGTAGCTGGGATTACAGGCACCCACCACCATGCCTGTCACCAGCCTGGGTGACAGTGCAAGACTCTGTCTCAAAAAAAGGAGGATGTGTTTGGCAGACAGGGAGAGGAAGGGCAGCACATGAAGGAAAGGTGCTCGGGCCTGATACTGCAACTGCAAGTCATATTTAGCCAGCTGCAAACAATATGGCAAGAATGAAAATGGCAATGGATGGGATATTAGGGGAGAAGGTTCCCCAGCAAGACCAGGCTGGAGAGGTCAGCTAAGGCCCGATTGGAACCTATGCAAGACAGTGCCTGCTCAAGTTCTACCTCCTCATGAAATTAAAAGCATGAAATAAGACATAGATGCCCAGCTGTGGCTTAGCCCATATCCCCAGCCATGTCATGACCCATATATGCCCAGTCCAAGTCAAGGGAGAGCATGGGTTGGCTGTCCTCAGCACCAGACCCATATCACATCTAGAGTATCATATTTAGGGCCTCAGTGACAAATTAGGGGGCATTGATGAGGCAAAAGAGTAAATCTCATCCCTGTTACTCTGTCTGGGCCATAGGCAGATGTCTAAAAGTATGATTTCTGGCTGGGTGCAGTGGCTCACACCTATAATCCCAACACTTTGGGAGGCCAAGGCAGGGAGATCGCTTGAGCCCAAGAGTTTGAGACCAGACTGGGCCACAAAGTGAGACCCTTTCTCTAACAACAACAACAACAAAAATTTAAAAATTAGCTGCGTGGGCTGGACACAGTGGCTCACACCTGTAATCCCAGCACTTTGGGAGGCCGAGAAAGGTGGATCATGAGGTCAGGAGATCAAGACCAGCCTGGCCAACATGGTGAAACCCCATCTCTCCTACAAATACAAAAATTAGCTGGGCATGGTGATGTGCACCTGTAGTCCCAGCTACTTGGGAGGCTGAGGCAGGAGAATCGCTTGAACCCAGGAGGTGGAGGTTGCAGTGAGCCGAGATTGCACCACTGCACCCCAGCCTGGGTGACAGAGCGAGACTCTATCTCAAAAAAAAAAAATTAAATTAAATTTTTAAAAAATTAGCTGTGTGTGGTGGTGTGCACCTGTAGCCCCAGTTACTCAAGAGGCCGAGGTGGGAAGATGGCTTGATCCCAGGAAGTTGAGGCTGCAGTGAGCCATGATTGCACCACTGTACTCCAGCCTGGGTGACAGATCAAGTCCCTGTCTCAAAAAAAAAAAAAAAAATTGTGATTTCTCAATTGAAAAATGTAAAAATCATATGCATTGCTCCACTTAATTCCAGGCAAAGCCAAATGATGATGCACCAGTGAGTCACCAGTGAGATTGCATTTAAAATCCAGCAGCCTCAGAGCCAAGACCAGCCTTGTGTAAACAGAGTTCAGGGAGGAGTGAAGATAGTGGAGTGAGGCGTGCCGAAGCCAGCCGGCCTCTGGGCTCGGGGTGGGCTGACCTCTGGGGGGCCGAGTGCATCTGCTGGACTGAAGGCAGAGTAATTTTTTCATCTCATCCAGGAGAAGAAAGAAGATATGTAGCAGAGGAAAGGAACGGAACATTCTCCCTCCCTACCTTACACAGGGGAGTGGTCATCTACACTAAAGCAAAACTTCCTCATCATAGGAAGACCATTTTCCTTGACCTTTAGGTGATTTTATAGTCATCTCGAAAAGAAAACGAAACTCAACTCAGGACTTGATTGAACACAGAGAGTCCACTAGGATGCAGTATTCCTGCCCACTTCTCCAGGAAGAAAGAAGCAAATGACGTAGGTCTTTTGACATTGTTTGCTTAATTATAAAGAAATTATTTTGCAAGCTGAATACTGATGCTTTATTTGAAACAGGTGCTTAGTTGGTGGCATTTATGAATTCTTTACCTTTTGTTCCAAACCAAAAAACTAAATAAATAGCAAGTATTGGTGGGAAAAAAAAAGACTTTGCTGGGCGCAGTGGCTCATGCCTGTAATCCTAGCACTTTGGGAGGCCAAGGAGGGAGGATCACGAGGTCAGGAGATCGAGACTATCCTGGCCAACATGGTGAAACCCCGTCTCTACTAAAAATGCAAAAATTAGCTGGGCGTGATGGCATGCGCCTGTAGTCCCAGCTACTTGGGAGGCTGAGGCAGAAGAATTGTTTGAACCTGGGAGGCGGAGGTTGCAGTGAGCCGAGATCGCACCACTGCACTCCAGCCTGGGCGACGGAGCAAGACTCCGTCTCAAAAAAAAAAAAAAAAAAAAAAAAAGACTTCAAAACAGTGTGGAATTATGGAAATGGATGCCATCCAAGAAGACTGGAAAAATACAGTCTGACCTCTTTATGCAGTAGAGCTAGGCTTTTCAAGATACAGGAGACCAATGAGAAGGGTTTTTTTAGGCTGGACGCAGTGGCTCATGCCTGTAATCCCAGTACTTTGGGAGGCTGAGGCAGGCGGATCACCTGAGGTCAGGAGTTCGAGACCAGCCTGGCCAACATGGTGAAACCCCATCTCTACTAAAAATACAAAAATTAGTAATCCCAGCTACTTGGGAGGCTGACGCAGGAGAATCACTTGAACCTGGGAGGTGGAGGCTGCAGTGAGCCGAGATTGCATCACTGTACTCCAGACTGGGCAACAGAGTAAGACTCTATCTCAAAAAAAAAAAAAAAAAAAAAGAGAAGGGTTTTTTTGTTTGTTTGTTTTGAGACAGAGTTTCACTCTTGTCGCCCAGGCTGGAGTGCAATGTTGCGATCTCCGCTCACTGTGACCTCCGCCTCCCGAGTTCAAGAGATTATCCTGTCTCAGCCTCCCGAGTAGCCGGGATTACAGGCGCCTGCCACCACACCCAGCTAATATTTTGCATTTTTAACAGAGACGAGGTTTCACCGCATTGGCCAGGCCGGTCTCGAATTCCTGACCTCAGGTGATCCACCTGCCTCGGCCTCCCAAAGTGCTGGGATTATAGGTGTCAGCCACTGTGCCTGGCTTAATTTTTGTATTTTTAGTAGAGACGGGATTTCATCATATTGGTCAGGCTGGTCTCAAACTCCCGAACTCAGGTGATCCACCCGCCTTAGACTCCCAAAGTTCTCAGATTACAGGCGTGAGCCACCACACCTGGCCTCAAAGTACTTTTATAATATGAACTCAGTAGGTGCTTATAATATCCTTAAAATATGCTAATAGCAATGTTTAACATTTATAATAATAATATTTAACACTTTACATCCTTTGCATGTTATCCTCAGAATAACCCTATGAAGGTAAGTACTATAATCACCTCAAAACGGAGAGAAAGAGAGGTTACGTGATTGCCCAAGGTTACTCAGCCAGTAAGTGGAGGAGCCAAGATTTGAATCCAGGCACTTGGCTTCTGAGTCTGTGTCCTTAAACCACTATGCTATCTGCCTTCCAAATATTACCATGCATTATATCAAAGGAGGAAATTGAGACAGTGCAGTTTGGTGACTTGCCTGACCTCACACACAGTCCCATTACATCATGACTAAGAGACAGAACCCAGGTCTTCCCCTTGAAAGCCATGCCCCATTAGAGTGTGGGAGTTGAGATTAGCAGCCATTTCTACTTTAGATGGCTTTAATAGGAAGGATTGCAGAGGGTGAGGGGTTGAGTCCAGAGTGGGAGGCCAAAGGCTTGCTGATATTTGCCTTGAGAAGACAATGGCTACCTTTACATTTAGCAGCAGAGGGTGGATGAAGCTGTGTAAACGGGAGCTGCTTGGTGAGCTGACCTGGGAAGCCAGTCCACAGGACGGGGGCTTGGCAAAGGTTGGGCCAAGGGAGGTGATGCTCCCTGTGCCTCTCTATGAAGACACCCAGCAGCATATGGGGGAGAGGGCGCAAACACATTACACTGCCACCCCCCCAGACGCCATCTGCCCCCATTTCACTAATGTCCAGGAAAGGGCAAATTCACTCTCCCTGCTGCCTAGATCAGAAGCCCCGTCTCCTGCCTTCCTTTTGAAGCACTCCAAGAGAGAGCAGCTCCCAATTCCCACTGACCTATCAAGTGGGCTGAGGGCCACCTCCACCTCTGCCAAGCCCTGTTCCACCCAAGGCTTTGCCTCAGAGTCCCCTCGGATGCCACGGCTCAGATACTGGACCCACTCAGGAACTCTGGCTCAGAGAAGCAGGACTGTGCTCAAGGTGAGGCTCAGGGCTAGGCACTTCCCCACTGTGGGCAGGTAGGGGTTCCACTCGCTAGCTCTGGCCAATGAGAACAAACTATTTCATCAAGGCTAGGTCTCCTTCATTTCAGGGCCAGTGGCCTGATCATTTCAGATGTTTTCCCCCTCATTGTCCTTAGTGGTCTTTGCTAGGATTCAGAATACTGTCAAGTTGCTTTGTGAACTGGTGTGTTATCTGCCTCTAAATATCACGACAGAATGTGGTCGGCAGATCTAGTTCTGGCCAGTAGAGAAACCAGAGTTCAAAATGGAATAGGGGGAAAGATAAAACTGTTCCTATTCAGAAATGATGTGATTGTCTATGAAACACACTAACAAATCTACGAAAGAACTCCTAGAACATGACTTTGGCACTGTCACAGGATAAAAGGCCAGCAATTAAAAATCAATTGTATTTCTAGCCGGGCACGGTGGCTCATGCCTGTAATACTAGCATTTTGGGAGGCTAAGGCAGGTGGATCACTTGAGGTCAGAAATTCGAGACCAGCCTGGCCACCGTGGTGAAACCCCATCTCTACTAAAAATACAAAAACTCAGCCAGGTGTGGTGGCGCACACCTGTAGTCCCAGCTACTTGGGAGGCTGAGGCACAAGAATCACTTGAACCTAGGAGGCAGAGGTTGCATCGAGCCAAGATCACACCACTGCACTCCAGCCTGGGTGACAGAGCAAGACTTTGTCTAAAAAAAAAAAAAAAGGCCGGGCGCGGTGGCTCACGCTTGTAATCCCAGCACTTTGGGAGGCCGAGGTGGGCGGATCACGAGGTCAGGAGATCGAGACCACGCTGAAACCCCGTCTCTACTAAAAATACAAAAAAATTCGCCGGGCGTGGTGGTGGGCGCCTGTAGTCTCAGCTACCAGAGAGGCTGAGGCAGGAGAATGGCATGACCCCGGGAGGCAGAGCTTGCAGTGAGCCGAGATTGCGCAACTGCACTCCAGCCTGGGCGACAGAGCGAGACTCCGTCTCAAAAAAAAAAAAAAAAATTCTATTTCTGTACACTAAAAATGCACAATTAGATACCAAAATGAAAGGATAGGAGGGAGGAATAAAAAGCTAAGATGCTGGAAGTGATCATTTGTATGGAGATTACTAATTTACAGCGTTCAGTACTTTCACAACAGCCCAGGGGAGGGAGGAGGGAACCCAGGAGCTTGGGGAACACCTGCGTTTTCACTCCAGCTTGTTCTGAAATGCCTTTGGGGGACGCTGCGTCAAGCTGTGGGTGTTGGTGAAAGGCTCTTCAGGGGGTTCTGATCACTTCCTGAGGAAGAACCAGTCTGGGAGCTTCAGCCTCACCTGGGAACCTGTCAGAAATAAAAATTCCTCCCACTTAGGCGGAAGGTAGAGGTTAGCAATGTGTTTTAACAAGCTAGGTGATTCTGAAGCACACCTATTATGTTGTTCAAACCAGTGACTTCCTGTGACAAAGGCACAAAGGCTGCTGGAGGTTTGTGGCACCCTCTGCTGGTAACCAACAGCAAAGGTTGCCTTCTGAACCAAAAAAAGGATCTCATAACTCTAGTTTGTCAGCCTGTGCATTAAAAAAATAAAAAATTTAAGCAAAGAAAAGTTAAAAATCCTGCTTGCCGGCCAGGTGCGGTGGCTCACGCCTGTAATCTGAGCACTTTGGGAGGCCGAGGCGGGCGGATCATGAGGTCAGGAGATTGAGACCATCCTGGCTAACACGATGAAACCGCGTCTCTACTAAAAATACAAAAAATTAGCCGGGTGTGGTGGCAGGCGCCTGTAGTCCCAGCTACTCGGGAGGCTGAGGTAGAAGAATTGTTTGAACCTGGGAGGCGGAGTTTGCAGTGAGCCGAGATTGCGCCACTGCACTCCAGCCTGGGTGACAGAGCTCGAAGAAAAAAAAAAAAATCCTGCTTGCCATTCTATCCAGGGCTGCCTTGTCCCACTGCAGCACTTCTGAGATCACGCTGTATTTTCCTTTGGCTCTGCTGCAGCTTTCGTCTCCTTGAGCATCCTTCAATTCTTCCACGCTCCTAATAAAGCACCCAGAAGCATTTTATGAAACTTTCAAGGTCCAGGGCCAGGCAAACTGGCCTACACAGAAAGAGCTGGGTGGCGGAGGCCTTCTCTGCCTTGGCCTACACATGTCACTCCAGCTACAATGGAGATATGAGGTGGGGATGTGAGTCACTCCCCTGCACAAAACCCAAATCCGCCAGTGGCTTCCCGTGTCACTTGAAGCAAAGCTTAAGTTTTCACCAGGACCTTCAAGGATTGTAAGACTAGAGCCTAGCTACTTCTCTAAGTTCATGTTCAGTCACTTTTTTTTTTTTTTTTGAGATGGAGTTTTTATTCTGTCGCCCAGGTTGGAGTGCAGTGGCACGATCTTGGCTCACTGCAACCTCCGCCTCCCAGGTTCAAGCGATTCTCCTGCCTCAGCCTCCTAAGTAGCTGGGACTACAGGTGCCTGCCACCACACCTGGCTAATTTTTGTATTTTTAGTAAAGACAAGGTTTCACCATGTTGGCCAGGCTGGGCACGAACTCCTGACCTCAAGTGATCCACCCGCCTCAGCCTCCCGAAGTACTGGGATTACAGGCATGAGCCATGCGCCCGACCCACTATCAATGACTCTTCCACTTGTTTACTCTTAAACCAAACTCTTTATTGTTTGTAGAACATGCCAAGTCTGCTCCAGAGGCTTGTGCAATTGCTATTCCCTCTGCCCCACATGGCCTTCACTTCATCCAGGGCCTCTGCTCGAATGCCACCTCTGCAGAAGGACTTCCTTTAGTGCTATCTCAGTAGTGAGCATTCCCTGTCACTCTATCCTTTTAGCTGTTCTCTCTTTTTTTTTTTTGTCATAGCTGTTTGGGCTGCCTGAAGGCAATTTCTGCTAGCTAAATATCACCAGGAGCACACCTCAGTAAAACTAAGTTAGGTTTTGTTTTTGTTTTTTTTTGAGACAGACTTTCACTGTCCTCCAGGCTGGAGTGGAGTGCACGATCTTGGCTCACTGCAACCTGTCTCTCAGGTTCAAGTGATTCTCTTGCCTCAGCCTCCCAAGTAGCTGGGATTACAGGTGTGCACTATCATGCTCGACTAATTTTTGTATTCTTAGTAAGAGTCAGGGTTTCACCACGTTGGCAAGGGTGGTTTTGAACTCCTGACCTCAAATGATCCACCTGCCTCGGCCTCCCAAAGTGCTGCGATTATAGGTGTGAGCCACTGCACCCAGCCAAAGGTAGGTTTTTAATTAAACTTCCTACAGCGAGAAAGACTAAACACCTGGAGAAGGGAGGGGAATCTCAGTAAGACTGTTAGGTGGGGCTGGTACAGGATTTGGGCTTGTGTTAGGTGTTCTTAAGGAAGGTTTAGGAAAGCAACCAAGTAGGCTGCTGCTCTGGATTGAGTGCTTTCAGAAAGCTGGGGCAATTCGGAATCTTAATTCTTATGAAGGAACAAAGTAATAGTTGCCCGTGTTAATCAGGAGAGGGGTGTATGGCTATTTTTGTGGCTGCATGGTGTCTTTATTGCTGCTCAGGCATGATTACGAGTGAAGAGGATCCATTACAGCCAGGCAGGGTCCTCATCTGATGATGATATTCTATAGAATTGCTTATGTTCAGTAGGAGAATGCCACTGTACCCAGGTCAATTACTAGTTGACAACTGCCAGGAATGCTTTTTTTCTCTCTCTCTCTCTCATATATGTGTTTATTGTCTAGAAAGTAAGATTCCTGAAGGCCGGGGCTTTGTTTTGTTTACCACTGAACCACTAGCACTTAAACAGTGCCTGGCATAGAATAGGTACCCAATCAATGTTTAATAAATATTCTTTCAAAACATCTTCCATAGCTCCGATCCTACACATCTATAATGAAGCCCTCCACAGGTAAAGCTGGGTCTTTGGAATGTCTTCCAGGTGATGGTAGGGCCAAAAATAGCTACTGCAGGCAGACCAGTATCAACATTACTCTTTACAGAACTTTAAAAAGAGCAGCTGAGTCCTTTGGGCTTTCCCTTGAGCCAGACAGGACTTAGCCTCCTACAGGTGCTCAAGGAAGACAATGATCAGAAAAAAATGCTACTTTTGAATGGCAAGAGATGGCCAACGTAAAGACTATGTTAAAAATTAAACAGGAGAAACACTCCTCAATCTGCTAAATCATCTTCCTGGCTGGGCACAGTGGCTCATGCCTATAATCCTAGCATTTTGGAAGGCCGAGGTGGGAGGATCACTTGAGGCCATGAGTTCAAGATCAGCATGGTCAACATAGTGAGACCCCCATCTCCACACACATAAAAAGATTAAAAAGTATAATTTGAAAATCATCTTTCTTTTCCCCCTCAACATCTTATAGTCATATGGTCTTTAATAAGTCATAGTTGGCAGTTCAGTCTTCCAGAAAGTTTTGTATACCAACCAAGTTGTCACCACTCCACCAATTCCTTATCATTTTACTACTTTAAAAACATTTTTTTTTTTTTTTGGAGACGGAGTCTCGCTCTGTCGCCCAGGCTTGAGTACAGTGGCACAATCTCGGCTCACTGCAACCTCCACCTCCCGGGTTCAAGCAATTCTCCTGCCTCAGCCTCCCGAGTAGCTGGGACTACAGGTGCACGCCGCCACCCCAGCCAATTTTTTTATTTTAGTAGAGACGGGGTTTCACCATGTTGCCCAGGCTGGTCTCAAACTCCGGAGCTCAGGCAATCCGCCTGCCTCCCAAAGTGCTAGGATTACAGGCGTGAGCCACCGCGCCCTGCATCTTAAAAACACTTTTGGGCCGGGCACAGTGGCTTACGCCAGTAATCCCAGCACTTTGGGAGGCCGAGGCGGGCGGGTCACGATGTCAGGAGATTGAGACCATCCTAGCTAGCACAGTGAAAACCGTCCCTACTAAAAATACAAAAAATTAGCCGGGCGCGGTGGCGGGCGCCTGTGGTCCCAGCTGCTTGGGAGGCTGAGGCAGGAGAATGGCGTGAACCCGGGAGGCGGAGGTTGCAGTGAGCCGAGATCGCGCCACTGCACTCCAGCCTGCGCGACAGAGCGAGACTCCGTCTCAAAAAAAAAGAAAAAAGAAAAAACACTTTTGAAGATTACTTTTGTAGCTAGGGAATTTTTTTTTTTTTTTTTTGAGACGGAGTCTCGCTCTGTTGCCCAGGCTGGAGTGCAGTGGCGCGATCTCGGCTCACTGCAAGCTCCGCCTCCCGGGTTCACGCCATTCTCCTGCCTCAGCCTCTCCGAGTAGCTGGGACTACAGGCGCCGTAGCTAGGGAATTAAGATATCATTTTTAAAAATGTAAATTTAGACCAGGCGCAGTAGCTCACGCTTATAATCCCAGCACTTTGGGAGGCTGAGGCGGGTGGATCACCTGAGGTCAGGAGTTTGAGACCAGCCTGGCCAGCACGGTGAAACCCTGTCTGTACTAAAAATACAAAAATTAGCAGGGCGTGGTGGCAGGCTCCTATAATCTCAGCCACTTGGGAGGCTGAAGCAGGAGAATCACTTTAACCCGTGAGGCAGAGGTTGCAGTAAGCTGAGACCATACCATTGCACTCCAGCCTGGGCAACAAGAGCGAAACTCTGTCTCAAAAAACTAAATAAATAAAATCTATAAAATTGGCAAACATAAAAAAATTCTGTAATACATTGCTTTGGCAATGGTGTGGATTAAGCAATTCTCCTGCCTCGGCCTCCCGAGTAGCTGGGTCTATGAGGCGTGCACCACCACGCCCGGCTAATTTTTGTATTTTTAGTAGAGACGGGGTTTCACCATGTTGGCCAGGCTGGTCTCGATCTCCTAACCTCATGATCTGCCCGCCTTGGCCTCCCAAAGTGCTGGGATTATAGGCGTGAGCCACTGCACCCAGCTCCTCCTGCCTTGTTAAGATATATTAAGATATTCAATAATAGAAATACCCCCATCTAATCAGAACAGATTCCCACTTCAGTTAAACCTTCCCCAGAAGCTGTGTAACTCAAGCCCACATCCTATCCTTTCCAACACCTTCCCACTGAGATGCCCCACAACTCCCCATGGTGTGTACTCTCCATTATAACAAACAATAAACCCAACTTATTCAACTAAAGTGTGTCCTTCATCCTTGGCTGGAAGGCATTGGAACATGATAAGTGAAATAAGCAAGGTATGAAACCATGTGTATATGTACATATATATGTATATGCTACAATTGGAGTAAAATAATGTAAACATTTAAAATTAAAAAAATATGTTTGTAGGCCGGGCACAGTGGCTCATGCCTGTAATCCTAACACTTTGGGAGGCCGAGGCAGGCGGATCACCTGAGGTTGGGAGTTTGAGACCTGCCTGACCAACATGGAGAAACCGCATCTGTACTAAAAATACAAAATTAGCCGGGTGTGGTGGCGCATGCCTGTAATCCCAGCTACTCGGGAGGCTGAGGCAGAAGAATCGCCTGAACCTGGGAGGTGGAGACTGTGGTGAGCCGAGATCATGCCACTGCACTCCAGCCTAGGCAACAAAAGCGAAACTTCATCTCAAAACAAAACAGAAACAACAACCAAAAAAACCATCAGGTACAGACATTCACTTCATAATGTGACCCAGGGCTCCTAAGGTTGGAATATGAGCAGGTCTTGGTGGTTCCGTATTTCTGGCTCTCATGGGAGCCCTGTGAACTGAGGACATACGGCATTTAAATGTCATGCTACTCTACCAGAAGCCTTAAAACTATCATTTGGGCATCTTCAAAGTTCCAGCTGAAGGTGGCAACTGAGCTCCTCTGAGGCACTCTCTTACCTTAGCACCCTCATCTTAACATCTCCGTGAGCAAGGCTACAGTACTTTCATAAATTGGCCCTTAATACAACCTATGTGGTAGGCACTTTTTTCCACTTAAATAAGGTTAAGCGGAGGTTTGAAGAAAAACTTAATCATGTCAGAAACACAACTCATACCCAGGTCATCAGAGTCTAAACCCAGTGCATTTTCTACTCCACTAAGCTCCTTGAGGTCTCTTCTGGACTATTTTTTCCCAGAGTTCTCAAAAAGACTAGCTGGGCCAGCGCTACAGAGGCTACATATTAGCAGTGATCAAGAAGACAAGTTAAGTCGCGGATCAAGCTGATACGGTCCTGTACCTGTGACAATGCTTAGCATTCTAACTGCTCCACAGTTCTGGACTAAGTTCCACAGATTTAAAGTTGCAGAGCTCAATCATTTGCTTGTTTTTTTGGAGACAGGGTCTCACTTTGTCACCTAGGCTGGAGTGCAGTGGCATGATCTCGGCTCACTGCAGCCTTGACTTCCCAGGCTCAAGCAATCCTCCTGCCTCAGTCCCCCCAAGTAGCTGGGACTGCAGATGCGCACCACCACGCTTGGCTAATTTTTGTATTTTTTGTAGAGACGGGGTTTTGCCATGTTGCCCAGGCTGGTCTGGAATTCCTAGGCTCAAGCGATCAGCCTGCCTTGGCCTCCCAAAGAGCTAGGATTGCAGGCATGAGCCACTGCACCTGGCCAATCATTTGCAAAAACTAAAATTCATTATGTAAAAAACTGACCAGCTCCATTAATAATGCAAAGACATTTAAATAAGAAACTGCAATCCAACTTTCAAATGTTTTATTTTTAGTGTTTTTAAACATTTTAATACAACAAAGATATAAAATAATATATATTAGTTAAATCTGGATTTAATTTAGAATCAAGAATATTTACTTATGTACAAACACTGTGCTTCAAGGTATGGCTACCACAGGAACTTTCACATCTTCAAGTAATACTAGTTTCTCTGTGGATAGAGAGACATTTAGGTAGAATTCACAAAACAAAACATGTCCATTTTAGTCCACGCTAATTTTGCTTCCCCCATTAAGTACCAGTTTCCACTTTCTTTGTTCCATATCAGAAATACTTCATTTTTCTAATAATACATAGATCTTCTGAATAAAACTTAGTAAAACTGAACATTTTTAAGATGACGTTACTAATTGATAATATTGCTTGGCTATGTTCAATTCTCCAGACAACCCAGTCCTTCAGATTGAAAGAGACCTGAAGTAACAATGAAATTACCATAGTCTTCTTTCTCTTGCCGTATCAGGCACAAACTTTCCTTATGCTGAAACATGGAATACACTGAATAAAAAGTCCTTTGGTTAATTTAGGGTAGAATGTATTATAAAAACCAGAATAGCTGAAATATGGCTTACAGATTTCAGAGATATTTGTATAGAACTTGAAGCAAAGTAATTGGTCACATTTTAGTTATTTGAAATTGGTGGCATTACATCCGGGTGAGGTGATAAGGGGGTCCAAAACCTAGTTTCATACTAATTTTAGTCATATAAGTTACTCAAAGACAGGGAAAAGAAACAAAAAACCTACTCAGTCTCTTTCCGTTCTTATTAGTCACCTGAAGCATTCTGACCTTTGATGTTACTAACAATTCTCCTCGATAGCAGTATGGGGTAATTCAGGCTAAACTGCTTACAAACACAAACTGTTAAACTGTCAAGTTGGCATTAAAACTGACACCTTTGCTGGCTTAGAAACTGTCTAAATGAAACCAGTACTGTTTAAGAAAGCAATTGGACTATTCTACAAGAGAGCTTTCTTGTCTCAAATGCCTGAATACCTTAAAGAACTGGCAAATGACTATATTATCATTACCTTTAGTATGAAGAAAACTAAGTCTATAAAAGACTATCAAATAATTACATGTATTAAATTAGAGAGTTTAAAACAAGAATGTGGTTAACATTCTTAGGCAATTTAGATCTAGAATCCTTTAAAAAAGCTTACTATGAAATTAATGGTGAAACTGCCTTTTGTTGAATACAGTCAAAGCAGACTAGTGTTATAAATATGACTTTGTGAATAAATGAGTAATACTTTCCAAACAAATGTTTCTAAAACAGACTGTTTCTTATCAGCCATAAAAGAATCTGGTTCCTCTGTTTCCCATTTACAAATTATAGGATTTCTGGAATTCTTGGTAAAAACACACAGGCAGAGACAGGGCACGAAACACCGCTGCTCACAGAGTAAAGAGTTAGAATCCTTGCAGGTCTCTTGATCCAATGGGTTCTGGTCTGTCACTGACTTTTTCTTCTGAATAGCCCACATTATTATTTTATTTTATTTTGTTTTTTTGAGATGGAGTCTTGCTCTGTCGCCCAGACTGGAGTGTAGTGGCAGTATCTCGGCTCACTGCAACCTCCGCCTCCTGGGTTCAAGCGATTCTTCTGCCTCTGCCTCCCGAGTAGCTGGGACTACAGGCATGGGCGTGCACCACCATGCCCAGCTAATTTTTTTTTTTTTTTTTTTTTTTTTTTGAGATGGAGTCTCGCTCTGTTGCCCAGGCTGGAGTGCAGTGGCGCGATCTTGGCTCACTGCAAGCTCCACCTCCCGGGTTCATGCCATTCTCCTCCCTCAGCCTCCCGAATAGCTGGGACCACAGGCACCCGCCACCTCGCCCGGCTAATTTTTTGTATTTATTTTTTTTAGTAGAGACGGGGTTTCACCGTGTTAGCCAGGATGGTCTCTATCTCCTGACCTCGTGATCCGCCCGCCTTGGCCTCCCAAAGTGCTGGGATTACAGGCATGAGCCACCGCGCCTGGCCGACACCCGGCTAATTTTTATATTTTTGGTAGAGACGGAGTTTCACCATATTGGCCAGGCTGGTCTCGAACTCCTGACCTCGTGATCTGCCTGCCTCAGCCTCCTAAAGTGTTGGGATTATAGGCATAGTCCGCATTATTTAACTGACTGGTTCTAAGGATAAGTTCTGATTTCAAAGGATACAAACAAATAGAGCTAGAAGTTCTATTTTTGCCCTTGCAATTCTGGTCAGAGAACTATGGAGAGGATAGCCACATAAAGAATTCTTGCAGCACAGCCACGAAAGGTTTCCCCCAAATTATTTGGTGACAACAGCAAACCTGCCTCCTTCAAAACCTCTTACTCTCTACCAACTCTTCAATTACCCTTCAATAACATTACCCTACCTGGTCTTAAAAAAAAAAAAAAAGGAAAAGGAAAAAAAAGGCAACACTGCTCCCAGAAACACAGAAAATGCATTGAAGACTTGCAACATAACCCCCAGTTTGCATCCCCAAACCAAAAACCTTTTGGTTCCTTCCATACTAAAGTCTCCATGATGATTTAAGCCTTCACAAGTCTGCAACTATAGAACCAAATACAAGGTCAAAAAATATGTAGACCAAAGCCATGTAGCTTCTCTGCTTAGCCACATTCACAGATAAAATGTAAACATAAATACTATCTTCACTATGGTTTACATTTTAACCAGAAAAAGAAATGAAGACAAAATCTGGAAATTTCTGGACAAAACAAAAAGCAACTAAAATATAAATGTTTAAGTAAAACTGAAAATAAATTTGTCTCAATGTTTTCCAAGAAAGAGATGATTAATTTATGTAAACACTGCCTTATAATAGTTAAAACAATAAGTTATACCTAACTTACATTTTTCTCAAAACATATATGAGCAAGTGCAAGGCTGAAAAGTTATTTTACAATCCCCATTGCAGTCTGTTGTTAGGTACTCTCAATGTCAATAGCTCTGCAAAGTTAGTTGCATTTATTTTTCTATTTGGTCTTAGAATAGAATTTATATGAAGGAAAGAAGACTGAGGTTAATAGCTATTTAAGTTTTTGTTACTGATTGATTGAGACAGGGTCTCACTCTGTCACCAAGGCTGGAGTGCAGTGACATGATTACAGCTCACTGTAGCCTCAACCTCCTTGGGCTCAAGTGATCCTTCTGCCTCAGCCTCCCATGTAGCTGGGACCACAGGCATGCACCACCACGCCCAGCTAATTTTCTCAAAAACTTTTTGTGGGGACGAGGTCTCACTTTGTTGCCCAGGCTGGTCTCGTTTACCTGAGCTCAAGTGATCCTCCTGCCTTAGCCTCCCAAAGTGCTGCGATTACAGGCATTAGCCACTGCACCCAGTCTAACTTGTTTTTTTGTTTTTGTTTTTGTTTTTTTTTTGAGAAGGAGTCTCACTCTGTCACCTAGGCTGGAGTGCAGTGGAGTGATCTCAGCTCACTGCAACCTCCACCTCCTAGGTTCAAGTGTTTCTTGTGCCTCAGTCTCCCAAGTAGCTGGGATTACAAGTGCGTGCCACCATGCCCAGCTAATTTTTGTAGTTTTAGTAGAGATGAGGTTTCACCATACTGGCTAGGCTGATCTCGAACTCCTCACCTCAAGCAATCCGCCTGCCTTGGCCTCCCAAAGTGCTGGGATTACAGGCGTGAGCCATTGCACCCAGCCATGTTTTTAAGAGAATGGGTCTTGCTACGTTGCCCGGGCTGGAATGCAGTGGTTATTCATAGGCGTTATCATAACACATTCCAGCTTCTAACTCCTGGCCTCAAGCAATCCTCCTGCCTCAGCCTCCTCAGAAGCTGGGACTACAGCCTTGCACCACTGCACTCGGCTTAACATTTTAACATTAATGATGCCATAGAGTTTTTTGAACCCTTTCCCAAAAGCCAACATCAGTGCCTCCCTAGCTAAATTCAGTCTGTTCTGTCATGTAGAAAAATAACAGTAACTCATCTTTTGGCCTCAAGGGTCAAACCACTCTAACTGGCATAGGAAACATCCTTTACTTTCCATGATTATGCAACTTCTTTACATGAGATGTTGGCATTTTGTTCCTAGCATGTAACAGAATCAGCAATTTAAGATATCAGATTCTGAGGTGTGAGATTTAAAAGCATAAAAGTTGAATTGCCTTGCAGCATTTCTCAAGTGAGAAATAAAAAAATAATGTTCACAGCAGACACAAATTGGGGTCATTCAGCACTAGCTGAGACTTGTTTGCATAATTTCCTTCCTACCCAATTCATTCAGGCTCCTATGTAGCTTATACAGGGGTGGGAATATGACTCAAAGTGCAAAAATAAAATATTTCACCCAGATAAAGAAGGAGCAAGCTTCTGCTATGTGGCCTAATTGCAGGCCTCAGAATGCCAGCACCTTTTCTAAGTTTTTGTTTTAAAATGGAATGTAAAAACTACATAATTAATATCCCAAGCAGCTAAGCTCATTAGTTGGGAGTTTAAATTCCAATTCCATAACCATCCTACTGTCATAACTATTGTAAAAAATCATTAAAAATAAAGTAACAAATGTTATCATAGAGGTGAAATTATTTAAAGTACTAAATTTCTAGTGTTGTAAATAGCAGCTAAGTTATATCACTTCCTGACTGCCAAATTAAGACTAAATAGAAAGAATGTATATACACCATTATATTTAAAAGTAAAAAACAATGAAACTTTTTCATATCCAAGTATGTCTGAGACTGTTTACTTCCAACAGCCAAGAATGATAAATTTCAAAAACCAAAAAGTTATATTTTGCGTGCTGTAAGTTTCTTTTCAGGAGAAAACAATTCTTTGCATGCATACCTCCCTACTTAATGACATTAAGAACTTTATCTAACATCTGGTAAAACACTCCTATTTGGCTCATTAAATAACACCATTAAAAAGCATAAAATTGGACTGTCATCTAACAACTATAGCACAAAGAAGTTATTCTGGGTACCTATACCACCAACATTAAGCCCATTTATTTTTATGGATGCAGCCATTTTTCCCTCATGAATACTCACTGATGGTCACACTGAACCCTCAGAACAAAATAGGCACTGCATCTTTTGTTGCATCTTTGGTGAAATATGCCAGCCCTACATTTGCATTAATGAGGAGACCAATGGCATCCTAGCCAGTACTCTGTCACGTCATCTATGGCCTCTTTCATTCTCTTCTTATTTCAGGCATCCTGGTATGCTCAGTATATTTAAAGATGGTTCAGAAGGCGAAAACTGTTTGTCAGTAAAACAGATCATGTCCCATGGTTGCATTTTTTAAATTGAAACAGAGATTAGTCCAAAGAACAAGTACTGATCACTTGGTAGGGTTTCTTCTTCTAAAGGTAATAAGGAGCTTCAAAACATATTATTTCTTGACTAGAGCCCTACTGGAAATCAATGAAAATTCCTCAACCAGCAAACTGCTCAAGTTGACTTGTTTAAAGTTCAATAAGCAAATACTCAACAGGTAAGGGTACAGCCTGACTTCAATCACAACATTAAGTCTTCCTAAAGAGAAGGGGCAGAAAACATCTACTTAAGCTTTCTGTTCAAACAGCTACATAAGGACTCTTGATTGTTCTTTCTTGCTTTTTATAATCATAACTTCGCTCAGAACAGAAAACTTTACTTTGTCAACACATAAGCCAGGCATCTAAGAACAACCTAGGGGGAGAACGCAAAGTTACTCATTTTCAACAACTATTATATATTTAATCACAAATTCATTAGAAAGATAGTATTCATCCAATTAGTCTTTTCATTATTGCTGGTTTTGAAAATGGCCAACAATATTCATTAGGTACTGTGCCATTAACATTGCATTCAAAAAAAGAGAACATGGGAAACCAAATCCTTGCTCTCCTACTCTGCTGATATGCTCTGGTATTGGCTAGAGTATGGTAGTACAAAAAGAGTCTTGTTGTTATATAAAAAGCAATAAACACATCAATGGAATAATGTTCATGGGCAGCCAAGATGAAGAAGATTCCAAAGAGGTTGAGAACCCAGGATAAAGTGTGCAAGAAATTCCAGCTTCTTGGTGTATCTAGGAAAAGGACAGAAAGATCATTTTAAAGCTACATTCCTTCCAGTGCTTCTCAGTCACGTTTCTCAGGTCAGGCTGTTTTGCCATTCTTCACAGGATCTGACACCCTTCCCACAGCCTTCACTGCAGCTAGTTATCTAATATGCATAGAAGCACTAAAAAGATACTTACATTCGGTGACAAAGAAATTCAGCATAGTTAGGACGACTGTGTGGCCACTAAACATGTAATCTCCACATGTGTGAACGCCAGTCAGGGTCATACCAAAGCCACTCCAAATGGCAAAGGCTCGATGTAATTTCTCCCATACACTGCCGTATATCTACGAAGAAAAGTTATGAATTAGTGCTTCAAATGCTTAGGGAGGTGGGAACTTCCCAACATCCATTCCTATTGAAATTCAAATGCTGAATAACTTAGAAATAAGATCTAAGCCAAAGCAGCTAGGCCCTCAGTCTAACAAATTCCAGCCAGACTTCAAGAATGGGTGGGCAAAGCTTGGCTGTACTCAGAAATATTTTGGTAATTAAATGAAATCAGGCTGGGCGCAGTGGCTCATGCCTGTAATCCCAGCACTTTGGGAGGCTGAGGTGGGCGGATCACCTGATGTCAGGAGTTCAAGATCAGCCTGGCCAACATGGCGAAACCCCGACTCTACTAAAAATACAAAAATTAGCCAGGCAGGCCGGGCACGGTGGCTCACGCTTGTAATCCCAGCCCTTTGGGAGGCCGAGGCGGGCGGATCACGAGGTCAGGAGATCGAGACCACGGTGAAACCCCGTCTCTACTAAAAATACAAAAAATTAGCGGGCGTGGTGGCGGGCGCCTGTAGTCCCAGCTACTCGGAGAGGCTGAGGCAGGAGAATGGCGTGAACCCGGGAGGCGGAGCTTGCAGTGAGCCAAGATTGTGCCACTGCACTCCAGCCTGGGTGACAGGGCGAGACCCTGTCTCAAAAAAAAAAAAAAAAAAAAAAATTAGCCAGGCGTGGTGGTGCACACCTGTAATCCCAGCTACTAGGGAGGCTGAGGCAGGAGAATCACTTGAACCTGGGAGGTGGAGGTTGCAGGGAGCTGAGATTGCGCCACTGTACTCCAGCCTGGGCGACAGAGTAAGACTGTGTCTCAAAAAAATTAATTAATTAATTAAAAATAAATAAATAAATAAATGAAATCACTGTAACATGAACTCCTTTACTAGGAGTTCCTTTATAATAAAAAGTTCTCTATAACACAAAAACATCTCCAAGTTTTTAATCCTATCACAGTAGTAGTTGCTTGGCTATTCTTGCCAATAAGATGTAGGCTATGACAGACGGAGATCAATGTCTACCTTTCAACATCCACTCTCCTCTTCTTCACTGGTAACAGAATCTCAAATATATTGAGTCAGCAATGAATTCAGCCAAAATATTGCCTTTCCCAGCCTCGCTTGTAGCTAGGTGTGGCCACGTGACTAAGTTCTGTACAATAAGATCTAAGTAGAACTGTTAAGGGTTTCTGGGAAGGCTACTTATCAAGGTAAGAAACAACAGTTTTGAGGAAGTCTTTTCTAACTTTTTACCTTTCCTTCTTTTAGTCTACAACTCAGACTCATTCAACTGGAGGTGAAACTCCAGCAACCATCCTGGACCACAAAGGGCCTTGAGGATACAAGCCAAGTATTGGGATAGCAGACCAGAAAGACAGAATTATGGGGTTTTTTTGGATGACTTAGTAAAATTATCATACCAGACCTTGTGTACCTACCTTCAGACTCTTTTTTGAGAGAGAATAAACCATTGTGTGTTTATTAAACCATAGCCACTTTGAATTTCCAGTTATCAACAGCCAAACCTAATCCCAACTCTCACACATACGCCTAAAAAAGCAGTCCATTTTGAGGAAGACCTTGAGTGATAACTGCTTTACAAAAGAGGGACAGTCACTTAAAAAAAGAAAGGCATATTGCTGGGTGCGGTGGCTCATGCCTATAATCCCAGCACTTTGAGAGGCCGAGGTGGGTGGATCACCTGACGTCAGGAGTTCGAGACCAGCCTGACCAACATGGAGAAACCCGTCTCTACTAAAAGCACAAAAATTAGATGGGCGTGGTGGCACATGCCTGTAATCCCAGCTACTCAGGAGACTGAGGCAGGGAATGCCTTTTTGTGTGTGTGTGTTTTTTTTTTTTTTTTTTTTTTTTTTTTGAGACAGAGTCTTGCTCTGTCGCCCAGGCTAGAGTGCAGTGAGGCTAGAGTGCAGTGGCGTGATCTCTGCTCACTGCAAGTTCCACCTACCAGGTTCACGCCATTCTCCTGCCTCAGCCTCCCAAGTAACTGGGACTGCAGGCGCCCGCCACCTGCAGTGGCGGGAGGGGGAGGTTGTGGTGAGTGGAATTTGTGCCATCTCACTCCAGCCTGGGCAACAAGAGCAAAACTCCATCTCAAAAAAAAAAAAAAAAAGAGGCCATGCGCAGTGGCTCACGCCTGTAATCCCAGCACTTTGGGAGGCCGAGGCAGGTGGATCACAAGGTCAGGAGATCGAGACCATCCTGGCTAACACGGTGAAACCCCGTCTCTACTAAATATACAAAAAATTAGCCGGGCGTGGTGGCGGGCGCCTGCAGTCCCAGTTACTTGGGAGGCTGAGGCAGGAGAATGGCGTGAACCTGGTAGGTGGAACTTGCAGTGAGCAGAGATCACGCCACTGCACTCTAGCCTCACTGCACTCTAGCCTGGGCAACAGAGCAAGACTCTGTCTCAAAAAAAAAAAAAAAAAAAAAAAAAAAAACACACACACACACAAAAAGGCATACTAATATTATAATAATAATAAAATTTAATAATAACATAATAATGGTACAAAAAGGTGCTAAAATTTTATGTACATTTACTATGTGCAAGGCATGCTGCTAAGTGCTTTATATGTTACTGCATTTAATTTCCACAGCAATCCTATGAAGTGATTTAACTGTACAGATGAGGAAACTGGCTTAGAGAGGTCACATAGCTAGTAAGTAACACAGTCAGGATGTGAACCCAGGGAGCCCAATTCCAAAGCCCTATGTCTTAAAGATTCTATCAAATATGACCAAATAAACAACTTCATAGATATCACCATCTCATTAGGAATATCACCTGCTGATTATACACTGACCAGCTTTCCCTTTCTGCCTCATTTGAGAGAAAGAAAGGAAGAAGAATTTATTACTAGAGAGAAAGAAAGATAATACACATGGGTTTGGTTCTTCTGTGATCACTATGAACACGGGCTTAGAGATATTACTCTTGAGAAAGTAAAAAATCATGTAGTAAATAAACAGAAGAGACTGGTAGGAAAATGTCTCAACCAAGGATAGGAAACTAGTTATGCCAGTCAAAAGGCAGTTATCTCTCCATCCTTTCCCATCTTAAATATCTCATATATCCTTCCAAAAAATAAAAACCAAAACACAACAGAGCAGAATGAATAGTATGTTTTGACAAGAGAAGGTGTAGAAATATGCATTAAGTGTTTCTAAATTTCAAAAATAGGCATGTTCTTGGCTCTGTCCTCAAACCCCTTACTTCCGGGAATGCAATTTCAAGCAATTAATTTATTATAATGAAAGTACCTTATGGAATTCACTGTAAGGGATTTGATTTCTATTTATAACAATTACTGCAAATAATACGGGTCAATAAGTAGGTTATATTATAATTCAAAGCAATTAACAGTATTTAGGTCAGATTGGAGTAGAAATATCTATATATAACCAACTGATAAAAACAGTCATTAGAGACAGAAAAAGGGCTGTTTATACCATAGAAGGATGGTATCTAATTTATTTTTGCAGCATATGTTGCAGCCCTATGCACAGATATCCCTCTCGTCGGCGGCTGTCCTACAATTAAATCCCTTAGCTACAGAAAATTTTCTCTTTTCAGTGTAATAAGCTTATATTTTTCTTCTTTAAAATCTGTCCTGGCTGGGTGTTGTGGCTCATGCCTGTAATCCCAACACTTTGGGAGGGGAAGATGGAAAGAGCACTTGAAGTCAGGAGTTCGAGACCAGCCTGGGCAGCAAAGTGAAATCCTGTTTCTACAAAAAAAAAAATTAAAATTAGGCCAGGTGCGGTGGCTCACGCCTGTAATCCCAGCACTTTCGGAGGCCAAGGCGGGTGGATCATGAGGTCAGGAGTTCAAGACCAGCCTGGCCAAGATGGTGAAACCCCATCTCTACTGAAAATACAAAAATTAGCCGGGTGTGGTGGCGGGTGCCTGTGATCCCAGTTACTCGGGAGGCTGAGACAGGAGAATCCCTTGAACCTGGGAGGTGGAGGATGCAGTAAGCCAAGATCACGCCACCGCACTCTAGCCAGGGCAACAGAGAAAGACTCCATCTAAAAAAAAAAAAAAAAAAATTAGCTGGGTGTGGTGGCGTGTGCCTGTGGTCCCAGCTACTCAGGAGGCTGACGCAGGACTGCCTGAGACCAGGAATTTGAGGCTGACAGTGAGCTATGATCATGCCACTGTACTCTAGCCTGGGCGACAAAGCGAGAATCTGTCTTAAAAAACAATGACTAAAATACAATAAAATCTCCCCTAATCAACTAGAATACTATTTGGGTGAACCTCTTCATACCATGTACACAGCATACTATTTTGGAGAAACTGCACACACTATGCACAGAAACAAATTCAAAATAAATTAAACATGTAAAATATAAAAAATAAGAACATAAAAGCATCAGATATTACCTTTCATCAATCAGAATGGCACTGCTGGCAAGAGGGTGAGAGCTGACATGCATACATGTTGGCAGTAGTGAAAAACTCATCTTTTCAAGTGTGTATTTCAGCAATACATATCACTTTTTTTTTTTTTTTTTTTTTTTGAGATGGACTCTCGCTCTGTCACCCAGGCTGGAGTGCAGTGGTGTGATCTCAGCTCACTGCAACCTCTGCCTCCCAGGTTCAAGTGATTCTCCTGCCTCAGCCTCCCGAGTAGCTCAGATTACAGGTGCCCGCCACCATGCCCAGCTAATTATTTGTATTTTTAGTAGAGATGGGGTTTCATCATGTTGGCCAGCCTGGTCTTGAACTCCTGGCCTCAAGTGATCCGCCCACCTCGGACTCCCAAACTGCTGGGATTACAGGCATGAGCCACCTCGTCCAGCCCATATTATATTTTTTAATGTGCATGTCCTTTAATTCTATAATTTTACTTGCAATAATTTATCTTAAGGAGATAACTGAGTAAGTGCAAAAGCACAATGTACAAGAATGTTTACTATAGCACTGTTTATAAATAGTAAAATTTTGAAACAACCAAAATGTACATCATTTGGAGCCTGGTAGCCACAATGGAATACTGTTAAAAAGATGAATATGACCACATGTACTTCTTTAGAAAAAAGTAAACAACATACTATTAAATGAAAAATAGGCTAAAGAGTCTGGGCGCGGTGGCTCACGCCTGTAATCCCAACGCTTTGGGAGGCCAAGGTGGGCGGATCATGAGGTCAGGAGATGAAGACCGTCCTGGCTAACACGGTGAAACCCCGTCTCTACTAAAAATACAAAAAAATTAGCCGGGCATGGTGGTGGGCGCCTGTAGTCCCAGCTACTTGGGGACTACAGGAGAATGGCATGAACCTGGGAGGCAGAGCTTGCAGTGAGCTGAGATCACACCACTGCACTCCAGCCTGGGTGACACAGCAAGACTCCATCTCAAAAAAAGAAAGAAAAAGAAAACTAGGCTAAAGAACAATGTTTGCAATATAATCCTGTCTTGTTTAAAAAGTATCTATGAAAACTTATATGAAGGCCAGGCGCTGTGGCTCACGCCTGTAATCCCAACACTTTGGGAGGTCAAGGCGGGCCGATCACCTGAGGTCAGGAGTTCGAGACCAGCCTGGCCAACATGGAGAAACCCCGTCTCTACTAAAAATACAAAAAACAGCCAGGCATGATGGTCCCAGCTACTTGGGAGGCTGAGGCAGGAGAATGGCTTGAACCTGGGAAGCAGAGGTTGCAGTGAGCCAAGACTGCACCACACTACTCCAGCCTGGGCGACTGGGAAAGACTCCACCTCAAAACAAACAAACAAACAAAAAAAACAAAAAACAAAAAAACTTATATGAATGTGTAAGTATGCTTAACAATGGTCTGTGTGGCTATACGCACAACTGTTAACTGTATTAATTATAGGGTGTGGTAAAAAAGAATCAGGTGAATTTTTACTTTTTAATATATACATTTCTATATAATTTGAATTTTTATAATAAACATATAATTTTATAATTTGAAAAAATTACTTTTCCTTTTTGGAAAAAGAAAAAAAGACCTCAAAACAGCTTTTACCTTAAAAACAAAACATTTCCTTTACATGAAATCCTGTGTCATATCAACCCTTCCCCCTTTCTTACTGGTCAGTCTAAGCCTTCCTAATACCAGGAGAAAGTTTTGTCACCCTTTAGCTCAGGGGTATATTTTTAGCTCTTGATCTCCTTTGGCTGCTTAATCTTCCCTACTTCAGCTATGATACTGCAGTATAAGAAGTGAACTTGAATGCTGTTACAAACAACATTAAAATAATTACAAACGTGTTAACACATACATTTATTTGAATATGTAAGAACACAGAATTAAAGCATAGAGGCCTAGGAGAGTAGAGTTCTTTTGTCCAAATTTGTATATAATTTGGACAAAATTCTTTGCAAATCTGTATATAGATTTTAGCCAATTTTGTATATAAAGTACAGGCGATTTTCAGAGTCTTATTTTGTCCCCATCTGCATAATTTCTTCTCTCTATTTAACGAGAAGAGATGTCTACAGTACAGCAAAAGAAATCCACAAAATAAAAAATGAAAACCAAAAGTCAGCCATTATTTTGTTTATCTTAGAAAGAGTAAAGTTTAGAGTGTTGACTACGTTGTCAAACTGCAACTTTTTTTTTTTTGAGATGCAGATTCACTCTTGTTGCCCAGGCTAGAGTACAATGGTGCCACCTTGGCTCACTGCAACCTCCGCCTCTTGGGTTCAAGTGACTCTCATGCCTCAGCCTTCCGAGTACCTGGGATTACAGGTGCCCGTCACCATGCCCAGGTAATTTTCTGTATTTTTAGTAGATTGCACCATGTTGGCCACACTGGGTCTTTAACTCCTGATCTCAGGTGATCCACCCGCCTTGGCCTCCCAAAGTGCTGGGATTACAGGCGTGAGCCACCGCGCCCGGCCCTGCCTGGCAACATTTTTAAAGGAGTGAGGAGGACAGTGAAGGAACCAGAGCATGCCATATGAGAAACTTTTAAAATGCTGAGGATGGTGGGAAAGGGAAAATGCTAATTGAAAGAAAATTGTTTTCTTTCTTTCTTTGTTTCTGAGACAGAGTCTCGCTCTGTCGCCCAAGCTGGAGTGCAGTGGCACGATCTCGGCTCACTACAACCTCCGCCTCCCAGGTTCAAGCGATTCTCCTGCCTCAGCTTCCCGAGTAGCTGGGATTACAGGCGTCCACCACTGTGCCTGGCTAATTTTTGTATTTTTAGTAGAGAGGGGGTTTAACCATCTTGGCCAGGCTGGTCTCAAACTCCTGACTTCGTGATCCACCCGCCTTGGCCTCCCAAAGTGCTGGGATTACAGGCATGAGCCACTGCGCTCGGTCAAAAGAAACTTTTTTTTTTTTTTTTTTTGAGATAGAGTCTTGCTCTGTTGCCCAGACTGGAGTGCAGTGGCACGATCTTGGCTCACTGCAACCTCCACCTCCCGGGTTCAAGCAATTCTCTGCCTCAGCCTCCCGAGTAGCTGGGATTACAAGTGCCCACCACCACGCCCAACTAATTTTTGTATTTTTAGTAGAGACAGGGTTTCACCATCTTGGACCGGCTGGTCTTGAACTTCTGACCTCGTGATCCTCCCGCCTCGGCCTCCCAAAGTGCTGGGATTACAGGCATGAGCCACTGCCCCCGGCCGAAAGAAACTTGTTTTCTATAGCTCCATAGCATAAAACAAGTTTCAACAGAAATAACAGAGAGGTAGAATCTGGCTTAAGACTTTTACCAAATTATTTCTATAGTTTTTTTTTTATAGACATTGCAGATACTAAAAAGCACATTTTAATACTATAAGCAAAATTTTAGCCCTATTGCATATAGTGTGCCATCAACCCACCAAGAACAAGAATGATAAAGAAGGTAGCAGGCTACCTTTCCAGTACACTGCAGGTGTTGTCCTGGCACGGAGAGGGAGGTCACAAACATGGTAAAGCAGCGAAGCAAGAATACAGTTCCCATCAGACTACAGAGCCTTCGCAGAAGTATTGACCTGTAACAGATCAACCAAAAAGGGGGAAAGATCAGAAGAAAACAAACCAAAAAACCCCAGGCATCAAATATTTACTTCAAGGAAGAGCAAACAGAAAAATCACTAGACTCTTTGAAGAGGACAGAAATCTTAAAGACCATCAAAAGCATCATTGTCCAACAGAATTCTCTGCAATGATGGAAATGTTCCATATACTGTCCAAGAAGCTATTTATATACCATGTGGATCTTACGGACTTGAAATGTGGCCAGTATGACTGAGGAACTGAGTTTTAAATTTTATTTCATTTTAGTTAATTTAAATTTTGCCATAATGAACAATACAGACCTAAATTATAGAGCATCATTTCACTGATAAGAAAATATGGCTAAGAGTCCAAGTGTGGCAGTGCATGCCTGTAATCCCAGCTACTTGAGAGGCTGAGGCAGGAGAATCACTTGAACCCGGGAGGTGGAGGTTGTAGTGAGCTGAGATTGCACCATTGCACTCCAGCCTGGGCAACAATAGCGAAACTCCGTCTCAAAAAAAAAAAAAGAAAATATGGCTAAGAGAAAGTAAAAGAGTTATACAAGACAGAAGACAAGTAAGCCTGGTGTTAGTCCTATTACTGAAAATTGCTCTTAAATTATTTATAAGAAATAAAGTTGGCCGGGGATGGTGGCTCACACTTGTAATTGCAGCACTTTGGGAGGCCAAGGTGGGAGCACTGCTTAAGTCCAAAAGTTTGACAACAGCTTGGGCAACATAACCAGACCTCATCTCTACAAATAATTAAAAAATGAGCTGGATGTGGTGGTGCACACCTGTGATCCCAACTACTTGAGAGGCTGAGGTGGGAGGATTGCTTGGGCCTGGGAGTTGGAGGCTGCAGTGAGCTATGATTGTGCCACTGCACTCTAGCCTGGGTTACAGAATGAGACGTGTCTCAAAAACTAAAAATAAAAAACAAAAAAAAGGGGTAAAGTTAAACACCTGTGATTCCAGGGAATTTTTTGCTCATTAATAACACTGTCGGCTAGGTGCAGTGGCTCACGTCTATAATCCCAGAACTTTGGGAGACCAAGGCAGGAAGGAGGATCACTTGAGACCAGCCTGGGCAACACAGTAAGATCTTGTCTACAAAATTTAGTCAGGCATGTTGGTGTGTACCTGCAGTCCTAGGCTGAGGGGAGAGGACTGATTGAGCCTAGGAGGTCAAGGATGCAGTGAGCCACGATCATGTCACTGCGCTCTAGCCTGAGTGACAGGGAAAGACCGTATCTCAAACAAAACAAAAAAACCCATTGTAAATTAGTTAATGATAGTAGCTATCGAATACTCATTCTAACTTCTCTTAACTTAAACTTAAGCTATAAAACACTATGTTTTAAAAAAAATCTTTATATCAAGTATATATCAAATAAAAATTCTGAATAACTGTTACTTGGGTAATCATGAACTGTGACAACACCAGTACTGTTGGACTAAGATTCCTGAGGACAGGGACCATACATCACATATTTTTGAAATCATCCTCCCACCCTCAGAAAAAGCACTGAACACAAGGCTAGGTATGTTTCAAGCACTAGTGTGCACTCCTGAGATGGAGCCTAGGAATCTGCATTTTAACAAGCACCCAGGTGATTCTAATGAAAGTGGTACAAACACTTTGAGAAACACTTTCTTTGACTAAGTAAACATTAACACTTGGATTTAACGGGTTATCTCTATGCTTTGTTAAACCTACCAAGGTTTCCTGTAAAGTAAACTCCAGTTTTGAAGAGTAGATAAATTCAAATTCATGAGGTCTTGTGAAGCAAAGTTAACCAGAAAGCAGCAATGACACACATATTTTAAAACCACCTCTGGTTTTAAGCAATCCAGAATTTAAAATATTGCTGCAAAACAGGACAAAATGGGAGAGAATGAGGCTCAATGTGGCCTAAAAGTGTGATAAGAATAGTAACCAACAACCTTTCTTTTCACCTTCGGAACACTGAAATAACTGCTGCTTAGGACCTAAGGCTTATCAATGTGGTTTACCTCAAGCACTTCCTGGTGAGGAGAAAGGTCAAAACCTCGAGCAACTATCCTTGTTCCTCTCTCCAGTGTTCCAAAGACAACGGACAGCAGAAGCTACAATTTTTTTTTTTTAAGCAATCTCAAAAGCTCACATATCTACAATTTTTTTAAACCCCCTCAGGAGCTCTTATGCAATATCTACTAATTTTATCTTTAATTTTTTGCTTACAATGCCTTGTTTTTTTGCTTAAATCCACTAATTCTTCCTGCCCATTAAACTAGGAAAGGAGGCCCCCAGGCTTCCTTTTTTTAATTAAAAAAATTCTTCCTGGCTGACTGTGGGTACACTGCCTGTGAGTTAGCCCTGCTCCACAAGAAGCAGTAAAAGTAAATAAAATGAAAGTAAATAAATTCTTTCCTCTACATTTTTTGGTGAAAGTGCCAAGAAGCACTTTCCAATTTAGCAACTTCCTATACCATCTGAAGTAAACCACACAGACTATATGTACATGTTGTGCAAAATAATCTTTTTTTTTTTTTTTTTTTGGAGACAGGGTCTGGCTCTGTCACCCAGGCTGGAGTGCAGTGGCACAGTCACAGCTCACTGCAACCTTGACCTCCTGGGCTCAAGCAATCCTCCCACCTCAGCCTCCTGAGAAGCTGGGACTATAGGCATGTGCCACCACACCTGGTTAATCTTTAAATTTTTTGTAGAGACAGGGTCTCCTCATGTTTCCCAGGCTGGTCTTGAACACCCGGGCTCAAGCAATCCTCCTGCCTCAGCCTCCTAAAGTACTGGGGTTACAAGCATGTGCCACTGTGCCTGGCTAATAATCTTTTTCTTTTTTTTTTTTTTTTTTGAGACAGAGTCTCGCTCTGTCGCCCAGGCTGGAGTGCAGTGGCACAATCTCGGCTCACTGCAAGCTCTGCCTCCTGGGTTCACGCCATTCTCCTGCCTCAGCCTCCCAAGTTAGCTGGGACTACAGGCACCCACCACCACGCCCGGCTAATTTTTTTTGTATTTTTAGTAGAGACGGGGTTTCACCGTGTTAGCCAGGATGGTCTCAATTTCCTGACCTCGTGATCCGCCCGCCTTGGCCTCCCAAAGTGCTGGGATTACAGGTGTGAGCCACCGCGCCCAGCCAATAATCTCTTTTTTAATGGGCCTCCTGCAAGCAGAGAAAATTTCTTCCATCTAAACATGTGACCAAAGAATGTCCTTGGAAGAGTTTCTATCCTACAGAAAGTAACATTTCCAGTTTGTTTCTAAAGAAAGATAAGGCTTTCTTAGCTTTCTTTTTCTTTTTTTTTTTGAAACAGAGTTTCGCTCTTGTTGCGCAGGCTGTAGCGCAATGGCGTAATCTCAGCTCACCACAAGGTCTGATCCTGGGGTTCAAGCGAATTCTCCTGCCTCAGCCTCCCGAGTAGCTGGGATTACAGGCATGCGCCACCACGCCCAGCTAATTTTGTATTTTTAGTAGAGACAGGATTTCTCCATGTTGGTCAGGCTGGTCTCGAACTCCTAACCTCAGGTGATCCGCCTGCCTCAGCCTCCCAAAGTGCTGGGATTACAGGCGTGAGCCACCGTGCCCGGCCTCTTTTTTTAGATCAGAGATGATCACGATCAGCCATAGGGCATCTCTGATCTTTCCATGCAAAATGCATTCAGGATTATTACTAAATATCTAGATATTATCTTAGGCTGACTCTTACTGATCAAACTCAAAATCCTTTGTTAATAACTATGTCACAATGACCAGAGAAGGAAATTAACAAGGAAACTGCAAAGAGAAAGATAAGATTTTATGATCTTGATACAACAGTCAAAACATTTTCAGTCATTTAATGGAGTAATGAGGTACCTGTGCTTGTGAAGAAGAAGAACCAGGAGCCAAATATAGCACAGAATCATGCCACATACTTCTGTCATGGCAAAGGCCCACGGGATTCTAGGAACGCTGGAACAGAAAAAAATGATTTTGAATTGAAGAAGTATACATGTGAATGATGCTACCCTTTTCAGTAAGGTGCTCTTTTAATAATGACCTTAAAATTGGTTTTATATAACTTTTGACAGCAAATACCAGAAGAAAAAAAAAAAAAGAAGTGGCAACCCTTTTCTCCCATCCTATAGCACAGAGATCTGGATATAGGACTACCCACAAAGGACAATGGGAGAAAGGCCCATTTCTTGCATGAAGTGCTCTTTTCAGAGTGCAAACAATCAGGGTTTGAACTTGATGCTTTGTTGTTGTTGTTGTTGTTGTTGTTGTTCTTGAAACAGGGTCTTGTTCTGTCACCCAGGTTGCAGTACAGTGGCGCCATCACGGCTTACTGCAGCCTAGATAGCCCAGGGCTCAAGTGTTCCTCCCACCTCAGCCACCTAAGTGGCCGGGACTACAAGGCCCGTGAAACTATGCCTGGCTAACTTTTTGTGTTTTTTGTATGGGGTCTCACTTTGTTGCCCAGGCTGGTCTCAAACTCCTGAGCTCAAGTGATCCTCCCGTCTCAGACTTCCAAAGTGCTGAGATTACAGGTGTGAGCCACAGAGCCTGGCCCCTTGTTTTTGTTCTTCGTTTTACCTCTTTCTCTCTATCTTCCCTTGTTTTATAACCCTGGTTTTTTTTCTATTTTCAATTTGTCCCTTTTTCCTCCCCACCAAACAGCTCCTATGATTACCCACTAATAAAGGACAGGTCACTTTAAGAAAGAAAAAGGAGAGAGAGGGAGAGAAAAAGAAAGAGGCTGGGCATGGTGGATCACGCCTGTAATCCCAGTGCTTTGGGAGGCTGAGGTGGGCCAACTACTTGAACTCAGGAGTTGAGGAGACCAGCCTGGGCAACATGGTGAACAACCCCAACTCCCAGGTCTCTACGAAAAATACAAAAATTAGCCAGACGTGGTGCTGCGCGCCTGTAAGTCCGAGCTACTTGGAAGGCTGAGGTGGGAGGATGGCTTGAGCCTGGGAGGCAGAGGTTGCAGTGAGTCGAGGTTTCATCACTGCCTCCAGCCTAGGCGACAGAACCAGACCCTGTCTCAAAAAAAAAAAAAAAAAAAAAAAAGAGGAAAGAAGGGAGGGAGGGAGGGAGGGAAGGAGGGAGGAAGGGAGGAAGAAAGGAAGGGGAAGGAGACTGAAACGAATGAAATAGTCCAATAGGTCATCTCTGGGTGCCAGGATTATTGACAGTTCTTTTATTCTTTGTACATTTATACTAAAAACTTTTCTACAATGACATGTTAATTTTACAACTAGGGAAATAAAAGTATTTTAAAAAAAGAAAACATGGCTGGGCGCAGTGGCTCACGCCTATAATCCCAGCACTTTGGGAGGCCAAGGCGGGTGGATCACAAGGTCAGGAGTTCAAGACCAGCCTGGCCAACATGGTTAAACCCTGTCTCTACTAAAAATGCAAAAAAATTAGCCGGGCATGGTGGCAGGCACATGTAGTCCCAGCTACTTGGGAGGCTGAGGCAGAGAACTGCTTGAACCCGGGAGGTGGAGGTTGCAGTGAGCCGAGATCGTGCCACTGCACTCCAGCCTGGGCAACAGAGTGAGACTCTGTTTCAAAAAAAAATAAATAAATAAAACGAAAAAAAAATTCCTTTCTTGTACAACTTTTTGTAATTCTCTGGAGCTAATAAATTCTTCTTGTTTTTAGTTTGCTCTGTGTTTCCTGAGTGCTTATTACTAACTCATCCCCAAACTAGTCTATCAATTTCAATTTTTCCTCCAGGGCAATCTCTCCTAGAGCCTGCTCCCTTTTATTCCAATTTAGAATGGTTGTATTTTGCAATCCTCCTGCGTGGTTATTTCCTAGAATAAAATTAACTCTCATCTTGGCAATTCAGTTTTATTTTTTTTTTTGAGACGGAGTATCACTCGTGTTGCCCAGGCTGGAGTGCAATGGCGCGATCTCGGCTCACCGCAACCTCCGCCTCCTGGGTTCAAGCAACTCTCTTGCCTCAGCATCCAGAGTAGCTGGGATTACAGGCATGCGGCACCATGCCCGGCTAATTGTGTATTTTTAGTAGAGATGGGGTTTCCCCATGTTGGTCAGGCTGGTCTCGAAATCCTGACCTCAGGTCATCTGCCCGCCTCAGCCTCCCAAAGTGCTGGGATTACAGGCATAAGCCACGTGCCCGGCCTCACTTTTTTGAAACAGTCTCGCTTTGTCACCGAGGCTGGAGTGCAATGATGCCATCTTGGCTCATTGCAACCTCCACCTCCTGAGTTCAAGCAATTCTCCTGCCTCAGCCTCCCGAGTAGCTGGGATTACAGGTGCCCGCCACCACGCCCAGCTAATTATTGTATTTTTAGTAGAGAAAGGGTTTCACAATGTTGGCTAGGCTGGTCTTGAACTCCTGACCTCACGTGATCCACCTGCCTTGGCCTCCCAAAGTGCTAGCATTACAGGTGTGAACCATGGTGCCCGGACAATCCTGGAGGATTTTATTTTTTATTTTTTATGTATTTATTTTTTTGAGACGGAGTCTTGCTCTGTTGCCCAGGTTGGACTGTAGTGGCATGATTTTGGCTTACTGCAACTTCTGCCTCCTGGGTTCAAGCAATTCTCCCTGCCTCAGCCTCCCAAGTAGCTGGGATTATGGGCAACTGCCACCACGCCTGGTTAATTTTTGCATTTTTAGTAGAGATGGGGTTTTGCCATGTTGGCCAGGCTGGTCTCGAACTCCTGACCTCAGGTGACCCGGCCGCCTCGGCCTCCCAAAGTGCTCCCAAAGGATTACAGGTGTGAGCCACCACGCCCAGCCCCTGCTGGATTTTAAATCTCTACTTTCTTTTTTTTTTTTTTTCCAAAAGCTCTTTTTCTCTGAATTTTCTTTGGGCCTCTCATTACTGTCACATAGAATGCAACATCTCTTATTTCTCTTGAAAACATGAAGTTTTTTTTTTAAGTGTTCGTCTGCTCCCTATTTTGTGTTTTCCAATTTACTTTTTTTTTTCTGTTTGCGTTTATGTTTTTCTCAGACGTCTGGTTTCTTGACTGACCATTCATATTTGACAGTAAAGTACTAAAAAAGATGAGACATTCTGTGGGCATAGACTGAGCTTTGTCAAGCTTTGGGTTTCTCTGTGCACTCAGAGTGTGCAAAGATCTGGTTGATTAGATAAGGATATCCCAACCAGTTATTTGCAGTGTTTTTCTTCAGGTTTTCTAAGGAAAGGAATCTTACCCTTCTTGGACGACTGGGGTTGGGTAGGAGGGGAGATGAGAAATAAGTCTAGTTACTTAAGGAAGGGAGCTAGAAGTCTCTGTAATTGGTATATAGACTTTTAATGAATCCTCTTGAAAACATGGCAGCTCTGTTCTCATCTGGACATGGTATCCCTAAGTCAACAGTGCTTCATATTCAACTGCTCTGGAGAACAGACCACTAGTCTTCTGTCAGAGTAGAGCAGGTCTAAAAGCTTAAGTAGATTTTTTTTTTTTTTGAGACAGGGTCTCGCTCTGCTGCCCAGGCTGCAGTGCAGTGGCACGATCTCGGCTAACTGCAACCTCCACCTCCTGGGATCAAGCCATCTTCCTACCTCAGATTCCCCAGTACCTGGGACTACAGGCACACTCCACCATGCCTGGCTAATTTTTGTATTTTTTGTAGAGAAAGGGTTTCACCATGTTGCCCAGGCTTAAGGAGATTTTTAACCAATTCTCCCCTATTTAGCTCCTATCTGTACGTGGCCTTGAGTGATGCTTGGTACTTTCTGTTTTATGGGAGCTCTGAAATACAAATAAACTTACCTCTTGGGCAGGGCCACCTTCCACCAACCTCACAACAGATACTTAGCATTCTACTTTCCAAACTTTCATTATTAGCACTGTTTTTGCTTTCATGGGATTATACAGTTTCTTCACTCTTTTACTGCCATTTTAGTGGACTGTTGTGAGGAACCTGTCAAATGTGTATTCAATCCCTCATATTATTTTTGAGCTAAGCTTTTAAAATGCATTATACATAGATATGCCTTTTTTCTGGATACAATTTAATTTTCTTGGCCAGGCGTGGTAGCTCACACCTGTAATCCCAGCACTTTGGGAGGCCAAGGTGGGCGGATCACGAGGACAGGAGATCGAGACCATCCTGGCTAACACAGTGAAACCCCGTCCCTACTAAAAAATACAAAAAAAAAAATTAGCCTGGCGTGGTGGCGGGCGCCTGTAGTCCCAGCTACTTGGGAGGCTGAGGCAGGAGAATGGCATGAACCCAGGAGGCAGAGCTTGCAGTGAGCCGAGATCGTGCCACTGCACTCCAGCCTGGGCAACAGAGCAAGACCCCATCTCAAAAAAAAAAATTAATTTTCTTTAGTAATTTAGTGTCATCACTATGAACACTGATTATTACACTGTATATGGTAATGACCTCAGAGAGTACTGAGAAATGAAAGGCAGTTAAGCCCCAGATTGATGTAGTTTTTCCATTATTTATGTTTGCTTTTTATAGTGCTTTTGTTTCCTCCCTGGCTGTTATGGTTATCAGCTCTCACTTCTCACTGCTGTAGGTGGGCCTGCTTCTAGAAACATTCCTATCTGCTTCTAATTTTCTGTTTCTATGTGCTGAACATATTGGATTTGTGTAAAATAAGCTTCAGAAGCAGACCCTGAAACAAACATCAGTGTGAAAGTCAATTACAGGGAAATGTTCTCAAAGAAAACCCACAAGGTAGTGGGTTATGAGATTAGAAGGCAAGGAAGCAAAGCAAGGGTGAGACATCAAGCAAAGCCCTGTGGAGAACTCAGGAAAGGGTAACTTTGGCTCAGGCTTATGAGGAATTTGGGACAGTGTAGGTCCAATCTAAATGTCGTCCCAATTAGGGCAAAGAGAAATGAGTCACTGGTTAAAGACAGCTGCTGGTGGGAAGTAAATTTCCAAGTACTTTTTGGATTTCTCTTCAAGCAGGCAAAGTTGCTCCAGCAGCCCAAGAGCAGCCCTCCAGCAGAGACATATCTGCTGGATGTTGGGAGCATCCATGTGCAAGAAAATGGAAAAGAGATCTGAGGGGATACAGAAGGAACACTGACAGTATCTGCTACCATTCTCCAATGATTAAAGTTTAGATGTTTAAGACCATGGAGTTTTAGTGAGTGGCATATTAAGTAAAAAGAGTTAGGCAAAATTTGGTTTGAAATCCTCACTGCAAATTGATAATGTATGTCCCGCTGGGTGTGGTGGCTCACACATGTAATGCTAGCACTTTGGGAGGCCGAGGTGAGTGGATCTCTTGAGGTCAGGGGCTTGAGACCAGCCTGGCCAACATGATGAAACCCCGTCTCTACTAAAAATGCAAAAATTAGCTGGGTGTGGTGGTGTGCACCTGTAATTCCAGCTACTCAGGAGGCTGAGGCATGAGCACCGTTTGACCCAGGAGATGGAGGTTGCGGTGAGTTGAGATCGCACCACTGCACTCCAGCCTGGGCAACAGTGTGAGACTCTGTCTCAAAAAAAAAAAAGAAAAGAAAATATTTGTCTATACAAAACTTTGCACGTGAATGTTCATAGCAGCATTACTAATAGCCAAAAAAGTAGAAACAACACAAACACCTATCAACGGATAAATAGATAAACAAAATTGGTATATCCATACAATGGAATATTATTTGGTAATAAGAAGGAAGGTAGTGCTGATACATGCTACAGTATGGATGAATCTTGAAAATATTATGCTGAGTGACACAAAAAGACCTGATATTGTATGGTTCCACTTATATGAAATGTCCAGAATAGACAAATTCATAGAAACAAAGTAGATTAGTGGTTGCTAGGGTCTGGAGAAAGGAATGAATAGAGTATGACTGCTAATGGGTATTTCTTCCCAGAATGATGAAAATGTTCTGGAATTAGTGGTGATGGCTGTATAACTTTGTAAATACACTAAAAACCACTGAATTGTATACTTTATTATTATCATTTTTTATGAGAGAGTCTCGCTGTGTCAACCAGGCTGGAGTGCAGTGGCATGATCTCGGCTCACTGCAACCTCCACCTCCCAGGTTCAAGCAATTCTCCTGCCTCAGCCTCCTGAGTAGCTGAGATTACAGGCATGCACCACCATGCCTGGCTAATTTTGAATTTTTAGTAGAGATGGGGTTTCTCCATGTTGGTCAGGCTGGTCTTGAACTCCCGAGCTCAGGTGATCCGCCCGCCTCAGCCTCCCAAAGTGCTGGGATTATAGGCGTGAGACACCGTGCCTGGCCTTACTTCTTTAGCCTCATCCATATCAGTCCATGGTTCCTCATTATAACCACTCCCTTGCCACTTTTCCCTTCATTGTACTGCCTAGCAAAACTCAACCCTGCTTAAATCCAGTTCTCCACCTATTCCATACCTGTATCTGTTGTTGAATGAGGCTGGTAAAAACACACAATGCTAATATGACTACTAACCTCAAGGAGACCATTAAGTGCTGCTAATGCATTACACAAGTCTATTCACTCTCCTACTCTCCTAGATAGCTTATTTTATACATCTCATCCTTCCTCCTCAAGCCTCCATCCTCCTCTCCATTCTGTCTTTAAACAGAGAAAATAAAAACAATCAGGAGAGCATTTCCTTGTGCTCCACCATCACATATGGCAACCCTCCACCTGTTTTCCTATTTTCTACCTTCCCCTCTGTTATGAAGGAACAGCCCAAGGGCCTAAGGCCAGCCTCTCCCAGCCACAAGGTACCATTCCTTTTCATCTACTCAAGGGCACTATTCTAACATTGTACCCTCTCTTTCCTCTACCATCATTACCCCCCTACATTGAGTCATTCTTATTATTAATACAATAAACATACTATCATATAGCCAATCAAAAAACCAAAAACGAACAAACGCCCTCTTGACCTTAGATCCTTCCCCACTCCTGCCCAAGCTACAGCTCCCTTTCTCTGCTGCCCTTCCAGGAAAACTTGCCCCTACAGGAAAGACTTTGTCCCCAATTTCTCTGTTCCTATTCTCTCTCTCTCTCTCTCTCTCATCACTTCTTTGCCTAATTCTTTTAACTTGAAAAATTCTGATCCTACAAAAAAAGTTAAAAGAATCAACACTATATTCTTCACCTAAACTCATCATTTACAATAATTAACATTTTGCCACATTTGCTTGCTTTCATTCTTTCTATACATACCTACATACATATACATATATACTCTTTTCGGGGAAGTGAACCCCTCCCCGAAGGAAGTTGCAGACATTATGACACTTCTCCCCTTTGTTTCTCTAGGAACAAGGATATCCTCCTCATAACCTAATACACTATTACACCTAGGAAACTGTAACACTGATTTAGTATCATTATTTAACATGCAGTCCATATTCCAATTTTCCTAATTGTCCCCAAAATGTCCTGTATAGCATTATTTTTGTTTTCTTGATATAGGATCTAATTAAAGTTCACGTGGCTCTTGGTTGTCTCTTCAATTTCCCTTACATTTCCCCCTGGATTTTGCCTGCCATGACACTAACATTTTTAGAGTCCATGTCAGCTGTCTTGTAGAATGTTCCATGTTCTGGATTTGTCTGATTGTTTCTTCGTGATTAGATATAGGTTAAAGTTTTTCTTTTTTGGACAAGATGATTACATAGGTGATGCTGTGGACATCGCGTCCAATGCACATAATGTCTGTTTGTCCCACTGTGATGCTACATTTGATCATTTGGTTAAGGTGATGCATGTCAGATCTTGCCATTGTAAAGCTACCTCATTCCCTCTGTAATTAAGTAATAGGTGAGATGAAACTTTCAGATCATGTGAATAAGCTCCCCCTCAGTGGCCTTTCACCTAATAGATTTTATCATCTACTGATGACTTGCCTGAATATACTGGAGGAGGCAGAATAATCATGCTGTCCACATTTATTTGCTCGTATTATTCTTGAAGAGCTTCCCCTCTCACCCCACAATTTTTGTTTGCTTGGTCTCAGCCCTGGCCTAGTTCATTTTCATGAGGAATGGTATGTATTTATTTGTTTACTTACTTACTTACTGAGACAAACAAAAGGTCTCACTTTGTTGCCCAGGCTGGAGTGCAGTGGCATGATCACAGCTCACTACAGCCTTGATCTCTTGGGCTCAAGTGATCCTCCTGCCTCAGCCTCTGAAGTAGCTGGGACTGCAGGCATAAACCACCACACTTGGCTAATTTTTAATTTTTTGTAGAGACTGGATCTCACTATGTTGTCCAGGCTGGGCTAGAGCTCCTGGGCTCAAGCAATCCTCCCGCCTGGGTCTCCCAAAATGCTGGGATTACAGGAGTGAGCCACCATACCTGGCCTGGGAACAGTATTTTAAAACCATGATCTGTGTGCTCATAGTGCTATTGTTGCTGAGTTTTTCCTGCAAATCATTTTGTATCAGTTCACAGAAATTGTCTTCATTCTTTTCTATGATTAAATAGTATGCCACTGTATAGACGTATGATAGTCTATTCAACCAGCTTCCCATGGGTAAGCATTTAGATTATTTACAATATTTATAATTATTACAAACAATGTCACAACAAATACTGTTGTGCTGATGTTGTTTCATATTTGTGGAGTACCTTCATGTAAATTCCAATACATCTCACATTCTCTCCTGAACCTATTATAACCCATTTTTGCCCTTATTAACTCGTCATAGTCACTGATGACCAACATGTTGCTAAAGCCAATGGTCAATTATCCTCATCTTACTTGACCTCTCAGCAGCATTTGATACAACCAATTGTTCCTAACTTCTTAAAATACTTTTTTTTTTTTTTTTTGCTTGGCTTCTGGCATACTGTTCTCTCTCTCTGCCCATTCCCAAATCTTAGCCTAGATTTCTGTCTCTCTCAATCTCTCTGGACTTCTGCTCATATTTCCATCTCTTACTTGACATCTGATTTTCCTGTAAAACATATCTCAAACCTGACATGTCAAAAACCAAGCCCTTAATTTTCCCTCCAAGACAGCTCCTTCCACAGTTTTCTCATCTCTGTAAATGGCAACTCCATCTTTACAGATGCTCAGGTTAAAAATCTTGGAATAGGCTGGGGGTGGTAGCTCACACCTACAATCCCAGTGCTTTGGGAGGCAGAGATGGGAGGATCACTTGGGCCAAAAGTTTGAGACCAGCCTAGGCAACATAGCAAAACCCCATCTCTACAAAAGATCTAAGAATCAGGCAGGTGTGGTGGCACACACCTGTAGTCCTAGTGACACAGGAGGCTACAGAAGGAGATCACTTGAGCCTAGGAATTTGAGGTTACAGTGATCTATGAATGCACCACTAAACTCCAGCCTGGAGAACAGAGTGAGACCCTGTCTCAAAAACAAAAAGCAAAAAACAAAAAACATGTTGGAATAATATTTGATTTCTCTCTCTTAATTCATCAAATCCAAATTCATCAGCAAGTTCTGTTAGCTCTAATTTCAAAATATATATAGAATTTGACTCTTTCATACCACCTCTACCACTGTTCTCATCCAATCTAAAATTTTCTTTGTCTAGATGAATTTAATAAATTCTTAAATGATCTCTAGATCCCCACCCACACCCCCAGGGTATTCTCAATACAACAACTAGAATGACCTTTTAAAATAGAAGTTAGATCCCTCAACTCTTGTCCTCAGTACTTTCCAGTGGCTTCCCTTTTCATTTAGAATGAAAGCTGAAGTCCTTACAATGGTCCTCAAGTCCTTACACAACCTGGCTTCTTGTCTCCTCTCAGATCTGTTCATCTCTTACTGGTTGTTCCTTAAACCTGCCAGGAACACTCCCAGTTCAGATTTTTGCACCCAGCTGTTTCCTTTGCCTAAAGTACTATTTTCCCGAGACAGCCACATGATTTCTTCCTTACTTCCTTGTGGTCTTCTGTTTACAGCTGGAAAAACTGTATAGAAGGGGAGAGGAGATACATGGATATAACTTCTTATACAGCTTTCAATAAGTTCTCCTTACTTTGGAGAAATCTGCAATATAAACTGGGTTGGTTCTCAGTTTTCCCCATTGCTCAAATTTTATAATTAGGTTAATTTTGGGTTTGTCAATTGCCACTCATCCATCCGTCTCCCAACTTCCAAAAATAGTATGGCTGTTTTCTCCTATTTTATCCACTCCATCCTGTGGGCATACTTAAAAAACAAAAACAAAAAACTCTTTACTACAGTTCACCGGGCATGGTGGCTCACGCCTGTAATCCCTGTACTTTGGGAGGCCGAGGTGGGTGGATCATTTGAGGTCCAGAGTTCGAGACCAGCCTAGCCAACACAGTGAAACCTTGTCTCTACTAAAAATACAACAAAATTAGCTGGGCATGGTGGCACATGTCTGTAATCCCAGCTACTTGGGAGGCTGAGGCAGGAGAATAGCTTGAACCCGGGAGGCAGAGGTTGCAGTGAGCTGAGATTGTGTCACTGCACTCCAGCCTGGACTCTGTCACAAAACAACAAAAACGAAACAAAACAAAACCTCTTTACTATAGTTTCAGTTGAGGTTTGACAGGGAGCAAAATGAGATGTATACATTATTCTGGCATAGGAACATGGACATTTTAAATTCATTTCATTTTCAAATACAAATACTACATGGCAGTTTTATTTTACTTTATGTATTTATTTTTTTTTTGAGACAGTCTGGCTCTGACACCCAGGCTGGAGTGCGATGGCGCAATCTCAGCTCACTGCAACCTCTGCCTCCCAGGTTCAAGCAATTCTCCTGCCTCAGCCTCCTGAGTAGCTGAGATAATTACAGGTGTCCGCCACCACATCCAGATAGTTTTTGTATTTTAGTAGAGACGGGGTTTCACCGTGCTGGCCAGGCTGGTCTCGAATTCCTGACCTCAGGTGATCCCACCCGCCTCGCCCTCTCAAAGTGCTGGGATCACAGGTATGAGCCCTAACGCCCAGCAAAGGCACTTTTAGAAGGGCAAAATGTTTTATAAAAAACAAACAAGGGGCCAGGCGCGGTGGCTCATGCCTGTAATCCCAGCACTTTGGGAGGCTGAGGTGGGCGGATCATCTGAGGTCAGGAGTTCGAGACCAGCCTGACCGACATTGTGAAACCTTGTCTCTACTAAATATACAAAAATTAGCTGGTCGTGGTGGTGGGTGCCTGTAATCCCAGTTACTCGGGAGGCTGAGGCAGGAGAATCACTTGAACCCGGGAGGCAGAGGTTGCAGTGAGCTGAGATGGTGCCATTGTACTCCAGCCTAGGTGACAGAGCAAGACTCCATCTAAAAAACAAAAACAAAATCAAAAACTAACAAACAAGAAAGTAATACCCAAATTTTTAAAAGATTTAAAAATCAAAAATGTGAAAACAGTTCTGAGTACTTGTTTACTGTTTTATTATTGTTGTTGTTGTTGGAGACAGGCAGGGTCTCACTGTGCTGCCCAGGCTGGAGTGCAGTGGTGCAACTATAGCTCACTGTAACCTCGACCTGTTAGGCTCAAGTGATCCTCCCACCTTGGCCTCCTGAGTAGTTAGGACTACAGGCATGCGCCATCATGCTTGGCTAATTTTTAATTTTTTGGAGAGACAGGAGTCTTGCTATGTTGCAAGTCTTGAACTTGAAGGCTAGTCTTGAACTCCTGGACTCAAGCAATCCTCCCACCTGGGCCTCCCAAAGTGCTGGGATTACAGGCATGAGCCACCATGCCTGGCCCACTGTTCTATTCTTATTTTTCATGTTATACATATACTATATTTTTTATGTATTCAATATTTAATAAAACAGCATGCTATCACTGAATCCATTTGTCCTCTTTGTGATAGTTCCAATTCATTTGGTGATATGACACCATCAATATTTTTGAGAAAGCAGAACCCTATTCTTCATTTAAAAAAAAAAAAGGCAACCAAGTTCCATTTATTACAAATATCATTCCAGATACCCTCTTAAAATCTAAGGTACCTGGCCAAGCGCGTTGGCTCACGCCTGTAATCCCAGCCCTTTGGGAGGCCGAGGTGGGTGGACTGCCTGAAGTCAGGAGTTTGAGACCAGTCTGGCCAACATGGTGAAACCCCATCTCTACTAAAAATACAAAAAAAGTAGCCGGGCCTGGTGGCATGCTCCTGTAATCCCAGCTACTCGGGAGGCTGAGGCAGGGGAATGGCTTGAACCAGGGAGGTGGAGGTTGCAGTGAGCCAAGATCATACCACTGCACTCCAGCCTGGGTGACAGAGCGAGACTCTGTCTCAAAAAATCTAAAGTACCCAAGGAGCTATAACTACACAAAAATAAATTAAGCAGTCCAGGCCATGATGGTTCATGCCTGTAATCCCAACATTTTGAGAGGCCAAGGTGGGAGGATCGTTTAAGCCCAGGAGTTCGCCTAGCGTGGGCAACACGGTGGGACTCTATTTCTACAAAAAACTTAAAAATTAGCTGGGTATGGTGGAACATGTCTACAGTCCCAGTTTCCTGGGAGGCTGAGGTGGGAGGATTGCTTGAGTCCGGGAGGTTGAGACTGCAGCGAGCCATGGTCGTGCCACTGCATTCCAGCCTGGGTGACGGTGCAGTGTGAGACTGTCTCAAAATAAAAAATTAAATTAAAATTAAAATTAAATTAAATTGAAAAATTAAAAGAGCAGTGGTTTTTCTCACTCACCTAGGCTTAAGGCCTAATTTACTCTAAGTGAAAAAGGTAATTTCAAAGCATATCTTTTTATACCACCAGATAAAGCAAATGGAAAGTATACATCTACCACAATAAGAAACAATATAATTATCATAAATATAATATCATTGCTGTTAATTATAGCAACATCCTACAAACTTGCAACTAGAAACAAAACTTACCTGTCTAAGAATATATCTGGGAGTGGTGGATAGGTCTGCATGTCAGGCACTCGCTCATGGACTATAACCATAATGAAAGATGTAAATCCAAATACTATAAAAACATATATACAACTCAGTATAGTCTTCCAGTATTCTGGGTCCAATCTTTGAACAGAATGTTTGTTTTTACCATTCATGTACTGGTACTGATCAGAATTCAAGTCAGTTATGGGTCCATCACAGTCATGGGAAAGCTCCCCATTACAGAGCCAGTCTGTACTCTGAAGAGCACTGATGAAAGGGGTCATGGAACCCATGGGACTGTCACTGTTGTAGCCCATCTCTTCTAAAACATCAATATGTATTTTCTGCAATTTTCGGACTGAGAGCATTAACCTTTTAATGTCCCCTAAGACTTTGATTTCCAGAGGAGGAGACCGGAGATCATATTCAGTCAATGTTAGCAATGTGATTCCATCAAGTCGGTGCTTATTGCATAAAACGTCCACATATTCAAAAAAGCCTTCATCCTTCAGCCACACAGCTACATGCTTGGTAGTCCAGCGGCGAATGCAGAGCTGATTAGGACCTGCCATTTCTTCCTCCGCTGCCTGTCGAGAGAAAACAGGAAAACAAAACAAAAGCTTCAGTGTGTCCTAACAATTTCTTCAAAGACAAACACACTTAAATACACTAGAAACAGGCCAGGCGCAGTGGCTCATGCCTATAATCCCCAGCACTTTGGGAGGCTGAGTTGGGAGGATCACTTAAGCCCAGGAGTTCGAGACCAGTCCTGGCAACATAGCAAGACCCTATCTCTACCAAAAAAAAAAAAAAAAATTTTAGCCTGGGCATGGTGGGACACCTATAGTCTCAGCTACCTGGTAGGCTGAGGTGGGAGGATCACCTGAGTCTGGGAGGTCAAAGCTGCAGTGCGCCACAGTTGTGCCACTGCACTCCAGCCTGGGCAACAGAGGGAGATTGTCTCAAAGAAAAAAAAAAAAAAACCATATATATATATATATATGTAGAGAGAGAGAGAGAGATACACACACACACAGACGCACACATATGTATATACACACATGCACCCCAGAAACAGTAATTTACCTACACTATCCTATCGGTTTCTAGAGTAAAAGAAACAAAAATTATTCAATAATGAACGGTTTTCAATAGATGAACATACTAATAATTTTATGCATATGACTCCAACAGCAGAAGAAAATTTAATAACCAAACATTTTTACAGAAAGACATTTTACAAATGGCTTTTCCACTGCATGAGTCATAATTTAATTAAAAAGCCTACTCGAGAACTGAGAAAAATCCCATTTTAATACTTTTCATAAAATCAAGAAATATAGGAAGATTTGTTATATTTTTAAAAATCAAAGAAAAGAGAAAAAAAATCAAATTTCTGAAATCTCCATGTTCACGGAAAACGTTATCTCCCCACCTGGGGAAATAAACATAAAAGAAAGTAGATAACTGTAATTCCAGGGAACACTTTAGATTAAGCGTATTTCTAACTACTATACACATAATTATTTCTATAACAGATATGAAGCCTTTAAACTAGACATATATTTGAATCTCAATAATAACTCAGTTCTTTCTACAGCTTTGAATATTACATCATAGAACTGAATAGGGCATTTTATTCTTAAACTATCACGGACTTTAGCAATAAAATTTTTAAAAGAAAACTGTCATTTCCATGTACTCACAAATTTGATGACCCAGACTTTATACTGCAGAGTAAAAGGCCAATAATGTGATATGTTTTAAAAACTACCAATAATTTTTACTACTTTGATTTCACACAGCTCTATTTATGTTCTTCTTTTATTGTAAAACATTCAGTTACTTGGGCCTTCTCAGGTTTATAAAGTATATCAGATACATAGGAGACAAAGGCCTACATGGAAAAAAACACTATTTCTCAAAAGTACTTTCTCAACTATTAAAGCCTGTAGGTTTTCTGACACTTATTTCCTCCTGAGATAATTTTTAAAAAATGGTAGGCAAAATTTAAAGCATAAAAGAACAAAATGATACAACGAACACCTATGTGCCTATTTCCCAGCTTGAAAAAAAAAACTGTTCTAATACAAATGTTCTTTTTTAAAAATCTGCATATTAGTTATATGAGTTTGTTCCTTTTGTGAAAATTCATCAAGCTGTATAATTGTGACCTATACTTTTCTCTATATATGTTAGGTTAAACTTTATTTTCGAAGTCTTGAAAAACCAAACGAAACATCAATACAAATGAATATCCTTCTATCCTGAAGGACAAATGAATGAGGACAGCATCCTCTTCCTTTTCCCACAATGTAATAATTCTTGATTTGAGTGTTTATCATGGCCTTATAAATGCATTGTTGGCTATGAAAAACTTTCTGTGCTTCCTTACACCAAGCAAAGTTAAAAGCTGGTACTGCGGCTGGGCGTGGTGGCTCACGCCTGTAATCCCAGCACTTTGGGAGGCCAAGGTGGGTGGATCACAAGGTCAGGAGATCAAGACCATCCTGGCTAACAAGGTGAAACCCCATCTCTACTAAAAATACAAAAAATTAGCCGGGCGTGGCAGCGTGCACCTGTAGTCCCAGCTACTCGGGAGGCTGAGACAGGAGGATGGCATGAACCCGGGAGGCGGAGCTTGCAGTGAGCCGAGATTGTGCCATTGCACTCCAGCCTGGGCGACAGAGCGAGACTCTGTCTCAAAAAAAAAAAAAAAAAAAAAAAAAAAAGCTAGTATTGCTCTGCATTCTTTCCCTACCCACATAAACTCTTGCCAAGAAGACTTACAATCACTTGGCAAAGGCAGACACTAACTACATGAGCACTACTTGTATCATCAAAACTATTTAGAAAACAAGAAATAAGCTTGATAAAATCCACCCACAGATGAATGTCAGGGAAGTGTCAGTTAATCATTAAGTATTTATTTCTTTATTACTAAAAGCAATCGTAATTTTTGGAAGACTTAAGTCATATTTTGTTTCACAAAAGAACTTACATTATTGACTCACATAGTTTCCCTGTCTTTGAAAATTATTATAACATCCATTTACAAGGAGTCTGTATTTTTTACAAAGTTGTCTAATTCTTATGCATTATGGAATAACAAAAACTCTTAACTCTTTTTAGCTATAGCATATCATCACCACCTCAAATGTCAAAGAATTATGATTTATTCACTTTAACACATGGAACTTACAAATTTATTATATTATTTTATATCATTTATATCATATATACAATTCCACTAGAAATATGATTTTGCTGTTTTAGTTCACGTGGATAACTAGATGCTTTCACCCTACCTACTACTATACATACCTTCTTTTACCCAAGGTATCTCTGACTAAATTACTTCATCCTTGGATATCCAACAAGCACATGCTATAATCTCTGTAGCAGTTATGATATAGCAAATCTGAGAGACAAGTTTCCTTCACATAAAACAAAGCCAGCCGGGCGGTGGCTCATGCCTATCCCAGCACTTTGGGAGGCTGAGGCGGGTGGATCACGAGGTCACGAGTTCAAGACCAACCTGGCCAAGATGGTGAAACCCCGTCTCTACTAAAAATACAAAAAAACTACCCAGGCATGGTGGCGGGTGCCTGTAATCTCAGCTACTAGGGAAGCTGAGGCAGAGAACCGCTTGAACCTGGCAGACGGAGGTTGCAGTTAGTGGAGATCACGCCACAGCACTCCAGCCTGGGCGACAGAGTAAGACTCCGTCTCAAAAATTAAAAAAAATATATAAAAAAAATACAAGGCTAGATTTCTTCAGTCACATTATTTCTAGTCTGTTAACATTCCCCTTTCTCTAACAGCTTACCACCAATGGGTTCCATGTCACTCCCATTCTTGTAGCATTATTCGTTAGGACAGTTTCCTCTCATACTGTGTTCAAAACGATTCTTCTCTTCTTTTATATGTTTTTTTTTCCACTGTCTTAGCTCACCAGTTCTTTACAACCTCAATCAGGCTAACAGGCTCTGATGCTGACGTTTTAGCTGCTAGAAAATATGAGTTATACATGGAAGTCTCTTGGAAGTCTTTGAGCCTGCTGTGGGAATGCCCTACAAGCATGACACATTTCACTGTTCTGCTTTATCAGGTCAGTGCATGCCCTTTAATTGTATGCTACTATATAATAGTTAAGAGGCCCACACTAAATCACTACTTAGCTAACACTGTGAAAGCCTGCATGAGAGAGGTATATTAAAAGATGATAAAAAGCTTTAGGGCCTATTTAATATTTATGTTGTACCAAAGGAATTACAGGGAACAGGAGACTTTGAGTGACAAATATAAATTGATAAAATAAGGAAATTAGATTAGTAAATGTTTAAGAACTCAGCTTTTATCAATAATTAATACAAATAAATGATCTGTTAAAGCACATGTGCTTCTGACCAAGATTTACTAACAAGAACCAGATTTATCCTCTGACCTGAAACAACCAAAAAACAAACAAAATATATGGGAAAAAAAAGTTTCGGCCAGGTGCGGTGGCTCACGCCTGTAATCCTAGCACTTAGGGAGGCTGAGGTGGGCGGATCACTTGAGGTTGGGAGTTTGAGAACAGCCTGACCAACACGGAGAAACCCTGTCTCTACTAAAAATACAAAAAATTGGCTGGGTGTGGTGGCAGATACTTGTAATCCCAGCTACTTGGGAGGCTGAGGCAGAAGAATGGCTTGAACCCGGGAGATGGAGGTTGGGGTGAGTTGAGGTCACGCCATTGCACTCCAGCCTGGGCAACAAGAGCGAAACTCCGTCTCCAAAAAAAAAAAAAGTTTCAAGACACTGGACATCAGGAAAATCCCTGAGAGCCAGGAAACAAATAAGGTAAACCCTACTGCCCCAGGTTATGGCCTTGAGTTTCCCAGCCACAAGGGGCACAGAATGGGAAACTCATGTGAGGCCTGGCAGGCTCACTGAGTTGAAGAGATGGAGCTGAGAGTTTGGGGCAATCAAGATGGCTAGTGTTTATGGGGCACAATACTGGAGACGAGATACACAGACAAGAACTCCAGAGATCTGCAGGTCTCTCTTGAATATTTAGCTGAATGCCTATCAGCACATGTATGTAAGGAAACTAACCAAGACCAAGGAAAGACCACCCAAATGAATTCCCAGCACTCACATGAGGCCAAGAAAAGTACCTATTCCAAATAGCCAGACTGAAAAAAGGTCTCATGAACGGCTTTGGGTAGAGTACATAGAAAGATCTTGCCATAGTAGTGAGGCAAACTAACCCTAAGGCAGCAACTCTCAACTGGGGGCAATCCTCCCCACTTCCTGGAACATTTGGCAATGTCTGAAGACATTTTTTGGTTGTTACAACTTTGCGGGGAATGCTGTTAAACATTCTATAATGCACAGGACTATCCCCTCCCTCAACAAAGAATTATTCGGCCCCAAATGCCATGGTGCTGCTATTGAGAAACCCTACCCCTGACTAAACATGTCTCTGGGTTCATCCTAACAAATCTTAAAAGGAAGACTCAAAAGGATCAAACTCTGTTCAAGTAGTTGAACAGCATCCCACTAAAAGCTCAAGAATATTAATAGAAATACCAAAGTATCTAGAGCCCAACAATGAATTCATAATGTCCAACGATGAATTCATAATGTCCAACAATGAATTCACAATGTCTGGAATCTAGTCAAAGACTGTTAGGCATGCAAAGAAGCAGGAAAGTATCACTTGTAATGAGGAGAACAATCAATCAATCAAGAACTGACACATATAATAAAATTAGCAGATAAGGAAATTAACTCAGTTATGATAATTGTGTATTACACTTGTCCAAAAAGTTAAATGAAGAAATAGACACATAATGGCCAGGTGGTGGCTCACGCCTGTAATCCCTGCACTTTGGGAGGCAAGGCAGGAGGATCCCTTGTGGCCAGGAGTTCAAGACCAGCCTGAGCAACAAAGGGAGATGCCCCCTGCCCCTGCACCATCTCAACAAAAAAGGAAATAGATAGGTAAAAAAAAAGATTAACGCAACTCCAAGTTCTAGAGATAAAATGAAATAATCTGAGACGAAAAATACCCTGGGCTGGGCGCGGTGGCTCTCCCTTTCTTAGTCACCATAGGAGTGATATCCCATGATTACGTGGGATTACAGGTCCCTCCCATTATACAAAAGCATAGGTCATTAGGGGTCATTTTAGAATTCTGCATCTTGGCAGGGTGGGGTGGCTCCAGCCTGTAATCCCAGCACTTTGGGAGGCTGAGGCGGGCGGATCACGAGGTCAGGAGATCGAGACCACGGTGAAACCCCGTCTCTACTAAAAATACAAAAAATTAGCTGGGCCTGGTGGCGGGCGCCTGTAGTCCCAGCTACTCGGAGAGGCTGAGGCAGGAGAATGGCGTGAACCCGGGAGGCGGAGCTTGCAGTGAGCCGAGATCGCGCCACTGCACTCCAGCCTGGGTGACAGAGCGAGACTCCGTCTCAAAAAAAAAAAAAAAGAAAAATACCCTGGATGGGACTAACAGCTGCTGAGCCACTGCAGAAGGTAAGGGCAATAAATGTAACTAAGTAACAATAGAAACAATTCAAGGGCGCTGGTTGCAATCCCAACACTTTGGGAGGCTGAGGTGGGAGGATTGCTTAAGCCTATGAGTTCAAGACCTGCCTGGGCAACATAGTGAGACCTTGTCTCTATAAATAATTTTTTAAAATTAGCCAGGCATGGTTGCCCATGCTTGTAGTCCCAGCTACTCAGAGGCTCAGGCAAGAAGATCACCTGAGCCCAGGAATTCAAGGCTGCAGTGGACTGAGATCACGCCACTGCACTCCAGCCTGGGCAACAGAGCGAGAGCCTGTCTCAAAAAAAGAATGAAAAGAAAAGAAACTATTCAAAATAAAACACAGAAAAAAAAGAGAACTTTAAAAAAGAGAATATTATTCAGCCTTAAAAAGGAAGTTCTGACACATGCTACAACATAGATGAGCCTTAAAGACATTATACTAAGTGAAATAAGCTAGTCACAAAAGGACAAATACTGTATGATTCCACTTATATGAGGTAACTAGAGTAGTGAAATTCACAGAAACAGAAAGTAGAATGGTGGCTGTCAGGGACTGGGAGCAGGGAGAATGAGTCATTTTTTAATAGGTATAGAATTTCAGTTTGGGAAGATTTTTTAAAAGTTCTAAAGATGGATGGTGATAATGGTTGCACAACACAGTAAATGTACTTAATGCCACTGAACTATATAAAAAAATGATTTCAGCAGGGCGCAGTGGCTCACATCTGTAATCCCAGCACTTTGGGAGGCCGAGGTGGGTGGATCACGAGGTCAAGAGATGGAGACCATCCTGGCTAACAATGTGAAAACCCCGTCTACACTAAAAACACAAAAAAAGAGCCTGACATGGTGGTGGGCGCCTGCAATCCCAGCTACTCCGGAGGCTGAGGCAGGAGAATCGCTTGAACCCGGGTGGCAGAGGTTGCAGTGAGCCGAGATCGCACCACTGCACTTCAGCCTGGGTGACAGAGCGAGACTCCAACTCCAAAAAAAAAAAAAAAAAAGTTTAAATTATAAATTTTGTTGTATATATTTTACCACACACACAAGCACACCAAAGAAAGAACATCAGTGAGGGGTGGAACAACATCAAATGGCCTCCAAAAGACAAGAGAGAACAGAAAAAAATATTTGAAGTAACAATGGCCAAAAATTTTCCAAATTTGGTGAAAACCATAAACATGTGTATCCAAGAAGCTTAACAAACTCCAAAAATAAGAAACAAGAAGAAAGCTATACCAAGGCATATAAAAATCAAATTACTTAAAAACAGTGACAATGAGAAAATCTTAAAAGCAAAAAGAGAAAACAGACACATTAGGAACGAAGGTAAGAATGATGAAGAGATTTCTTACTGGGCACAAGCCAAGCTAGAATACAGCGAAACAACATATTTAAAGTATTGAAAGAAAAAAAAAGTCAACCTATAACTATATGCCCAGTGAAATATCATTCACAAGCAAAGGCAAATACTTGTTCAGACACACAAAAGCTGATTTCATCACCAGCAGACATGCACTACAAAAATTTAAGGTCCTTCAAGCAGAAAGAAAATGTTACCATACCAAAATATGAATCTACACAAAGAAATGAACACCAAAATGGTAGCCACATGCATAAATATATACATTTTTTCTTATTATTTAAGTTAGTTAGTTTATTTATTTATGAGACAGAGTCTCACTCTATCGCCCAGCCTGGAGTGCAGCGGCATGACCTCGGCTCACTGCAACCTCTGCCTCAGGGTTCAAGAGATTCTCCTGCCTCAGCCTCCCCAGTAGCTGGGATTATGGGCCCGTGCCACTGCACCAGGCTAATTTTTGTATTTTCAGTAGAGAGGAGGTTTCACCATGTTGGCCAGGCTGGTCTTGAACTCCTGACCTCAGGTAATCTGCCTGCCTCGGCCTCCCAAAGTGCTGGGAGGCACTGCACCGGGCCTTAAGTTTCTTTAAAAGATAATTTAGGCCAGGCGGTGGCTCATGCCTGTAATCCCAGCACTTTGGGAGGCCGAGGCGGGTGGATCACATGGTCAAGAGATCGAGACCATCCTGGCCAACATGGTGAAACCCTGTCTCTACTAAAAATACAAAAATTAGCTGGGCGTGGTGGAGCACGCCTATAGTCCCAGCTACTCGGGAGGCTGAGGCAGGAGAATCACTTGAACCCGGGAAGCGGAGGTTGCAGTGAGCCAAGATCGTGCCACTGCACTCCAGCCTGGTGGCAGAACAAGACTTCGTCTCAAAAAAAAAAAGATAATTTACTGTTTAAACAAAAAGCAATGTACTGTGGGATTTATCATACGTAAAACATAAGTTAACAATAGCACAAAGGTTGGGAGAAATGGAAATCCACTAATATCAGCTAAAATAATACCACCAAGAAGCTAAAGAGAAAATTAAACCCAAAGCAGAAGGAAATAATAATGATGAGGGCAGAATTCAATAACAAAGCCTAGGCATGTTGGCTCATGCCTGTAATCCCAGCACTTTGGGAGGCTGAGACAGGTGGACCACCTCAGGTCAGGAGTTTAAGACCAGCCTGGCTAACATGGTGAAACCCCATCTCTACTAAAAATATAAAAATTAGCCAGGTATGGTGGTGGGTGCCTACAATCCCAGGTACTAGGAAGGCTGAGGCAGGAGAATTGCTTGAACCCAGAAGGTGGAGGCTGCAGTGAGCCGCCTGGGCAATGGAGTGAGACTTTCTCAAAAACAAAAATAAAAATAAAATTTTTTCAAAAAGCAAGTGTAAGGAAAAAAAAAAGATGCAAGGCAAGACCGTCACTCTCACCACTTCTACAAAACATCAGAAGTTCTGGTCAGTGTAATACGATAAGAAAAAGAAGTAAAAGGCAGGCCAGGCATGGTGGCTCACGCCTGTAATCCCAGCATTTTGGGAGGCTGAGGCAAGTGGATCACAAGGTCAGGAGATCGAGACCATCCTGGCTAACACGGTGAAACCCCGTCTCTACTAAAAATACAAAAAATTAGCCAGGCGTGGTGGCAGGCGCCTGTAGTCCCAGCTACTCGGGAGGCTGAGGCAGAAGAATGGCATGAACCCAGGAGGCAGAGCTTGCAGTGGGTGGAGATCGCACCACTGCACTCCAGCCTGGGAGACAGAGCAAGACTCCGTCTCAAGGAAAAAAAAAAAAAAAAATGTAAAAGGCATACAGATTAAAAAGGAAGAAATAAAACTCTATTTGCTGACAACTTGTTATTTATGTTGAAAATTGAATAGACTATACCAAAAACAGTTACTAAAATAAGTCAGTTTAGCAAGATTGCTACATATAATATCGACAAACAAAAATCAATTGCCTTCCTTTCTTTCTTTTTTTTTTTCGAGACAGGGTGTCACTTTGTCACCCAGGTTGGAGTGCAGTGGCATGATCTCGGCTCACTGCAACCTCCACCTCCCAGGCTCAAGCCATTCTCTCACTTCAGCCTTCCAAGTAGCTGGGACCGCAGGTGCGTGCACACCACACTTGGCTAATTTTTAATATTTTTGGTAGAAACAGGGTTTCGCTATGTTGCCCAGACCCATCTCGAACTCCTGAGCTCAGGAGATTCACCTGCCTCAGCCTCCCAAAGTGTGGGATTACAGGCATGAGCTATCACACCCAGCCATCAATTGTATTTCCATATATTAGCAACAAACAATCAAAAATTAAAATGTATAAAATACCATTTATAATAGCATAAAAAATATGAAATACTCAGGGATAAATCTGACAAAACATGGGCAAGACCTATATGCTGAAAACAACAAAAAACACTGCTAAGACAAATACCTAAAAATAAGAAATGAGTAGGTCAGAAGAACCAATACTGTTAAGAGGACAATTTTCCCCAAACTTATCTGCACATTCAACCCAATTCCAATCAAAATCCCAACGGGCCTTTAATTTTGTAGATATTGATACATTTCATAAACAGCTGATTTAAAGACTTATTATACAACTACCTGTATTTGTTTTCTATTGCTTTGTAACAAATTACCATGAGCTTACTGACCACTCGAATTCTTTACTACGTGGCCTCCTCTTTTCCCGAAAATCAGCAGCTTCTTCTGTGTTGAATTCCCTTCCCTTGTACTTGGATTATTTCTCCAGGAAAAGCCCAGTCCCTTTTAAGGGTTTGTCTGATTAGATCAGGTCCACTGAGGATAATCTCCCTTTCTTAGTCACCATAGGAGTGATATCCCATGATCAGGTGGGATTACAAAGTCCCTCCCATTATACAAAAGTATAGGTCATTAGGGGTCATTTTAGAATTCTGCATCTTGGCAGGGCGGGGTGGCTCAAGCCTGTAATCCCAGCACTTTGGGAGGCAGAGGCGGGTGGATCACTTGGGGTTAGGAGTTCGAGACTAGCCTGGCCAATATGGCAAAACCCTGTGTCTACTAAAAACACAAAAATTAGCCCAGCTTGGTGGTGCTTGCCTGTAGTCCCAGCTAATCAGGAGGCTAAGGCAGGAGAATTGCTTGAACCTGGGGACTTCTGCCTATCTCAGTACTCAAATCAAGACAGTATTAACATAAATCAAGGAAACGGAATATAGAGTCCAGAAATAAACCTATACATGTATAGATATCTGATTTTCTACAAATGTGCAAAGGCAATTCAGTGGAGAAAACACAGTCTTTTCATTAAACGATGCTGGAACAAATGGATATCCATATGTAAAAACCTCAATTCATACTTCTACCACATATAAGAATTAACTGAAAATGGATCATAGACCTAACATAAAACCTAAGACTAGAAAATTTCTAGGAGAAAATCTTTCTGACCTGGGTTAGGTAAAGATCTCTTAGATGTGACACCAAAAACAAAATCCATATAAAAACAAATTGATGAATTGGTCTCCATTTCTCTAGGTCGGGGACAGAGGAAGGATTTTTAGGGTTTTTAGTCTGCAAGTTTCTGCATGGTTTGAATCTTTTATAATTAAGTCTCTCTATAATAAAAAGCCAAATATATAGAAGCAATATATATTCATTGAAGAACAGAAAATTTGAAAACTAATCCCTAGAGAATCGCTCCTTATAATTTGTTATATTTCTCACACACAAAATTTTCTATAAAAAGAAATCACATCATACATAATTCTGTATCATTTTGCTTAACATTATTGCATGAGTCCTCTCTAATGCTATTAAACATCTTTTGAAAAGATAGTTTTAAAACATTCCATTGTATGACTATACAATAATTTATCCATCTCCCCATTGTTAGCAATTGTTCACTATTTTATTATTATTATAAATGGCATTGCAGTGCTTTAGGTTAAATTTCTAGAAGTGGAATAACTGTATCAACAAATCTGATTTAAATACTAACTCTTATTACACCATTAAAGTGTGGTCCACCTTAAAAAGCATTTCATGCAAAGCTTGGTACTTGTCCAAAATGTTAATGGATGGTGATCCACGCCTAGAATTCCAGCACGTTGGAAGGCCAAGGCAGGCAGATCACTTGAGGTCAGGAGTTTGAGACCAGCCTGGCCAATGTTGTGAAACCCTGTCTGTATTAAAAATACAAAAAAAAAAAAAATCAGTCAGTCGTGGTGGTGCATGCCTGTAATCCCAGCTACTCAGGAGGCTGAGGCAGGAGAATCGTTTGAACCTGGGAGGCGGAGGTGGCAGTGAGCTGAGTTCACACCATTGCCCTCTAGCCTGGGCAACAAGAGTGAAACTCCGTCTCAAAAAAAAAAAAAGAAAAAGAAGAAATCACTTAAGCATCAAAGGTCAATACCTATCACGGTGCTCAGAGAACAGCCATTCCTGCAGAATCTGATTATCAATAGGAATTATTCAAACTTAGTTTTAAGTCACAAATAACAGATAAAAACACCTGACTGTTCTGAACAATATGAAATATCTTATCTTTTGGGTGACCTCTGGTTAGAATTTTTGAAAACTGTTTTTAAGAAGTGCAATTTTCAGCAAGTAAACGCTTTACTAGTAAATTTGTTTCTTTTCTCTCCAAACAAATTTAGTTCATACTAATTAGAGATTTCAGTAGCCTAAGAGCAAAAGAACTCAGTATATTTTCTATTATATTCTTATATCCATACTTGATGAAATGAAAAAAGCTTATCATAAACATAACAACCTTACATTTGGTACTCTTAAACATTAGCCCAGATACTCTTTAGTCAATGAGTCTTTAATGCATCCCATTAGAGTGACCCAAATCTCTTTACAATAATTTAAATAATCTAAATGTGTTCTACCACATTAAAACTGCAAATACCATAGCACAATCAGCCCATTAACTGCAAAAAGAGATAATGACTTTGTCCCCACCCTACCTCTCCAACTTATCAGCTGCAGGACATTCTCAATACTACTGGAAACGGTGACCTGACTAAAAGGAGCACTGCCATCTACGAATCACCTCTGACTCAGTGCCTGTGGCAGATATGATGAAGTAGCACTCAGTATCCTTTCTAGTCTCCCTCTAGTCATTTCCTCCTACTACAGAGTCTGAAAAGCTAATCATTATTCTTCAGGGTCCCTTGCAACTAGGATTCAAATGTGAATCAGGTTCAGCCAACTAGATGCTCATGAGATGCTCATGAGATGTGGAAAACAGATGGTGAAATGGGAGTTGTTTTACTGAAGTTTTGGCTATCCACAAGGATTATGGAAATGTTGGCCAAGTGCACATAATTCTCCAGTTTTCAGTCACTAACTTTGTAAGGGTCATGAAGCAGCTGCAGTTGTGGGGCAAGTAGTAGTGGTTTCCTAATACCTGCATAACAGATATATGCTCTTTTCTGTGTGTGTGGTTAACTATACATAAAATTTACCATTTTTACCATTTTAAGTGTTATAGTTCTGTTTCCTTAAATACATTCACAATGTTGCGCCACAATTACCACCATCCATCTCCAGAACTTCATCATCACTCCAAGCAAAAACCCTGTAACCATTAAGCAATAACTCACTATCCCCCTCACGCTCAGTCCCCGGTATCCTCTAATCTACATTCTGTTGCTATGAATTTCCCTACTCTAGATATTTCATATAAGTAGAATCAGGCAATATTCGTTCTTTTGTGTCTCGCTTATTTCACTTAGACTTCAAGGTTCATCTATGTCGTAGTGTATGTCAGAATTTTTTTTTCTTTTGAGACGGAGTCTCACTCTGTCACCCAGGCTGGAGTGCAGTGGCACGATCTCAGCTCGCTGCAAGCTCCGCCTCCCGGGTTCAAGCAATTCTCCTGCCTCAGCCTCCCAAATAGCTGGGACTACAGGCACCTGCCACCGCACCCAGCTAATTTTTGTATTTTTAGTAGAGGCAGGGTTTCACAATGTTGGCGAGGCTGGTCTCGAACTACTGACCTCAAATGATCCACCCACCTCAGCCTCCCAAAGTGCTGGGATTACAGGCATGAGTCACCATGCCCGGCCCAGAATTTTCCTTCTAAGGCTGAATAATATCCCCTTCTATGTATATATCACATTTTGTTTACACATTCATCCGTCCATGGACACTTAAGCTGCATTCATCTTCTGGCTATTGTGAATAATACTGCTTTGAACATAGGTAAACAAATATCTGTTCAAGTCCCTGCTTTTACTTCAGGTATATACCTAGAAGTGGAATTGCTGGCTTGTACAGTAATTCTGTTAAATTTTTTGAGGAGTCACCCTCTCATTTTCCACAGCAGCTGAACCATTTTACATTCCTACTAGAAATATGCACGAAGTGTTCTAATTTCTCTATATTCCTGCTAACACTTGTAATTTTCTGTTTTTTTTTCTTAATAGTAGCCATTTTATGACGTAAAGTAGTATTTCATTGTGATTTTGATTTGATTTCAGTAATGATTAGCCATGTTGAACATCTTTTCATATGCTTACTGGACCTTTGTATATTTTGCTTGGAGAAACACCTATTCAAGTCTTTTGCCTATATTTTTACTGGGTTTTTTTGGTATTGAGATGGCGTATTCTCAAACTCAGCCGTTTCATGTTGGCCTCCTAATGCCAACCTTCTGACTGTAGCAAAGGTAGCATTCCTCTGACAGGCCAATTTAAATATTGTAGTAGAAGTCATTCCTAGCCCAGACCAGAGAAGTTTCTCTCTCTTGCAAGTAAACCCTGACTGATTACCAAAGGCTCTTTAGTCCTCTGAATTGTTGTCTTTCAGAGCAAGCTAAGTACCTGAAGTTCAAGGCTTCAAGGTGTCTCATATAAGGTCCACATTCTGGTCCAATTCTAGGTAAGGCAAGGTAAGTTTATGTTTTTTTCCCTTAGTTTCCTGGGAAACTAAGCAGGATATGTTTTTCAGCTCTCTTCTCATTAACTGTATGTACTTTTGCATTCTTTGGAATGAATGACATGTTTTATTTCAAACAGCTATTCGATTATTTTTTCTCAACCAAGCACTTAGTGACAGAGGAAAAAGACTTGAATAGTAAAATAACCCATTAGTAACTTACACAAAACAAAAGCTCTGATCTGGCTACTTCATCTACTAAGTAGGTTCAACAGTAGTAAGAACATGAAAGCAGACAAGTACCATACTACAAATTAAAGAAAAAGAAAAGGGAGGAAAGGCAAAATGAGAGTGTATCTAGCCAAAAAAAAAAAAAGAAAAGAAAAGAAAAGAAGCACTTAGTGCAGCAGAAGACCTTAGTGGGTTTTTGTTAGGTTATTTTTGTTTTATTTTTAGGAAAGATGGTCAGAGTAACCAAGAAGATTACTAAGGCCTGTATGATTAGCACATGGTAGGTTCTTGATAAGCATTTATTAAATAAATGTGCAAAAAAAAAAGCAGCAATCAAAATAACAATTCATTCAATTCCCCAATGTCCTTCTAAACAAGATTTTTTTTTTTTTTTTTGAGACGGAGTCTTGCCCTGTCCCCCAGGCTGGAGTGTAGTGGCGCAATCTCAGCTCACTGCAAGCTCCGCCTCCCGGGTTCACGCCATTCTCCTGCCTCAGCCTCCCAAGTAGCTGGGACTACAGGCACCCGCCACCACGCCCAGCTAATTTTTTTGTATTTTTAGTAGAGACGGGGTTTCACCATGTTAGCCAGGATGGTCTCGATCTCCTGACCTCATGATCCGTCCACCTCGGCCTCTCAAAGTGCTGGGATTACAGGCATGAGCCACTGCGCCTGGCCTGTTATTTTATTTTAAATTCTGGGATACATGAGCACGACATGCAGGTTTGTTATATAGGTAAACATGTGCCATGGTGGTTTGCTGCACCTATCAACCCATCACCTAGGTATTAAGCCCTGCATGCATTAGCTATTTATCCTGATGTTCTCCCTCTCCTGGCTGCCCCCCGCTGACAGGCCCAGTGTGTGTTGTTCCCCTCCCTGTGTACATGTGCTCTCACTGTTCAGCTCCCACTAAATGCCATTTGTCCCAGCAATCCCATTACTGAGTATATACCCAAAGGAATATAAATCATTCCATTATAAAGATGCATGCACACATATGTTCACTGCAGCACTATTCACAACAGCAAAGACATGGAATCAACCCAAATGTCCATCAATGATAGACTGGATAAAGAAAATGTGGTACATATACACCATGGAATACTATGCAGCCATAAAAAGGAATGAGATCACGTTCTTTGCAGGGACATGGATGGAGCTAACTGTAATTTTGTACTTGCTGACCAACCTCTCTCCATCCACCTCTCCTATCCTTTCTCTCTAGCCTCTGATAACCACTATCCTACTTTCTACTTCTACACGATTAACTTGTTTTTAGATTCCATATATGAGTGAGATCACGTAGTATTTGTATTTCTGTGCCTGGCTAATTTCACTTAATATAATGTCCTCCAGATTCATCCATGTTGCTGCAAATAACAGGACTTCATTCTGTTTTGTGGCTGAATATGAATATGGTGCACGCGCACAGACACACACACATTTTCTCTATTTATCTGTAGACGGACACTTAGGTTGATTCCTTAGCTTGGCTATTATGAATACTGCTGCAATAAACATGAGAGTGCAGATATCTCTTCAACATCCTGATTTCATTTCCTTTGGATATATATCCAATAGAGAGATTGCTGGATCGTATGGTAGTTCTATTTCATTTTATTTTTTGAGACAGGGTCTCACTGTGTAACCCAGGCTGGAGTGCAGTGGTGTAGTCTTGGCCCGCTGCAACCACCACTTGCCAGGCTCAAGCAATCCTCCCACCTCAGCCTCCCAAGTAGCTGGGGCTATAGGCACGTGCCACCACGCCTGGCTAATTTTTGTATTTTTTTGTAGAGATGGGGTTTTGCCATGCTGCCCAGGCTGGTCTTGAACTCCTGAGCTCCAGCAATCTGCCTGCCTCAGCCTCCCAAAGTGCTGGGATTATAGGCGTGAGCCACCACACCCAGCCTCTGTTTTAATTTTTGAGGAACCTTCACAGTGTTTTCCATAATGGCTGTATTAATTTACATTTCTACCAACAGTCAATCAGGATCATTATAAACAAAATAAAAACCTGCCTTTTTCTTTCTTTATTGATTGACTGAGACAGACTCTTGCTCTGTTGCTCAGGCTGGAGTGCAGTAGTGTGATCACAGTTCACTGTAGCCTTGACCTCCCAGGCCCAAGGGATCTTCCTACCTCAGCCTCCTGAGTAGCTGGGACCACAGGTGTGTACCACCAAGCCCAGTTAGTTTTCTTATTTTTTGTAGAGATAGGGTCTCCCTAGGTTGCCCAGGCTGGTCTTGAACTCCTGGGCTCAAGTGATCCTCCTGCTCTGGCCTCTCAAAGTGCTGGGATTACAGCCGCGAGCCACCATAGCTGGCAAAAAAAATCTGCCTTTAGACAGCTGATTATTTGAGTCTTAAGAGTATACAGGAAATATTTTATTACACATTTCTCTTTATATTTTTATTATAATACTTTATTACAAATTCTTCACGGCTTCAGGGAGTTTTATATCCATAAATTTAAAATGTCCAACTGTCAAGAGATAACACAGGGTCACTAATTTGGTAAATTTACCAGGAATCAGGATCTGGTATTCACCCTTAGAGATCAAAACTCAACCCTGTCAGTTCCCCAGAGTTGGTCAAACCAAGAGAGACTAAAAGCAAACTCACAAGGTACTAATGGATAAACTAGAGCACCAATTCTAGACACTCAAGTGTCTAAAAAGAATGCTCAAGCATTATCTCAGGCACATCCTTTTATAATTCTGAAGTATCTAGGAGGCTGATTTAATAATCAAAACGCTACTTGTAGAGCAAGTAATCAGGGCAAAGAAAAACAGATCGTCTTGGGCAAAATCTAATCCAACTTCCTGTGAGACCTAACGTAACATCAGTGCCACAGAGCAGAGAGTACCTGTCTACAAAAGGTTGTTCACATCTCCCAGTTTCAGTCTCTCTCTCTCCTGGACAGTGTAGGATATAAAAAACCAATTCTCTTTGATGCCCCTTTGCATAGGCTTCCAAGGAAACTACATATACAAAGGTTTTCAACCCTGGCTATACATTATAATAATCTGAAATTTTAAAATGTACTTGTATCAATGTCCATGCCTCATCCTAGGACAACTGAATCAGAATCTCAGAAGAGACAGAAATTTTATATCTGCATTTTTTAAAAAGCTCCCCATGTGATTCGAATGCACAGTGAGGCTTGAGATGCCAAGATGTTTAGAGTATTTAAAGTCATCTAGAGAGTTAATATTGGTGTTGAAATTAAACCCCAAGAATTTGGACAACGAATTCAGTGTTCTTTCCACCACTTCATGCTGCTTTTCCTTGGAGCTAAAGGATGAGTTAATAATGCTATCAAGTTCTAACAGAGATTTAAAGATTTATTATAGATTTTTAAAAAATATTCTTACCATATTTTGGAGGCTCACTTATTTCTTTAATTATCAGAAATATAAAAATTGTAGATAAATTTGATCAGTTATTTATTTTTATTTTTTTTATTATACTTTAGGTTTTAGGGTACATGTGCACAATGTGCAGGTTTGTTACATATGTATCCATGTGCCATGTTGATTTCCTGCACCCATTAACTTGTCATTTAGCATTAGGTATATCTCCTAATGCTGTCCCTCCCCCCTCCCCCCACCCCACAACAGTCCCCGGAGTGTGATGTTCCCCTTCTTGTGTCCATGAGTTCTCATCGTTCAATTCCCACCTATGAGTGAGAACATGCGGTGTTTGGTTTTTTGTCTTTGCGATAGTTTACTGAGAATGATGTTTTCCAGTTTCATCCATGTCCCTACAAAGGACACGAACTCATCATTTTTTATGGCTGCATAGTATTCCATGGTGTATATGTGCCACATTTTCTTAATCCAGTCTATCGTTGTTGGACATTTGGGTTGGTTCCAACTCTTTGCTATTGTGAATAGTGCCGCAATAAACATACGTGTGCATGTGTCTTTACAGCAGCATGATTTATAGTCCTTTGGGTATATACCCAGTAATGGGATGGCTGGGTCAAATGGTATTTCTAGTTCTAGATCCCTGAGGAATCGCCACACTGACTTCCACAATGGTTGAACTAGTTTACAGTCCCACCAACAGTATAAAAGTGTTCCTATTTCTCCACATCCTCTCCAGCACCTGTTGTTTCCTGCTTTTTTAATGATGGCCATTCTAACTGGTGTGAGATGGTATCTCACTGTGGTTTTGATTTGCATTTCTCTGATGGCCAGTGATGATGAGCATTTCTTCATGTGTTTTTTGGCTGCATAAATGTCTTCTTTTGAGAAGTGTCTGTTCATGTCCTTTGCCCACTTTTTGATGGGGTTGTTTGTTTTTTTCTTGTAAATTTGTTCGAGTTCATTGTAGATTCTGGATATTAGCCCTTTGTCAGATGAGTAGGTTGCAAAAATTTTCTCCCATTCTGTAGGTTGCCTGTTCATTCTGATGGTAGTTTCTTTCGCTGTGCAGAAGCTCTTTAGTTTAATGAGATCCCATTTGTCAATTTTGGCTTTTGTTGCCATTGCTTTTGGTGTTTTAGACATGAAGTCCTTGCCCACGCCTAGAGCCCTCAGAAATGATGCCGCATATCTACAACTATCTGATCTTTGACAAACCTATGGGGAAAGGATTCCCTATTTAATAAGTGGTGCTGGGAAAACTGGCTAGCCATATGTAGAAAGCTGAAACTGGATCCCTTCCTTACACCTTATACAAAAATTAATTCAAGATGGATTAAAGACTTAAATGTTAGACCTAAAACCATTAAAATCCTACAAGAAAACCTAGGTGATCAGTTATTTTTAATAATCAAAGTTCTGTTTTCTGGCTATTAGATTTTGGTATTATAGACAGATTCTAAGCTTCTAATTAGTATACGTTTTAATATAAAATAACCTATAATTTTTCTTTCTCTTTTTTTTTTTTTTTTTTGAGATGGAGTCTCGCTTTGTCGCTCAGGCTGGAGTGCAGTGGCACGATCTCGGCTCACTGCAAGCTCCGCCTCCCAGGTTCACGCCATTCTCTTGCCTCAGCCTCCCGAGTAGCTGGGATTACAGGCATCCACCACCACGCCCAGCTAATTTTTTGTATTTTTTAGTAGAGATGGGGTTTCACCGTGTTAGCCAGGATGGTCTCGATCTCCTGACCTTGTGATCCACCCACCTCGGCCTCCCAAAGTGCTGGGATTACAGGTGTGAGCCACCGCGCCTGGCAATTTTTCTTAATATTATATATCTGCAGTCAACACTAGAGCGTGATTTTTATTTTCAGACAGTTCTGTGTATATGCTTAAACTATATTTTATTCAACCTTATTATGTAGTAATTAGTAGAGGCAACAAGCCAACATCAAATCAAGATGTAATAGATGAAATAAGATGTGTGCAAAGGCACCTCAAAGACTCAATGTTATACAAACCAGAAGCAGAGAACAAGCAGAATTAGAATGGATGATCACATAGTGCTCTGCAAGCCTCAGATTAAATAATACTATAAAATGAGGAGGGAAAGAAAGGGATAACAGAAGGAAACTAACATTTATGAATACTACTACAGGTTAGATCCTGCAGTGTGATTTCATGTGTGATCTCATTTCCTAATTATAACAACTCCTGCTTGATCTTTGCCTAGTTGTTTTGAGGGTTCTGCCTGCCTGGACTTCTGTTTTATATTTTCTACCTCTTGAGTCTTCCAAGCTCTCTTCAAAGTAATAGATAATAAAATAAATATAAAACAATAACAGCAGCAGCAGCTACATTTGTTGAATGCTCAGGCACTATTCTGAGCACCTTATCTTTATAGTACTATTTAATCCTCACAGCACTTTTACGAGGTAGACAGTACTATTATCTTCATTTTACACATGAGACAATGAAGGCACAGAAAAGTTAAGTGAAGTGACCAAGGTCCTACTTGAAATTGTTCGAGCCAGGATTCAAATTTGGGATTCAAACATTTTGCCAGATTTGCTTTACACAAATTATTTAAATTATCATAATTTAAATTATTTGAAGTCACCTAGGGAGTTAATATTGATGCTGAAATTAAACTCCAAGAATTTTGACAACAAATTCAGTACTCTTTCCACCGCTTCATGCTGCTTTTCCTTGGAGCTAAAGGATGGGTTGAAAATAAAGCTACTAAATCCTACCAGAGATTTAAAGAATGATCATAGTGGGTTTTTTTGTTTTGTTTTTGTTTTTGTTTTTTTGAGATGGAGTTTCGCTCTTGTTGCCCAGGTTGGAGTGCAATGGCATGATCTCGGCTCACCACAACCTCCGCCTCCTGGGTTCAAGCAATTCTCCTGCCTCAGCCTCCCGAGTAGCTGGGATTAGAGGCATGCACCACCAAGCCCGGCTAATTTTTTTTTTTGTATTTTTAGTAGAGACGGGGTTTCTCCATGTTGGTCAGGCTGGTCTCGAACTCCTGACCTCAGGTGATCTGCCTGCCTTGGCCTCCCAAAGTGCTGGGATTACAGGCGTGAGTCACCGTGCCTGGCTGATCATAGGTTTTTTTTTAAGCATTTGTATCTTATTTTGAAGATATTGCTTAACTGTTTAATACGAAGACATTATGACATTCATCATAAATATTTTGGCATCCAGTTGTTATTCATCTTCTAATAATAATGACAACTTCCTAAATAAGTACAATACACATTACCACACTTAAGAAAATTAACCATAATATCGCCCCTAATTGTCCTTCAAATTTATCTTATTTCTGTTTCCTCCAAAAATCAGGATTCAATTTAGGTTCATGTATTACACTTGGTCATGATATCTTGCTAGTGTCTTTTAGTCTAGAACAGTGCCCTAGCTCTTGTTTCTTTTTAGGGGGAGAAGACGAGTTCAGGGTAGTTCTTTGTAGAATAACCTATATTCTAGATTTACCTAGTTGTTTATTTCCTCTACTCTTAACCACTATACTATGATGTCAAGGGTTAAGATCACAGCTAAACCTAACACAAATCTCTAATCATACGTATTCATATAACTACTCAGATGGCTTTGGGGTGTTTCTTAAAACATTAATGGCTTTGTTACGTATCTAAGGCTGTATAAACAAACCATTTTCTACTGTCCCTAAGATTATATAACTTCTTCTTCCTACATAGATGACAAATTCAAATCTAAAGATGCCAAATGAAACCAGCTAATCATTTTAACTTTATTATTTTTATTTATTTATTATTTTTTTTTTTTTGAGATGGAGTCTTGCTCTGTCGCCCAGGCTGGAGTGCAGTGGTGCGATCTCGGCTCACTGCAAGCTCCGCCTCCCAGGTTCACACCATTCTCCTGCCTCAGCCTCCCAAGTAGCTGGGACTACAGGCACCCACCACCACGCCCGGCTAATTTTTTGTATTTTTAGTAGAGACGGGGTTTCACTATGTTAGCCAGGATGGTCTCGATCTCCTGACCTCATGATCCGCCCGCCTCGGCCTCCCAAAGTGCTGGGATTACAGGCGTGAGCCACCGCGCCCGGCCATCATTTTAACTTTAAAGAAGTCCAGGCCGGGTGCGGTGGCTCGCACCTGTAATTCCAGCACTTTGGGAGGCCGAAGCGGGAGGATCATGAGGTCAGGAGATTGAGAGCCTCCTGGCCAACATAGTGAAACACTGTCTCTATTAAAAATACAAAAATTATCTGGGTGTGGTGGTGCGTGCCTGTAATTCCAGCTACTTGGGAGGCTGAGGCAGGAGAATCACTTGAACCAGGGAGTTGGAGGTTGCAGTGAGCCGAGATCATGCCACTGCACTCCAGCCTGGCGACAGAGCAAGACTGTCTCAAAACAAACAAAAAAACTCAGAAGTCCAAAAGAGTCACTTGAGCTGGGGACTTCCAGGCTATAGTGAGCTATTACTGCACCTGGGCAACAGAGCAAGACCTAGTCTTTAAAAAAAAAGAAGAAGAAGAAGAAGAAGAGGAAGTACAAAGAAGATATAACAAGTATCTTTAGAATTAGAAGAAAAGCACACTGGAAAAAAGAGCCAGTTGAGATGGTTTTTTTTAGGTGATTCAGAATACAGAAAGAAGTATGGAGGAAAAGTAGGGCTTCTATATTATGAAAGTGTCAACTTTTGTTAAAAGACCCTTTTGCAGAAGAAGTAATACATTTTTGTCAGTATGTGTCTGAAATTTTGCTATTTAGGCACTAAAACCAATTATATGCACATATTAATAATGTAATACAAACAGCTGGATAAAAAAGCAAATCTTTTCATTTCAGGCTTGTAACTATACACTTCCTTTAATTTGTAATCACCCCAGGGCACCAGCCCAGTATCACTGTGTACCACTTCTAATCAATAATTCCCTTCCTCACCCCCTGCTGCCCACCCCATGGTAACCACAAACCTATCTTCGTGATAATCCCTTGTTTTTCTTTATAGCTTTACTACCTAAGCATCTATCCATAAATAATACAGTTTAATTTTCCCTGCATTTGTACTTTATATGAATGGCATAATACCATATGTATTCTTTTAATCTTACATAAACGTAGATTTCAGAATTCACCTGTTATTAAAAATATCTAAGCTGGGTGTGGTGGCTCATTTCTGTAATCCCAACACTTTGGGAGGCGAACGCAGGAGAACTGCTTCAGCGAAGTTCAAGACCAGCCTGGGCAACATATGGAGACCTTGTTTCTATTAAAATTTAAAAAAACAGAAGGGCGGGTGCAGTGGCTCATGCCTGTAATCCTAGCACTGTTGGAGGCCGAGGCAGGTGGATCACTTGAGGTCAGGAGTTCCAGACCAGCCTAGCCAACATGGTGAAATGCTGTCTCTACTAAAAATACAAAAATTAGCTGGGCATGGTAGCACGCGCCTGTAATCCCAGCCACTCGGGAGGAGAATTGCTTGAACCTGGGAGGCGGAGGTTGCAATGAGCCGAGATCGCGCCACTGCACTCCAGCCTAGGTGACAGCGACTCTGTCTCAAAAAAAAAAAAAAAAAAATTAAAGAAGGAAAAAAAAATCAGAACCAGATTAATTTTAGAGGGCTGTTAAAACAGTTTTAAGGTTCAAAATAATACAGGAAACGTTAAATAGTCATTTTAATTTGTCAGTGAAGACCGGTAAAGGGTTTATCACCTAGGAAGAGTTAACTGCACTGAATGGGAAAGTATATTCAACCAGAACAAATAAAATGTGTTACTGTATCCTTCAAAGGAAATACAGTGAACAAAAGTACATGTTGTTCCTTGGCATGAACTAGTTAATCCTTTCTGAGTTAAAATGTCTCAGGAGGACTTGTTTATTTAACATTTACATGCTGAATACTGTCTGTCATGTAACTGGGATTATCAGCTATCCATTCAACACCTAGTTAAAATAGTAGGAAGCAGACAGGACGTACAGCTAGAGGATATGTGATGTCAGCAGAGTGTTATTCCTTAAAAAGAATGTACACCCTAACTCTCAAACTCAAGTTCTGAACCGAGTTCAGGGCATTTTCAGAAAGTAACAATAAATTAGCTAACATTCATGGCATTTACAATGTCTGAGGAACTGTTCTGTTTGACTTATATGCCCAAATAATCCTCACAACTATATAAAGTAGGTACTATTAATTTCCTCATTTTATAGATGTGACAACTGATATAAATGGGTTAAGTTCCCCAAGATCAACTTGTACTAGCAAGTAGTACAGAGAACTGTTCAACCTAGGCAATCTCATTTTAAAGTTCATATTCTTACCCATGACAATATACTGCCTCACATGAACTGAGGGCTCTTGTACTTCTGCAAGAGCTAAATGTCATATATAAAATAATAAATATTTTCTAGCTATCAGCAGAAGAATGTACCAAAGTTACATTACATAACGAAGATTTTTTTTTTCTTTTTGAGCCAGAGTCTCGCTCTGTGCCCAGGCTGGAGTGCGGTGGCGCGATCTCAGCTTATTGCAACCTCTGCCTCCCAGGTTCAAGCGATTCTCCTGTCTCAGCCTCCCAAGTAGCTGGGACTACAGGCACAAGCCGCCTCTCTCTGCTAATTTTTGTATTTTTTAATAGAGACAAGGTTTCACCATGCTGGCCAGGCTGGTCTCGAACCGTTGACCTCAGGTGGTCTACCCGCCTCGGCTTTCCAAAGTGCTGGGATTACAGGTGTGAGCCACTGTGCCGGGCCTAATGAAGACTTTCTGAATCACAATTTTGCACTGTTCAGTCTCAAACATTTACCAAGTGTCTACTATATAGAGATGCCAGATACTAAAGCACTGAGGATACAATCAGGCCAACCCGGTGGCTCAGGCCTGTAATCTCAGCACTTTGGGAAACCAAGGCCAGAGGATTGTTTGAGCCTAGGAGTTTAAAATTAGCCTGGGCAACATAGGGAGACCTCATCCCTACAAAAAAAAAAAAAATTAGCCAGCGTGGTGGCATGTGCCTATAGTCCCAGGTCCTCAGGAGGCCAAGGTAGGAAGACCACTTGCGCCTAGGAGGTTATGGCTGCAGTGAGCTATGATCATGCCATTGTACTCCAGTCTGGATGACAGAGCAAGATACTGTCCCAAAAAAAAAAAAAAAAAAAAAAGCAAAAGCACTCATATGTTACATTTATTCCTCTATTAAATATTTACTGTACACATACTGTATGAAGGGTATTACACTAGGCAATGTGGCATTTATCCAAATGAATCTGAATCAGATCCTGCTTTCAATGATTCTACAGTCTAGACAGGGATATTAAAGAGTCATAATTAGTTCACTCAAAGCTCAAAAGACTAATAAAGTGGATACTTATCAAATTTGCTAAAAATTAGAAAGTTAAAGTAGTTGGAAAAGAGAAGTTATTTCCAGTTGGTAAAATCAGAAAAGAGTTCTTGGAAGTGACTTTTGAGCTCAGCCTTAAAGGAGTGGTAAAATTATGTGGATAGAGATGAATAAAGTACAATAGCAAAAATTTAAAAATAAATAAATAGATCAATAAATAAAAATAAAAGTATACTAGCAGAGGAAATTGCATGACCAAAGTATGAAGGCAGGAAACAGTGGTGAACCATCAGTATGTAAAAGGCACAGGGGAATAATAGGATAAAAAGTTGAAAATATAAACTGGGGCCAGATGATGAAAACCTTTTTGTTTTTGTTTTTAGTATAATCTCCATTTTATCTTTTTCCAGAAGATAGTTTTTCTTCAGTCCTTAAGGAATCGGCTCCTTATGTGGACTTTGGTGGAGGTCATGGGGCAGCACTCAAAAGTCTGAATCAGGTGGACATGTTTGGTCCTTGCAGGCTTCACAAGTTCGATTCTTGACTACCTTTCTGTGAATGGCCCAACTCATGTAGTTACATAGCTTCACATACAGCTTTGGAAGCACATAGGTGCCCAAGGTACTTGTTTCAGAAATGTCCCTGATAGCTATGGGCTCGACTATGTTTCAAATAATGAACTTTTTTTTTTTTTCCTTTTTTTGAGACAGGGTCTCACTATGTCACCCAGGCTGGAGTGCAGTGGCACAAACTTGGCTCACTGCAACCTTTGCCTCCTGGGCTCAAGTGATCCTTCCACCTAAGCCTCCCAAGTAGCTGGGACCACAGGTGTGCACCACAATGCTGGGCTAATTTTTGTACTTTTTTTTTTTTTGTAGCGATAGGGCTTTGCCATGTTGCCCAGGCTGGTCTCAAACTCCTGGGCTCAAGCGATCCTCCCGTCTCAGCCTCCCAAAATGCTGGGATTACAGGTGTGAACCACCACACCCAGCCTCAAATGATGAACTTCTTAATAGGCTTGTCCCTGGGCATACATCATGCACAGTTTATGCAGCAAATAGGCTGCATAAGGCAGTAGCCCTTTTAGACACAGTTGTTCCTTCATGGAAACGAGGACCTGAGAGAGCCATGGAAACCTTTATCAAGTTAAAAACATTCTACACACAATGGGATTCTCTGCAGATATCTGAAAAAGAGGATGACATAATCAGAGTGGGTTTTAGAAAGAATAATTGGCTGGGTGTGGTGGCTCATACCTATAATCCTAGCACTCTGGTAGCTGGAGGCGGGAGGATCACTTGAGGCCAGGAGTTCAAGACCAGCCTGGGCAACATGGTGAAACCCCATCTCTGTAAACAAACAAACAAACAAACAAAAACAAACAAAGAACTAATTAGCTGGCTGTGCTGGCATGTGCTTATACTTGCAACTACTTATGAAGGTGAGGTGGGAGGATGGCTTGCGCCTGGGAGGTTGAGGCTGCAGTAAGCCATGACTGTGCCATTGCATTCCAGCCTGAGTGACAGAGCGAGACCCTATCTTAGGAAAAAAAAAAAAAAGGAAAGAAAAAAAGAAAGAATAATTGTCTTAAGAGTGTAAAACAGATTGTGAAACAGGATGGAATATAATGACAGACATGAAGACAGAATGAAGGAAACAGCTTCTAAAAAGTAGAGGAACAGAAGAAGAGAGAGCTACTCTTCACTAAGTGTACCGTTTTGCTCTCTAGATTTTTCTGACAGGTACTTTTTTTTTTTGAGATGGAGTCTCGTTCTGTCACCCAGGCTGGAGTGCAATGGTACCATCTCGGCTCACTGCAATCTCCACCTCCCGGGTTGAAGCAATTCTCCCACCTCAGCCTTCCAAGTAGCTGGAACTACAGGCGTGTGCCACGACGCCTGGCTAATTTTCGTATTTTTAGTAGAGACAGGGTTTCACCACGTTGACCAGACTGCTCTCGAACTCCTGACCTCAAGTGATCTGCCCGTCTTGGCCTCCCAAAGTGCTGGGATTACAGGCATAAGCCACGGTGCCTGGCCTCTGACAGGTACATTTTAAAAAATAAATGGATTTCTGCTTGCAGGAAGATGGAGTAGACATACTTTTTCCTATAACTCTATGGACATTATATATAAAATAAACATAAGAAGACTCTGAGAAATGAAGAGGAAGGCTGACTGGCCAGGCACCTTGGGACCCAAGGAACAACACAGTAGTGAGCTCTTTGGGTGTTTTGTTTGTTTATTTTGCCACATATATCCCAAAGTGGATACTAGAGAAGCTAGCAACCTGGAAATGTCAAAGGTGCAGATAAAAAAAGCTCCAAGAAAAACCAAAAGACCAGCTGGGTGTGGTGGCTCATGCCTGTAATCCCAGCACTTTGAGAGGCTGAGGCGGGCAGATCGCCGGAGCTGAAAAGTTTGAGACCACCCTGGGCAACATGGTGAAACTCCGTCTCTACTAAAATACAAAAAATTACCTGGGCATGGTGGCGCGTGCCTGTAGTCCCAGCTACTCTGAGGCTGAGTAACTACTCTGAGGCTGAGGCTAGAGAGTTGCTTGAGCCCTGGAGGCAGAGGTTGCAGTGAGCCGAGATCATGCCACTGCACTCCAACCTGGGAGAGAGTGAGACTCCACCTCAAAAAAAAAAAGAAAGGAAAACCTAAAGTATAATAATAAAATAAAATAAAAAATAAATAAATAAAAAAAGAAAAAAGAAAAAAGAAAAATTCATTAGGCAGAGTATCAAAGTCCTACAAATCCCATCCTCAAGTGATAGCCACTAATAACCATTTGAGAATATATAACCCTGGATCTCCCTGTTAAATTATAATAAACATTTATGTCCATTAAAAAAAAAAAAAAGAAAGGAAGAAAAGAAAAACCAAAGGACTAGAAAAAGAGACAGCCTAGCAAGACGTATGACTTTTAGACAGTAACCCACTCTATTCTAGCCAAACACCACATAAAAAAACCAGCCCCCTTTCCACTCCCACCCTCACCAGGAAAGGCCAAATGGAGAGCCTTGATTTTTAAGCCTGTCGGGTTATAATCCGGCCATATCTCTCTCCACACCAGGGTGGTATCAGAGAAGACCAAGTAGGGAGCTGGGATTGTCATTATTGTCTAGCAGTAACAAGTCTCTCCCCCTCTCTTAACATGCTGTCAGAGGAGACCATTTGGGGAGCTTGGACTTCAAACCCAAACAGCACTTATGAGGCACCCCTCCTGCTCCTTGCAGAGGTACTACCAGAGGAAACCTGCTGGAGAGTCAGGACTAACACCACTCAGTGGTAAATCAGAGGTAACAAAGCCACCCACAACCCTCATCTCCTTTACCCGCCCAACCCCCTGCACAGGGTGGGGTTGGGTGAGATGGGGTGGGAAGCAAGTATGAGGTGTCCATTTCCTTCCCAGCAAGCAAGGTACAAAACCTAACCCTTCTCCACCTGGCACTATGGAGATGGTGCCCGTAGAACACTACAATAGGAAGGGCCAATATCCCTCACGAATATAGATGCAAAAATACTTAACAAAATATTAGCAAACAGAATTCAGCAATATATAAAATTAATTATATATCATGACCAAATAGGGTTTATTCCAGGGACGCAAGGCTGGTTCAATATTTGAAAATCAAACAATGTAACTCACCATGTTAACCAGCTAAAGGAGAAAAAACACAGGAGCATATAAATAAAAAAAGCATCTAACAAAATTTTTATCGCAAATACCCATTTATAATACAAATTGTCAGAAAACTGCTAACAGAGGAGGATTTTTTGGGGAAGGGGTAAGAGACAGGGTCTTGCTATGTTGCCCAGGCTAAACTCCGCGGCTCAAGCATCCATCCATGTCAGCCTCCCAAAGTGCTGGGGTGCTGGGTTTACAGGCAAGAGCCACAGTGCCCAGCCAAGAAATTTGTGTGTGTGTGTGTGCAAGACAGAGTCTCCCTCTATCATTCAGGCTGGAGTGCAGTGGCATAATCTCAGCTCACTGCAACCTCTGCCTCCAGGGTTCAAGTGATTCTCATGCCTCAGCCTCCCAAGTAGCTGGGATTACTGGTGCCCCCACCACACTCGGCTAATTTTTCTTTTTTTTTTTTTCTGGAGACAGGGTTTTGCCATGTTGGCCAAGCTGGTCTCGAATGCCTGACCTCAGGTGATCTGCCTGCCTCAGCCTCCCAAAGTGCTGAGATTACAGGTGTGAGCCACTGCGCCCAGCCTATAATTACTTCAAAATACAAACTGAAAAAATTTTAAAAGAAGCACAATGCCCTAAAAAATAGCAAATATGGCATATGTGTATATTTTTAAATAAATAAATATCAAACTAGTAATATTTACTCCTTGGATGGGCCCTTTCACTGTCTACATTAAAAATTTCTAAAATTTCTATATTCTATACAATAAGAATGTAATACTTATATTCAGAGAAAAGGTTTTTTTAAGAAAATGATGTGATATGATTTTGAAAAAAGAAAATGAAAAATGAAAGTATTATTTTTCACTGTTTGAAGCAAATCTCATTTAAGCAGATATAAATAGAAAATTAAGAAAGTCACTGGGCATGGTGGCTTACTCCTATAATCCCAGCACTTTGGGAGGCCAAAGAGGGTGGATCACTTGAAGTCAGGAGTTCAAGACCAGCCTGGCCAACATGGTGAAATGCTGTCTCTATTAAAAAAACAAAAATTAGCTGGACATAGTGGTGGATGCCTATAATCCTAGCTACTTGGGAGGCTGAGGCAGGAGAATCGCTTGAACCTGGGAGGCAGAGGTTGCAGTGAGCCAAGATCACACCACTGCACTCCAGCCTGGGCGACAAAGTGAGACTCCAACAAAAAAAAAAAGAAAATTAAGAAAGTCAATTAAATTCAATTATTAACCCATATATGCATATACACACTAAGTATATGCATGAGGCAACCAGCAAAACCAGGAAGTCCAAGAAAAGATCTGATTCAGTTCCACGACCCATTAACAGTGTGATGTTGGAAACAGCTTAACCTTTATCTCATAAGGGATCCAGAGATTACAAACAGAAAGTAATTTGAAACATTAAACATGTTGTGTTTTGTAAATCAGGATGACAGAGTTCTTAGGTTAGAAATGGAAGTGACCTGAGAGATCTAGTACAATTCCTCAATTTACAGCTGAAGAAACTAAGGCCAGAGAGTTAAACAAGCTTCAGATAAATAAGCTATTCACCAACAGCATCTGATATACAGCCCAGAAAGTAACAGTACTGGCTCTAGAATTAAACTGCCTAGGTTCAAATTGTGGATTTACCACTCATAGTTATGTGACCCTGCAGAAGTTACATAACTTTCTTGGGCCTCACTGTCTTTATCTGTAAAATGAGGAGAATTCCTACTTCATAGGCTTGTTGTGAAGATTACATGGAATAATACATGTAATGCACTTACAATAATGCACTTATAATAATGCTTAGCAAATAGAAACTGCTCAATAGGCCGGGTGTGGTGGCTCCCGCCTATAATCCCACCACTTTGGGAGGCCGAAGTGGGTATATCACTTGAGGTTAAGAGTTCAAGACAAGCCTGGTCAACATAAAACCCCACCTCTACTAAAAATACAAAAATTAGCCAGGTGTGGTGGTGCACGTCAGTAGTCCCAGCTACTTGGGAGGCAGAGGCAAGAGAATCGCTTGAACCTGAGAGGCGGAGGCTGCAGTGAGCTGAGATTGCACCACTGCACTCCAGCCTAGGTAACAGAGTGAGATTTCATCTCAAAAAAAAAAAAAAGATGGAAATTACTTTTCAACCTAACAACAATGTAATTAAGCTACATAAACTGAGAAACAATAATACAAAATAGAGGTTCTAGTTACTCAATGCATTGCTCTACACATCAATATGCACTGCTCATATAAAGACTTAATATAAAATTTAACTATTAAATAAATATTTCCACAGGAGCATACCACTCACCAACATTTTAAAAAGTATGTCGCCAGTCGGGCGCGGTGGCTCACGTCTGTAATCCCAGCACTTTGGGAGGCCGAGGCAGGCGGATCACGAGGTCAGGAGCTTGAGACCATCCTGGCGAACACGGTGAAACTCAGCCTCTACTAAAAATACAAAAAATCAGCTGGGCATGGTGGTGGGCGCCTGTAATCCCAGCTATGGGAGGCTGAGGCAGGAGAATGGCATGAATCCGGGAAGCGGAGCTTGTGGTGAGCTGAGATCGCGCCACTGCACTCCAGCCTGGGCAATAGAGCGAGACTCCATTTCAAAAATAAATAAAATAAAATAAAATAAAATAAAAAGTATGTCAGTGATGTAACTGATTACTGTTGATACCTAAAAGCACTTCTGTACAGTTTGGGAATTGGGAAACTTCCTAAAGTGATAGGCACTAAAAACTAGAAAGACACAGCTATTCCACTGGGCTTAATTATACCAACACACAAGAGACCGAAATGGCCTCTAATCTATCACTGGACAATCTTTACTTTTTTTGAGACAGTGTCTCACTCTGTCGCCCAGGCTGGAGTGCAGTGGTACAATATCGGCTCACTGCAACCTCCACCTCCCAGGTTAAACCGATTCCCTTGCCTCAGCTTACCAGGTAGCTGGGATTACAGATGCGCGCCACCACGCCCAGCTAATGTTTTTGTATTTTTAGTAGAGACAGGGTTTCACCATGTTGGCCAAGCTGGTCTTGAACTCCTGACCTCAGGCAATCCACCTGCCTCGGCCTCCCAAGGTGCTGGGATTACAGGCCTGAATCACCGTGTCTAGCTAACAATATTTAAAATACAGAGGATATACCAACAAAATGAAACCTTTACAATATCTTACTTTTACAGAACCAACGTCCATGTTCAGATGGTGATTACAGTGACTTAAACATGCTGGATTTTTCTTGTAGTTTCACTTCTCACGTGTGCGCACATGTGTGTGCATGTGTGTACAGAAAATAATCAAAAATATTGGGAGTACAACCAGCTGAAGCAACTGTCCTCTATTCTAAATTCTGTGATTGTATTTAAAAGCTCCACATTAAAATGTCCCTAAAGGAATTCACAACTGATAAAACTTGACTCATAAATACAATATGTGCTATTTGTATAAATTATTATTGATGCACACCTGTAATCCCAGCACTTTGGGAAGCCAAGGTCGGCAGGAGTTTGAGACCAGCCTGACCAACATGGAGAAACCCCATCTCTACTAAAAATACAAAAAAATTAGCTGGGCATGGTGGCGCATGCCTGTAATCCCAGCTACTCAGGAGGCTGAGGCAGGAGAATTACTTGAACCCAGGAGGCGGAGGTTGCAGCGAACTGAGATCGCACCATTGCACTCCAGCCTCAGTAACAAGAGCGAAACTCCATCTCAAATTAAAAAAAAAAAAGAAATTATTACTGATTTAGTTTACAAAATTTAAAAGTTAAACAGTTTCCAAATGATGTATAAAACGTAAAAAAATTAAGATCCATATCCCAAGACAAACGCTGAGGAAAAGACTTAAAAAATTATATAAAGCTAGAGTTAATAAATTTTCCTTAGGGCAATTATATATTATAGATGCACTGAAGCTAAAATACAGCTAAATCAAATACATTTAGCTTATCTAATATCCACATAATAAAGACTACACATTTGCAGATCCATAAACCAGAACATAAAAACAATTCTTATGAAAGCAAAAAGCCTAAACTATGATGTAGAAGAATAAGGTTTAATTTGGGCATTTATGGCCAAACTTTGTGATTAATAACTCTGTAGTTTATAGTATTTGGGATTATTCAACTTTTTTCCATCCCATTTTAAAATTTTTACCATAAATGAAAACATTTTCATTGAGCAAACAAAAACTACTCTTTTCTCTTTATACTTACAGAAAGATATTTTTCTTTTTCTTTTTTGAGATGGAGTCTTGCTCTGTCACCCAGGCTGGAATGCAGCGGCGTGATCTCAGCCCACTGCAGCCTCAGCCTCCCAGGTTCAAGCAATTCTCCTGCCTCTGCCTCCCAAGTAGCTGGGACTACAGGGGCGCACCACCACACCTGGCTAATTTTTATATTTTTAGTAGAGACAGCATTTCACCATGTTGGCCAGGCTGGTCTCAAACTCCTGATCTCAAGTGATCTGCCTGCCTCACCCTCCCAAAGTGCTGGGATTACAGGCGCAAGCCACTGCGCCCAGCCTATTTTGCATTTTCTTAGTAAGCACAGGGTATTGTTTCCAAAACATCGATAAAATCTGCAATAATTACAAAACAGTTTCAAAGACCTTGCACTAATTCCTACCATCTATTTTGAAACTCTTTAGCAGCGATTTTCTGTTTTGTTATGTCCCACTTCTGAGCAGTAGAATTTAGGGCAGCACCTTTAAAGAATTAAATTCCCTCCTCAGTTACATCATCATTCTCTTGGTCTTTTTTGCTGCTCTAACCATGAACTCTTATAATTTTACTCAAAAAAAGTTGTCATATATACCAAATAACACAATCTTTTTCTGGCTCCAAATAGCCTTTAAACTAACTTCTACTACCAGGCTGCATCAAATTATCTACACCAAATCCAGAGCTGTCTCCCCTCAATGAATAAGAATCTGACAGATATTACCATCCATTTTATATCCTCAGTTATACCAAAAGTTTTTACACGATGATAGGACTTTGGTGATAAATTTGGTAAAGGGTTCCTGACCTGGCTGCAATGCCACAGCAAACCAGTAAAGAAGCCAAGCATCTAAAATTCTAATTTTTATTCTAACCAGGCTAGCAGTTTAACATATCAATTTGGTAAAATCTTTTTCGTTTGTTCGTTTTTTGAGACGGCATTTCACTCTTGTCACCCAGGCTGGAACAATGGCGCAATCTCGGCTCACTGCAACCTCTGCCTCCTGGGATCGAGCAATTCTCCTGCCTCAGCCTCCCAAGTAGCTGGGATTACAGGCACGTGCCACGTGCCACCACACCCAGCTAATTTTTTTGCATTTTTAGCAGAGAAAAGGTTTCACCATGTTGGCCAGGGTGGTCTTGAACTCCTGACCTCAAGTGATCCACCCACCTTGGCCTCCCAAAGTGCTGGGATTACAGGTGTGAGCCATCACGCCCACCCTTTTTTTTTTTTTTTTTAAAAGATAGGGCCTCACTCTTTACCCAGGCTGGAGTGCAGTGGCGCAATCACAGCTTACTGCAGCTTTGACCTCCTGGGCTCAGGTGATCCTCCCACCTCTGCCTCCTGAGTTCTGGGACTATAGGTGCACACCACCGTGCCCGGCTAATTTTTTGTATTTTTAGTAGAGATGAGGTCTCACTATGTTGCTCAGGCTGGTCTCAAACTCCTGGGCTCAAGGGATCCACCCACCTCAGCTTCCCAAAGTGCTGGGATTACATGCATGAGTCACCCCATCCAGCTGGTAAAACCTTTATTTTTAAATATGCTACACTGGCAGGCCGCGGTGGCTCACGCCTGTAAACCTAACACTTTGGGAGGCCAAGGTGGGTGGATGCCTTGAGCTGAGGAGTTCAAAACCAGCCTGAGCAACACAGTGAGACCTCGTCTCTACTAAAAACACAAAAAATTAGCCGAGCATGGTGGCACGCGCCTGTAATCCCAGCTACTGGGGAGGCTGAGGTGGGAGAACTGCTTGAACCCGGGAGGCGAAGGTTGCTATGAACTGACATCACGTCACTGCACCAGGCCTCGGCAACAGAGTGAGACTCTGTCTCTAAATAAATAAATAAATAAATAAATAAATATGCTACATCCAAAATCTAATCAATATAATGGAAAATGAGAAACTGGCTCAAGACTTCAAACTCCATTAAATATTGTGAAAATGGATTGGATTTGGAGCCAAATTTTAATGTATGGTTTTGAAAATCTCTGGCTTTCATGCCAATATTATACTGATGGATCTGACATCAATTCCACTTAATCTCAAAGTTCCAAACTAAAACAGATTTGCAAGTATTTCCAAAAACTCAGTGTTACCAGTTAACCTATAGGAAGGCCCTAAATTAGCAGAATCCATGGTTTTCACCTCCAACTAGAATTTATCTGTCAAAAATTTCAAGATAACAGAACAAGTATCAAGATAACAGATACTCATGTTACTACCTCTCTTGTCCTCTGCCACAACTCATAAGCTTAACTAAACACACATCAAAAATTTAAGACACTCACACCTGTAATCCTAGCACTTTGGGAGGCTAAGGTGGGAGGACTGCTTGAGGCCAGGAGTTCTAAACCAGGCTGGTCAACATAGCTGATACCCCAACTCTACAAAAGAAAAATTTAAAAAATTTGCCAGGTGTGGTGGCACACACCTATAGTCCCAGCTACTCAGAAAGCTGAGGCAGGAGGACTGCTTGAGCCCAGGAGTTCAAGGCTGCATGAGCCATGATCGCGCTACTGTACTCCAGCATGGGAGACAGAGTGAGACCCTATCTTTAAAAAAAAAAAAAAAAAAAACCAAAAAACGTTTAGACAAATATATAGTTCACTGCCCTGCCCCGTAACACTCTTTTCTGAGGTACATATCATAAAACATTGTTTTGTGGTGAAACTATTATAACCAAGTTTTTCTTAGTTAATAGTCTTTTTTTTTTTCTTTTTTTGAGACGGAGTCTCACTCTGTTGCCCAGGCTGGAGTGCAGTGGCGCGATCTCCACTCACTGCAAGCTCCGCTTCTCAGGTTCATGCCATTCTCCTGCCTCAGCCTCCTGAGTAGCTGGGACTACAGGTGCCTGCCACCAGGCCCGGCTAATTTTTTTGTATTTTTAGTAGAAACTGGGTTTCACCGTGTTCGCCAAGATGGTCTTGATCTCCTGACCTCATGATCTGCCCGCCTTGGCCTCCCAAAGTGCTGGGATTACAGGCGTGAGCCACCATGCCCGCAGTATGTTACATTCTATATTATTGTGAGGACCCAGTAACAGAACATTTCAATACGGAAACATGAAGTCACTAAACTCAGCTAAAGGTTAGGCTTCAGATCTGTGATGATGGTGCTGTGTGTATGGGAGGAGGGGGTACAGGAATATTCACATCACAGGTCTCTTACAAATCCATACCCACACATTCATATGGCAAATTACCAGGAAGCAACAGCGGTAGCATGTAAACACCGATCTGTTTTCCCAGTGTGCCTGGCCCATGCTCTCCTATTTTTAGTTAACATCTTGATTTCTCAAGGCCAAGAAAACCACAAGACCTAAAGTAAGCATCACTGTCCTGATGATATCTGTTATCAAATGGCTTTCTCTGTTCTTGCCCTACTATTAACCCCTCAATGTGTTACATCATACCCTTAGAGCAAAACAAAAACAAGAACAAAAACTGGTTCCAAAAGAATTCCCAAAATCACATGTAAGCAAGTATTAAAGATATGGCATTTTGCAAATAAGTAACTCTTTATTTGTAAACAAATATAAATACATGAGACATGTGAAAATAATCAAGGCTCTCCCCTGTCATCTCTGCAAATAAGTAAAACATTTAATCTGGGAATGAAACAGTATAGTCCTCTTCTATAACCTAAATCCCTTAAAAGAATTACAATTAGCTCATACTGTATTTTTTCACCAAATACCACAATCATTCAAAAGAGCTTCATAGGTAATTTAGCAGAATATGGAATTGTATTCATATACAAATCAGTTTGATGTCTAAAGAGAATCAAAGCTACAGAAGCTTTAAAATTAAAAAGTGAATTCAATCTTAGTTCACTAACAATCCACTGACATATGAAAAATGAAGGGGGTAGAATCTGAAGACAGGAAAGATTTCCATCCATAAATTAACAGGCATGCTAGGTACACCCAACAATTAACACCATATATTACATCAGGCCTGGAAGTAAAAATCTTCAAAGAATAGCTCGTTAACATGGCATTCTTATAAAACAATAATAATACTATTCATGGAAACATCTGTGATTTAAGTTTCTCAAAAAAAGTGTTCAAATTTCAATTCTTAGAAAAGCCATGAAAATGTCTTCATCAGTAACAGCAAAGTTTTGAAGAAGTATTGAGGATCTAATGATTAACAAAATAAAGAAAAAGTTTACAAGCAACTGTGCAATGTGAATAAGCTTTTGCAGAAGGGGGGTTATGCTACTGAAATCAAAACTGATTTACCTAAATATGTCTGCATATTCTGCCATCGCAGTCATGATGGCTTCTTCTGCCTTAGAGAAACTGATTTTTTTTTTTTTTTTTTTTTGAGACATATCACTCTGTCGCCCAGGCTGGAGTGCAGTGATGTGATCTCAGCTCACAACCTCTGCTTCCCGGGTTCAAGAGATTCTCCTGCCTCAGCCTCCTGAGTAGCTGGGTTTACAGGCGTGAGCCACCACACCTAGTTAATTCTTTTTATAGTATTAGTAGAGATGAGGTTTTACCATGTTGGCCAAGCCGGTCTTGAACTCCTGACCTCAAGTGATCTGCCTGCTTCGGCCTCCCGAAGTGGTGGGATTACAGGAGTAAGCCACCACACCTAGCCTAAAACTTATTTTCTTTATTCAGTGGGTGTGAGAACTGACAATGGGAAACAAAAATTAAAAAACTATTAGACATGCTAATACGCTAATTGTACAACTCCATCTAACAGTTTCTCTTTAATTTTTTTTTTTTTTGAGACGGAGTCTCTCTGTCGCCCAGGCTGGAGTGCAGTGGCGCGATCTCGGCTCACTGCAAACTCCGCCTCCCCGGTTCACGCCATTCTCCTGCCTCAGCCTCCCGAGTAGCTGGGACTACAGGCGCCCGCCACCGCGCCTGGCTAATTTTTTGTATTTTTAGTAAAGACGGGATTTCACTCTGGTCTCGATCTCCTGACCTCGTCATCCACCCGCCTCGGCCTCCCAAAGTGCTGGGATTACAGGCGTGAGCCACCGCGCCCGGCGTTTCTCTTTAATTTTGCAATAACATTAAGCTGTAATCTTAATAGAGTTCTTACACTGCAATTCAGCAAATTTTTACATGCCATGACTTTTATTCAGAACTAAGTATGAAGATAAGGTCTCCAGAGGATCTCACTCTAGAGATAAAACCAACAAACAGTAATATTACATAAACTTCAACTGAAGATAATTTGTATTAAGTTAAAGAAAAGGGAATTAATACTTTAACAATCTCAGCATTTTTAGCTAAGAATTCACATATCCTTTGAAGACACAATTACTATTCCACTGTGCATCTGAGGGTATGTCACATAGCCCATACACATAAACTAATTTAAAAGCTGTTGCCAATCAAATTATCATCTCATGAAGATTAAACAGTAGATATCCATTTAGATTTAATCAAGCATTTAGAAAATGCTTGATGCTAACAAAAATTAGCCAGGAGTGGTGGCGCCCACCTGCAGTCCCAGCTACTCCCAGCTACTTGGGAGGCTGAGGTGGGAGGATCACTTAAGCCTGGGCAACACAACGAATCTCTGTCTCAAAAAAAAAAAAAAAAAAGAAAAGAAAAGAAAAGAAAGAAGAGAAAAGAAATGGCCAACAACTTTACAAACCTATAATCACATAAAAAGTTGTAAAACATATGAGACGTGGCTAAAGTCAAACAAAGACTTCATGGAACCATGTTATGACTTAACAATCACAAAAGGAAGTGAATTTATCTATACTAAAGTGAATATAAATATTGCAATCATTCTTTTTCTGGCATAATTATGTTTTGGAACTATGTCTTCTATAAAAAGCATCTGTGTACCCACCTGTCCCAGTTGTGTTGGCTGCCAACTACAAGCATCCTCTGTCCTTATTTTTCCAAATCACTCTACTAAAAATACTATTCACACAATACCTGCAAAATAGTATTTCAATATTGGTTTTGCCAATCAGTCAAAGGTACCTCTCCAATTTTCAAGAGATAACTCCAATCCTGGGGTTATCAGTGAGAGGAAGATTTGGTATTGCGCCTAGACTGTGGCAAGTTCACTGTGCCCCCTTAACCCAGAAACTTGCATTGACCATATATTTACTATGTGGCAAAAACATGTGTCAGCTTAAAACTTTGAAAGCAGAACCAGTCCATGTTGAGTATGTGTAAAATCCGAGTGTCCAAATTCTTGTTTCAAGTTTAATTTTTAAACTGAGTATCCAAAGTCTTGTTTCAAGTTTTTAAAACGTAAAGGTAATGTAGTAAATCTTTTTTAGGATCTTAACATGTCTGGTATTTAAACTTATTTACGAAAAAAATACAATGAAAAAAAGGACACCCTGTCAATAAATCCAAATGATATCTTCATTTTCAGAATCACGTCTTTCACTATCTCCTTCAAACATCACTTCCTCTCCACTACTTCCCCCAGTCCTTTAGGCAAATCAGTGATTCATTCACACCGCCCCTTCCACCCAAGATTCTTAAAAGGATCCACTGTGCACGAACGAGAAAGCCCCACGATCCAAGTACATTGCCCTAGTGATCTTTGATGTTTTAAAAGGCACCTGTAAAAATGCCAAAGCCCAAAATTAGGTCCCCAAGGGCTCCTTTTCTTTCTTGACCACACTTCTCTTTTTCAATGCCTCCCTCACCCCTTGAGGCCAGACGATTTCCCATCCAATAGCCCTCCTCCTTCTAGTCAAACCTAAATCCTGCCCTCTATCACCACCAGCCCCACCCGGGGTGGGGGGCGGGGGGGTATAAGGGGGCTCCAGTCCCAGCCCCGATCGCCCTCCCTCGCCCTGGGAAGGGAACACCGGCCCAGGTCTTGCTCCTCTGACTCCTCACCCCCGCTGCCAAACCCAGAGCATCTCTTCCTCCGGGTCCACATTCCCGCAGGACCTTCGATCTTCTTCCCCCACTGCGCAGCTTCCAAAAGCCCCCAAGCTCTGGGCTCTTCAAGCCTCCCCCTCCCGCCCCTTCCCTCTCGTTCCTCGGCCTCCACTTACCCCTCAGCCTCAGGCCCTCGGTTCGACAACCTCCATTTCCTTCAGATTCCATTCCAGAGCTGACTATCCCGGCTCCCTCAACCGTCTCCCCGGGGCTCCTGCAGGTCGCAGTCCCTCGGCAGCCCCCGGCTCCATCCCAGACTCCCCACTCACCCTTGGCAGCAGGCGCCCCCCAAGCTCCCCTCTCCTCAGCCTCAGCTCCCGCTCACCTCCGCAGTCCGAGTTGGGCTCCCCGGACCCACCTCCGAGTCGGCGTCCGAGCCGCCGTCGGAGTCCGGGGCCCTCCCCGCCTCGCCGGAGTGAAGCGCCTCAAGCGGCGGGGGCGGAGCCCGGGGCGGGGAGCCGGAGTGGAGACGGGGGCGGTGGCGGCTGCGCGCAGGCATCGTCCCGGCCGCCGTCACCGCCGCGCCGGCAGCTGCTCGGAGCCGAACCGGAACTGCTTCGGGAGGCGGGGCCCTACCGGCCGGGGACGGGGTTCTACCGGCAGGGGGCGGGGCCCACACTGGAAAAGACGCGAGGCTCGAGATGGGCCCGAGAGGAGAACCGAGATGCTGCCGCGGGGGAGCCCGAGGGCGCATGCGTCGTGCCGGAGGCCAAAGCGAGAGGAGGAAGCGGGGCTAGCGGAGCGGGGGGGCCTGTGGGATTAGTAAATGGGGTTAGGGCCTAGAAGAAGGTAATCCGAATTCCTCTGGAGAGAGCCAGCTCTTCTCCAATAGCCAGCCCCCAATGATCATTGTTACAATTTATTGCCCATTTACTCTTTGACAGTGTCTATGCCAAATGCCATATAAACATCTCATTTAATCCTTGTGTTAAGGCTGGGAGCAGAGGCTCACGTCTGTAATCCCAGCATTTTGGGAGGCTGAGGCGGGATCACCTGAGGTCAGGAGTTCGAGACTAGCCTGGCCAGCATGGTGAAACCTCGTCTCTACTAAAAATACAAAAATTAGCCGGGCGTGGTGGCGCATACCTGTAATCCCAGCTACTCGGGAGGCTGAGGCAGAAGAATCGCTTGAACCCGGGAGGTGGAGATTGCAATGAGCTGAGATCACGCCATTGCACTCCAGCCTGGAGGACAAGAGCAAAACTCCATCTCAAAAAAAAAAATATCCTAGTGCTAATTCTGCAAGGGGGATCGTATAGCACAGAAAGGTAAGGAAACATATTGTCTGACATATTGCAAACTGATATTCTAACCCAAATCTCTCTAACATCAGATCCTGTATTTTCCTCACTCCACCATTCTGCGCCACCCTGAGGGAAGGTCTCCTCCCAAGCCAGGTCTAGCATTGGCATAAACCAAGTCCAAACCCAGCTGTAACGTGGACACGAGCCCCTCCTTGGCCTTGCCTCCCCACACAGTGCCGGGCCGACTTCAATGGTTCTGAATGGATGGACATGAGTGTAGACTGCTTCCATGGGATGCCCTGGTGTGGCCTTTCCCTTTGAACTGGTCTTAAGGCCAAGGGCAGCTGGGAACCTCCCCACTGCAGCTCATACCCTTCCCAGCTCCATCAGGGCCACTGAGAAGTCACATGAGAGAGGGTGAGACATCTCATCTCTTTTGCTGATAACCAGCTCTGGCAGAAGGACAGGTTGACCTTTCTCGGTTTCTATTTTGGGACCCAAAGCCCTTATAGGCAGAGGAATCTCCCTCCCACCCTCAAAATGTTTCTGATGACAGTTAGCCCCTTTGGCTCTCAAAGTCTAGGGCAACACTCACCTCCCTTCTCCCCATTTGACATACAAGGCCCTCTTTAGCCTTATTTTCTGAGAAGTTAGCCATCTTCATTACAGGACCATTGTTCAAACTTTCCCCCATTGGCCCGGCATGGTGGCTCACACCTGTAATCCCAGTACTTTGGGAGGCCGAGGCAGGCTGATCACTTGAGGTAGGAGTTCAAGACCAGTCAGACCAACACGGCAAAACCCCGTCTCTACTAAAAACACAAAAATTAGTGTGGCATGGTGGCGCATGCCTGTAATCCCAGCTACTCAGGAGGCTAAAGCAGGAGAATCACTTGAATCCAGGAGGTGGTAGTGGCAGTGAGCCAAGATGATGCCACTGCACTCCAGCCTGGGTGACAGAGTGAGACCCTGTCTAAAACAAAACAAAAAACAAAAAAAAACAAACACCTTCCCCCTCCCCCCATGAAACTTGGGGGCACCCTTTAAAGGAAGCTCTCCATGTCTCTTACCCATATTTCTCTGACTCTACAACTCAGAAAACTGTCCCTGACCTCCACAATTCAGACATCCAATCCAGCTCCTACCCAATTTGTGGCCCACCTAGACTATACACTTCTTTCAGTTCTTTCTATCATTCATCCTTGGAACCAGCCACCTCCTCTGCACCCTGGATCTCTACTTTAACTCAGTCCTCAGAACCTAATAGCCTTAGGCAGGGCTCTACATCTACTAATTCCACAGATGTTTCTAAGCACCTACTATGTGTCAGACCCAGCACGTCCTTTGTTTCATTTAATCCTCAAATTCTCTGAGGTAGGTGTGATTATCCTTACTTTACAGATGAAGAAATTGAGGTTCAGGGTGGTAGCTGACTTGCAGAGGTCTCTCTGATTCCGTGTTCTCATGGAGTTTGGGGGTGGGGGCAGGCTTGGGCAGGAAAAGGTCTTGTCTGCTCCGGAGGTCCCTGTGACCTGCTGAGTCACTTGCTCCTGTCACCTGTCCCTGTCAATCTCTGGGAAGAAGAAATGACACTGGAGAGGCAGAGAGGAGTGACCGCAGAGGCAGAGGGGTGGGCGGGCTGGCCCATGGCTGAGACCTCTGTCCCAGAGCTGGGGGCAGAGGACAAAGCCACGCCTTGCCCCAGCATCCTGGAGCTGGAGGAGCTCCTGAGGGCGGGGAAGTCTTCTTGCAGCCGCGTGGACGAAGTTTGGCCCAACCTTTTCATAGGAGATGCGTGAGTGGTAGCTGGCCAAGGGATATGGGGGTGGGGACGTGGAGAGGCAGTTCTTGGTCGCTTTACCAGACACAGGAGGGTGGAAACAAGGAGAAATAGCTCTGCTCTGACCATCCCAGGCCAGGGACCTTCTCCAGGACCCCTGGGGGTGCTGAGGACAGTGCAGTGACCAGGTATGGCCACCAGGGAGAGAAGGGACTTCGCCTGCCTGAAAGCAGGGAGTCTCCCAGGAGTCCCGGGAAACATTTCCAGGACAACTGTCAAGGGTAGAGGCAGAGGCCTAGGAAATCGTATTTGGGGCATGAGATAAGGTAGACAGAGAGCCCCCTGTTTCTGGGCCCAGCCTCCCTCCTTTGGATACAGACAATGGAGAAGCCTGACTGAAGGTGAATCAGAGAAGGTGTTGCCTCTAAACATTTGTAGGTTAGAAGCAGGTATGAGGTAGTAGCCAGTAGAGGACGGATGTGCGTGGGAGGACATGGGGCAAGAAGGGAGGTGCAGCCAGGTTCCAGGGCTGAAGCAATCCCTTCCTTCCTGTCCTGGCCAAGGCAGGGGCAGATTGACTGAGGAAGCAAAGAGGGTCTAAAGATCCCCTGACACACACACACACCACCGGCTCTGCCACCAGAAAGTGCGGGGCTCTGGGTATGGGGCTGTGGAGTCAGATCCCACGTGGAGCTTGCTGGGGTTGGACTCTCTTTGGACCCTAATGGCTCAGTACCTCTGCAGCAGCGGGCCAGGCAAAGCCTCCCTCCTGGTCCCATGGCTTGGCCAGCATCAAGTGCCCTTCCTGCCCTCCCCAGGGCCACGGCAAACAACCGCTTTGAGCTGTGGAAGCTGGGCATCACCCACGTGCTGAACGCCGCCCATGGGGGCCTCTACTGTCAGGGCGGCCCTGACTTCTACGGCAGCAGTGTGAGCTACCTGGGGGTGCCAGCCCACGACCTCCCTGATTTTGACATCAGTGCCTACTTCTCCTCTGCGGCTGACTTCATCCACCGTGCCCTCAACACGCCTGGGGGTAGGACTTGGGGTCCAAGCCCATATCCCATCTTGCTCATTCATGGGGAGGATGCCTCATTTCCTCTCAGTCATCAGTGCCCTCCCATCCCTGTTTTTAAAAAATCCTCTGCTTAGGCCGGGTGCGGTGGCTTAGGCTTGTAATCCTAGCACTTTGGGAGGCCAAGGTGGGTAGATCACCTGAGGTCAGGAGTTCAAGACCAGCCTGGCCAACATGGTGAAACCTCGTTTCTACTAAAAATACAAATATTAGCCGGGCATGGTGGCACGCACCTATAATCTCAGCTACTCAGGAGGCTGAGGCAGGAGAATTGCTTGAACATGGGGGGCAGAGGTGGCAGTGAGCTGAGATCATGCCACTTCACTCTAGCCTGGGCAAAAGGGCGAAACTCCATCCCCCCCACTCCAAAAAAAAGTCCTCTGCTTAGTGCTCCAGCATTTTATCGAACCCTGTTCCTTCCCAGATGGGGAAACTGAGGCCTGGAATACAAGGTCATGCCATGAGTTGGGAACAACCCTGAGGCTGAAAGCCATTTCTCCCAAACAGCAGAATAGCTCTTTCTCTGCAACACTCAACTTTGGGAAAGCACCATTTGGTACCTAGATATCTACCCCAAAGTATTTTTTTCTTCCTTTTTTTTTTTTTTTTTTTTTCTGAGACAGAGTCTCAGTGCTACCCAAGCTGGAGTGCAGTGGCGCGATCTCTGCTCCTCCACCTCCTGGGTTCAACCTCTGCCTCCGGACTTCAAGCAATTCTCGTGCCTCAGCCTCCCAAGTAGCTGGGACTACAGGCATCCACCACCACACCCGGCTAATTTTTGTATTTTAGTAGAGACGGGGTTTCACCATGTTGATGAGGCTGGTCTCGAACTCCTAACCTCAAGTGATCTGTCTGCCTCGGCCTCCCAAAGTGCTGGGATTATAGGCATGAGCCACCGCAACTGGCCCCCAAAGTACTTTTAACTAGAAAAGAAATATATCTTCAAATACTCAGGATACAGCATAGGAGCCCAGGGAAGCTGGTGTCCCGGCTTTGTGTCCATCCTAGAAGACAGCTGTATCCCTTGCTGTGTGACCCTGGGCAAGCCAGTGTCCCTCTCTGGACTTCAGTTTCCTCATCTATGTGACAGGAATGACAAGATTACAGCTCACATGACTTTTTAGTATCCAACGCACTTTGACATTCTTCTGTTATTTATCCATTCATTCACCAGCTATTTACTGAGTATCCACTATGTGCCTGGCACTGAGCTAAATACTGGGAATCCAGACTGTAAGAAGCAGGGTCCCTGCCCTCTTGGAACTGGTGGAAAGACAGCCAAATTGTGAATAGTATAGTGAGAGCTACTCATAAAAGTGGGCCAGTGTGGAGGGCTCTGGGAGCACACGGCGGGGGTTCTGAGCCCAGAGGATCAGGAAGATGGGGGGACTTCCCTCTACAAAAGTATCCATGGGTCATATCCAAAAAAGATGAGCTGCTTTGTGATTCAAGCAATACTTTGAGCGGTCAAGAAAGCTTGTGGAGGAAGCCATGTCTCAGCTGAAACTTGGGGGATGAGTAGTAGAAGTTAGTCAGACCGAGACCAGGGGAAATGATTTGCAGGTATTTGGAATAGCATGTGGTAAGGCTGGAGGTCAGAAACCATGGCAGCCTCAAGGAACTGCAAGTTCCTCCATGTTTCTCGAGCTGAAGGTGGGGAGGGACAATCTGAGATGAGGCAACGGGGGCCAGCTCTTGAAGGGTCTTACAAGCTATGTTAAAAAGGTTTGGAGGCCAGGAGCGGTGGCTCACACCTGTAATCCCAACAGTTTGGGAGGCCAAGGTGGGAGAATCACTTAAGTTCAGGAGTTCAAGACCAGCCTGGGCAACATAGTGAGACTTTGTCTCTACTAAAAAAAAAAAAAAAAAAAAGAAAAGAAAAAAGAAATTTGGACCCCATCCCAAGGGTAGGCAGACAGGTGTTGATTTACCCATTTTACCGATCAGGAAACTGAGGTCCGTAAAGGCTGAGTGACTTGCTCAGGATCACAGAGTGCACCCAAGGCAGGGTCAGGAAAGGAACTTGGGTCCCCATCCCAGCCCATGGGTGGGTCAGTGTGTGGGACAGGGTTTTTCACCAGGATGTCTTCCTCAGCCAAGGTCCTGGTGCACTGTGTGGTGGGTGTGAGCCGTTCCGCCACACTGGTCCTGGCCTACCTCATGCTGCACCAGCGGCTGTCCCTGCGCCAGGCGGTGATCACCGTGAGGCAGCACCGATGGGTCTTCCCCAACCGAGGCTTCCTGCACCAGCTGTGCAGGCTGGACCAGCAACTGCGGGGTGCCGGCCAGAGCTGAGGGGCCAGGTGAGGCCTCAGGGGGCGAAGCTGGATGTGGTTGGCAGGAAGAGGCCAGGTGAGGGCCTGGGCTGCAGACATAGGATTGGAGCCTTCCAGGATTGGTTGGCAGGGCTGTGTGTGGCTGGGAGTGAGGATTAAAGGGGGCCTGGCCCTCTCCCCAAACTGCTGGGTTCCCTTAACCTACCCAAGGTCTCACCCAAGGGCCTGGCCTAGGCAATTCTCCTGTAGGACCCCCAACCCATCTCCCCCATCCCACCTGTATCCTTCAGACCCCAAAGAGAAGAGGGGGACTAGGATGCGAGGGTGTGGAAAGCAAAAAATGGAAGAGGGGAGACTTTCCTACCTGGTCTTGGGGCCAACCTGTCCTGCCTCAGCTGAAAGCCTGTGGGGGCTCCCCTAAATCTCACTGAGGCATCTGCACAGCCAGCCTGGACCCTCCCGAACCTCCACATCCCCTTCCCCCTAGGTCTGGACCCCAGGTACAGTGCCACAGAGAAAACCTTCCAGGCTTAGCTAATTCTCATCAGTGAGCTAAGGCCAGGCCTCCACGGTGGCTCCCCACCCAGCAGGGCCTGCCTCCACCTCTGCTTCCCCTATAACTCCTTCCCTGTCTCGCCTCAAGCCTGTCTTTGGCTGTCCCTACCACCCCATGCCACAGACGGGTTGCCATTTAGGGGTGGGTGACTGGCCTGGGCATGCTTGGGAGCTGGAACAGCAGCAGCTTTTTCCTCCCAGAAACCTCCCAGGGCAGGGCCTGACTCTCTCCCTGCCTCCCACCCCTAAGAGCAGTTCCTGTCTCTGAAGGCATAGCCAGCCCAAGCAGAAGGGAGGCCCTTCAGCAGCATCGACCCCTTCCCACATGCTGGCTGGAGGATAAGCATCTTGAGGAGGAGGATTAGGGAAGGATCAGGGGCTAAGTTTAGAGTTTGGGGGTGAGCGTGATAAGCAACTTTGGGTTATAGCTGGGCTTGAGATTGGCCTGCGGCCAAGCTGTGGCATGGAGCTCTGTGGGTAGAAGGTCTGAAGGGGGCATGTTTCCCGTGGAATGGCAAATTCTCTGCCTGCTCTCTCTCCTCTAGACAGGACCCAGGAACCTGGCAGAGCAGCAGATCTCGGAGCATGCCCAGTCACCCTTCTCCCTCAGCCTGGGGCCTTAGGCTCCCTGACCTCTGACCTCAGCATCTTTCCCATCAGGCAGCCGACTTTGGGGGAGTTGGATAGGCAGGGGTATAGCATTGCACAATTCATGGAGGTGTCATCCACCAAACTGTGCAACTGGAGGCCCCAGGAGTTATGCAGTGTGCAGCCTGTGCAGCCGTACAGAGCAGCTCTGGGTCCGGGGACTCTGAAAGATAAGGGGCCCATGGGGAGAGGTCATCTCTGTCCCTAAACCATGGATACCAAATCTACCTCCTCATCTCTCCCAGCAGCTGCACTCACTTGACCTTATGCACAGGGCTCAAGCCAGAAGCAGGTTTAGGTGACAGCTCTTATCCCTGCCCCAACAAGTCCCAGCCAGCCTGGGCCTTGGTTCACCTGCCTGTAACACAGAGGTCATCTCTCTTCCAGAGCTGGTCCTTACTCCCTGCCATGGGCCTCTGCCACTTTGCCACCCTGGCACTGGTCCTGCTGGTGCTGCTGGAGGCTCTGGCCCAGGCGGACACACAGAAGATGGTGGAAGCCCAGCGTGGGGTCCGCCCTAGAGCCTGCTACGCCATCTGGCTCCTCCTGGCGCCTGCACCCCCTCTCAGCCACTGTCTTCAGTCTCCACAGGTGGGAGTGGGCTCCCCTCTCAGCCAAGCCCTCAGGCTTCTTGGCCAGGGACCCCAAGTTCCCTGGGAAAGTGGGGAGGGGAGGAGAGAGGAAGGGGGTTCCAGGTATTTGTGATAGCTGTTGGCCACAGCTGTCTCCAGCAGCTCCCCTCAGGGCTCAGAGAGTCCCAGGAGGGGCTGAGCCTTAGCTCCCTGGAGCTCAGACCTCAGAGACCCAGTGCAGATATGGCTGCAGGCATGGGTGTGCCCTGTTCCCACCATCTGGGAGTACAAGTGGGGAGTAGTATCAAGGTATGGGTGTATGACAAAGGTCGGTGGATGACAGAGAAGGTTTCTAATAGGCCTAATTGAAGGTCCCAGCTGACCACAGTTAGCATGGGGAGAGACCTTAAAGACCATCTCTCTGGCCTCAGGGGACAGTGGGGCCTGGGTGTCCCTGCCTTTTGGGTTGGGGGAGGAGCTTGGCAGAGGGTGGGAGTGGCCCTGGACACACTGCTTCTGCCTGCAGCCCAGGGCTGTCTGAAGACCTGCTCTACACCTGTGTCTGTGTGTGGGCCTGCGCCGCTTCCCTCAGCCTGAGTCTTCTAGGTCTTTATCCTGGACCTGTCCCATCAGCCTTGGCCCCTAACTGAGGGCCCCTGGACCTGGGTCCTGCTGTTGGCAATGCCACCACTTTACATGTGATTTTTGGCTAGTCTCTTCACTGTCCTCCTCCACAGAACATCCTTCCGGCTTGAACTTCCTGCCCTTCTTCTATAATACCCTTGAAGGCCAAGGGAGAGGGTCTCACTCCAGTTGCCTAGGCTGGAGTGCAATGGCATGGTCAGGGATTAGGGCTCACTGCAGCCTTCACTTTGGGGGCTCAGGTGATTCTCCCACCTCAGCTTCCCGAGTAGAAGGGACTACAAGTGTGTGCCACCACAACCAGCTAAATTTTTTTTTTTTTTTTTTTTTGAGACGGAGTTTCGCTCGTTGCCAAGGCTGGAGTGCAATGGTGTGATCTCAGCTCACCGCAACCCCCGCTTCCTGGGTTCAAATGATTCTCCTGCCTCAGGCTCCTGAGTAGCTGGGATTACAGGCATGCGCCACCATGCCCCGCTAATTTTGTATTTTTAGCAGAGACAGGTTATCTCCATGTTGGTCAGGCTGGTCTCGAACTCCCGACCTCAGGTGATCCGCCCACCTTGGCTTCCCAAAGTGCTAGGATTACAGGCGTGAGCCACCGCGACCATCCCAACTCGCTAATTTTTTTTGTACTTTTAGTAGAGACAGGGTCTGGCTATATTGCCTAGACTGGTCTTGAACTCCTGGGCTCAAGCAATCCTCCCACCTCAGCCTCCCAAAGTGTCAGGATTATAGGGGTTAGCCACTGCATCCGGCCAAGGGACATTTTAAAATGGTTTATTTGATCTTCCTTCTCCCACAATCTTTTTTTTTTTTTCTTTTTTTTTGAGACGGAGTCTCGCCCTGTCACCCAGGCTGGAGTGCAGTGGCGCGATCTCGGCTCACTGCAAGCTCTGCCTCCCGGGTTCACGCCATTCTCCTGCCTCAGCCTCCTGAGTAGCTGGGACTACAGGCGCCCACCACCACGCCCGGTTAATTTTTTTGTATTTTTAGTAGAGACGGGGTTTCACCATGTTAGCCAGGAGGGTCTCGATCTCCTGACCTCGTGATCCACCTGCCTCGGTCTCCCAAAGTGCTGGGATTATAGGTGTGAGCTACCACGCCTGGCCCCTTCTCCCACTGTCAACATACATGTACACAATATGCCACAGTCAGACCTGGGCTGAGCTGCCTTGATTCTTAGCAGTGCTGGAACGGAGGCCTGGGCCTGGAGGGAAAGGTGCCTGACTGGGCTTGGCACTGGCCATGCCATGGAACCAGTGAACAAGTTGGGAGTGGCAGGGGAGGCTGGAAGAGGGGAGTAGACAGCATGCTTTATAATTAAACTCAAATCAAAAAATAGAAACAGCATCAAGTGTGCGGAGACAGGCGGCTGAAAGCCGGCAGCACAAACTGCCCGTCAGAGAAGTGCACAGCCCAGGCCAGATACTCCCACAGGTGGGTGAGTGCCCCTAATTTGGGGGGGTAGGGTGTGGTCCCTGAGCATGCTTAGTAATGAGGGCCAGTACACTTGTGCCTGTGTGGGGAGGGGTGGGGTTTGGGTTGGGTAGAGAACCGACTGGGTCAGAGATGAAGGCGCAGACAAAGTATAATAGAGTCAGAGAGACCTGGGCTTGAATCCTGACTCCCACATCAATTGGCTGTGTGACTCTGGGTATGTTGCTTAACCTCTCTGAGTCTCGGTTTCCTCATCTATAAAATGGGGATGATAATATTACCTGCTCCATAAAGGCACTGTGAGGATTCAATGAGAAAATGTAAGCGCCTAGCTCTGTCTGGCACATAGTACATCCATGATGAGTGCGAAATATAACAATTATTGCTGGACAGAGAAAGAAACATCAAGAAATACAGAGAGAGAAGAAATCTCACTGTCCCATGGGGAAGTTACCCTCTGCATAGGATATGGCTGGGGCTGGAAAGGGTAAGAGTAATTATAGTAGTGATAATAATAGTAAGACGTGCCATTTATTGGGCATCTACCATGAGACAGACCCTGTGGGAGGTGCTTTACATTAATTATTACATGGAATTCTCACAGCAGCCCCACTGAAGAAACTGGCTCAGTGAAGACAAGACCACATAGCTGCAAGTACCAGACCTGAGATTTCTGCCCAGGTCTGCCCTCCCCAAGACCCGCAGGCTGAGCGCAGAGACCCCCAGCTGTTCCCCCTGGCAGCCACACACCACCCTTCTGCAGGCCTTCTCCCCACACTCCTCACTGGTCCTGCCCTGAGATCTCCAGCCCCACATGGCCTGTGGCCACACTCCTGTCTGGCCTCCCTGGAGTGGAGTCAGAAAGGATGGGCAGGAAGAAAGTCCAGGGGACTATCTGAAACTGCAGCTGAGAGGTGGATGGCAAACAGCTGCCCCCTGCTCCAAGGAAGCCTGTGCCTCTGCCTGATGTCATGGGCACACAGAGCAGTGTCATGGGAGGCTGCAAAGGCACATGAGCTTCCTGGGGGAAGATGGGAGACAGAGGCAAACGGGGGAGTGACCCAGGGAGGAGAGATGCAAACACAGAAAACAAGTGCATGGACTTGCAAACAGCAGCAGCACAGGAGCAGCCAGGAAAAGCCCTGCCTACAGAGGCAGCTGCTCTGCTGAGTGGGGGAGGCAGGAAGGGGGTGAGGAGGAGCACAGGACCAGGGAGAGAAGGAAGGCTGCAGGGAGTGGGAGGGGAGCCCGGCCGGGCCCTGGCCTTGCTGGGCATTGGGCCTGTGCTTCACCTGGCTGGGGACGAGGAGACATGGCAGGTAGTGTCAGGCAGGGCCCTCCAAAGACCAAGTCTCGGGTCTCAGAAACCAGCGGAGCTGCCACAACCACCGACTTCCCTTCCTTGGGAGGGCCTGAGGCTTAAAGGACGAGTCCCTGGGCGGGTGGCTGGGCCTGACTCTGACTGATGGGATGGGCTGGGTCCCAGTGGGTTAGAACGGACAGGTGGGGCAACATCCTGAGCATCGGGAGTGAGGCATTAGGTGGAGCCTGACCGGGGATAGCGCTAAGTCCAGGAGAGAGCCCCGTTCTTCAGACCTGGGCCTAGGTCCCCTCGGAGGCAGAGGCATGCACTGTGGCCTACCAGCCCGCAAATCCTTGACCCCTCTGGAGCCTCCTGGGGGTGGAGCCTGGCTGCCTGCTCCCTGGCAAGGCTGGGCTGTGAGACACCCATTGGCCACCAGGGGGCAGCCTCACCCCATGCCAAGCTCCACAGGCCCTGAGCCCGGAGCCTGTCCCACTTCCCAAAGCCCCATCTCCCGCCTGGGGTGGTGCAGCCCCACCTGATAGCTCCAGACCAGTGTGGCTGTTGGACTCCCCTGGGGCCTGGGGGCTTCCCCGACTCCACCACACTACACTGCCCTCTGCCCTGCAGTGACCGCACATCCAGACACTCCTCTCTCATTCTCGGGTCAGACCCCCAGAGCATCCTGAAAGTTAAGTCCAGGATCCCTAGCATGGGAAGATAAACTGTGGTCCAGATGGGGGCAAAGACTTGCTTGTGGCCACAGAATGAGTTGTGGCAGAGTCCTGGGGGAGCCAGGCTCTCCTCCCTGCCTCAGAAGTTCTCTTCCCACCTCTTCAGGTGGCCTCCCATCTTCATGGGGGGTTATAGAACCAATGGTCTTCAATCCCAAAGAGATACCAAGCAGAGAGGAGGCCTGGGGGCTTAGAGGGACCGAAGGGCCCACTGCAGTCCACAAGGCCTCAGTCGGCTCTCAGGCCCCACCCCCATGGGCGCCCCAGCCAGCACCTGGAATTCTAGCCGCTTCACAGTGTTTGTGTTCTGGGCGGAACCCGCCTAGCCCTGTTCTGCTCAGGCAGAGTCCTGCCCCTGCACCCACTCCCCCATTCCCAGCCCCAGACCATGCCCCAGGTAGGTGGCAGGCCACTCAGCCGCCTGGAGAGGTCACAGTGGGGGATGAGGAGGACAGCTGGGTCTTCACTTCCGCCTTGCCCGACAGCCCCCCACTGGGTGAGCCGGGCCAAGCTGGCAGCCTCCTGGGTGCCCGTTTCTTTTTCTGGTCCTGGCACTGCCTACCAAAGGGAAAAGATGTTCTTCCCAGTATGCACCTTCCCTAGTCACTGGTCCAGGGGATCAGGGGCAGTTAGCAAAGGCAGGATCCCTTCTCCAACACGGCACCAGGCCCATATTCTGGTGCCGCTGAAAATCCAGCTCCGCAGGGTCCCTGACTCCTTCAGCCAGCAGATGCCTGAAACAAGCTACACGACCCAGGTGGGGCCTGACATCCAGCACTGGCCTGAGTCGTGGGGGTAAGGAGGAAAACCCGGGGCCTATAGGCAGGTGTGTGGCTCAGCAGCACCAGGCTCCCTTGAGGAAACAGATGGGTTAGTGACCACTCTCTGGAGGCCCCAAAGATGGTAACTGAAAGGCTTGGGGATGGACTAAAACCCCAGCCTTGCTACTCATGAGCCGTATGGCTTTGGGCATCACTTTTAAAACATTCTGAGCTTCAGCTTCCTCCTGGGTAAAATAGGAACAGACATCCCACGAGTGAGACATCAGGCTTTTTGTTGTTGTCGAGATGGAGTCTCACTCTGTTGCCCAGGCTGGAGTGTAGTGGTGTGATCTCGGCTCACTGCAACCTCTGCCTCACAGGTTCAAGAGGTTCTCCTGCCTCAGCCTCCCTAGTAGCTGGGACTACAGGAGTGGACCATCACACGTGGCTAATTTTTGTATTTTCGGTAGAGACAGGATTTTGCCACATTGGCCAGGCTGGTCTCGAACTCCTGACCTCAGTTGATCTGCCTGCCTCAGCCTCCCAAAGTGCTGGGATTACAGGTGTGAGCCACTGTGCCCAGCCAGGGGCATCAGTCAGGCTTATAAGAGGCATTAGCTCATTCCATATGGAGATGCTAACAAATACCAGTTCACAGTCCTGGCCTCTTACCTGGAGATGGGCTCTGATCTCCAAGCCCCTGAAAGTGGGAGGGGACGGGGGTCTGAGGATGAGTACTGGAAGTAGCAGGTGAGGGGGCTTGAGATGAGCTGCTTAGGTTGGTGGTGGGGGCTTCCTGGGTGCCCTGAGAGCCACAGCCATCTGGGGCTTTCATCCCTACAAAGTCCAAGCTGACTTAGGGGTGAGATCTGCACTGACTAGTGCCACAAACAGGGAACTCCAAGGGCCCCTTGGCCAAAGCTTCATACATCTGCAGCTTAGCAGAGGGCAGGAGAGAGGTCTGCCCAGCTCCATAGCAGTGACAAAGGATTGATTCCCTTGTTCCCTGGGGAAGGGTTCTAGGCCTTAGCCCCAGCTGAGCTTGTTAATACCTCATGTGAAATAGCTGAGGCCCCTCCTGCAGCATCCCTGTGGCACCTGGGCACTGCACCATGGGCTTCCCCATCAGCTGGATCCACCCTCTGGGAGCCTGCCTCCAGCCACTGCGGTGTCCACTGTGTTCCAGGATGGACTTACTGCAGAAGCAGGACCTCCGGAGGCCCAAGATCCACAGGGCAGTCCGGGCATCTCCCTACCAGCCGCCCACGTTGGCTTCACTGCAGCGCTTGCTATGGGTCCGTCAGGCTGCCACACTGAACCATATCGACGAGGTCTGGCCCAGCCTCTTCCTGGGAGATGCGTGAGTAAGACCCACATTAGGAGTGGGGGTGGCAGAAGGGTGTGAGGTTCACACGGGAATGGGGGCATGAGCCTCTCCCAGAGCCCTCCAGGGCAGAGGTGGCACCCTTGCCTCCCACCGTCTCTTTCCCTGTGTTTCTTTCATTTTATATTATTACTGCTTTTAACTGTGGAACTAGAATACACATAAGAAAAGTGCACAGGGCTGGGTGCGGTGGCTCACGCCTGTAATCCCAGCACTTTGGGAGGCCAAGACAGGTGGATCACTTGAGGTCAGAAGTTCGAGACCAGCCTGGCCAACATGGTGAAACCTCATCTCTACTAAAAATACAAAAAACTAGCCAGGTGTGGTGGTGGATGCCTGTAATCACAGCTACTCAGGAAGCTGAGGCAGGAGAATCACTTGAATCCGGGAGACAGAGGTTGCAGTGAGCTGAGATCGTGCCACTGCACTCCAGCCTGGACAATAAGAGTGAAACTCTTGTCTCAAACAAAGAAAAACAAAGGAAAAAGGAAATGTGCACAGAGCATGTATGAACAGCTTCATCACCCAGTGAAGAAAAAGGATATTACTTGTCTCCCAGAAAACCCTACTGAATCTTTCTCATTATCACTTTTCTATTCTCTGTGGTTAATCACTATCTGTTGAATTAATTATTTTCTGTAAAGTTTTGCCACCTATATATCTAAACAGTGTAGTTAGTTTCACCTGTTGTTTAAAATGATATGAGTGGAATCATGTTGTGTGTGTTTTGTGCCTGGGATCATTTGCTCAAATTTGTGAGTCACCCACGTTGTTATGTGTACCTGCAGTTCATTCATGTTTTCACTGCTGGAGATTTCATCATATGATTATGCCACAGTTTATCCATTTTACTGAATATGGACATTTGAATTGTTTCCACTTTTTGACTACTATGAACAGTGATCCTAGTAGTATTTCATTTTAAAATTTTTATTTATTTATTTAGAGACAAGGCCTCTCTCTGTTGCCTAGGCTGGAGTGCAGCGATTATCATCATTCACTGCAACCTCAAATTCCTAGGCTCAGCAATTCTCCTGCCTCAGCCTCTCAAGTAGCTGGGAATACAGGTTTGCACCACCACACCTAGCTAATTTTTCTTTTTTTCTTTTTTTTGAGGCGGGGTCTCACTCTGCCACCCAGGCTGGAGTATAGTAGTGCAATCTCCACTCACTGCAGCCTCAACCTCCCAGGCTCAGGTGATTCTCCCACCTCAGCCTCCGAAGTAGCTGGGACTACTGGCATATGCCACCATGCCTGGCTAATTTTTGCATTGTTTGTAGAGATAAGGTTTTGTCATGTTGCCCAGGCTGGTCTCTAACCCTGAGCTCAATCAATCCTCCCGCCTTGGTCTCCCAAAGTGTTGGGATTATAGGCATGAGCCACAGTGCCTGGCCTGAAAAGGAGTCTTTTTTTGTTTTGTTTTGTTTTGTTTTTTTTGAGATGGAGTCTAGCTCTGTTGCCTAGGCTGGAGTGCAGTGGCCCAATCTTGGCTCACTGCAACCTCTGCCTCCTGGGTTTAAGTGATTCTCCTGACTCAGTCTTCCGAGTAGCTGGGACTACAGGTGCCCACCACCATGCCTGGCTAATTTTTGTATTTTTAGTAGAGATGGGGTGTCACCATGTTGGCCAGGCTGGTCTCAAACTCCTGACCTCAAGTGATCTGCCCACCTCGGTCTCCCAAAGTGCTGGGATTATAGGCATGAGCCACTGCACCCAGCCCGAAAAGGAGTCTTAACCTCCAACAGGAGGAGCCCCTTCACCCTGGGCCAATTTGCAGGCTCTTATCTCTACCCTTGGTGGGCGGTGGGCGGGGGTGTTTGCAAACTTCAACCCAGCCAGAGCTGCCACAGTGAGATCAACCTTCACTCTCCTAACCCCTTGTGCCCTCTCCTCCAGGTACGCAGCCCGGGACAAGAGCAAGCTGATGCAGCTGGGAATCACCCACGTTGTGAATGCCGCTGCGGGCAAGTTCCAGGTGGACACAGGTGCCAAGTTCTACCGTGGAATGTCCCTGGAGTACTATGGCATCGAGGCGGATGACAACCCCTTCTTCGACCTCAGTGTCTACTTTCTGCCTGTTGGTCGATACATCCGAGCTGCCCTCAGTGTTCCCCAAGGTGCACTTCTGGGTCAGGCATGGTGGAGAGTGCTTTAGGACTCTCCATTATTCCAGTAGCACTGGTGGGTGGGAGTCCAGAGAGACAAACCCTTTCAGCAACCCTCCCACTCCATGGGGAAAATAGCTACTACCATTCAGTGAGTGTCCCCTTCAGGGACACCCTGGAGGCTAGCAATCGCAGACATAACTAAGATCCAGTGTGGTCATCAGCATCCCTCCATAAGAGGCCAGGCACTGGACAGAAGGTATAGGACCCAGCGAAGCTCTTGAGCGGGCTCCTCTAAGATGAGGCCTTGGCATAGAGCTGCAGGGGCAGGCCAGAGGGCAGAACTCAGGGGAAAGGGAGGTAGGTGGACACCCCCTATAATCTGATGCAAACCCAGGGACCTCAGGAATTCAGTAAACCCCCTTCCCCTGGCCCAGAGTTGCAAAAGATGCCTGAGGAAGCACCTGGACTGGAAGAACGAAATCCCGGCTGCTAACCTAAACCCTGCCTCTGACTTGCTCTGTGACTTTGAGCCAGCCTCCTCTCCTTGGGCTTCAGTTGCCCCATTTGACAGAGTAGACAGTGTCAGTATTCCAGGATACTGTAGAGGATGGCCATGGGTGTCTCTTCTTCCCAAAGAGGTGGGTGGTTCCAGGGCACGTAGCTGATGCTAAGTTGGTTCTCCCTACAGGCCGCGTGCTGGTACACTGTGCCATGGGGGTAAGCCGCTCTGCCACACTTGTCCTGGCCTTCCTCATGATCTACGAGAACATGACGCTGGTAGAGGCCATCCAGACGGTGCAGGCCCACCGCAATATCTGCCCTAACTCAGGCTTCCTCCGGCAGCTCCAGGTTCTGGACAACCGACTGGGGCGGGAGACGGGGCGGTTCTGATCTGGCAGGCGGCCAGGATCCCTGACCCTTGGCCCAACCCCACCAGCCTGGCCCTGGGAGCAGCAGGCTCTGCTGTTTCTAGTGACCCTGAGATGTAAACAGCAAGTGGGGGCTGAGGCAGAGGCAGGGATAGCTGGGTGATGACCTCTTAGCAGGTGGATTTTCCTGACCCAATCCAGTGATTCTTTATGCAAAAGTGAGTTCAGTCCATCTCTATAATAAAATATTCATCGTCATAAAGACAGGTGATCTTTTGGTGGTCTGTGGGGCAATGGCTTACTCTCGGGATGGTCACAAGGTTCCAGATGGCTTGCCAACTCTTATTCAGTGGGATGGCAGCCTTGGGGAGGAGTACAGGTGGGAATAATTCGTGATATCTGCCTTGGTGCAGGAGGAAGGTTTGGGGGTACAAGTGTGAGGATTAGAAAACCTCATCCTCATCTTGTCCTCCTCGTACCCTCACCCAAGAGTTAGGTTGTCTGATAAAGACCCAAGTTCAATGCATCACCATTCTCTCCATGCCCATCCTACCCAAGGCTGAATATCAAAATTTACTGTCCACTAGTAGCATCTCTTGAAACCCGTCAGTCTTTTCATTGGCACTCTGCTTTCAAATGGACTGCTTAAAATTAGACACCTAACAAATTAAAGCATTAAACAAGAGGATGATGTGGTTGGGAAGGAGACATACCAGAAATACTAGGCAAAGGACAGTTATATGATGGAACAAAACAGCTCTGAGTTTTTCAGTTCTTAGCTTAGCACAACATAAAATAAAATAAAGAAAGGCCCCCGTCCCAGGTTCCTCACCTGTAAAATACATCATAAAAACCCAAGGTATTTATGGGGTTTAAATGGGCAGCTTTCCTCTACCTCTCTGGCTGCTCTTAGTGAGGTCTTCCCTCCTCTGTTTGTTTGTGTGTGTGTTTGGGGTTTCTGGTTGTTTTGAGACAGGGTCTCACTCTGTGGCCCAGGCTGGAGTGCAGTGGTGCAGTCAGCTCACTGCAGTCTTGATTTCCACACCCCAGCTCGAGCAATCCTTTCATCTCAGCCTCCCAAGTAGCTGGGACCACAGGCGTGAGCCACCACACCCAGTTAATTTTTAAATTTTTTTGTAGAGATGAGGTCTCACTATGTTGTCCAGGTTGCTCTTGAACTCCTGGGCTCAAGTGATTCTCCTGCTTCAGTCTTCCAAAGTGCTGGGATTACAGGTGTGAGCCACTGTGCCTGGCCCCTTGCCTCCTTTGGCTGGCCCTTCGATATCAAGGTTTCTCAGAGTTCCATCCTCTGCCTCCTCTCTCCTGCAGTGTTTCTGCTCTCCCAGTTCTCTGCAACACTTGGTCCCAATCCCACATTGCTGTTGGCTGCCTCAGGTGCTCTCTGGGTCTTTTACAGAGGATATACATATGTCTTAGGTGGAGGATGGCGGGAGGGGTGGTGCTGCCCTGTCCAGCTTAGTCACAGGGCCCAGCCCCCTCCTGGCAGGTGCAAACACTCCTGGGCTCCCCACCCTAGGAATGGAAGACTGTTCTCAATTCATCCTGGGGTGGATGGAGTCTATGATTCTCTGGAGCAGACAAACCCAGTCTCAGCTCAGTAGCCCCACCTGCCCATTCCCAATTCCCTTGGATCCCTCTTCCAACTGACAACTCAATGCTTATTGCTGTTTCTTGCTCATGCACCATCAGTGGGACCCAAGATAGACGCCAGAAGCCAGTCATCCCCATCTGAGTATGGGCAGCCTGCCCCTGCTGGCTGGGGTGGATGCACTGAGGCTGGGACAGAGCCACACTCTGGGCCTGGGGCTTGGGTTCCAGGAGGTCACCTTCTTGGGGCTCTGTGGATTGGGTGCAGAATCTGGGGCTGCAGGGGGAGACTGAAGGAAGCCATGAGGAGGCAGGTGGAGGGGAAGCCAAACATTCCCCAAGTACTGAGGAAATCGAGGCCAAGCTCCAGGCTGGTACCTCCTCTGGGATGCCTTCCTGCCTGCCACACTCACCCAGGGAAGCCTGTAATAACATATCTTCCTCTTCTATAGAGCAGCCTTGTGAAAGAAGTGGCGTATTGTGAGGAGCACCACTTTGGAGCCAGACTCTTTGGGTTCAAATCCTACTTCTGCCCCTTGTCAGTTGTATGACCTCAGTTAATCTCTCCATACCTCAGTTTCTCTATCCATAACAAGGGATTAATGACAGCCACCACATAGGATTGCTGTAAGGGTTAAGTGGGGCATATAGAAAGTGCTTTGCACAATATGTGGTGAGTTCCCAGAAATGGTAGCTGCGGCTGGGTGCAGTGCTTCATGCCTGTAATCCCAGCACTTTGGGAGGCCGAGGCAGGAGGATCGCCTGAGCCCAAGAGTTCGAGACCAGCTTGGGCAACATGGCAAGACCCCATGTCACTTATAAAAATAATAAAATACATAAATAAATGATAGCTGTGATCAATCATCGTCACAGCACATAGTGCTGGGGCTCCAGTCTTGGACTGAAAGCTGGCAGCATTCTCAGTGCACTGAACGAATGGATGAATGAGTAAAAATTAGCTGACTTAAAGGCAACGTGGTATCCTGGATTGGATCCTGGGGTTTTTTTTGTTTGCTTTTTGTTTTGAGACAGAGTCTTGCTCTGTCGCCCAGAGTGGAGTACAGTGGCACAATCTAGGCTCACTGCAACCTCTGCCTCCCAGGTTCAAGTGATTCTCCTGCCTCAGCCTTCCGAGTAGCTGGGATTACAGGCGCCTGCCATCATGCCTGGCTATTTTTTGTATTTTTAGTAGGAACAGGGTTTCACTATGTTGGCCAGGCTGGTCTTGAACTCCTGACCTCAGGTGATCCGCCCACCTCAGCCTCCCAACATGCTGGGATTACAGGTGTGAGCCACTGCGCCCAGCATATTATTTATTTATTTATTATTTATTTATTATTTTTTAGTAGAGACAGGGTTTCACCATGTTGGTCAGGCTGGTCTCGAACTCCTGACCTCAAATGATCTGCCTGCCTCAGCCTCCCAAAGTGCTGAGATTACGGGAGTGAGCCACTGCACCTGGACTTGGATTGGATCCTGGAACAGAAAAAGGACATAAGTGGAAAAACTGTTGAAATCTGAATAAAGTTTGTGGTTTAGTTAATAGTGTTATAGTAATATTAATTTATTTGATAAAGGTAGCAAGGTTATGTAAGAAGCTAACATCAGAGAAAGCTGAGTGGATATACAACAAATGTCTCTGCTAGCTTTGTAAATTTGCTGTAAATCTAAAATTATTTCAAAAATAAAAAAATAGCTGACAATTACCAACTGCTTTGCATATGCCGGGCACTGTGCCAAGTTCTTTAGATACATAATTTTTTTTTTCAAATTTCATCCATAATGTTTTATGTCTTTTGAAAACACACGAATCAGAGCCCAGGAGCTATAGGCTACAGTGAGCCAAGCTGTGACTGCACCACTGCAGTCCAGCCTGGGCGACAGAGTGGGACCCTGTCTCTAAAAAAGAAAAAAAAAAATCACGTATCAAATACAGCAAAATGTTAAGATTTGACCATATTTATGGAGTTGTGGGAATATAGGTGTTTATTATATGATTTTTTATATTTTAAAAAATATTTCATCACTTTAAAAATTAAAAATAATTAAATCTACTAACTTCTAAATTAGGAACATCCTACTCTGTATTTAGGTTTGGAAACCATCAAGTCAAATGGATTTTAGGAAGTATTCTGGGCTGGGCGCAGTGGCTCACGCCTGTAATCCCAGCACTTTGGGAGGCCGAGGCAGGTGGATCACTTGAGGTCAAGAGTTGGAGACCAGCTGGCCAACACGGTGAAACTCTATCTCTACTAAAAATACAAAAATTAGCGGGGTGTGGTGGCACATATCTGTAGTTCCAGCTACTCGGGAGGCTGAGACACAAGAATCACTTGAACCTGGGAGGCAAAGGCTGCAGTGAGCCAAGATTGCGCCACTGTACTCCAGCCTGGGTGATAGAGCGAGACTCTGTCTCCAAAAAATAAATAAATACAAATAAAACTTTAAAGAGGCTATATTACAAATAATCTTGCTTAAGAAAAAAGATAATGATGACTCAGTTGGTAGTATTTAGATAAAGTAACCGTGTTGAAGAGAAGCTAAGCCAGTGAGTCATACTCTCCATCATTTCTTTCACTCCTCACAAACCTGTAGGGTGGGTCGTGTGAACACCATTTTATGGATGAGAACACGGGCCCAGGGAGATTAGGCCAGAACAGCAGCTAGTATTGATTGAGAACTTTATTATCTACCTGTGCCTTAGTCAGTCAGGCTAAGCCAATGACTCTGACAGCCCCAAAACCTGAGTGACCTAAACTCATCAACACTTTATTTATTGATTGATATTTTTATTTTTGAGATAGCGACTCACTCTGTTGCCCAGGCTGGAGTGCAGTGGTACGATCACAGCTCACTGCAGCCTCAACTTTCTGGGCTCAAGGGGTCCTCCCACCTCAGCTCCCAAGTAGTTGGGACCACAGGCACATGCAGCCACCACGCCCAGCTGATTTTTTGTAGAGATGGGGTCTCCCTATGTTACCACTCTGTTCCCAAACTCCTGGGCTCAAGCGATCCTCCTGCCTTGGCCTCCCAAAGTGCTGGGATGACAGGCATGAGCCACCACACCTGGCCAGGCCATGCTTTATTTTTTATTCACAACACAGGTTGATGGAGGGCCAGGAGAGTAAGCATGGAGGAATGAATGCCCCTCAAGTTCCATGGGCCAGAACCAGTCACATGGCCACACCTAACTGCAGGGGAAGCCAGGAAATAGTCTAGGGTGGTGCCCAAGAAGAAGAGGAAACTGCAGATATTGATGATCATGAGCTTTCTACAGCGGGCATTAAAAAAAACAAAAATAGGCTTTGTGGACCCCACCGCCACTGCCAGGAGCCCTGTACTATCAGCCATGGTTAACCCCACAGTGTTCTTTGACATCGCCGCGAGCCCTTAGGCTGTGTCTCCTTCGAGCTGTTTGCAGACAAAGTTTCAAAGACAGCAGAAAACTTTCGTGCTCTGAGCACTGGAGAGAAAGGATTTGGTTGTAAGGGTTCCTGCTTTCACAGAATTATTCCAGGGTTTATGTGTCAGGGTGGTGACTTCACACGCCGTAATGGCACTGGTGGCAAGTCCATCTACTGGGACAAATTTGATGACGAGAACTTCATCCTAAAGCATACAGATCCTGGCATCTTGTCCATGGCAAATGCTGGGCCCAGCACAAACGGTTCCCAGTTTTTCATCTGCATTGCCAAGACTGAGTAGTTGGATGGCAAGCATGTGGTCTTTGGCAAGGCGAAAGAAGGCATGAATATTGTGGAGGCCATGGAGGGTCCAGGAATGGCAAGACCAGCAAGAAGATCACCATTGCTGACTGTGGACAACTCTAATAAGTTTGACTTGTGTTTTATCTTAACCTCCAGACCATTCCTTCTGTAACTCAGAGAGCACCCTTCCACCCGATTTGCTCGCAGTATCTTAGAATCTTAGTGCTCTCGCTGCAGTTCCCTTTGGGTGCCATGTTTTCCTTGTTCCCTTCCATGCCCAGCTGGATTGCAGAGTTAAGTTGATGATTATGAAATAAAAACTAAATGCCAAAAAAAAAACAAAATATATACATACACATACGTATAATTTATAATTTTTACATTTGTATTAATTTAGAAATTATATATATGTATATATAATTAAACTCTCATAAACCCTAAGAGGTAGATATTGTTGTTATTCCCATTTTACAGATAAGAAAACTGAGGCTTAAAGAGCTTAAGAAAACCTTCTCAGGTTGCTTAGCTAGCAGGGTAGAATCATACTACCAACTCAGTCAGTGAACCTGTATTCTTAAACACTTTGTGAGCCTCCATTCTGGATTGGCCTTAGTGACTTGCTGGCCAGGAGAATGCAGCAGAAGCAGCATTCTGGGGCTTCTGAGGCTGTCATAAGACACTTTGCATCTTCTGCCCGGGTCACTTGGAATGTGCTCTCTGGGAATCCTAAGCCACCCTGTAGAAGTCGCCCTGCGCCCCACTCTGCCATGCTGGAGTGGTCATGGGTAGGCCAACTGGTTGACAGCCTCACTGAGCCCAGACACTAGACATTTGAGTGACCCTTTCTTGGTCACTCCAGACCAGCACATCTGCCAGCAAAATACCACAGAGTGACCTCTGTCAATGCCACATGGAACAGCAAAATTGTTTACTGAACCCTCCTGAATTACTGACCTAAAATGAGATATCAGAAAATGCTCTTGTTTGGAGTCACTAAGTTTTGGGGTAGTTTGTTACACATCAATGGGTAACCAGCACAGGGGCAGAGCCAGGTCTGACCAGCAGCCCTGGCTTGTAGCCACTTTATTAACCTCCAGAGGAGTGTGTGAGTGAGGAAGGGACAGGGCGGTCACATCCATCCCCCCGGTGCTGAGTGCATGGAGATGAGAGGCCCTGTGTCTACAAGGGAATGAAGATGGCAGTAGAGCTCCACTGGATACCAGGGAAGATGTTAGGGGCCCAAGGGGGATATTGGTGGCAAAGGCCTTGAGATGGGGAGGGTGGAGAGGCTACCAGAAAGAGAATCTTTCCCTGCTCCTCATCCACACCCCTAGCTCTTTCCTAAGCTCCAGCCATCCTACCTTCCTCCCAGGACAATAAACTCCTGCTGAGAGGCCCGAGACCTCCTTCCTGCCCTTGGCAAGGCCTCCTGGGGGTTCTGCTGCCCTCTAGCTCAGAGCCAGTCCTTGATGGCTGCCTCCTCTGCTTTCTGCCCTGGGGTGGGGAGGGCAGTTGCAGCGTGGACTCTGTAGCCAGGGAGGCCTTGGGGGAAACTTGGTTGGGGAAAACTCAAGGGGAACTGGCCCACCCCATGACATCCTCCCCAGGTACTACCCTCCCTACCAAGCAGGAGGAACTGCCACCATTATTCTCCTTTGCCTCAGATCACTCTGCTTTTCTCAGCTCATTCCCCCAGGTGTCTGCATTCATCTCCTCATCTGTGCTTCCTGAGCCGTATGATGTCAGGTCAGCCTGGTCTCTCTCCTTGGGAGCTGCTAGCACTTCCCCTCCTCTGAGATTTTCTGCACTCCGGCTGCTACTTCAAGCCTTCCATCAGCCTGTTCTTCCCCCACCCCCACCCTCCCACTACCTCCTCAGAACCCTTTCCCTTTCACACCTGTGCAGGTGTTCGGGCTTTGCCTCCTGGACCCTCTGAGCCTGTGATGGGGCTCCTGGGACCCATGACTAGGACCCCGTCAGACTAGGCTTGTGGGCTCCAGCTTAGTGATAGTGATTGCTAGGACCATCCTGACTTGGACAGTGATTGTGAGGGAGAGCCCAGGATCAGGAGCACATTTGAAAAGGAGTGCTGGAGAAGGCATCACTTCACTTGAGTGATGAACTTGCAGGCAGCAGTGCTAAGGGGGAAGCTTGGGAGTGGGGTGAAGGGGCTCTTCCAGTTCCTTTTCAGCCATGCCACATGAATATGAATGAGCACTCTGTCCAGCCTGTGCAAGGCACTCATCGTGCCAGCACCCCTTTCTGAGGGATTCTTGGCCTCACAAACTCTTTACAGGGTGGATCTGTTGTCCTAGCCAGAGATGGCTGCATTAGGATGAGCCCTGTTAAAAAAAAAAAAAATTATTGATGCTTGTTAAAGCACAGAAAGGAAGATTTCAGGACCACCGAGATGGGTATGGGGACCACGACAGTGGCATTTTGCAGTGGGAAGAAGAGATTGGGCTCAACTCTGTTTTTTTTTTTTTTTTTTTTTTGAGACGGAGTCTTGCTCTGTCACCCAAGCTGGAGTGCAGTGGCACGATCTTGGCTCACTGCAAGCTCCACCTCCCAGGTTCACGCCATTCTTCTGCCTCAGCCTCCCGAGTAGCTGGGACTACAGGTGCCTGCCACCACGCTTGGCGAATTTTTTCTATTTTTAGTAGAGATGGGGTTTCACCGTGTTAGCTAGGATGGTCTCGATCTCCTGACCTTGTGATCCGCCCTCCTCGGCCTCCCAAAGTGCTGGGATTACAGGTGTGAGCCACCGTGCCTGGCCGGGCTCAACTCTGAATACGGCATGGGAAAGTGGGAATTTATAGACAAGGAGAGGGGTAGAGTTAGTGGAAGGAAAGTTACCAAGAGGAAATATCAGGGATAAGAGGGATTTTGGCTAAACCAGCCTAATAGGATTTTTGCTGAAAACAGACCAGGATGGCTCGATATCACCTGAAGAAGGGTGGAGGAGAAGAAACCTGATCAGATATGCAGGGGAGCGGGGGCAGGGAGGAGTTCCTGATATACTGACTTAGTGGGGTTGTTGCTAAAACTCGATTTTACCAGGAAGTGCACAGGTGGGCCTAGGAGAAGGTTCGGGAGCCTGACTGAAGTTTGGTCAAGCCAAGAATCTTTGTCTGGAGCTGGATAGCAACTTCTACTTGCCTCCCAATATTTATTCTCCCCTTTACTTTGGCAAAGAGCCTCGAGTGTTAGCTGGGTGGCCATGAACCCAGCTAAAGTAGAACATCTCCCAGCCTCCTTGCAGGTAAGTGTGACCAAGTGACTACATTCTGGCAGATGAAATGTAAGTGGAATTCTTGTGTGGAACTTCTGAAAAGTCTCTTTGAAAGGGAAAGACTAGGCCGAGGCGGGTAGATCACCTGAGGTCAGGAGTTCAAGACCAGCCTGGCCAACATGATGAAACCCTGTCTCCACTAAAAACACAAAAATTAGCCGGCCATGGTGGTGGGCGCCTGTAGTCCCAGCTAGTAGGGAGGCTGAGGCAGAAGAATCACTTAAATCCTGGAGGGGGACGTTGCAGTGAGCGCCTGTAGTCCCAGCTACTAGGGAGGCTGAGGCAGAAGAATCGCTTAAATCCTGGAGGGGGAGGTTGCAGTGAGCTGAGATGGTGCCACTGCATTCCAGCCTGGGCGACAGAGCTGGAGACTCCATCTCAAAAAAAAAAAAAAAAAAAAAAAAATCACCTCTGTGGTGCTGCCTGGAGTGTGAATGTGAGTGTGGGGCTCCCTGCTTGTCCTGAACCGCCTCTGCAGTCCAGGACGAGCGAGAGAGAAATGATTATCTTGAGAGAGAAATGATTATCTTGTTTAAGCCAAGTTTATAATTTCTGAGAGAGAAATGATTATCTTGTTTAAGCCACTATTTTTCAAGTCTCCGTTACTTGCCCCAAACCTGGTCTTAACTGTTCTGTCTCCTGACCCACAGGTAGCCAGAGGCCTGTGAGGCCCTTTCATGTAAGAGCTGCCATTGACGAAACGGGGAATTGCCCACCCAGTGAGGCGCTCTCTGGGAGAGTTTGAATGGGAGACAGAGTCAGAGGTGGCAGGTTGGGTTGGGAGGTGCCTGGAGAGAGAGATCAGGAGGCAGGAGCCAGAAGGCAGCAGAAGTCACCAAGAACCAGAGGCAGGCAGCTGCAGCCACAGGAACCTCAGAGGCAAAGCAGGGGAGAGTCCCCGTAACCAGAGCGCTGGGAGGCAGAGCAGTCTGCATTTGAGAACCATGCGGAGCCGGCCAGGGAGCCACAGGCCATGCCAGGAGGCACTCCCATTGCCCAGCAGAGTCCTTGCTCTTAAGTGTGTTACTCATGAAGCTCTGAGGTCACCTGAGTGGGGGTCCACCTTGTGGCATCTGAAAGAACCTCATCATTCACTTCTTGAACCTTGATCGGACCATGGTCACCACCTGAAGAGAGGGAGCACCTTTGGGAGGATGGCGGGTCAATGGATCCAGGCCTGTCCCAGAAATGGGCACCACACGGAGGTATGTGGCCCGATCTCACTCACTCTCCATCCAGCGCTGTCCCTCTTGAGAAGCAGCGACATATCTCCCGCAAGGAGATCGTAACACACCCTGCCACCTGCACACCTCCACCACCAAGCTGCGCCGCTGCCTGGGGCAGGAACTGAAAGGTAGAAAGAACCGGGCCTTGGACACGGGTGGACTCGGGTTTTTGCTGCGACTCCTCCTGCGACCAGGAGCTACGACCAGCTGTGTGAACCTGAGCAGATATTGAACTCCTCTGAGCCTCAGGTTCCTCAAGTGTCAAAGTGGGAAGGATTAACAGCCGTGCGCAGCTCTGCTGGGAGGGTGGAAATAAGGAAGCAGCCCAGTGCCTGGCACACAGTAGGCGCTCAGTACAAGCTTGAGTATCTCTCCTTCTGCTGAGACAATCAAGGGTGCAGAAGGAAGACCTGTATCTCCATCCTTCCTGAGCGGGCGGTGGGAGGGCTGGCTGGTCACACAGACCCAAAGAGAGACGCTGTCTTTTCCTGCAGCTTCTCAGAACAGCAGTGCGGGGAGGTGCGTGAGTGAGGCAGGAGGACATAACAGGGCCATTACAGTCAGCCGCTTTCTAAAAGACCCTCATTTGGCTTTACTTCATATTCTTTTAAATATATGTATATGATTTACACACTTTTGCCAAGCAGTTTCACAGAGATAACAGGCTCTGCATTCTATTATGGATTTCCTAACTATGGTTGTCAAGTTCCATTAGGATATTAGGCGGTCATGACAAGCGTAGCCCTCCTACGTAACACTCAGATTCTCCAACTACTGCAGTATTTGCTTAATGAAAAGATTCTTGCAGGCTCTCCAGAATCCCTACTGATCTTTACTCTGATCCTTAATTTAGAAAATACGAGAGAAAAGTAAAATGCCTTACATGAAACCTCATTTTTTCAACAAAGACTGGTGTGGTCTGGCCAAAGTATATGCATGTTCATACATGCACACACACACACACACATGCATGCATGCATGCACACCTGAAGCAGGCTTATGAGAAAAATCTGGAGTGTCTTGGAATTTTTTTTTCAATTATAGCTCAATAAAAATGTCCTCATAAAATCCTAGGTGAGCAATTGCTTTGCCGACAGGATGGGGCTACCCACATCCCAGGGAAGCCTGCCTGGTGTGATTGGGGGAGGAAGGGCAGAAAACCAGAGGTGATTCCTCCATCCTCCCCCCAGTTCATCCCCCTCACACACAACAGACACAATGGGCTCCTCTAAGGAACAGAATAGCCCAGGCTAGGGGGGGAGGTGGGGAGAAACCTCCTTCTTTCTGAAGCCTAAGTCTGTCCAGACAAGAGGCCAGAAGGAGGTAAGCCCTGTATCAAGCATAATATTTTGAAAATACTGAATGGCTGTACTTTTCATTCCTTTCGCCGACAATTAAGTTCTCTAGAATTAGGGTTGCCAGATAAAATACAGGACACCCGGTTAAATCTGAGTTTCAGATAAGCAACAGATAACTTTTTAACATAAATATGTCCCAAAGAAGCATGGGACAAACTTAATCTAAAAATTTATTTGTAAGCTGGTGCAGTGGCTCATGCCTCTAATCCCAGCACTTTGGGAAGCCAAGGCGGGAGGATCACTTGAGACTAGGAGTTCAAGACCAGCATGGGCAACAAAATGAGACCCCCATCTCTACAAAAAATAAAGAAAAAAAGTAGCCAGGTGTGGTGGTGCATGCCTGTAGTCCCAGTCCCAGCTACTCAGGAAGCTGAGGTGGAAGGATTGTTTGAGCCTGAGAGGTCAAGGCTGCAGTCAGCTGTGATCGTGCCACTGCATTCCAGCCTAGGTGACAGAGCAAGACCCTATCTCAAAAAACGAAACACAAAAACCCATTTATTTGTAAATCTTTCAACCCTACCTGGAACTCATTTTGTCATTATTGTCCCAGAAAAATGGGAAAGGGGGGCTACATCCAGTAGGAGGAGGCCAAAAGGAGAGGATATTCTGGTAAGAAAGGAAAAGAAAGAGGATGCCTGAAGAAGAGGGAGGTGAGGAGGGGCAGCGACAGAGGTCTATGGAGGGTGACCTCCCTTCTCTAAGACAGTGTCCCAGATGTAGGTGGGGGTGCCATATAGAACGAGGAAGACACTGAAAGAGGGAGACTTTGTTCTTTACTCAGGCTTCTGGAAGATCATTTTGCACCAACGTAGACGTGTAACAGCCAGACTCAAGGGGCCCATAGCATCAAGGCCTTCTTGCCACCTTGCTTCTTGCAATAAACCCTGATGTCATCCATAATCCATCTTGGGCAGGAGAAGGGAATTTGAAGTGCTTGAGGTGTTGTTTTTTTGTTTGTTTGTTGTGTTGCTGTTGAGACAGGGTCTCACTGCTACCCAGGCTGGAGTGCAGTGGTGCATTCACTGCTCACTGCAGCTCCAACCTTCTGGGCTCAAGTGATCCTCCCACCTCAGTCTTCTGAGTAGCTGGGACTACAGGTGCGCACCCCTAGAACTGGCTGGTTTTTTATTTTTGTTTTTTTGTTTTTGTAGAGATGTTGCCCAGGTTGGTCTTGAACTCCTGGCCTCAAGTGATCCTCCCACCTTGGCCTCCCAAAGTGTTAGAATTACAGGCATGAACCACAGCACCCAGCCCACTTGAGCTTTTAACTGGGAAGGGACTGCGGCATTATCATTTAGCCATTTAAATGTCCTCAATTCCCAGCAGGGTGGGGCCGGTCATGTGGGGAAAGGTAGAAAAGCCAAAGAAAAATAGACACCTAACATTCTTTGCACATCCCAGTGGAAAGAATAGCAGCAACATGAGGGCAGTGCACAGTGTCTCTTGTTGGTACATTTCATTCAGATTCTAGAGTACTTTTCAGCTCGTAATAGGCAATGGGTCACTATTTGCTGTACAGGAATGGGTAGAAGGAGTGAGTTTTTGACTGGTTTCAAGCCCAACTGCAACCATGAGGGTCTCTCAGATTCTTGGGTCATGCCCACAGACATCCTTCCCTCATGAAACTGGCCTCGGGGACAGTCCCAGACCTTGTCCCCAGACACCCAAGTAGTGAGTTGCTTTGCTAGCCCAACCCACCAGCATCTTGTGGGAAAAGCTACAGCAGCAGGATTAGAAAGCCTTTCTTAAAACAACAATGGTTATGTGCTAGGGCCTGTGTTAAGCACTGTGTATTATTTCATTTATTCTTGAATATACAAACCCCTCAAGTCAAAATCATCAGATAATCCTTTATAATCCACCATCAAAACATATCCAGAATCTGATTCACTTCTCACAACCTCTGCTGCTACCACCCTTGACCAAGGCAACCAGCAGCTCTTGCCTGGACATCCAGAATAACCTCCTCACTAGTGTCCCAGCCTCTACTTTTGTTCATTGTATTTCATTCTCCACAAACCAGAATGTTCTTTTTCAAATGCAAATTAGATCGTGTAAGCATCACTCCCTAGAATAAATTCCAAACTCTTTATCTTGGCCTACAGGGCCCTATGAGAGCTTGGCCCTCATCTGCTAACACTCACACCCTCTCTCACTCTATTCCAGCTGCATTGGCCTTTGAACGCATAAGGGCACAGGCCAGTTGTTGCAACAGAGACTCCAGAATACAGAGGCTTAAACAGACAGCTGCTTATTTCTCCCTCATGTCACTGTACAGAGGTAGGTGGGCAGTCTAGACTGGCAAAGTGATTCAGCTCCTCAAGGTCATGCAGGGACCCAGCTTCCTTCCATCTTGTTGCTCTGCTGTCCCGGAGAATGTTGTCTTTATCTGCTGGATTGAAGCTGGGGCACAGCCACATCTGTATCCCGTGGCTTTCCACTGTGGCTACTTCCTGGATGCTGCAGCATTCCTTGTTTATTCCCTTAACCCTGTTCACACTCTGTATGTAGTCCCTTGATTAATATTTTATTGTTTAAAGCAACCCTGGTGAATTCTGTTCCTTGCTAGTTCCTGACCAGTAGAGGATCCTCTGCACAATGTATCAAAGTCAACCCCTTCCTAAAACTGAGCTCAGTCCAGCCTATACATTATCATCTTTTTTCTCTTCAAGATAAAGTCCCTGAAATTTAACTGGGGTGGGCTCAAGATACCTGTCATGACTAAAGTATCATGGGTTGGCTGGGTGTGGTGGCACTTGTAATCACATCTGTAATCTCAGCATTTTGGGAGGCTGAGTGGGAGGATTGCTTGAGGCCAGGAGTTCAAGACCAGCCTGGGCCACAAAATGAGACCCTGTTTCAACAAAAAATGAAAACAAAACAAAACAAAACAAAAACTTAGCCAGGCATGATGGTGCACGTCAGTAGTCCCAGCTACTTGGGAGGCTAAGGCAGGAGGATTGCTTGAGGCCAGGAGTTCAAGGCTGCCATGAGCTATGTTCACAACACTGCACTTTAGTCTGGGCAACAGAGCGAGACCCTGTCTCTAAAAAACCAAACGAACAAAAAACCAAACGATCACAGACTGGCTAATGTCTATCTCTGAACAAAAGGCCCATGGCAGTTTGGAATAATATCACTCTCTGTGCAACGAATATTTGACTTGTTGAGTGCCCACTGGGTTCATGGATGACCAGCACATCATCATAGGATACTCCCATCCAGTGCCAAACTGGCCACTTCTGAGCAGTCTTTATGGAATCTCCTGGCTCTATGGGACAGCCCTTCCCCGTGTGCACCCCCAGCACAGCCCGCATCCACTGAGCCACCAGCGTGTGCTCGGGAGTGCATTTCCCCACCAGACCGTGAGTTCACCCCAGACAGGTCCTGATTTCCTGCCTCCCTGACCTGCTGGCTGCTTCTAGAACAGGGCCTGGACACAGAGTAGGGCCTCACCTGGGTCAACTGCTGAATCCATGGGGAGATTTCAGCCCCCATTGGTTGGTTAGTTTAATCCTCTTTAGGGATTTCTTAGTCCAATCAGAGCTAAGACAATGAACCAGAGTTGAGGGAAAGCAAGAAAAAGCGCAGTAGTGACTGGCACGGATTGGTTGCTTAGGACAAGCCAAGAGCTTTATATGCATTATCTTATTCAACCTGCACCATAATGCTAAAGGTGGATCCTGTTACTGTTCCTGTTATTATGCCCAACGTAAAGAGAGATGAGCTTGGAGAAGTTAAGGAATTTGCACAAGTTCAGAGGTAAGTGGGAGAGGCAGGATTTGAACCCAATTCCTTACGTTTGAAAGTACATGTCCTTCACTCCTCTGCTCTCCTGCCTTCCCCATGCAAGCAATCACCCTGTCAATCCTCACCAGTGTCACTTTGATGCACTAACAGGCCGTGAAGAGGAAACAGCCATCTATCTGTAAAATAAACAAGTCTTGGCATGCAGACAGAGGTGCTAATAGAGACACAATTGACCGATTTGCTGAGATCACTGACAGGCTTGAGCAAAGCATTCATCCCTTAGGAAAGGCAGAATTTGGTGAGGACTCCTACCCATAGCCCCTGCTGTGGGTCCTAAGTGCTTCAGAGCTCCCCAGCAGAAGACTGACAGCAGCTTTCCCAGTGTTTTGACAGCCAGGGAGAGAAACAGAGGTATTGATTTCAGAGAAATATCCTTGGCCCTTAGGCCTTCTCGCCAAACACAATGTCCTCACATAGCTCAGCCATCAGAGTCAAAAGTGACAGCTTCACAGCAGACGTGGCCAGGCCAGCTGCCGGCAAACTCCTTCGAGAGCAACTGAAACCTCCAAAGGCACCCACACCTAGACTTTAGGAACTGTGGCCAACCCAGGCAGGGCAGGAGGGAAGGTTTGTAATCACTTGAGGAAACTGGTCCTCCTGGTGGGAGGAAGGTAGGTCAGGCCTTGGCCAGATGACAAATGGAAGCCCCCACCCCATATTCCCATCACCACACTGACTTGTCCCATTCTCAATGATTTAGACCTGGGCTGTCCAGCATGGGGGCCACCAGCACTGTGGGGTTGCTAAGCACTTGAAAGAGGGCTGGTCCAAATTGAAATGTGCTATAAGTATCAAATACTCACAGATTTCAAAGACACAGTGTGAAATAAAAAGTAATGTCAAATATCTAATTTTTCATATTGTTACATGTTGAAATAATATTTGGGACAGATTTTGTAAAATGTATTATTATTTATTTATTTATTTGTTTGAGATGGAGTTTGCCCAGGCTGGAGAGCAATGGTGCAATCTCCGCTCACTGCAACCTCTGCCTCCCGGGTTCAAGTGATTCTCCTGCCTCAGCCTCCCGCATAGCTGGGATTACAGGCATGCGCCACCACGCCTGGCTAATTTTGTATTCTTAATAGAGACGGGATTTCTCCATGTTGGTCATGGCTGGTCTCGAACTACCGACCTCAGGTGATCTGCCTACCTCAGCCTCCCAAAGTGCTGGGATTACAAGCGTAAGCCACCATGCTTGGCCTTGTAAAATGTATTATTAAAATTAATTTCACCTGTTTAATTTGTAGTATTAAAATTAATTTCACCTGTTTAGGTTTTCTTTCCATTTTCTTTTTTTTTTTTTTTTTTTTTTTTGAGATAGAGTCTCACTATGTTGCCCAGGCAGGACTCAAACTCTGGGCTTAAGTGATCCTTCCACCTCAGCCTCCCAAGTAGCTGGGATTACAGGCATGTGCCACTGTGTCTGGCTCTTTTTATGCTTTTGAATGTGTCTACTAAAAAATTTTAAAATTGTATACATGGCTTACATTATATTTCTATTGGACAGTGCTGCTCTGAAGGATCAAAAATAAAATGATTCATGGAATTCAAAGTGAAAAAAAAATGAACATATTCTTTATCAGAACCAAATTAGGCCGGGGACAGTGGCTCACGCCTGTAATCCCAGCACTTGGGTGGACTGCTTGGGCTCAGGAGTTTGAGACCAGCCTGGGTAATATGGTGAAACCCCATCTCTACATAAAGATGCAAACAAAAATTAGCCAGGCATGGTGCTGCACAGATGTAGTCCCAGCTACTCGGGAGGCTAAGGTGGGAGAATTGCTTGAGCTCAGGTGACGGAGGTTGCAGTGAGCTGAGATTGCACCACTGCACTCCAGCCTGAGTAATAAAGCAAGACTCTGTCTCAAGAAAAAAAAAAAAAAAAAGCAAATTAAATAAAAACAATAAAAGCCTAAAATTATTTTCATATAATATTCAAGTGTTCTTTTCTAAGATATTCAATGTTTCCATTAAAAATAAAAAGAAATATAATCATTGACTATCGAAGTTTTAAGACAAAATGATCTAAATGAACCTGAAAATCTTAACTCATTTTTTTGAAAATTTTGTTAAATCTCATAAAATTTTGTTATAGGCTGGGTGTAGTGGCTCATGCCTGTAATCCCAGCACTTTGGGAGGCTGAGGTGGGAGGATTGCTTGAGCCCAAGAGTTCAAGGCCAGCCTGGGCAACATAGGGAGACCTTATCTGTACAAAAAAATTTAAAAATTAGCTGGGCGTGGTGGTGCACGGATGTGGTCCCAGCTACTTGGGAGGCTGAGGTGGGGGGATCGATTGAGCCAAGGAGGTCAAGGCTACAGTGAGTTATGATCACACAACTGCACTCCAGCCTGGGTGATAGAATGAGACCCTATCTCAACAAATATAAATAAATAAATAAAATATTATAAAAATGAAACTATTTACAAGTCTAGTAGCCAATATAAAGAACTGTCATTTTGTGTTACACTCATTACATCTAGACCTACATATATATGCTTTAAAGAACACTACGGGGCCGGGTGCAGTGGCTCACGCCTGTAATCCCAGCACTTTGGGAGGCCGAGGCAGGTGGATCACTTGAGGTCAGAAGTTCAAGACCAGCTTGGCCAACATGGTGAAACCCCGTCTCTACTAGCTGGACGTGGTGGCGGGTGCCTTTAATCCCAGCTATTTGGGAGGCTGAGGCAGGAGAATCGCTTGAACCCGGGAGGCGGAGGTTGCAGTGAGCCAAGATTGCGCCATTGCACTCCAGCCTGGGCAACAGGAGCAAAACTCTGTCTCAAACAAACAAACAAACAAAAACCACTATGAACTGTGTAATATACCAGAATATTTCTCAGCTATTACAACAGTCAGAATACCATGCTAATTCTGGAGTGCCCCCAGAACTGTGAGGTGAAACACAGACATCATGACGCTCAGCGCTACCAGGTCCTTTATACTATCTGAGTAGATATACTTGACAAATAGAATAAACTCCCTTTCTTCACCGGGAAGCCCTTCCACAGCTCAAATCCTCCTAATACTCCAAAGCAGTGTCCACCTCCGAGGTCAGTGGCAGCATGGACCACCAACCTTCATGCAATTCATATTTAATTACCTTTGATTTTGAGGACACAGAGCAAGAGAAAGGGAAAAGCATTCTCTGTGGCCTCTGGATGGTTTTAATTACAAAAGTAGGTAGAGTTACAGTCACACTTTGCCACTGCTGAAAGCCAGATCCCAAGAGAACAAAGCACCTACATATTCTTCTTCTTCTTTTTTTTTTTTTTTTTTTTTTTTTTGAGACAGAGTCTCACTCCGTCTCCTAGGCTGGAGTGCAGTGGCGCAATCTGGGCTCACTGCAACCTCACTGCAACTTCTGCCTCCCGGATTCAAGCAATTCTTTTGCCTCAGCCTCCCAAATAGCTGGGATTACAGGCACCTGCCACCAAGCCACCTGGGTGGGCTTGTTGGATGAGAATGGGGCCACCCTAGGCTTAATCTGCCTGGGAGGTTGAGACTAAGAGGGAGCTGAGCTGCTCTGCATGGCAATAGGAGGACTCTAGAGGCACTTGGCTCTAGAGAGGAGGTGAAAGATGACGAAGAAAAAGGAAGGCTGTGACAATCGCATGTACAGAGAGGAGCCTCATGAACACAGCAGGACACGGAAAGTCCTTGGAGATGGGGCCCAGCCAATAATTTTCAAAGAATGGGGAGGTTGAACCTTGAATGTGGACTTGTCTCCTGCTCTGTGCTGCAATCCCTCTGCCCCACACAATCCCTTGGGTGAGTGATGGAGGAATAATAGAAGATGGTGGTGTCAAGCTCAGAATGAGGTTGTAGGAGTGAGAGGCCAGAGAGTGCCAGCGAGGGTGGAGAGGCCACAGCAGAATTGACTTTGGAGAAATGAGAGCCATCCTACTATTCTTTTCCCAGGAGAAAACAGTCCTCTGAGATGTTGGAGAGGGCTTTGGACTTCCTGCAGAACATGGGCCTCAGTTTCTCTTGCTTTGCTTTGCTTTTTAATATGAAGGAAGAGAGAGCCCTCTGGGAGAGCTGCAGACTTACAGCCATTGGATCCGGCCTCTGGGTGGGCAGGGAGGCCTCTCCCCTGGGCTGCAGCTGGACTCAGCCTCCATGCATATTCAGGTATCCACAGGGCACTAAGAGCCTCTGGATCTTCTGGACCCAGAAAAGTTTGGGTCCAGGACGGCAAACTTCATATGTTAGTTTCCCCTGTTGGCCGCCGGTTTCGAACCCTTGACCTCAAGTGATCTGCCCGCCTCGGCCTCCCAAAGTGCTGGGATTACAGGTGTGAGCCACTGCGCCCAGCCAGTAACAGTTGTTTCTACAGGATTGTACTTAACCTGCATGAATGGAGCTTGCTTTTTCACAGAATCCTAGGAAATCTCCTTGGAGTTGGGAGCAGTTGGACACATCTCTCAGTCCAACTGATGCTTACCTGGCTCGCTCCCATCTTGATGGGATGGTGTGTTTGCTTCATCTACATGAGGCAGCTCTTGCGGTGTCTGCCAAGGTCCAAGTTCTGCCCTTAGTGTTGTGCAGAGAATGTTGGTGTTTCCCCTTAGCTCCTCGAAGATAGACCAGGTGTCCTCTACCACCACTGCCACTCTTTTCTAAGAAAACCTTCCTAGGGCTTCCTTCAGTTCCCCATAATAAATGATGGGGGTTTTTTTTTTAACCCTTCTCTAACCTTGTCACCCTCTTTTGGGCCTATTTTAATGTGTGATTAGAGGAGGGGCCATCAGTCTTCTGGTTAACCACATGTAGGGTCTACTCTACTGGAGGTGATAATCCAACAACCCACCAAATTCTCCTCTTGACTTCATGTAAATTAAGTCATTGAACGTTTCCTAGATGGTGTGAAATACTCTCTCTCTCCCTCTCTCAGTCATCTAGCTAGCTCAGATGTCTTTAGATATTTTATGTTTGCTCCCTGCTGAAGCTGCATCTTCAGAGCTCCCTTTTGCTTCCTCAGCCCTTGACTGGGGCTGGGGCTGCCCCCCAGGCTTTCAGCTAAGGAGAAATCTTTCTTCTCTATCTTTGGCGATTCCAGCATCTCTGACTTGCTTAGTTCTTGGGGTAAGTGCAGAAGGGCCTTTCGACCTTGCTGTTTTGACTCTAGCACTTGACAGCAGGGACATTTGGACTCTGACATTCTGACTTCATTGTACACTCAGATTCTGTGTATTTGCCTTGGGAATTTTCCTCACACCAAGAAATCAATAAAAGCTAAGTCACTTAGCAATGAATAGTACTAGTAGAAATAATCGCTATAAATTAAACTGGCAGTAGCTAATGTAGCAAATTGTGAGGAAGATCTTTGGTTGGCTGAATAAAGCTGCAGAGGACAATATAATGACCCCAATGCAAGAAGATCGTGTTAAGTGAAAGATGCGGGAGCCTGGTGCCTCCTTCCCTACTTCTCCCAGTCCTTCACACACTAAAGCATGCCCCAGAGAGGGTGACAAGGACGGATACGAATGGAGAACCACGTCATTCATTATAAGGAACTGTAGCAAGCCCTGGGAAGATTTTACTAGAAAATTAGAGGAGACTGGGCAGGATTTTGTCCCTAAGTATTAAAAAGGGGGGCTACATTGGTAGGGCTTGGCGGGAGGGATCCCAGAGCAAAGAACTCTGGAGCCATTGAGGAGGGATGTTGACAGAAGAAAGGGCCAAGAAGAGAGACCTGGGAATGACTGTTAATGACTGTTAACGTTAAATATATATACATATATATATATATATTTTTTTTTTTTTTTTTTTTTGAGACAGGGTCTTGCTTTGTCACCCAGGCTGGAGTGCAGTGCCACAATCTTGGCTCACTGCAGACTGTTAAATATTCTAATACCACTAAATTCTTTATCTCATTCAGACCTCGTAGCAATGTAAGAGGAAGATATTATGATCATTATCCCCACTGAAGCCCAGCATGGTTGGGTGCTTGCTGGGGTCTCACTGGAAGCCACACAGCACAAACTCTGCCCAGAGTTTCATTGATTACCCTGTGTGATGTGTCATCCATTCCATTGGCCTCCCAGAGATAGCTCCACAAACTCTCAGAAAAGACTGGAATAGAGAGCTGTGCCAGTGGGCAAACCTCCCCTGTTCTAGCTGTTCTGGGACAGGGCTCAGGGCAGGGCCTGTAGACACCTGGCTTCGTCCATCCCGGGAAAACAAAGTTGGAAAATTCCTGTCTGTCCCTGCCCTGGCGGCCACATGTCCTGCCTCTGTGGCTGGGCCAGGGACAAGCACGTAGCCTTCAGGTACAGGGCTTCCTAAGTCGAGGGTTTCAGGTCGCACTGGAAAATCATTTTGCAAGCAGATGTCATAGGTCTCATCTTAGACTGGACGGCACGCAAGGTCAGCGTCAGCAGATCTGACCCTAAAAATAGGCCCTCTGTTGCCAGTTGGGGTGGCTGGGTGTGCGGCTGCTGCATGCCCCACGGACCAGAACCTCCTGACACGGCCAGGCCCTGGCACACCCAGGTAAGGCCACTGGGTGGGAAGGCCGGCACCCCTTGGGTTCACCGACGTGTTCTTTGGGGGCCTAGGTGTGGGGATTAGAAGCTCCTTTTCCACCCTGTTCCTGGTGCTGTGGGGAACAGCTGACCTCCTTCTAGTGTGAAAGGTTTCTTGCTGTCCTTTTACTAGAGACACCGTGGAATTTTCTCCATTTCCCTTTCTCCAAATCTGAACTTCAGTTCAACGACCATTTCTAAAGGATAATGGGGTGGATTAAAGCTCATCGAGCCCTTGTGAAGCATTGGATGTATTGTATCATATTCCACATTCCAGCGAGGTTCTACGTTTGTCCATTTAGCCAGTAAAGGGGGAGAAATCTCGGGGGCGAGAGAGAGAGAGGCCCTGGAGTGACTCGGATCATGTTCAGGGCAGCATCAAAGACAAGAAAGTACTTAATGCTCCAGGGATGAGAATTCTCCCTGTGTCCAGGTAACGCAAAAGCATCATTTGGACAGAGTGGCGGGTTTGGAAGCATTTCTCAGTCCTGGTGGGAGGATGGGGTTGGGGATGATGCTGCTGTGGTAGAGATGGGAGGTGGGGCTGGGTCATGAGGGATCAGAGCCATTGGACCAAGAGTGTAGGCGGCACCGCATGTGGGCAGGAGGCGGGATGGGCCTGTGTCTCAGACCTGTGTGGGCAGGAAGTGGGACGGGCCTGCGTCTCAGACACGTGTGGGCAGGAAGCGGGACGGGCCTGCGTCTCAGACCAGGGCTCTCCCATTAGACCCTGGTGCCCTTGTGCTGTGACCCCAGGGGTCCCTTCATGGGCCTGGAACCCAAGAACAGTTGGGCCCGGGGGCTCTGATTGTTCGGGAAAGTGGAAAATGCTCCAGCGAGCAGCAGGAGGGGCACGAGGAGGATGTCTGGAGAGGTTGCCACACTCATGGCTGCCAGCACCTGAGGGTCCCTGGCACTGGATATTTTTTCCGCTGCCCCCACCTTTAGCTTGTGATCCCTCCTTGTTCTTGTCATGAGAATATCATTTGGTCCCACCGACACATCCAAGGACTCTGACATTAACAAACAACACTTGAAGGGCTTCTGAGCTGAGTTCTTAACAAGGAAGGAGCGTTGGGCATGGAGGCTGGGGTGGACATGGGGTGGGTCTGGGGAGAGTTAGTGGGAGTGAAATAGGAAAGGTTCCTTTGTCCCTCTCGCAGGGCATGCGATGGGGGTGTGGCTCACTTGTTCAGTACCCAGCTGCTCAAACCTCTAGAGGAGCATACAGATGGGCAGGCTGTGGGGCTCTGACCCCATGGCAGTGTCTAGGGGTGAATGTTTACAGCTGAAGCCCCAGTGGGCATGTGTTACAGGGTGCTCTTTTAGTTTGCTGTCTATAGGCGGCTTGTGTTAACCAGCTCAATTAGACCTCCTTCCTTATCACGAGGACAGAGGGATTTCTGTATCCCGGGGTTTCTTGCCTTGGTGTAGGGGAAGAATCAGATCACATGTGGGCTTGGAGAAGAGTGCAAGGTTTTATTGAGTAGAAGTAGCTCTCAGCAGATGGGGGAGCCAGAAGGGAGACGGTTTTTCCCTGGAGTTGGGCCACTCGGTAGCCGACTCTTCTCCTCCGACCGCTCTGGTCAAACTCGGCATTGTTCCGCTGGTCGATGGCCTGCAGGCCTGCCAGTGCCTGTCGGCGTGATCTTCTGCTGGCGTGCTTTTGACAACCAGCCACTTGTGTCTTCTGCCTATGTGTTCCTCAGGACGTCCAGATGCTTGTGTGTCTCAGGTTTTTATAGGCACAGGATTGGGGCATGGCGGGCCAGGGTGGTCTTGGAAAAAACAACATTTGGGTGCAAAGGCAGGAGTGCCTGTCCTCACCTAGGTGTGTAGGGGTGGAGCCCTGGCCAGGGAACTGCCTTTCTCTCCCCAGCACTTCCGGCCCTCCTCCGGTATCAGGAGCTCACTTGGCTCTGAAGGATCTTCATGGGCAAAGGCAGATCTGTGCTGAGGGTGAGGAGAGGGCCAGTGGTCCTCTGCCATCAGACAAACTGGAGCTCTTACTGGGGACATTTCAGTCATGGCTGACACCTGGGTTGGGTGGGAACCCGGTCCTGTCTGCGGGTGGCACTCCCGTGGCTGTTGTCGACCCCACAGTAGATGAGGGGCTTAGGGGAGGCCCTGAGGCCAGGGGCTGGGCTGTGAGCATTTTCCAGCAGCCCCAGGGAGGCCCAGTTGAGTCCACCAGGGTGGGGGTGAGCAGCCTCCACCAGGCCTTCCCCACACACTGCGGCCTCGAGGCCTGGCGGTGTTTCCTGTGCTATGTGTCTGGCGCTGTTCCAAGAGCTTTCCTGACAAGCAGGAATCATTTCTTCCCCATAATTGCAACAGCTCTATGAGTGATGGACAGCACAGCCCCATTTCAGATTGGACACAGAGACACAAATAATAAGCGTTCTGCCCAAGGTCATGCAGCCTAAACAGGGGCAGAGGCCAGAACCCAGCGTGCCTCAGAGTCTGGGGGTGTAGCCCCTTTGCTCTAGTGCCCCTCAGTGGGGTAGAGGCCTGGTGGCGTCTCACTCTCCTACTCCTCTCAATCCCTAAACTCCAACCAAGGCCCCTCTCTCAGGGAGGCCCGGCCTGGAAACAGCCACTCCAGGTTCTTGGGCCAGGAGTCAGCTGTTTGTCCTCTTCGGCCTGATTTCAGAGCAGATGGTGTTTTAATCTCCTCTTCTGGTGACCATTCATGTTTCTGGGCCTACCCCTTCCACAGTAACGAGGGGGTCAGATCTCCTAGCAGCCTGACACAGCGACCAGAGGCTGACTACCTGGGGAGAGTCCTTTCTCCTACTCTCTTGCATGTCACGCAGGAGGCGATGGGCTCTGTCACCCACAGGACAATGCTCAGGCTCACACGAGCCCATCTCCTCCACCACAGCTTCCCTACCGAGACCTCCGCCCCGGCCAAACTGCTCCACCCTCCCTTTCCTATTCTCGGTTGGGAACACAACTCCCAGTACAGCTGGGAATTCCCCACCCACCCTCCAGGCCGCCTCCTTGTCCCTGCTCCCTGAAACCCTCTTTGAGCCCATGGCGGATGTGCCAAGGGCTTAGATTATCTCATTTAATTCAGCAACCAGTGAGGTGAATGTTATCCCCATTTAACAGATGAGGAAGCCAAAGCCCAGGTAGTGAGATTCCAAGGCCCATAAGAGCCGCTTGCTGCAAATTTACATGACTCTGTGCTCCACTCTGGGGAGGGAAGCATACAGAATTGAGAGGCCCAGGCATGCCCTCAGGAGCTTATACTTTGTGACCAAGAATGTAGTGAAGTATCTATTGTGGTGGGTTGGGATGTGGGGCTGCTGGGTTGAGTCCTATTTGCACCCCTTACTAGCTTGGTGTGTTGTGTCTTAACCTCCCTGACCCTCATTTTTTCATCTGTAAAGTGGAGGCAGTTATTCCCTATCTAGAACCTTTCTTTCTTTCTTTCTTTCTTTCTTTCTTTCTTTCTTTCTTTCTTTCTTTCTTTCTTTCTTTCTTTCTTTCTCTTTCTTTCTTTCTTTCTTTCCTTTCTTTCCTTTCTTTCTTTCTTTCTTTCTTTCTTTCTTTCTTTCTTTCTTTCTTTCTTTCTTTCTTTCCTTTTCTTTCTTTTCTTTCCTTTCTTTCTTTCCTTCCTTCCTTTCTTCCTTCCTTCCTTCTTTTTTTTGACAAGGTCTCACTCTGTTACCCAGGCTGGAGTGCAGTGGTGTGATCTCAGCTCACAGCAACCTCCACCTCCTGGGTTCAAGTGATTCTCATACCTCAGAATTCCTAGTATCTGGGATTACAGGCACACACCACCACACTCAGTTCATTTTTTTTTTTTTTTTTTTTTGTATTTTTAGTAGAGACAGAGTTTCACCATGTTGGCCAGACTGGTCTCAAACTCCTCATCTCAAGTGATCCGCCTGCCTCAGCCTCCCACAGTGCTGGGATTACAGGTGTGAACCGCCACGCCCAGCCACTATCTAGAAGGTTTTGAGAGTAGATAATCACTGGGCACACAATAAAAGCAACATGATCATTTCCCTGGGTCCAGCCAAGGCCTTGATTTCTCTGCGAGATTTTGTGGGTGGCAGATTTAAGAGGTGGCAGCCTTAGCCCCTTGCCTTCCCAAGGCCCAGAGCATCCCCTGTGTAGCATCTGAGACAGGACCAGTGACGAATAAGTGGCCTGGACAGGAAGTGGTGGAGCGGCAGGACCATGGTGAGGGCTGCACCTCCGGAGTCTTGCCCTTCCCCGAACAAGGAAGGCTTGTTCTGAGGTGAGGCCCAGTGGGAAATGGTTCCCGTGAAACTGCCTGTGGTGTTTCCACACATCTTCAGAGGGAGTGAAGGCCCAGCTGCTTAGGATTCAGGAACCACAGTGGGCCTGGTCAGATGTCACGGTCTGGGTCTCCAGTGCCAGAGCTCCCTCTTCCCTGGCCGCTCGAGAAAGTCCATCCCGGCCGGCTCCCTTGTCTGAGAAGGAAGCTGAGTGTGGCCTCCAGCCTCCTCAGGGCTTCCAGGAGACCCGCCTCTGCCAAACCAAGACTGGGGAAATCAATTAGAAGTTCATAAATTACCACCCCAAGCGCTTTGAAACCATTTGAAGAGTTAATCAAACAAGTTCATGACATCAACACCATCAGAGAAGGAATATTAAATTACCTTTAAAATGAAGGCTCTTCTGTATTTTTTAATAAAAGGATTTTATATTAATTCACATAATTGCCTCCTGTTAACATACTTGCCAGAATCCAAAAGAAAAAAAAATCTGTTAAACTTGGAATATGTCTGATACATTAGGAATTAAATTATAGGCCACAAAAAATTCCTGGGTTTTTGCGTCCAAGTTTTCTTTTAAAAAAAATCCACTTATTTTATTCCCTAGTTGGGATCATTTTTGTATATCTAAAATGCATAAAGACAAGCACTGACTTGTACTAAGTTAAAAATATGTACATATTTACATATGGACACTGCTGCCAAATTTCACCCCTCCCCACGTACCCCAGCAGTAGGTATTACTCTCCTAATAGAGTAATTCACCCAACCACAATAACATTTTTACTCTCCCCCTTCTTTCCAAGCATATCCAAGCCCAACTTGGGTGGTGTCATGGAAGAAACGTGGTACACAGGCACTTAAACACAGACCAGCTTTCCCCATGAGCTCCATGCTTTAGAAACATGAAAATGCAATGGATCTACACACAGGCACAGATATAGAATGCCTTCGAAGGGAGAGGAGGATTTTTCATATTTAGAAGGTTCTCACTTTGTCATCCAGGCCGGAGTGCAGTGGCATGATCATAGCTCACTGCAGCCTCAAACTCCTGGGCTCAAGCGATCCTCCCGCCTCAGCCTCCCAAGTAGCTGGGACCACAAGTGCATGCACCTCCATGGTCAGCTATTTTTTTCTCTATCTTTTGTAGAAACGGGGGTCTCATCATGTTGCCCAGGCTGGTCTTGGACTGCTGGACTCAAGCAATCCTCCCGTCTCGGCCTCTTAAAGTGCTGGGATTACAGGCCTGAGCCACTGCACCCAGCCTTTACTATATTTTAAAAGGCTAAGGTGGTAACTTTTCTGTTTCATGTATATAATTTTTAAAAATATTCTTGCAGAAGACTAGGTGCAGTGGCTCATGCCTATAATCCCAACACTTTGGGAAGCTGATGGGGGTGGATCATTTGAGGTCAGGAGTTCAAGACCAGCCTAGCCAACATGGTGAAACCCCATCTCTACTAAAAATACAAAAATTAGCTGGGCAGGATGGTGAGCACCTGTAATCCCAGCTACTCTGGAGGCTGAGGCAGGAAAATCGCTTGAACCTGGGAGGCGGAGGTTGCAGTGAGCCTAGATTGCACCATTGCACTCCAGCCTGGGCGACAGAGTGAGACTCTGTTTCAAAATAAAATAAAATAAAATATTTTCTTATAGAGACAGGATCTCATAATGTTGCCCAGGCTAGTCTTGAACTCTCGAGAGAGGAGAATTTTTTAAATGTTTATACTATAAATTGTTCTACTCAGCTAAAAACCTCTAGAAGGCAGAGAACTCCCTGGCTTAGCTCAGCACACTCCTTTCCGATCCCCTCCCATGCTGGCCTGGCCCAGCTCGACCCTACACAGGGGCATACACAGTAAAGCTTTGGAGTCAGGGCCAGGCCTAACTTCTGAGGGGAAGTCAAGGAGGGAACGATGCCACTCCTCATCCCTTCTCGTGACCCGCCAGAGCACCCCAATGTCAGCTGAGTTAGACTAAGACCAAGCTAAGCAGAGTCAATGATGCTGGCTCTGACACTGTAAGGGTTGGGGTGGGGAGGGGGGTTGCCCTCTTCATCTGAAGTCAGAGGGGAAGGAAGATCCCCCCTACGCCGAGGTGGATTTACCCCAAGCTTCGGAACTCTGCACTTGCATCAGCTGCTTCCAAGGCCCTATACCTATTTGGTTTTCTTTTACTTAAAGAAATTGAGGCCAGGTGCAGTGGCTCACGCCTGTAATCCCAGCACTTTGGGAGGCCGAGGCAGGTGGATTGCTTGAGGTCAGGAGTCCGAGACCAGCCTGGCCAACATGATGAAACCCCATCTCTACTAAAAATACAAAAATTAGCCAGGTGTGGTGGCACATGCCTATAGCCGCGTCTACTTGGGAGAGGCTGAGGCAGGAGAATTGCTTGAACCCAAGAGGCAGAGGTTGCAGTGAGCCAAGATTGCACCACTGCACTCCAGCCTGAGTGACAAAGTAAGATGCTGTCTCAAAAAAAAAGAAAAGAAAAAAGAAATTGAATAAGCTTCAAGATCCACAAAACCTAGATTCCTCCTGCTTTCTCAGGAGGCACGGGGGGCTAGGGTGACCTTCTGACACCACGGAGGCCTGACTGCTGCCATGGGCAGCCTCGGGGAGGACACAGAGCTGCCTTCGGGGGGCTCCCACTTGACAGGAGGCACTTGGTGCCACCAGAAAGATGTAAGGAGTGGAGTCAGACCTTGTCCCGAGGGCCACCTTCCTGCCTCGGCCCGGGGGTTTTGGGCGAACTTCTACTCCGTGCAGAACACTTCTAAAATAGAACTTTCATGGAATTTTGTTTTTTTCCCTCCATATGCTCAAGTAAAACATGTCTAGCACAGAAAATTTAGAAAAGATGGTTACTTTAAAAAAACAAAAATCACATATAATTTCGTCACCCTAAAACGAGCATGTAGCCAGTGTTAATATTTTGGGGAAATTTATTTTTGTACAAGAAGGGGATGGTTCTGTATTTGCTACTTCACAAACTTCTGCTTTCTCTCTCCGCCGTCGCCAGCCTCTTTCCCTTTGATTTCTTGGAGTCACCGAGAACATGGCTGTTGTGTGTAACAATTCTGTTAAAGGGTTAGGGTCCCAATGAGAGGGCTGCCACAGCTATGAGTCACTGCCAAGTTGAAGGTTGGGAACCCCCGTTCTCAGTAATCTCGTGGCTATTCCTCCCCCAGAAACTCCTCACTTGGTGGTCTCTTGCCCCAGTTGCTCCTTTCCTCAGTCCTGCCGCAGGGCCCCCTCATACTCCTTCTAGAATGTTCTAGGAAACTCAAAAGTCTCTTGCTTTATTGTACAGAACAATTTAGTTCTCTTTGTTTCACTCCACCTCTTTCTGAGCCATGCCGCAGAACTCATGTTTTTCCCATCAAAGGGATCCTCAAATAGGCCAAAGTGGCTCACACCCGTAATCCCAGTGCTTCAGGAGACTGAAATGGGAGGATCACTTGAAGCCAGAAGTTGGAGACAGGCCTGGGCACCATAGCAAGACAATCTCTACAAAAATAATAAAATAAAATAAAATAAAATAAAATAAAATAAAATAAAATAAAAATAATAGTAAATTACCTGGGTGTGGTGGCACATGCCTGCAGTCCTAGCTGCTCTAGAGGCTGAGGTGGGAGGATCCCTTGAACCTGGGAGATTGAGGCTGCAGTGAGCCATGATTGAACCACTGCACCACAGCCTGGGCAACGGAGTGAGGCCCTGTCTCTACAGAAAAAAAAAAATCCTTAAATTGTGCTTTCTGTTAAGCAAGAAGCCTGTATGTGGCTCTTCAAAATGTTAAGATGCCTGGGCGCGGTGGCTCATGCCTGTAATCCCAGTACTTTGGGAGGCCAAGGTGGGTGGATCATTTGAGGTCAGAAGTTTGAGACCAGCCTGGCCAACATGGTGAAACTCCGTCTTTACTAAAAATGCAAAAATTAGCCGGGTGTGGCGGCGGGCACCTGTAATCCCAGCTACCCTAGAGGCTGAGGCAGGAGAATTGCTTGAATCCGCGAGCTCCAGCATGGGCGAAAGAGCGAGACTCTGTCTCAGAAAAAAAAAAAGAAAAAAGATAAGCCTTCTTTCCTGACACATGCTCTCATTCCTAGGCATGGCTCCCTAGCCAATCTCTGCAGCCTCAAGGGTTCTACTTAGAGATTTTAATTTTCCCACTGAAATGAATTATGCATCTCTCCATGCCGCTTCTCCCATCTGCCACCTTAGCAAGCAAAAGAGTTCAGCTTGAGGTTTTTTGTTTGTTTGTTTGTTTGTTTAAAAAGCATTTTGCCCCTCTAGCTTTAGCTCCATTTTTGTCAAAGAAGGCACTGGAGCTCAGGGAGGATGGAACATGTAGATCTGAGGGTCTTCAGTGATTGCTGGGGCCAGTAACAGTGCCAGGTCCCAGGAGCAAGTGAGATGGGGTGGAAATCGCAAAATAGAAGTCACAAGCAGCTTCCTGCCAAGACTGTTCTGTTTGGCCAGCACAGTTTAAAAATATACACATGGTTATTTATTATAAAATATCACTATTTATTAAAAGAATCCCAAATTAGGAAACAGAAGAAAAAGTCACCCATGGTATTGACATTTTGATGTATTTTTTTCTAGTTAAAAAAGAAAACTATAAAAAGTTTTTTGCTTGTTTGGGTTTTTTTATGCATAAAGTAAAATAATGGTGTCAAATTACAGTTTCAAATTCAGATTAAAACCTTTCCTACTTGGGCAAAGGAAACCTTTAACTAAATGCAAGCCTTGCAATATAAAATTCTGAAATAAGCCAGGTGCAGTGGCTCATGCTTGTAATCCCAGCACTTTGTGGGGCTGAGGCAGGAGGATCGCTTGAGCCCAGGAGTTCAAGACCCGTTTGGGCAACATGGTGATATCCCATCTCTACAAAAAACTGTTGTTGTTGTTTTTTGTTTTTGAGACGGAGTCTCGCTCTGTCGCTAGGCTGGAGTGCAGTGGCGCGATCTTGGCTCACTGCAACCTCTGCCTCCCAGGTTCAAGCAATTCTCCTGCCTCAGCCTCCCAAGTCACTGGGACTACAGGCATGCGCCACCACACCCAGCTAAATTTTGTATTTTTAGTAGAGACAGGGTTTCACCATGTTGGCCAGGATAGTCTCAATCTCTTGACTTTGTGATCCACCTGCCTTGGCCTCCCAAAGTGCTAGGATTACAGGCGTGAGCCACCGTGCCTGGCTACAAAAAAACTTTAAAAAAAATTAGCCAGGTGTGGTGGTGCAACCTGTGGTCTCAGCTACTTGGGAGGCTGAGGCAAGAGGATATTGAGCCCAGAAGTTCGAGGCTGCAGTGAGCTGTGCCACTGCACTCCAGCCTGGGTGACAAAGTGAGACCCTATCTCAAAAAAAAAAAAAAAAAAAGTCTGAACTAGAGTCTGAGTTAATTAGGAGTCCCTGTGCTGATAGCTCTTCAAAGGCAAGGTCACTTTCATGGAAGGAAATGGCACTCCAGGCCTTAGTGGTCAAGTACTGCTCGGCCTCTTCCATCTTCTGTTATCATGGTATCTTTGTTTTTTTCTTTTCTCCTTACATTTTTATTTTTAATTGACAAATAATAATTGTATTTATGGGATACAATGTGACGTTTTGATATATGTATACTGTATCTTTCACCTTTAAATGTTTTTAAATTAGCTGTACCTTGGTTTAGTTTCCTTTAAAAGCAGACCCTGAGACTAGCGTTTGGGTGCATGTTGTTTATTTGAGAGGTGCTCCCAGGAGCACGGTGTGGCATGCAGGGAGGAGAACCAGTGAAGGATGTGTGAACGAGCAGAGTCCCACTCTGGGCAACTGGAGCTCCAACACACGGGCCAGCCTCCGGGAGACTGTGCAGGACATATTTCAAAAGTGGCCCACTCAGGGTTGAGGAAGTGGGGATGTTTATCCACCAACTCCTGCCTCTAATTGGCGACAACTTCTGGGGGATGTTAACTCCACATACTGCAGGCCTGACCAGCACAAGGACTAGAAAATGCCCTCAAGCAGGAAAACAGGCACCTGAGGTAGGAAGGCTTTTATATATAAAGAACTGTCCACTTCTGCTGCCGCGACTTGAGCTGACGAGGCACCTGTAGCCACCTGTAGTAGATCCTATCCTTGTAACAGGGCAAGGATAGCATCGATTACAGGAGCTTACATTTAAAAATCAATAGATTTCTCACAACAATCTATGAGGATCATAAAAATACCAGAAAATCTGGGCTTGCATTCCCACATGGGACAGCAAGCTGCTGCCCCCTTAATGGAGGCATATGCTCCCTAGTGTGCCACACTCCCCACCACTCCCTAATGTCTCTTGCCGGAGGCCAACAGCCAGGTTTTTGTTTGTTTACTTTTTAACACCCAACCCACTTCCTTCCTCTATGTTATCTGCCTGGCCCCTCCCTGAAGGAGCCTGAGTTTGTCACCTTTTAAGGAGGAGACAGGCTGCCATTGCATGTAGGCCAAGTCATCTCGGAGACAGCATTTGATTTCCTGGGACCAAATCTTTAAATGTGAAGCTGTAACAGGAACCTGGAGGCCTCTCTTGACAGCCTGCCCAGCTCTCATTATGACATTTAGCCTGTGATTGATATTGTGTGTGTCATTGAGACCTTGGCAGTTAATCTCTGGGTCGAATCTATGGAAACCAAACAGAACAGATTTGTCTTCCCTTCCATGTTGGCTGTGATCTGGGAAACAGATGCTCCTGGCCTCTCTGAGAATTAGAGAGTTGGGAGCCATGCAGAGAGGGTGCACACAGGCCGCCTTCAGGATTTGGAAAGGTTACAGGTCTGTGGTTTCTGGACGGTTCCACACTTTGTTCTCTTTCCCCATCAAATCTGCATGCTGGAGGATAATAGATCCCAGGGCTCACTCTGCGTGCCAAGCTCCTCGGGGTAGACCGCACCACTTCCTCTTTTGTCTGGAAATCCAGCCGGGGCTTTCAGCACAGAGACGGAGACGGGGATGGTTCCCTCCACAGTGTAATGAAGGAAGAACGGCCTCACCAAGGGTGAGGTCAGCTTCAGTGATCAACGGAGGCAGACGGAGGTTTCAGAATGGAATTGACTCTAGCATCTCCTGAAAATCACCTCTTCTGAAGCTTCCATTAACCGCAGGCAGAGTTCAAGATGGCCTAAACCACCACCTTTAGGTGTATGGTGCCCAGCTTCTACTCACTTCAAACAAGAAGAGTGGGTGCCGTGGACGGGCTGAGCTTCAGACCTTTAGACACTGTGGGCCTGAAGCAAGGAGAGCTATAACTACGTATGCTCCTAGGGGACGGAGGGGTCTGGGCTCATTTCTGTGAGAAAGACTTTTGGCCACTTCTTGAAATAATTTCTTCCTTCCTGACTGGAAACACAGCAGGCAGGCCCCAGAATAGAGTTTGGGCCTGAATGACCACCGGTGGGGGAGGGTAGCCCACCCTGTGCCTGCAGTCCCCTCACCTTTGCCCTCCTCCAAATCAGCCTGGAGACTCAGTCCTGCCTTAGCAGCTCTTGCTGAGCCCCTTGCACAGGCCTCACAGCCCTTAATCATTCCTTCACCCCTCAGTCACTCATTCACTCATTCCATTCATTCACTAAGCCACTTCCTCATCCAACCCATATCTCCTGAGTACCTCCTACGTGCCAGATACCAAGGCTACAGAGAGAAGCAACACTCAGGAGCCCCGAAGCAAGGTCCTCTCTCCTCCCAGCCTGCAGCTGCATTCTGGGCCAAAGACCGGGCCTCCCACCCCACTGGGACAGCAGGAGGCATTTTGAATGAGCGCCCTCACTGCCTTTCTCTTGACTCCGCAGCGCCCTGGCTCTCTAGCCACATCTCAGACAATTATTATCAAACTTCACTAAGCGTCAGACTCACTTGGGAGCTCATTGAGATACAGATGCCTGCGCCCCTACCCCCAGTCCAGGGTGCAGCCTGGGAATCTGTATTTTTGGTCAGTGCCAGGTGACTCTGACAGAGGTGGTCTTCAGACCACACTTTGAGAGACTTCACAGGAGGGTCCCCTTTGCTGCCCATTGCCCTCTCCACACCCCACCAGGAAGCAGGAAGTTGTTGGAGGAAGTCACAAACCCTGGCTTCCCACAATCCCTACAGACACACATGGCTAGCTCGTGATCCTTTAAGTAATCTGCTATGGACTTGGGAGAATCGAATTCCCCAAAGCAGTGGTCTCAACCCTTTCCTTTTAAATTTCTATCATGGGGAATTTCAAACACACCTGAAGAGAAACAGCAACTGGCCAGGTGTGATGGCTCACACCTGTAATCCCAACAATTTGGGAAGCTGAGGTGGGAGGATCACTTGAGCTCAGGAGTTCGAGACCAGCTTGGCCAACATAGCGAGACCTCATCTCTATTTTAAAAAAGGAAAAAAGAGAAACAGCAACTACCTTATAACCATCATCCAGCCCCAATCACCATCACTCATAGCCAGCCCATCTCATTCACACCTACATCAATACCCTACCCCAACATTATATTATTTATATTTTCCAACTATATTATTTTTGAAGCAAATATTTCAGTACGTTTTTCTAAAAGATAAGGCCCTGTGGTATAATGTAACTGTCCTCGGAATCTCCAGCAAGTTGGCTGGTAGATATAGACCTCTTTGGTGAGATGACTCCCGCCATGGTGGTGTGCTCTTCTATTCGAAGGCATATAATGTCTGATCATCTCTTTTTATTCGTACATGGTTGGCAGTTTATGCTCAGTCTCTGGATGCAGCAACTCATCAGGTGGTGTAAAATGGTGCTTCCTTCTTTATTCATTATCTGGAATACTTCTATAAAAGAACATTTCCTGTATCAACCCAGTAGTATATAGTTTGTAAAAGAGAGGAGCAATATATGCAGATTCTTCTCCTTTATCTATCCATCTTCAAAATAAGGAGCTGGTTCCCAAATATCTTCCAACCGTGCATAATTAAGTTTTGGGTTTTTTTTTTTTTTTTTGATAGGGTCTCACTGTGTTGCCCAGGCTGGAGAGCAGTGATATGATCATGGCTCAATATAGCCTTGGCCTCCTGGGCTCAAGTGGTCCTCTCACCTCAGCCTCAGCCTCCTGAGTAGCTGGGACTACAGGCATGCACCACCACACCCAGCTAATTTTTGCATTTTTTGTAGAGATGGGTTTTGTCATGTTGCTCAGGCTGGTCTTGAACTTCTGGGCTCACGCAATCTGCCCACCTCAGCCTCCCAGAGTGCTGGGATTGCAGGCATAAACCACTGCTCCTGGCCTGTTTTCAGTATTATTATTATTATTTTGAGATGGAGTTTCTCTCTTGTTGCCCAGGCTGAAGTGCAGTGGTGCGATCTCAGCTCACTGCAACCTCCGCCTCCTAGGTTCAAGCGATTCTCCTGCTTCAGCCTCCCAAGTAGCTGGGATTACAGGTACCCGCCACTACACCCGGCTAATTTTTTGTATTTTTAGTAGAGATGGGGTTTCGCCATGTTAGGCAGTCTGGTCTTGAACTCCTGACCTCAGGTGATCTGCCCACCTTGGCCTCCCAAAGTGCTGGGATTACAGGCATGAGCCACCACGCCCAGCCTTCAGTATTATTATGACCTAAGTGTTTGATGTGTTTTGATCCACTGGAATTATTGTTATTTTTCATGTTCAAATTGTTCCATTTTTGATAAGTGGGAGCTTCTTCAAGTTGTATTCTGAGTCCCTTTGACATGTTCCTAATGGTCTTTGAAGCCATGAACCCTTTCCTACATTCTCTGCATCCTGGGCCTGCCCCTCCTCACACCTCACCTCCCATCTCCCTCCCCCTCACACTAAGACCCTGTGCTACAGACAGCCTCAATTCATGATCCTCCTTATCTGTAAAATGGGGCTAATGATAGGGTATTAGGATAACCCTACCTCAGTGTTGTTAAGATTAAATGGATTTACAATCATCAAGCACTTGGAACAGTGTCTGGCACACCATAGGTGTTATATAAGTATTTGTCAAATAAAACAAATAGCATTCCCTCCCAGTCACTCACCTCCCTGGTTCTCAGTCTTCTCACCTTTTCCTCCTTCTCTCCAGTCTCAGAGCAGGAGCACAATTTCCTTTCCCAGGCTGACCATAGGTACATCATTTACTCAGCTCGGGAAACAATCACTGTCCAATTCCACTGCAAATTCCTCTCCTTGGGGACAATGGAAAGTCCTCTCCCGCATTCCACTGGCAGAGCCTAACAAGCTCTCCAAATGCACATTTCAGTCTGGAGGCACAGCTTTTTGTCTTGGGGCATGTCTTCCAATCCCCTTGGTAAGTTAACGCAGTGATGGCCAGGCTCCTAGTGTGAGAGCGTGAGCATTGCCTTCAGCTCTTCCGACAGGTTAACCCTCAGGCAGCCACGTTTCCTCCCCTCTCAAGGCTTCTGAAGTCCTGCTGATGTGTGTGTGGCCCAGACCCAGGCCCGGGCAGGTATGGCCTTGGCGATGTACTCTTTCCACTGGCTGACGGCTCCCTGCAGACACTGAGAGGGCCACGGGCCTGGAATGTCAGGGATCTTCTGGGCCTTCCTATTTTGGGTCCCAAATGGACCAAACCAGTAGGTTTCAGTCAGATAAAGGAAAAAGTAAGAACCAAAGGAGTAAAGTCTAAAGAAAGGTGGGAAGGGACTGGCTGCTTGCAGGATTTCTTAGCTCCAGAGCCCACCTTGGCCCACGTCCAAGGACCCCAGCTCTCCTACTCTAGAAAGATTGGAACATTGGGGAAGTGTCATTTAACTGCTATCATGGCCTTCCTTGTTTACCTGTGTGGCCTGGGAAGAGGAAGCGGGGGCATAGCAGGTTGGGGAAACTCTCGCCAAATTTTAAGATAAGCTTATTCCCACCTCTTTTTCTAAAGCCTATTCCCTGCCTCAGTGTCCCCTGCTAAACCCCATCCTGCTTCTCTCTCACAACCAGCTGCAGAAAGGAGAGAAAATCCCTTGGCTCTAAAATGACATCTGGAGAAGTGAAGACAAGCCTCAAGAATGCCTACTCATCTGCCAAGAGGCTGTCGCCGAAGATGGAGGAGGAAGGGGAGGAGGAGGACTACTGCACCCCTGGAGCCTTTGAGCTGGAGCGGCTCTTCTGGAAGGGCAGTCCCCAGTACACCCACGTCAACGAGGTCTGGCCCAAGCTCTACATTGGCGATGAGTAAGTGCCCAGGCCCAGGCTCGCTTGGGAGCCGGCAGCAGCCCCTCCCCAGGCCACGCCCTGCGCCACCTCCTAGCCGTGGGCTTTGGAATTTGTAGTTGTTCTGTGAGAACTCAATTAGTTAGGGCTGGGCTTATCTTCACATTACAGAAAACCTAAACAAAGGCTTAGGCAAGATAGAGGTTTATTTCTCTCTCACATATAAGCGCGGAGGGAGGTGGGCTGGGGCTGGCATGGCCACTGCAGGGTCATCAGGGACTCAGACTCCTGTGTTTCTGCGCCACTGTCCTGGGGACGTGGCTTCTTCCCTCCAGGTGCTGCAGGGTCCCAGATTGCCGCCAGGACCCCAGCCATCAACTCTAGGACCCAGACAGCAGAAGGGAAAGAAAGAGCAGAAGGGCATCTTCCCAAAGCGAAGTCCCATCCCAGACTTCCTCTGTCCCTAGCTGCAAGGGAGACTGGGAAATGTAGTCTTTTATTTTAGCTAGCTATAATACCCTCAAGAATAAAATCAGTTCTTAGGTTGATGGCGCAGGAACACATCAATATATGCCTGGAAGTATGGGAGCCTAAGTTTAGGTCACTGTCACCTCCTTTAGATTTTTATAACCACCATTCTCCACTCCCTACACAACTGAGATGCACCTACTGTAAATAATATTAATAATGATAACAACTATCCTTTCTTGAACACTGTATGCCAGGCACTGTGCTAAGCATCCTGCATGCATGATCTCATTTTACTCTCCTGATAACCCAATGATAGAGGCTAATTAATCCCATTATAAAGATAGGGAAACTGAGGCACGGAGCAGTTAAATAACCGGCCCAAGTCCCACAGCTCAGTCGGTGGCAGAGAGCTGGGATTAAAATGCAGCTCTGCCCAACCCAGAAGCTTGTTCTTAACTGCTCCTCCCTCCACTCTCCAGGACTCCAGCCATGTTCCATCTCACCACGGAGCAGATGCTGTAGGACCCCTCCATATGTTATTGTATTTATTTTCTTTTTCTTTCTTTTTTTTTTTTTCGAGACAGTCTCGCCCTGTCACCCAGGTTGAAGTGCAGGTTGGAGTGGTGTGACCTCGGCTGGTCACACCACTCCAACCTCTGCCTCCTGGGTTCAAGCAATCCTCCTGTCTCAGCCTCCCAAGTAGCTGGGATTACAGGCACCTGCCTCCACACCCGGCTACTTTTTTATTTTTAGTAGAGACAGGGTTTCACCACGTTGGCCAGGCTGTTCTCCAACTCCTGACCTCAGTTGATCTGCCCACATCAGCCTCCCAAAGTGCTGGGATTAAAGGTGTGAGCCACCGTGCCTGGTCTATGTGTGATTTAATACACATCTTGCTGCTTAATATCTAGAGATAATCGTCTAGCCATAGGAAGATCCAGGGTAAGCATCCCTTGCCTTTCGTCTTTCTTTTTTTAAATTGAAAAAGTTACAAATATGACATGCTTAATTACACTAGGTTAAATGAGGTAGAGGGTTATAAAGACAAACTGTCCCCTCTTAATTCTACCCCTGACTAACCAGTGTTAAATTTACTTGCATACTTCTACTACCTTGTGTGGGCTATTGCCAACATAAGGAAACATATACTCACATATAAAGGGTTTACTTTTTATTTTTTTTTTTGAGATGGAGTCTCCCTCTGTCACCCAGGCTGGAGTGCAGTGGCACCATCTTGACTCACTGCAACCTCCACCTCCTGGGTTCAAGCGATTCTCTTGCCTCAGCCTCCTGAGTAGCTGGGATTACAGGCATGCACCGCCACCACACCCAGCTATTTTTTTTTTTTTTTTTTGAGATGTCCCTCAGTGGTGCAATCTTGGCTCACTGCAACCTCCACCTCCCAGGTTCAAGTGATTCTCCTGTCTCAGCCTCCTGAGTAGCAGGAGTAACAGACACCTGCCACCACACCTGACTGATTTTTGTATTTTTTAGTAGAGACAGGATTTCACTGTGTTGGCCAGGCTGGTCTCCAACTCCTGAACTCAGGTGATCCACCTGCCTCAGCCTCCCAAAGTGCTGGGATTAAAGGTGTGAGCCACTGCATCCAGGCCTATATATTTTTTAAACAATTAAAAATGAATCATAGGCTGGGTGCTGTGACTCACACCTGTAATCCCAATACTTTGGGAGGCTGACGCAGGAGGATCGCCTGAGGGCAGGAGTTGGAGATTAGCCTGGGCAAAATAGTGAGATCTTGTCTATACAAAAAAACCCCACAAAAAACAAAAAGCACCAGCATGGTGGTGCACACCTGTAGTCCCAGCTACTGGGGAGGCAGGAAGATTGCTGGAGACCAGGAGAGCAATGCTGCAGTGAGCCAAGATTGTGCCACTGCACTTTAGCCTGAGGGATAGAGCAACAGTTTGTCTCCAAAACAAACAAACAAAACCCCATACTATATATACATACTGTTGTATACTTTTACTAATCCATAGTTAGCTGTGCCACAATTTACCCACAATTTCTCAGTTGTGAACATTACGGGAAGGAAGGAGAGGGGTGTACAGAAACTCTCTAAGGTTTTCTTCTTTGAATTTGGCTTCATTGAGAAATAATTCATAGACCGTAAAGTTTACCCTTTTAAAGTATACAATTCAGAGGTTTTCTTATAGTTACAGAGTTGTGCAACCATCACCACCCTCTAATTTCAGAACATTTTTGTCACCTCAAAAGGAAACCCTGTGAGTTCATGTCCTTCGTAGGGACATGGATGAAGCTGGAAACCATCATTCTCAATACATTATCACAAGGACAAAAAACCAAACACCGCATGTTCTCACTCATAGGTGGGAACTGAACAATGAGAACTCATGGACACAGAAAGGGGAACATCACACTCAGGGGACTGTTGTGGGGTGGGGGGAGGGGGGAGGGACAGCATTAGGAGATATACCTAATGCTAAATGACGAGTTAATGGGTGCAGCAAACCAACATGGCACATGGATACATATGTAACAAACCTACACATTGTGCACATGTACCCTAAAACCTAAAGTATAATAATAATAAAAAAAAGGAAACCCTGAACCCACTAAACAGTCACTCCTCATTCCCTACCTGCCTCTCAGGCCCTGGCGACCACCAATCTACTTTCTGTTTTTATAGATTTACTGATTTCTAGACATTCTATATAAATGGAATATTATAATATGTTCCTGGCTTTCTTTTACTTTGCATAATGTTTTCCAGGTTCATCCAAATTGTACTTGTATCAGTATTTTATTCCTTTTTATTGCCAATCTCCATGTGATATTTGCACGTTTCTGTAAGTCTAAAATTAGTTCAAAATAAAAAAGGCACACATATATTTTGACCCAAAACATCACTTTAAGAAATGTAATTTACAGAAATAAGAGTAGCAATAATGAGAAAATATGTGCAACAATGCTTATTATAACACTGTTTGAAGTAGCAAAAAAAAAAAAAAAAGGAGGGACTGACATCTCTAGTCTTTTAATAACAAAATATTAAATAAATGTGGTAAATATTTCCTATAATGAAAGTAATAGGCCAGGCATGGTGGCTCACTCCTGTAACCCCGTAACTTTGGGAGGCCAAGGTGGGAGGATTGCTTGAGCTCCGGAGTTTGCAACCAGCCTGAGCAATATAGCGAGACACCATCTCTACCAAAAATTTTTAAAAATTTTCTGGGCTTGGTGGCAAGTACCTATAGTCCCAGCTACTTGGGGGACTGAGGTAGGAGGATCACTTGAGCCCAGGAGGTCATGGCTACAGTGAGCTGTAATTGTGCCACTGCACTCTAGTCTGGGTGACAGAGTGAGACCCTGTCTCAAAAAAAAAAAAAAAAAGTAACATATGCTTATTGTGTAAATAGAGAAGTCTCGGTTTCCCTATTTGTAAGAGGCTAATAACCTTCCTCATAGGGCTGTATGGATTAAGTTGGGTAATGTGTGTAAAATAGTGCACTGCCTAGTACATAGGAAGTGCTCAGTAAAGTTTAGCTATGATAATAAAAAAATGATAAATGTAAGAAAGATTGCTTTCAATATCCCAAAGCAATCACCAAAGGCCATTACTTCAAAGATACTCCTATTAATATAGTAGTATATTTCCTCCTAGACTTTCCGAATATTACTTTTGGTTTTGGAATTTGCTTTTATATAATTGTAACTATAATGATTATTCATTTTCTCTTATTTCTCACATAGCATCAATCATAAACATTTTCTTTTATTACTTCTTATATATTTAATTACAATAGACATGACAGTATATCAGATGAACAGAAGAGCATTTGTTTAACTACTTCCTTATTGTTGGGCATATCAGTTATTTTTATGTTTTCACTTTTATAAACAACGCTGCAGTGGACATCTTTACACATAATGTTTTTTCTATATTTAGAATTATTTCCTTAGATCTGACCCTAGAAATGGTACAACTGAGGAAAGAGTGATGAAGATTTTAAAACTTAAACTGTCTCTGTATCTTTATCCATGCTATTCCCTTTGTCTAAAATGTCTTTCCCTGCACCTCATGTCCAAGTCCAGATCCTATGCGTTCTTCAAAGTCCATTCAAGTCACTTCTGCCATGAAGCTAGCTTCCTCCAATCCCCATAGTGAGAAGTAAGCTTTTTTTCTGTATATTATATACTGTATTTACCTTTCCTATGGCTTATAATAATAATAGCTAAGTTGTATTGAATTCTTAGGTGTTAGGTGTCATGCCTTGTGCTAGGCGTCATTTAGACTCCTCAACAACCCTATAAAGGAGGAACCATTATTATTCCCATTTTACAAATGGACAAGTCACAGCTCAGAGAGTTCATTCATTCATTCAGTCAGCCAGTAACCTTTACTGGACACCTTGCTTGGAGCTGCAGGGGAGAAAAACAAGACACTGAGGCTCAGAGAAATCAAGTGACCAGCCCAAGTTCTCACCACCAGAAAGGGGTAAAATTTATACTCAAATCCAGATGAAAAAAAAAAAAACATGGTCAGTCCAGTCAGGTACAGAAGGTATTTCAGAGTTGAGGAGGGGAGAGGGAGGAGATGTGTAGAAATGTAACAGGGAACAGAAACAGCAGTGAGTACTGGAGGGGAAGGAGCACGGGGTTTGAGTCTTGGCTCTGCCAATTACCAGTTGTGTGACCTTGGACAAATTATTTTACCTTCACCTTATATGGCAACAATAATGGGACTTATCTCACGGGGTGAAGATTAAATGAAATCAAACAAATGCTAGAGTAGTATCTGGCACGTAGTAAATGCTCAGTAAGTGCTTGGTGCTATTATGGATCTGAGAAAGATCACAGAAGACATGGAACCAGGCTCGACTTTTGAAGATGGGTAGGATTTCAAAGAACTTCCAGGCAGAGGAAGCAGGATGGGAATAGCTACAGAGGTGAGAAAAGCAGGGGGATTCATCTGGAATATAGGGGATGAATGTGGTACACTTTCAGAAGGTCTGAGATTAAGCCAAATTCTGCTGCTGTGTGGTCAGTTTCGATTAGCTGTGCTAGTCTAATAGTTCACCCCAACATTTTGGCGGCCTGCCACAGCAATGATTCTCACTCACACTGCAGTCCATGGTGGGCCAGCTCTGCTGTGCTCCCAGCCACTTTACTCTAGGACCCAGGCTGATAGAGCAGCCCTGATTTGGGATCTTGCCGGCCTTGCAGCAGAGAGAAAAGAGAGACCTAGCAAGCCATAAGCTGATACAGAAGTGACACACGCCATTTTTGCCCACATTTCACTGGCAAAAGCAAGTCCACGCCAAAGCCTCATGTCAGTGGGGCAGGAAAGTATAACTAGCACGGCCGGAGGGGCTGCAAACTTTCTAACAATAATGCCATCTGGCACAGCCTCCTGGTCAGGTGCATTGGCTTTGGGCAGGTTATTTTACCTTTTCCTCAACTTGAAGAATTATTGGCCAGGCGCGGTGGCTCACGCCTGTAATCTCAACATTTTGGGAGGCCGAGGCAGGTGGATTGCTTGAAGTCACAAGTTCGAGACCAACCTGGCCAACATGGCAAAATCCCACCTCTACTAAAAATACAAAAATTAGCCGGGTGTGGCCGGGCGCGGTGGCTCACGCCTGTAATCCCAGCACTTTGGGAGGCCGAGGCAGGCAGATCACGAGGTCAGGAGATCAAGACCATCCTGGCTAACACGGTGAAACCCTGTCTCCACTAAAAATACAAAAAAATTAGCCTGGCGTGGTGGCGGGCACCTGTAATCCCAGCTACTCGGGAGGCCGAGGTAGGAGAATGGTGTGAACCCGGGAGGTGGAGGTTGCAGTGAGCCGCGATAGCACCACTGCACTCCAGCCTGGCGACAAAGCGAAACTCCGTCTCAAAAAAAAAAAAAAAGTAATAGACAAATGCAAATATTATTGTTAACAAAAAAGAAATCTGGAAAGGTAGGCCAGGGCCAGCTCATGGAAGGGTGAATGATGGCCAAGGGACTTCATTCGGAAAACCATTGAGTGTCTGAGCAGAACTGACGTGGTCTAGTTAATTGAGTGCTAGACGATAAAATATGCTTGCCTCCTTGATGTTTGACCTTGAACTTGCTTCTTTCAACCAAGAAAATGGAAAATGCCACTGCCCTTTTAATTCAATCCAACTCTGCCTAATCGAGCCCCAATACAAGCACACACAGGTGTGTGAGACTTGCACCCCCAGCTGAGGGACGGAGCCTCAAGTCAGCATGGCGTGGTGCTTGTCCCTGATTGCTGTGACACTCACTTAACAAGGTTAATGAGACTCACAGATGCTTATTGCAAGAGCAATTAACTCCACCACCAATGCAGCCATGCAAAGGTTATAACCTGGGCTGTGAGCAGGCAAGGCTGCCTGTGTTTCTTGGTCTCTTTGCAGGGGTTGCCCAAAGCAGCCAAAAGCTCCAAGCTCGTTCCTCATGCACAAAGCCTCAGTTTTAATTTGATATTTACATTTTGGTTAGGTTTTTTCTTTCCCTAAAAGCACCTAAGATTTTTGAAAGCCCAGTACCAAGGCTCTGGAAGTGAAGGAGGTCAGGACCCAGGAGTAAGGATGGATGTCCTGGGATGGCCAAAGCTACTATCTAGCCTTGGAGCCCAGGCCAGTGACTGTTGGGCCCTCAGGGGGGCATATGTACCTCTAAGATGAAGCTCACTCTTTTCCCTGCTCCTTTCTGTGGAGAGAGGTGGAGCGGCCAAGCATCTGCTCTGGAGCCACAGTGTCTGGACTGAATACTGGTTTCTGTGTGGCCTTGGGCAAGTCACTCAAGCTTTGTGACTTTCAGCGTCTTCACCTATGTGGATTCTATGCGTTAATGCAAGCAAAACATGTCTCACAGTGCCCAATACATTCATCAAGTTTGAACTATGACAAATCAGGCAGGTTCTGGAAATTCGATTCACAGTGTATGAGGAAGGTAAAGAACAGTCACTGTGCCTTGCCACGCAGGGTCCCCCATGCTAGGAGAAGCCTTAGGAGAGAAAACAACCCTGGGTCAGATTTCTCCCATGAGATTCTATCAAGACCCAGGGCAGAGTGTTGGAAGGAGGGCCTGCCCTCCTAGGCCTTCCAGGGAGGTGACCTAAGGCCTAAGAAGGCAGCCATATCAAAGTTCCTTGGGCCTGCGGGTTTCAAAATTGCTAAAGCATTTTCTCAATCCCAGGTTAGCTCAAGGGGATTCACCAAGTGGGCTGCCTGGTAATTCCAAGTCCTCACTGCTCAGCAGCCCAGGGGAAGGGAAAGGTGGCCCTGCCACTGCAGCCTGATGAGAAAAGGCTACAAACAGGAGGGTGACATGGAGGGTGCTCACTCTGCCGGCTGAGCAGAGGGGTCGAAGGGGTGGGGCCTGGCTGGCCACCTTGCAGATATTCCTGGGGTTCCGGAGAAGTCTTCTTCACACAAGGTGTAGCCACCCACTCCCCACTCATTCCTCTAACTCAATAGGGGTCTGAATCTGCCACAAGTGGAACTGCAGGCTCAGCGTAGAGTGGAGGGCTCAAGCATGACTCAGCACAGCGTCCCAGTCCCCACTGTGTGTGGGTGGCCACCAACTATGGGTGGCCTTTGGCAAAGCATTGTATTGTTCTGGGACTCAGTTTCTTTATTTGTAAAATAAAGGATGATTTCAAAGGTTCCCTTCCAGCTCTAAAATAAAATTATTTAAGAAATGGCCTATTAAATGAATTAGGCTTTATTAGTTTCAAGCACACACTTGTTTTATTACTTTTAAGTCATTCAAATTAGATTCAAATTAGGTTAACCAAGTGTTGCCCTCCAGAGAGCCAGGGACTGGCGTCAATGATGAGATAAGAATAATTCATCACCTCTTATCAATCAGCAGTCCCTAAATGGGTGCTTCAAAAATGCTTGAGTACGCTCGAAAGCACTAAGTTTCTGTAATTTAAATATTCTCACTTTAATCTCATTCACATCTTTCATTTGCTTAGCAAAATCTTTTTTCAGTCCTTTTTTTCCCTATAGTCAGCAGGAGGGGAAATATCCTGGCTACCATCAAAGTGATTGCAAATTCCTAGGCAGGGCAGCCTCCAGTGACAAGGCTTGGCTGAAACAGGATAATTGAGAAATCTCTCTTCCCTCTCCACAACGCAGGTGTCAGAGAGCCAGTGCCAAGGTGAGGTTAAACTTCCGCTGCTCATGGAATGGTGGGGGCCCTCAGGAGCTCCTTGTTTTTGTGTAAACTACAGTTGCCTCCAAGGTCTGGTATTTGGGCTCAGATTCCTGCCAAGGCCTGCGGCCTGCCCCACCCACCCGGCCCAAGCTGGCTTTCCAGGGAACCTCTGTCTTGTCCTTTCTGCTTTTCTGCTTCTGACCGTCCGCCTCAGAAGCCAGAGGCATCTCCATGGCTGGCCTGGCGTCGAGAGCCTGGGAAGTGAAGTGAAGGCAAGTCAGTGAGCTGAGACAACTCCTTCCTTCCAAAAAGGAGGAACTAATTCCGCCTTAAGGCACCGAGCAGGGATGAAATTAACCTTCTTCTTCGAGGTGTGGGTGGCGTGGTCAGTTTAGGATGCAGCAAACACCTTCAAGGTTGCCAATTTAACATGCTGGGCGTTACCTGAAAATAACTAGGACTTCCAACTACTGAAGGCGACTGAGGCACAGCTGGGCAGCGGTCATAGGCAAGACGGTCAGGGAGAGAAGGCTGAGGCCCTGGCCTGGCCTTCTCATTCCCAGAACATGGCTTAGCAGTCAAGGCCTCAAGCAACATAAACCATCTCCTTGCATGGTTAGGCAAATGCCAAGTCCAATCACTCACACGACAGCATTTCTCAAAACCAGGCCTCCTGGGTATTCTCTTCTCTTCACCTCCACCCTTGGAGGAACAGAGTTTGGAAGAGTGGGGCAGACAGGAGATTTCCAGCAGAAGTTAAAAACCCCGAGGCCACCTTATGCCTCTACAATGGTCTCTCTTGAGAACTAAGGAAATAGCAATACAAATCATGCTATACATTTACATAGTAAATGAATATATGACTCGTTCATTACTGAAAATGTACAAAATGTAGAAAGACAAAAACAAGAAAATTTAAATTACATATAATCCCATTACCACATTTTGTCATGGGATAAGCACATTCTGACATACATCTTTCCACTGCCTTTTCCACCTGGAGTCATCTTTTAACCTCTCAAAGAAGCTTCAATATTGCATCATTCAACTTCACAAGACTCTCACAAAGAAAGTACTGCCAGTGTAATCGGTGCTGTTTAGCAAACAAAGAAAACAGAGGCTCCCAGCGGTTCTGCCGCCTCAGTTCATGCATCAGTTTCAGCTGTCAGCCCTATGTTTTCTCAGGTGCCTCAACACGGAGGAGCTTCACCATCAAGTAACAAGAACACCCAAGACACCGGAAGGCCAGTTCAATTCACTTTCCCATCAGATGAATTAACCGAGATCACATGCCAGAAATGTTCCCACTGTTTTAAAGTCCACTTTCAAGGAACGGGCACACTCAAGACTGCACGGTTAAGACTCCACTGGGTTTGGGAGGTGGAGGCAGGTGGATCACCTGAAGTCAGGAATTTGAGACCAGCCTGGCCAACATGGTGAAATCCTGTCTCTACTAAAAATACAAAAAATTAGCCAGGTGTGGTGGCAGGCACCTCTAATCCCAGCTACTTGGGAGGCTAAGCTAAGATAATCGCTTGAACCCAGAAGGTGGAGGTTGCAGTGAGCAGAGATCGCACCATTGCACTCCAGCCTGGGCAACAAGAGCAAAATTCTGTCTCAAAAACAAGAGACTCCATTGGGGAAGGTCATCATCAAGGCCACGCCCATGAAATGATGTGTGACCATGACAGTGTCACACCCATCCGAAAAAATAAGGTGTGAAATGGCAAGGTACAGCCTGTCAGCAAACAGAAGTCCATAATCAGGTGCGGGAAATGTGCGGATTCTCCACAGACATTAGAGTGTGGGGAACCGCCCCGATCATGAGGGGACTTCCTTCAATGTCCAATGTAGAGTCTGTGCAACATGGGAGCAGCCTGCTGCTGCCTGAAGGAAGCTGCGGGGGGGTTGTACAGATGTATATATTCAGGGCTTGCGCCTCCTCCCCTCTGTGCGAGAGCACACGCCTGGGAAAATGGGCTTGCTGGCACAGGCTGAGGTATTTAGGCTGACAACAGGAGGGTGACAAGGGGTCTGAACAAGTGAAATGTCAGGAGCACTGCCCAAGAAAACCGCCTCATGGAGAGGCAGCTTATCTGTCATTCCTCCAGGGTGGGGCTTTGAAGCGAGCTTCCTGGGAACAACAACTCCAGAGGGGCTGGCAGGTGTCCAGGCCAGGCCAGAGAAGCAGGAAGGGAGGGAAGGGCTTAGCTGAGGAAATTGGGCCATGCAAGAAGGAAGTCGTTTCCTCAGCCCTCCTCCAATATGGAGTCTGAATCCAGAGCTAGGCTGGAAGTTCACAGGAAGGGAGAAGAGTTCAAGAGAAGTGAGTCAAAAAGGGGATATGACTGACAGTGTTCTTCAAAAGTAAACTGCATAGGCCAGGCATGGTGGCTCACGCCTGTAATCCCAGCACTTTGGGAGGCCAAGGCAGGTGGATCACTTGAGGTCTGGAGTTCAAGACCAGCCTGACCAACATGGTGAAACCCTGTCTCTACTAAAAATACAAAAATTAGCCAGGTATGATGGCACACGCCTGTAATCTCAGCTACTCGGGAGGCTGAGGCAGGAGAATTGCTTGAACCTGGGAGGCGGAGGTTGCAGTGAGCAGTGAGCCGAGATTGCGCCACTGCACTCCAGCCTGGGCGACAGAGTGAGACTCTGTCTCAAAAAAAAAAAAAAAAAAAGTAAACTACATGATTCCAATGAACTGGGAAGAGTCAAAAAAATGTTAAAAAAAAAAAGCAAACTGCATGAGTCCAACAAATGTGTAAACGATGTCTGTCATTGCTAAAATGAATCAGTGAAAACACGATACCATTAATTGTTTTTGTCTATGAAATTGACAAAGAATACGGACTGCAATTTTTAGCAATTTTAGCAAGTTTTCTGTAGGGTAATTTAGTAACAAGTACCAAATGTATTTTAAAATGGCCATATCTGTTGACCCAGCAATTTCACTTTTAAAAATGTCTCCTACAGACATAAACAGAGGAGCGCCCAAAGAAACACATCAAAATGTTTGGTAAGAAAAAATTGGGACTTACCTATATAATGAAATAGCATGCAGTTATTGAAGTCTTATATGTTGCTATAGGAAGATGAGATGTTTACAATATATCATGTCAAAGGTTTTGAAACTTTATATATATAGTATTGTACCAAAAAAAATCTTTCTATAAAATATACAAATCTATGCATAGAGAAACAATGGGAGGTTCTTACATCAAAAGCTAACAATAGCCTTTATCTCCAGGGGAGTGGAAATACAGGTGATTTTTTTGGAGGGGGGAGTATGTTTTCTACATTCTACATTGAGCATGTGTTATTTTTGTCATGAGATGACATATTTATTATCTAAAAATTGAACAGATTGATCACATCTAGGATTGTGCCTAACCAGAAACTAAAGCTCCTGTGTCATCTAGACTCTGGAAGTACATTCTTAAATCCGCTTTTCTTTCTGAAGTCTTCTCTCCCTCAGCAGAGGCATTTATGTGGACCCAGGAGCGGGGCACACGGCCTTTTCTCCATGCCCATCACCTCAAAATGCCCCTGTGTTTCTTAGTCTCTTTTCAACATATGTGAGCAGATAATGTATCTGGCCCTGAAATTTAAAAACAAAACCAAAGCAATCTAGTGTCAGACACCACCCTCTGAGCCTGCCCCACTCCCAATAATTGCTGAGCTGGGCATCTGTCCCAGCTGGGGATTGGACGATGGGTGTCTGTGATGATGGCTCTGCCTCCCCCACAGCATCTGTGTAAGAGGCACTCCATTTATTTGCAGATTCCCATTCTGCTGTGGATGCTCTTTCAAGCCCTCAACTGAACTCTGAGTGAACGAAGCTGGGGGAAGTCCCCAGAGTGATGTGTGAGGGTACCAACTCCCCTTCCCGTCCAGGGAGCCAAGACCCTGAAAACTTGTGGTGGGCCTCAAATACCCACCAGGTCTCGGGGTCCTCACGAGCCCCTTTCTCTCCCTCAGGCACAGCCAACGTCAGCCTGGTGTGGTGGATATGGAGGTGTCAGGCAATGAGTCTTGCTGCATATCTACCCCACTCCCCCAAAGTGGCAAAGTGCAAACTGTTATTCACTCAAACTGCCACTTGATTATGTTGAAAGCCAGTTACTGAACCCAGAGAGAACAGTCTTCATGGTGGGTAGAAGAGTTAATTTTAATTCTTCCACTGAGCTCAACCTCAAAGTGAGGTTGATTGCTACTCAGCAAGATGGACCGCATTAGCGGCGGCTTTAATTGGGCGCAGATCTATGTCCCCAAAGCATAATGTTTGTTGTATACATACTTTGGGGCAAGACGAAAAATGAAAAGCAGACCTTTCTGAGGAAAAATGGAAAGCACAATGTGTCCCACAGTCAGAATGGCCACACTAAGAGCCAAGTGGAGGGGGGCTCAGTGGGACTTCCCACCTCCCCATGCCACAGTTCTGATGGGCTGTCTGCAAATGTTTCCAAATGCTCAATTCCCTTCCCAAACACTGGACACCATCATGGTTCTCATGCCAAATAAAAAGCTCCAGGAAACCAGTGAAAGACGAGCACGCCCTTGGCCGAGGGGCCATGGCATATATTTCTGGTGTGAGGCTTCCTCTTGGCCCAGGGTGTTGGTCCCTGCTAGCATCTAACATGGTCACTTCTGTCCACATGCTTTTACTAGTGACCTTGAGATGAGCCCTCAGCTGGAGTGCAATGCCAGTTTTACCCTCTTACTGGTACGGCTCCAGACCCTTGTCACGTCTTCCCTGAGCTGAAATCCTGGTCTTTGTGCTATTGAGGGAAATGTCTTCTTAAACCCAGATTGTATCACTTCTCTTTAAACACTCTCTAAAGCTCTCCTTGACTCCCAAACACAGATCTTAGCATCCAGGATCCCCACACATCAGCCAGATTGATTTTTCTTTTTCTTTCTTTTTTTTTTTTTTAAGACAGAGTCTCTCTCTGCTGCCCAGACTGAGTGGTGGTGCGATCACAGCTCACTGCAGCCTCAACCTCCCTGAGCTCAGGTGATCCTCCCACTTCAGCCTCCCCAGTAGCTGGGACTACAGGCACATGCCAGCACACCCATATCTTGTAGAGATGGGGTTTCATGATGTTGCCCAGGCTGGTCTTGAACTCCTGGTCTCAGGCCACCCTCCCGCTTTGGCCTCCCCAAAGTGCTAGGATTACAGGTGTGAGCCACCTTAAATCACATGAGGTCAGGAGCAATTGATCTTTAAAATCAGATGAGGTCTGGCCAGACTGATCTTTTAAAAAGTAAAAAATGCTTACTTCTTTCTTAAAGTCCTCTAGTGGACGTCCACCACACTTGCAATAATACTCCTTCCTATGGTGGGCAGGGCCCACCACGAACCAGCCCCTCTACCTTTCCAAACTCCTATTCCCCTTGCCACTTCAGCCACACTGGCTTCCTTCCTGTTCTCAGCACTTTTTCCCTCTGCCTGGATGAAACACTTTCTCTCCAACTCTTCCTCAGCCTTCTCATCACTCAGTCTTGGCTTAAACACCACCTCCCCACAGTGGCCTTTCCTGACTGCCTTGCCTGAAGCAGGACCACAGTCATTTTGTATCATGTCATGAAGTTTTAGGTCCTTCGGATAGCTCTCACTGCTATCTAAAATTATCTTTACTTGTTTTTATTTCCTACCCCCATTAGTATCTGACCTTCCTGAGGGACCTTCACTAACCTGTTCACTTCTTTTGTTTTTTTGAGACACAGTTTCACTCTGTCGCCCAGGCTGGAGTGCAGTGGCGTGGTCTCGGCTCACGACAACCTCCACCTCCTGGGTTCAAGCGATTCTTGTGCCTCAGCCTCCCAAGTAGCTGGGACTGCAGGCATGCGCCACCACACCCAGCTATTTTTTGTTTTTTGTTTTTGTATTATTAGTAGAGACAGGGTTTCGCCATGTTGGCCAGGCTGGTCTCGCTCCTGACCTCATGTGATTTGCCTGCCTCGGCCTCCCAAAGTGCCAGGATTATAGGCGTGAGCCATTGTGCTCGGCCCCTGTTCACTTCTTTACCATCAGCACCCAGCACAGTGCCTGGCACACAATAGATTGCAAATCATTATTTGGGGATGGATAATTGATTACAGGAAATAGACAATGCTTCCTGAAAGGCCTTCGTTGTCTCCAGCCTCCATACCTCAGGTGGTGCTGTTTCCTTGGCTTGGCCCACACTTGCCTCCTTCTTCCCCTCCATCACCAAATGTTGACACTTGTAGTGACACAGGCCTCTCCCTGCCCCACCCCACAGGCAGGAAGAACCCGTGTTTCCTCTGGCAGCCCATCTCCACTCCGGCCCCACCATGCTGCCTTCTCATCGAGTCATATTTCAGAGCCATCTACTTCAAGAGGACTTTAGTGTTCCTGGAAATTCTTGCCTAGAAAGATAAAGCTGTAGCCCATTAAATAACTTTACTGCTGGCTTCAAGAACTTCCCTGCAATTAATTCAAACAACAGATGGCTCAAAAAGCCCTCCTTCTCAGAACAATGCTCTGCCCAGCTGGGCAACAGCTCCCCAAAGCAACACTTTCCCGTTCACATCGTGCCAACGTGAATTTGTGAACTTTGCCCAATCCCAATCCAATCCTCTTATGGAAGGCCTTGCTTTAAACCATTCAGTTGAGCCTCCATCTCCAAACCCTAAAAACATCCAGCAGGTTCAGAGCAGAGGCTGGGTGAAGGCAGCCCTGATGAACAGGTTATTCTGGAGGGCTTTCAGGCGATTTGGCGGGTCCACATCTGCGACCACCGTAGAGTCCAGCACCAGGCTCCGCTGTGTATACTGAATGATGAAAGAACGAATGGACGAACGAACAGCTCAGCTTGCCTACCCCAGCCTCCACCCTGTCCTTTCTTGAGACAGCCGAGCCAGAATCACAAAACAGTGCAGGTGGCCTAGGGGACCGGGTAAGAGCAGAGCTTTGGGACTTCATTTGCAATAACTAGTCCTTATTCTGGAACTGGAATTCACGGCGGAAAGCGTGGGTGGCCCCTGAGTTTCCCGCGCGCACACAGATTTCTCTCTCCTGCGCCCAGGGCGACGGCGCTGGACCGCTATAGGCTGCAGAAGGCGGGGTTCACGCACGTGCTGAACGCGGCCCACGGCCGCTGGAACGTGGACACTGGGCCCAACTACTACCGCGACATGGACATCCAGTACCACGGCGTGGAGGCCGACGACCTGCCCACCTTCGACCTCAGTGTCTTCTTCTACCCGGCGGCAGCTTTCATCGACAGAGCGCTGCGCGACGACCACAGTAAGAGACCCGTGGCCCCGCCCCGATCCGCCCCGATCCTCCCCACCCGGACTCGCCCCGCCCCTCCCCGCCCCGACTCGCCCCGCCCGCGCCGACTCGCCCCGCCCACAGCCTAGGCCCCGCCCCGCCCCGCTAAGGCTCCGCCCCTAGCCTAGGCTCCGCCCTTAGCCCAAGGTCTCCCCGCCCGCGGCCCAGGCCGGAAGAGGGATGTGCGCGTGCGAAATCTCTGTCTGTCGCAAAGGTAGGCCACTGGGGCTGCTTGTGGCGGAGGGTAAAGGTCCGAGCCCCTGGAAGCTGTGAAGGTTTAAGGACCTGCACCACGCAGCGTGCTGCTGGTGGGGTTCGGGCCTTGATTGCAGCTCTGGGGAATGGAAATAGGGCGTAAGAAAAAAAGGCCTTTAGGTCGGAGTCTTTGCTAAAGAACATTTGCCAGCCTTCAAAAGGCAGAGGCGGTCTGGGAGCCCTCAAAGCTGGGACTGCGGCCGGAGACACTAATTGTGCCCGGGCCTGAACCCAACTAGTAGCCAAGGGCTTTGATGCCAGAAAACTCTCAGGGAGCTGACTTGAGTGGGAATCCATGGAGAGACCTTCAATTCTCCTGCCCACCAACCCAAGTTCACAGCCCACCTTCTCGCCGCCATGTCCCCAGTTACACTCAGCCTAGTGAGGCCTCCAGTAGAAAGCTGACAAGCTGGGCTTTACTGGCACGCTGTATTTGGGGTATAATTTGGGTTTTGCACCTCCAGCGTCCAAGTTTTCCCAGTGTTAATTATCCAGCTTTTAAATCACAGTGCTAGTCTTTGTGCTCAGAATACACTGTTGGCTACCCTAATCCAGCAAAGGCTACAAGGCTATTTTAGAGAGAAGGGCACAGCTTAGGGACGCATCGGGGGTAAGACAATATACAGTTATTGCTGCAGGGTGTACTTCAGTGGCATTCCACAGAGGCCAGAAGGACTTCAGCTCCCTGATCTGTGCTCTGACTTCAGCCCAATGTGTCACACACCCCTTTGTGGAGCCATCACATAATTCAGGGTATCCGGTTACTGAAAGCCTTTTTTGCCACAAGAGGTTGTGATTACAAGGCTCAGTGACTGACCAGTCTGGTGCAGGAACTTGCAACCTGGGGCTGGGCCTAGGCCAGGTCTGCTGGACAATATCAGACCTTAATGGACATTCCAAGGTGACCCTGGCCCCACAGCCAACCATAGCCACCAACAATTTGTTATTATTTTGGCTCCGAAAGCAATGTCACAATGAAAAAAATATCCTCAGAGCTAACATGCCTGTATTAGAAGAGGCCTCATTTCCAGGCCTTCCTTTTGTGAGTCTATTTATGAACCATCTTTTGTGCTGTGTACATTCTGGGTTTCCAAGCAGGATCAAAAACGCAACTGAACTGAGTCATCATCACAAGGTAAAATTTGCCTCATAGTATTTGAAGTTAACTGAAAACATATTTGACATGAAAAAAAGACTGCAACAACCTAATCCTTCAGTTTCTGTTTAATGCACTCACTTGCCATTACTATATTTTAGACCTTACCCGTCATGGAAGGGGCCTGGCAGACTTCGGAGAAGACAGGGCTGGGTTTACATTTCTGTCACACAATTTACTAACGATGTGATTTCTCTGAGCCTTGGTTTCTCCATCCGGTGATAAAAATATTTACCTTCAGAGGTTATAATGAGGATCAGTAGTAATGCACGTAAAGCGCTTAGCATAGAACCTGGTGGACAGCAGGCTCTCGGATGTATTTGATAAAGCATGGTCATACACCGTGAAGCACATAGCCATGCCAGCATGTGCACATCATCATCATAAAGTTTCCAATCCTCAAAGAAAAAAAAAAGACATTCCAACTTTGAACTGTAAGATATATGAAAGCTTGTTTTAGGTTCCTGGCACTCAATTTTAGGGTCTTCCCCCACTGCCAAATCCAGAAAGAAATCAGGCTCTCAAGTCGAAGCTTAGGCCTAGGCAGATGACAGAACATTATGAGGAGGTGTCAGGCTGCTGTGGATCATGACTTAGACCAGGTGGCACTTAGCAAACAAAGGGCCAACGGAGGAGAGTAGATACTCAGATCAGAGACTATGAGTGGGATAGAATGAATGGATGGGAGTGCCGGGACTCGACCAGATGGCTAGGGATGGGGAGCAGGACATGATCCCACTGGAGATGGCAGAGTAGGCTCTGCTCTCAGCACCTTTGCACTGGCATATCTAAAGAATTCAAGTCAGGGCTCAAACGCCTACCCTGCAGAACCACACAGAATGTAAACAAAGGAAGCTGGCTGCATGTACAGCAGAGGGGTGTGGGGAGGGGGCACTTGTGGCTAAGCAGACAGCCCTGTACCCCTTCAGAGGGGCACCTGTCACTCAGCCTCAGCTAATGCTTGTCTTGTGAGAGTCAGTGCAAATGTGGGAGATCTGACTTTTCAGAAGTCTCCAATCTGGATTATAAAATCACTCGATTTTTCGGTCTTGGCAACAGATTGAAATTTCTTAAAATGCTGCAAAGGACAGACTAAAGCAACCCAATGGCCATCGGGTTGTAACCTGTGCCCCGAGTGGCCAGAGCAACCAAACAAAATGCCCGCTAGCTCAGGAGCAGCAATGCCACAAACTTCATACCCAGTGGACGGCAGGTGCTCAGCCCACCTGCCACATGCAGTGGGTGGCCCAGTTGTGTCTAGGCAAGGGACACTGCTTGGCATTTTAGTGCCAGACCCAAGGGAAAACCAAGGGACACTGCTTGGCATTTTAGTGCCAGACCCAAGGGAAAACCAAGGGACACTGCTTGGCATTTTAGTGCTGGACCTACTTGTATGTTTCTTACACTCTCTATGTAAGCGGTGTGGATAGACAGTCTGGCCGAAAAGCAAGGCATCACCCTTTGCTTCCTCTTGTCTATGTTCTTTGTTCTCATTGAGTGGTTTCAGCCAAGTGTACACCATTCCCCCCACCCGGCTTCTCACAGCCAGTCTTTTTCACTCTTTTTGAAAAGCGTTCCTTGTGGAGCTATACTCATGGGCTGTAATCAGCCCCTGGGGCCCTCTCCCACCCCATCGCTACCCTGACTTGACCCTTTAGAAAGAACTCCCCAGGCAACCTCAGTCACTCTTAAAATATCTCAGAGATAATCCAGTCCCTGGTCCTGCCCTGACAGCTGGGCAAACAGAGGCCCAGAGAAGACAAGTGAAGTGCCCAGGGTCACAGAGCTAATCAGAGGCAGCGCCATCAGGACACCTGCCTACCAGCGGGGATTCCTTCTGTCACCGAGGCCTCACAGAAGAGTCCTCTGCCCTTATTTTGAGCACCTGGTGACTTTGCTGTATAAGAGGTCACTGAATATCATGGAGGGCGAGTCATGCCAGCTGCTTATAGGATCTGTAAAAACTGAATTTGTCACTCTTCATCAGAAAAAGAAGTACTCACAAAATACAGGAACCCCACTTGGGTTGCTTTAACTGCCCCCGATGCGGCATCCTCCGAGGTGAATTAGTGTGGTTTTAATTTAATGAAGTCTTCTAAGAAACTCCAGGGCAAATGCCACGAGGCACTAAAGATCAGATTTTAGTATCACGCTCTCCTTTTGGCTGCTCTTTCTTGTTCTTAAACAGTCCATAGTCTGCTTTTGAAGGCATCTTAAAATCTATTATGGATAAGGAAGTATGAATAAATAAATGAAGCCTGCTTTCAAGGAGGAGGTTGATTCTCTGGTGCTTCTAATAAGCTTTAACCGACCAGATTTTCACTGTTTTTTTCGTTTTTGTTTTTTTGAGATGAATCTCGCTCTGTCACCCAGGCTGGAGTGCAGCGGCGTGATCTCTACTCACTGCAACCTCCACCTCCTGGATTCAGGCGATTCTCCTCTTTCAGCCTCCCAAGTAGCTGGGAGGTGCCCACCACCACACCTGGTGAATTTTTGTATTTTTTAGTAGAGACAGGGTTTCACCACGTTGGCCAGTCTGGTCTCCAATCCCTGGCCTCAAGTGATCCATCCGCCTCGGCTTCCCAAAGTGCTGGGATTAGAGGCGTGAGCCACCACGCCCGGCCGATTTTCACTGTTTGCAGGGTCTCTTGCCCTATCTCCCTCCAGCCCCGGCAGTTCATAATACACCTTGCACCTTTTTTCTCAGAACTTCCACACACCTAGAACCTCTTGGGAAGAAGTAAGGGCTCTACCAGAATTTCTTTGCAAGTTGCTAAGAAAGGCAGGTTCCCAGATAGTGCATGAGAGATGGGCAGAGAGCATCTCTTGAAAGCAAGGAAGGAGTCTGCTTAGCAAGGAGCACACCTGGCTGGGGGGCGGGGCATGGTGCAGGGTAACAGCCTTAGCCCGTGTCTGATTTTCATGACAGAGGCCTACCTTCCAGTCACTCCTAAAAGCATGCAATTGAGGAGCAGTAGAGATTCTGAATTTGGATTTTCGTGTTTTGAGATGGAGTCTTGCTCTGTCGCCCAGGCTGGAGTGTAGTGGCGCGATCTCAGCTCACTGCAACCTCTAACTCCTGGGTTCAAGCAGTTCTCCTGCCTCAGCCTCCCGAGTAGCTGGGACTACAGGTGCACCACCACGACTGGCTAATTTTTGTGTAGAGACGGGGTTTTGCCATGTTGGCCAGGCTTTAACCACACGGACTCCAGGTGCTCTGATTGTATGTGAGAACATAAGGACCTGCAAGCATAGGTATGCACTAGCTGCTGCTATTCCTAAAGATGAACTCTGGTCAGGCATGCCTCAAGGGCTCTGACTGTAGTCATGAAGAAAAGTATCTCCAAGCATGAGAGGGGTGCTGATCTCTCCCACTGCAACAAGTGTGCTCTGGCCAGGGAGACCCTAGGAGCTCTGACAGAAGTTGGGAAATAAAAGCCCAACACAGTTATAGTGCTGGCCCCTGTGACTGTAAGAGATGTGCTCTGGCATGATGGGTCTCAGCTGATCTGACCACAAGAAGGAAAAAAAGTGTTGCCTGGACCTTGATTCTTCTCAATAGGGCTGACTCCTCCAATAGTAACAGATGTGCATTCACCCAGCTTGAACTCCCAACCTCAAGTAATCCGCCCACCTCGGCCTCCCAAAGTGCTGGGATTACAGGCGTGAGCCACCATACCCAGCCTCATGCCCTAGTCTTGGAAACAAAATTCCGCTCTTGGAGCTCCTACCGGAGCTGAGTGTCCTCTGTCCCTCCTTTTCCCCTTTCTCTCCTGCTCCCTCCACCTCCCCCTTTCCTGCCACCCCCTCCATCTCCCTTCCAATTCTTGCTCCCCTCCCCTCTGCCACTTAACAGAATTCAGGCCCCCAAAAGGCTTAATGAACTACAGCTTTCATCTGTTTCAAGTACTGAGTCATGACAGAAAGAATTACCCTGTTTTCTGGGAGAGGAAGAAACGCTTTGGTTATCAGCAGGGCTGGCCAGAGGCCCGGCAGCCTCCAGAAAGGTCTGTGGGATTTGAATGCCAGGGGTAGACATTCATCCAGCTGGACACATTCACACCCCAGGAGTGCGGTCATGCCAGGGAGAACCTGGGACCAGCCTCCCCCAGACCCGAAACAGCAATCAAGAAGTGGGTGCTTGCTTTCTGGCCACGGTGCTCAGGGGAAAGGCAGCCCAGCCACACTGTAGGAGCTCAGCAGCCATTCATTAGCACAAACAAATTGTACTAAAATCGAGTTATTTACAGGGCTATTTGCCTTCTCAACAACCCTATGAAGAAGACACCGAGAGGGTCCCCGTTCTACAGAGGCAGCTGTGGGGCACAGTGCCGAGTCACTTTCTGTGGGCTAGAGGGTGACAGTCACGATGGGAGTGGGCCCTACCTGTGCCCCCAACACCTGCCCCTCAGTGTGGGTTTTCTCCTCCCTGCTCCGTCTGCAGGTAAGATCCTGGTTCACTGCGTCATGGGCCGCAGCCGGTCAGCCACCCTGGTCCTGGCCTACCTGATGATCCACAAGGACATGACTCTGGTGGACGCCATCCAGCAAGTGGCCAAGAACCGCTGCGTCCTCCCGAACCGGGGCTTTTTGAAGCAGCTCCGGGAGCTGGACAAGCAGCTGGTGCAGCAGAGGCGACAGGCCCAGTGCCAGGATGGTGAGGAGGAGGAGGACAGCAGGGAGCTGTAGGGCCCGACTCACAGGGCCAGCAGAGGCACTTGGGGACAGAGGGGAGAGGCAGAACATAGCCCTGGCCTAGGACTCCAGAGAAGGGACGGTGAAACCGAAGCTTAACTTCTTCCAAACCATCTTGTTCAACTTCCCCATGTGTGCTGGGGACAGGGAGGACCCAGCGCTGCCCCCGGGCAGAGCCGAGCGCTCAGCCTCTCAGCAAAACGGGAGGGACGGGCTCCCCTGCTCTGGCTCACAGAGGAGCATGCCACGCCGCACAAAGTCTCCTGCTTTGGTTTTGTTTTTTTGCTGAGAAGGGAGAGGGAAAGGATTTTAAAATGTGTAGGCATTATGTTGCGATTAAACGTTTGGCTTTGTCTGAAAGGAAAGTCACCTTCTTATAAAAAGTATTTTAAAATAGAAATTGCTTTTCCAACCACAGAACGGTACCGGGCGAGCTGTGTCACAGGAGCGCCTGTGTAGCCGTGGAGGCCCCTTCCCGGGCATCCTGTATTTCTGTGGCATCCCCTGCACCCCGTTTGTCTTTTCAGCGGAACCCCTAGGCTCGCGCCACCATCTCTAGATGTGCTCCTCCAGCAGGGTGGGGAGGGGTCCTGAACCCCTGTACAGAGGCCCCTGCTTTAGGCTTCCCCCACTTTCCCAAGGGACCCAGGGCTCCTCAGACTCTTAGCCAGGGCTGCCACTACTCAGAAAAATTCAATGAATTGTGGTGAATTTGGACAAGTGGTAGTTTGATTTTCTAATTTTGGGGAAAAAAAGGGAGGAGACCCTCTCTAGCGGGGACCTCAGGGAGGCTCTTTTCATGCGGGTTCTGGTCAAAGCAACACGAGCTGCTTTTCAGTCATAGCAGAAAGTATTTGCAAATTGTTGTCTGCTATGGAATGGGACGATGGGGCAGCCAGGTAAGCTCAGGTGTGGAGTTTGTCTCCCTGAGAACTAAGCCAGGCCCGATGGCTGCATGATTTCCACTCTGAAGGAGAAAACAGCAGCAGGCATGAAGCGGATAGTGACAGCCTCCAGGGCCAGGAATCCCAAACCAGACAGAAACCAAAGAGAGTTGCTGCTGTTGGAGATGCCGGCCGTCAAGGACCAGGCATGGAAACGGCCTGGAGAAACCAGAATGTCAGAAAGGCCTTCTAGGAAAAAACGAAAAGGGGCCCGGTTCTTCAGTTTGGTTGTGGTTTTCAGCAGAATGAAAGAGGAAGTTATCGATGGGTGGAGGAGAGAGTCCAGGGCCTCAGCAGATTTGTAAGCCACCTGAGAGTCACCCTGTGACCTTTGGGGATATGCTCTGCTTTTGTGCCCCTGTGGCTGGGCCTGGCTTCCTGGGACTGCCTCGAGTCTGCTCTGAGAGTCGCCTTGGCCCAGGAGGAGCCAAGGCCCTCATGTTAACATGCAAACAGGGCTTGGGGGGACATTCCCCGGGGACTCCCTCATGGTAAGAGCACTGGTCTTCTAGTACATTTTGAAACCTGAAACATTGCAAAGGGGTCGCAAAGCAAAAAGGCAAAGATGATACAGAAATAGAAATGTGCAGTGATTGGTATATCCTGGTGCTAAGACAGAAAAGGGGGACATGTTCCCTCTGAAAGCGCAACAGTCCTGAACTGGACAGAGATTGGGTCTATCAGTCACAACTCATGAGGCTGTGAGGGAGAGAGCAATACTGGGTGTATGACGACTACGGATGATGGAATTGCTTAATGACTCATACTTGGGTGTGAGGGGACCATATTCCAGCTCTTGGGAAAGAGATGTGGGCCAAAAGGGATCCAGGGCCATAGTGGCCCCAACCTAGGCTTCCCCATCAGGATCCTGCTACCCCGGTCTGAACTCGGTTATTGCTTAGCTCTGATCTGTTCCATGTCCAGAGAGAAGCCAGTATTTCTATTTTAATGAATATTTACATTTAGATGAATTCACATCAGGGAAGATAGAGCATAGCTAGGTGCCTTGTTGGTGTTTCCTGAGCGCCCCACACCTTCCTCATGCTCTCATCTGTCTGTGGGACTCTGGGTCCTGCTGAAGGCAGCAGAAGCTGAGAATGGCAAAGTTGCGGTTTTGGTCTCTTCTAGATGACTCCTGGGAGCCAGAGGCAGGAGAAAGGAGGAACAGAAGTTTTTGCAAAAGTGTTTCAAGTCTTCAGAAGTAAGATATTAAATATTTGTTTGGTCACCAAGTGTCTATTGAGAACCTACCACATGCCAAAACCTGGGTTAGGGGCCAACAGGAAAAATGAAAATGCACATTGTGATAAAGCACAATGCAGGAAATAGGCATGGAGGTGGAGAAAAGTGGGGAAAGGGAAGAAACCCTCTTTAGGCGGGGTGGTCAAGGAAGATCTCTCTTAGACTTGAAGGCACAAACCTTCCAAATGTGCCGGAGCATTCGAGGCTGAGGAACTGCCCATCAGTGAGGCCGGAGCTGGTGGCTGAGAGTGGGAGTGGAAGGAGAGGGGCAGAGGGACTTGATTCTATTCCAGGTACACAGAAGATTCACTGAAGGGTTTTAAGCCGGGGAATGGTATGATCTGTTTCAAGATCACTCTGGAAAGATCTTTTGGCTGAAGTATGGAGAACAGGTTGTAGAGAGTTAAGACATGAGGCAAGACCAGTTAGGAGGCTGTTGACAGGAAAGGAGGAGATGGGCTGGACTGACAGCACCAGGGGATTCGTATTCAAGCGTATTTTGGAATTAACCCAGGAAATGGACGGGACCTGCCGAGATGGGGAGGGAAATGAGGGCTAACTGATCTGGTTTCTCGGCGGTGCTTTAACACTGAGATGGGGTGGACCAGAGCAGGAATGGAGGAGCGGTCGGAAATCACCAGTTCCGTTGTCATGCAGATGTACAAAAGGTGTCCCAGGTCATTTGACGTGGCATCTAAAGCTCAGAGGAATGTTCACAACTGGGGATGTAATTCCGGGTGTCACCTGCAGAGAGGTGGAATTTGAAGTCATCATACTAGATGAGATGATGAGAGAAAAGTGAGAGAACACTCCTGGCCCGAGTGTTGCAGAACATCAATGTTTATAGCTAAGCCTGGGTGGAGGAGGAAGGTTCAGGAAAGGGGACGGAGAAGGTAGAAGGAACGATGGAAACCTGGGTACAGAGAAATGGAAGGTGCTGCTTCATAATGTAACAGTACTTGTACTTTGAGTATCTAAGATTGATTGTAGACCAAGGCTTGCTCGCAGCCACAAAGGGATCTGTATTTATATAGCACTTAACAGTTTTTACAGCAACATGTATTCATTAGCCAAGCCTTTAAATCAGAGAGGTGACAAGTTAGGGCCTTTCGGAATACAGTGTCCTAGAAAAAAAGAGTTGGGATTTGGAAAGAGCTGGGTTTGTTTCAGCTCACACATTTTAGCTGGGTGAGTTTGGGTAATTAATGTAGCTTAATCTGAGCCTCAACCTCCTGATCTGTACATTGGAAAGAATGGCCCCATTTCCTGCACAGGGTGGGTGTGTGGGAGGAGTTTGTGAAAGCTTTGTGACAACATTGTGAGTCATTACTTCTAAAATAGAATGTTGGTGAGGAAGGCACCACTTGCAACTATTAAAAAGTGAGGCTGGCAACTGCCCACCACTTGGTATGACTCTTATAAATAACAGAACACAGTTAGGGTTTAAATGATGTGGCCTGTCAATAAATCTCAATCTAATGGTGTATTTCAGCTTTGATGAATCCAAGTTCCTGTTTCGCCAAATCCTTGGCGGCACATTCAGATGTGAACTGATTTTTCTAGTGAGAGTAGGTGAGGTGGAGGGCAGGGTGTTCTGAGGCCATCTCAGATCAGCAGTTTCCTTCCTATGCTAAGCCTTTCTGTTCCATCAAGGAATGTTGGGACTGGGGCCAGCGGGGAAGCTCCTAGTCCTACCTATGCTGCAGTCCTTAAGGACCCTGGGCAACCAAGGTGTCCCTGGGACTGTTCTTAGATTAAGGTTTGGCAGGTCTGGGGCAATGATCGGGACTCTTCCACAAGCTCCCTTAGAGGGCTGTTAGGCTGGCAGGGTATGGGAACCCAGACATCGCACAAACCACAAGGTGTGATTAGCAGGCCATGGCCAAAGGGAACACAGAGGGGAATCTCAGCCCCCAGAGAATCTTAACCCAAGAGGAAAGAGACAAAATATGTGACAGGTTGGAGCCCATTGGGGGCTCTGTGTAGCTTCCCGATCAGATTGCTTCCAGGCCCCAACCCCACCTCCAGGGCTCGGGCAGCCTGTTGCCCGATGTGTGGCCCACTGGGCTGCCCAGTCCTTGGCCACTCCTGAATGGACGCAGCGTTGGATTCGTGCAGGCATAGACCACCACTTCCCACTCTGAGGATGGCTGATAGGTTTCTTTTCCTACTAGCACAGCAGCTTAAATGGATCTTTTCCCCTTGTGCTGACAGCCCTTCAGACGTGTCTTCTTGGAAGCCCTCCCTCAGCTGTTACATATATTACCCCCACTGACTTTGTAGTTGAGGAAGGAAGGGACTAAAAGATAAAATCGTGACACTAAACCCAATACATTTTGTAACTGTGAAAGAAAATAATGATAAGGGTGAGAGTACAAGGCAGAACTCCACTGGGCACCCTCCATCTGCACAAGGCCTTTTATTCTGCTGTGTACGCTGTATCCCGCCTTTGCACGATTTTGGGTCCACTTGAAGGCTTATGTCTATGCTTTGTAAAACAACTAATTTTTGTGTGTATGTGTGTTGAATCAACAGTGCAAAAGCAACTTTTTTCCTCCACAGGGTAGTGACCTGCTTAACAGAGGAGTTGCGAGCACACATGTTCAGACACCTGGAGAGCTTAACGGGCTAGTTTCACACGGGTGCTAGGTCAAGCATTCATTTCTAGACTTGTTGCTCAAATAACCAAATTCAAGCAACACTCAGAACTTTCTCTGAACGCTATACTTGTGAATATTCACTTTTGGCAGGGGGTCTAAACTTTAGACTCTAAAGAAAACATACAATTAATCATTCACAACAGAGCAAAACGTTCACGCTTTTTAAAAAGAAAACCATTTTTCAAATATACAATCCCAAATTGGGTGCTTTTTTGGTATGAATCTTTATAAAAAGGAAGTTTGCTACCCTGGTGCGAGGCTCGGAGGGGTGTTTCTACAGACAGTGCGAGTGAGGCAGCTGGATATTTGTGCGGGATCTCTTTGCAAATGAAGATCAAAGTCCAAAAGAAAAAAACAATTTCACTTTATTTTAAAGACAATGATTGGCATACAGAAGGTATGCACTCGCATAAAATAAACTTTCATGAAAAGCATTAAAATCCATTATAAATTAATTTATTAAATAGGTATTTGGTATATGTGATGGTTTTATTAGATATTACTCTTATTTATTGCCAACCCCTCCCCCAAAGTCAAAACAAATCAGAAAATCCCATAACTCCAATTTACACTAAATAATTTATTTTCCCAAAATGTGTATGTGTTCTGAGGCGTGACACATGATACAGTTCCATTGGTCATTCTCTATCAATCATAATATGACAGGACACAAGAGGCTAAAAATGGCTCATCATAATTTATTTTATGTTAAAATGTACAGCTTTTTTTTGTTTGTTTTTTGTTTTTTTGAAGTGACTGACTAAAAAGAGAACAGATAAATACAAGAGTGTCGCTGGATCCTATTTTATACAAGGATTACGCCTCTCCTGCTTGGCCCTTACTGTCACCCTGTACAGGTACAAAGGCTACAAAAAAGGAAGCAATATAAACAGACACAAATAACTTTTTTGCTTTTTTACATGCGATTTGTAAGCTTAGTTTGAGCTATTCACAAGCTACTTTTCTATTTTTCCTTAAAAAATAACTCCAATATTTTATAAAGATAGAAAAATCTACAGATGGAATGAAAATGTAAAGTTAGAGGCATTTCCATAAAATAGCAACTTTACACCAAATTCACTATTTTTTTTTAAATCCTGCCAAGTATTTGGACATATATGAAATGTTTCAAAACCTGACAGATAAACACTGAGATATGCTTCATTCAATAAACAGAAGTCTGCATTTATAAAACAGAAAGCTGCCTTTTTTCCCCAAAGAAATCTGTCACCAAAATGGAAAAGGGTCTCAACTTTACACCAAACATTTAGCAATAAAACCCTTTTGACTAACCAAATGGGAATAGCTTTTATAGCTCTTTACAGTTTTATAATTAACAAAAATATAGTTTTTTTTAAAACCCTCAAATTAGGGCACCCTAATCAAGGCAAAAAACTTAAGAAATGGCTTACTGTTAGCACAACACTTGTACAGTACTACAAAATGCACTGTCACTAACAAAGACATTAGCGGCATGCTGAAGTGTCACCTTAAACAAAATATACAATAACTGAAATGCTAAAGGCATTTACATGGAGTGGACAGGGAAGGGAAAAAAAAAAAGCTCTAGGTTCAATATTAAAACAGATAATTTTGGGGGGGGGGCTTGATATCCACATTGTTTAACAGAAGCAGGCACAACAAGTGGCTGCCTCCAAATTGTAGTCCAAAGAGAGGCCTTCCTTTGCAGAGAATTTTATATAAAAGTAACAGAAATGAAGGTACCAAAAAAAAGAAAAAAGAAAAAGGAAAAAAAGAAAAACAACTTGTATAAGGCTTTCTGCTGCATACAGCTTTTTTTTTTTTTTTTAAATAAATGGTGCCAACAAATGTTTTTGCATTCACACCAATTGCTGGTTTTGAAATCGTACTCTTCAAAGGTATTTGTGCAGATCAATCCAATAGTGATGCCCCGTAGGTTTTGTGGACTGCCCACCTTGTCTACCTTCTCATGTAGGAGCCATTGAGAGACTGTTTGGACATGCCTGTGTTCATGTAGCCGTGATGTCCGGGGGCCGTGTACATCATGTTACCGTGGGGTGGGGTCTGCATTGGCTGCTGGGCATATGGCTGGGTGCCCATCATGCCCATCTGCATCTGCATAGGGTATTGGGGTGTTTGATTCATATAGCCATGATTGCTGTGGTAGCCACTGTTCATCATTGGCTGGGACATGCTGTACCCATTCATGGCGTTGAGAGTGTTCATGTTCATGTTCACAGAGTTGACATTGTAGGCTGGGGCTGGCATCAGGTTCACACTCATGTTCATGCCTCTTTGCATCGTTAAAGTCCGTGCAGGACCCTGCATGGCCACAGTCTGGGAGCGCCCATAGATTTGTGACTGATGGGTGGCAGCGGCTGGTGACAGAGACGCTGACTTGGTTCTCATGGAGACGTGGCCCTTGCTGGCAATCTGGGTTTGCAGTCTTTGGCTGTGAGAGATGCCAATATTTGATGCAGCCATGTTCCGCTGCAAAAGAGGCGGCGGCAGATTCATTGGAGGAGGAGTCAGGTTGGGGGGTGGGGTCATGGTAGCTTGTGCTTGGGGTCCCCCAGGGACGGAGTGTGGAGACTGAGAAAGCTGAACAAGCCCTGTGTTACTTAATGGTGTGGACAAAGAGGCACTGTTTGCATAGGAAGTCACAGCAGCGGAATGGCTGTAAGGCAATGAATGATCAATAAGTGTATTAGTTAACTGCTGCAGTTTGGCAAGGCTGAAGGTGGCTGATGGCTGTGGGTAATGCCCAGCCCCAAAATCACTCTGACCCATTCGCTCGTATAAGCCAATGTTGGCGTTGCCCGTCTCAGGGATTTCAGCCAGCTGCATGGGTGGGGTGAAGTTAGCAGCCATGCTGCACTGAGCCAGCTGCTGGCTGCTGCTCGGAGGCCTCTCCACCACACAGCCTTGAGGAGACTTGACGCTGCAGGTCGGAGGGGAGCTGATGCTGGTTTGCTGCAGCATGCTGCAGCTCCCGCTGATGTTGGACATCTGCTGGGTGACAGCACAGCTGCTCTGTGTCAGACTGCTGGAGGTGAGGTTGCTATAGGAGCAGCTGTTCTGTGAAGAGCCGTTTCCACAGATGCTGCCTCCCATAGTAGAATCGTAGCTGCTTGGGTTTTCGTAGTTCTCAGTTGTGCTCTCGATACTGCCCAGGTCACTAAATCCACTGTCTACGACTTGCTGTGAATGATCTGAAACTGATGGGACATCCATCATGGGACTGGTTTCCATGTTCTGCAGAGATGGCACTGAGATGGCACTTTGATCTGGGCTGATTTGGGCATAGCTGTTTTCCAGAGCAGGGACACTTGGGCTGTTGACAGAACGTACGGACTGGCCAGGATGGGAGTGGACGGATGAAACCGGGCTACTGTGGTCCGACTGTTGGCAATCGTCGAGCGTGGCGGCAATCTGTGGACTTTGGTCTGCACGGGTGTAGTTCTGTAGGCTTCTACAGGCCTCTTGAGTCTCGGCACAATCCTGAAAGGTGTCGTCCTGTTCGCTGCTCTCCTGGGTCAAAGACTGAACTGCCTGGACGGTCTCAGAGTCTATTTCCATGGTTGCTGGGTTTCCCTCTTTGAACTCTGTATCGACTTCTTTGCTGTTCTTTTGGTCCTGCGTCTGTGCCTGTTCTCCTGGGGGTGGCTCCTCGTCAGATTCAGGTACAGCTTCAGGGTCCCCAGCAAGCTCCTTGGGCTCACTGTTACAAGAAGCTGTCAGGTCGACGCCACAGTCCACTAAGACCTCTGGGTTTGAGTGACCAGGCTGCACATTAAGGTCTAAAAAAGCCTCCTGGTTTTCCAGTACTTCTTTGAAGCTTTCTCTGGGCAGCTCTTCCTTCTCCACTTCGGCAGACTCCATGTGGCTGTCATCCTCGTCATCGGCATCATGGTCCTCGTTGTGAGATGGCTCTTCATCCTCTTCCTCCTCCTCTTCGTGATCATCCAAACGTGCAGAGTCTTCTTTTTCCGTGGAGATTTCTGGTTCCTCTTTTTCTTGGCTTTTAGCATCATCTGGATCTTTTTCTACATTTCCTCCTCCTCCTTCTTCTTCTTCCCCTTCCTCTTCTTCCTCTTCTTCCTCTTCCTCCTCCTCCTCCTCCTCCTCCTCTTCCTCAGGTTTGATGAGATCATCTTCCGGTTTTTCACCTGGTGATGTGTTTGGACTTACAGGGGCACATGTTTCTTCCCTTCTGTTTTCCTCTTGAGGCAGCAGGGCTTCCCCAGTTTCCTTGACCTCCTCCTCAATCCTGATGGGACTGGGGCTGGTTTTGCCTTCTGAAGTCTCCTTCTGTTCTTCCACTGTTACCTGCTCATCAGGCTCCATGGGTGTTTCTGGCGGGGTGTACAAATTCAGTTTAAATCCGGTCTTCCTCTCTTTGTTTTGCCTCCACTTAGATAGACCTCGCTTTGTACCTTTTGGCCACACTTGTTTGCACTTTAGAGGTTCAGGATTGTCTTTACTGCCTTCTTTCAAGTTACTTGAATCATCATTCGTATTGTCTTAGTGAAGAGACAAAAAGGGGAAGGAAGAAAAACAGTCTTAGAAAGCATAACCATGGGCAACTTAAATTCATTCCTCTAAATTAATTAGCAAACACTGCTTTCAATTTGGCATGTTAAGAGTTGATGGTAAAGACATAATCAAGGCTAATGTGTAATAATATTGTGGTATAAACCAAGTAAATAACCTAGGCCTGGGAAAGTAACATATTGGGAACACATGGATATAGGCAATGCTAATATGCTTATTTGAGTTTAATGAACAAGACAGTCTCTGATGCAAAAGCCTAGACTTCCACAATGTAAAAAAAATAAATCAATTTGAACATTTACAAATTAGGAAATATAGGGGAAAGGAATTAATGCTAGCTTATATACAAATCATTACTGCCCTGGAAAAATGACTAGAAGCCTTAACTCTCATATCTACCTAGAGAAAGTAAACCTCTGTTTGTGGACATTTATAGGATGTAAATGATCTTGGATGACATGATTTATTTACTTTGATTTGAATGTTCTCTCTGGCATAAAAATAAGCTGTGTACCTCTGAAACAAATCAGTAAATAACTAAATACCCAAAACAAATGCATTTGTAATCATCATTATTAGGATCATCATTTTTGCATGATACAAACTACAATGTAATTACTAGCAAATTCCTGAACATGTAAAATACAGGTATTCTTTTTAACGCTAATTCTGTCCACACTGAATTCTGGATCAGTATGTTGCTGATGTAAGGTTTGCATATTAAAGACACTTAGAAACAAACCATAATTGTGAAGTTCCTTTCAGTTCAGGTGAGCTTATTTTTACTGAACCTATAGGCACATGTGAATATAAATATAAATATGTACATATTTATATAAGCAGATGAATAGCTATATACATATTAATAAATATATATTAATAAATATAGGCATGAAGCACCCAAGTATTCTTACGATCTTTAGATTACACCAATCTTCTAGAATCAGTGGTCAATTTAAAGGAAAAGCTTTTTATGTAGAACAATAGTCTTATTAGAAGCTCTATTTTGCAGAATAAAAATAAGATCTCACAATCATCATAAAACAGATATGAGTTCTAGTCCAACTGGTGGATAGCACAGTAAGCACTGGCTGATTTAGGTAATAAAAGGATTATAGATAAACTTACCTGCAAGTATTACATTCAAACTGACCAGCTGAAAAGAACACATATGTGATGCAGAATGGTTCCTTGAGAAGTGCCGAGTACCATGCCCAAGTTAAGAGTCATCTCAGGACATTTCTATGGTAACAGCCATGCCAGTACCCCCGGATTCCACATTCTTTTTATTTTTGAGACGGAGTCTTGCTCTGTCGCCCAGGCTGGAGTGCAGTGGCATGATCTCGGCTCACTGGAACCTCTGTCTCCCGGGTTCAAGCGATTCTCCTGCCTCAGCCTCCCAAGTAGCTGGGACTACAGGCGTGCATCACTATGCCCGGCTAATTTTTTTGTACTTTTGGTAGAGATGGGGTTTCACCATGTTGGCCAGGCTGGTCTTGAACTCCTGACCTCAGGTGATCTGCCTGCCTCAGCCACCCAAAGTGCTGGGATTACAGGCATGAGCCACCATGCCTGGCTGGATTCTGCATTCTTATTCTACATGCTACTGGACCTACCAGTTTTTGTTGGAACACCTCCCAAAATCAGAAGATGAGTTTTCTGACAATTATTTTTAAGAAAGAAGGACATCCTGAAAGGAATCAGGCATAATATGAGAAGACAGGCAAGAAGGGGAAATAAAGCTCATTCTCACACACAAAATGATCACTCACCACAGTTTGTTGTTATTTGTTTAAAAAAAAAAAAAACCCCAAAGAATAAGGCTTGGTTTCTCTATACGCAGAGTAAGAAGTCATTCCTTCAGCAAAATACTGTATGCAGGAATAGCATTTCTGTGAACTAAGAAAGTCAAGAAGATGCTTGCATATGTTCTTAAAACTGTGGCTTTTCAAAAGCTAGAGTGATCCTGTGGTTCCCAGGGAAATGAGATGGCCTGTTCCCCAGATTAGAGTAAGTTCTGAATAGAGTCATCTCGGCCAGGGAACAGAGTATACCATAAACCCTCATGATTCAGCTGGGAGCACACATTCTCAACCTGACAGGCAAGGATGGGTGCTTTTAAAGATGATTCACTGGTGTTCAGTATATTTTTTAGAGGATGGGATAGAGGTGTCCCTGTCAATTTAAAAGGAAAGTCAGTTTACTGATTTCTATGTTATGCAATATTATCAAAGCTAATATTGATGTGTGGGTAAGTTTAGATGGTTCTTTTTTTTTTTTTTGAGAAAGGGTCTCATTCTGTCACCCAGGCTGAACTGCAGTGGCACGATCATGGCTCACCCTGAGCTCAGGTGATCCTCCCACCTCAGCCTCCCAAGTAGCTGGGACTATAGGCATACACCACCACTCCTGACTAATTTTTGTGTCTTTTGTAGAGATGGGATTTTGCCATGTTGCTCAGGCTGGTCTCAAACTCCTGGGCTCAAGTGATCCACCTGCCTCAGTCTCCAAAAGTGCTGAGACTACAGGTGCACACCACTGCCATTTTTGTATTTTTTTGTATTTTTTGTAAAGAAGGGGCTTTGCCATGTGCCTAGGTTGGTCTCAAACTCCCGGGCTCAAGTGATCCACCTGCCTCAGCCTCCCAAAGTGCTGGGATTACAGGTGTGAGCCATCATGCCCAGCTTAGTTTAGATGAATCTTTATAGTAGTATATACTACGACACTACTGATTATAAGATGTACTATTGATTTACTAATATTTGTTTTCTAGGAAAAAAAGAAACGATTCCATTCAATGCTTACATTGATGATAATAATATATACCTTGATTTCAGAAATAACTAAATGTGAAAAAAAAGTACATATTAGAATCAAAGAAATGTAATGTGTTTCTTACCAACAGGCTTCAAAGCTTTTGGGGATAAGCCAATTTCTGGTAAGTAAGATGAACCCACCTAGAGGAATGTTCTGGCCTTAGAAGTTGTTTAACATAAAATCCAATTCCAGGAATAAGGGAGAGAAGCTTGTAAGGATGGGAAAGGGCAGATGGGCACTTGCTCCAGGTGCATCAGCACCACTTCCCAGGTGCCTCTGGACATCACGCCAGAGGCCTGCTCTTTGGGACCCAGTCAGATACAGACATTCTCAAGGGTAAGGTTTTTATCATTCCTCTACTTACTTCTACAAGGGTCAGCATTCTTGAAGCAATGATTGTCTTTGCCTTCCTCTTCCTCTGTTTGTCTTTTCTTCCCAGGCTGATGTTGGAATGCTTTTCTCAGGACTGGCTTCCTGCCATCTTCCTCCACTTCAATCTCACAGGTAGGCTCCAGCTGTGGCATTGGCCTCTCTTCATCTGAGTTGTCGAAGGGCTCATTCAGTACTTCTGTCGTCTCTGAAATGGTCTCTGTTGTTACACTGCTGTTGATCCTCCTGCGTTTACGACCCCTTTTCTTCTTTAGTACAAAAGGCCTCTGAAATTAATTCCAAACATAACACATAAGAGCTCATGAGAAATTAAATGGTTGAGTCGATATGCAGTAGACATGTACTGAACACGTGTCTGAGAATCTTACACGTAGAGACTTCTGTAATGCCTTTGTACTTAACCTTCCATTTGATGTCTAACATCCCTCTCGGGCTCCAACTACACAGGCAAGTGTTTTCCAAATAAAACAGCTGTTTACTCAAGCAGATGCTTTGAGAGGGAACATCCTAGCAGCTTGACTGGAGATTTTAGAAACTAAGCTTTGCTTTTCTAGCATATATTTTTCCAATGGTACTTGCTGGCTTCAATATTCCTCACATCACAGACATTTAAGGTCATCACAGACATTTAAGGTCATCACAGACTCTAATGTCTTTATAAATGGTGCCATAATTAACTAGCCACTGGGTTAACCCATTTAATACTTGATAACTTTTGAAGGAGCACCCACTATATGGACAGCACTGGGAAATATGATACAAGACCAATCTACTTTTTCTCATTCCATAGGACTTCAGGAGCTATGAAAAGGAAAGGAAAGGTACTTGAAGAAAGGAATACTGTTTAAAATGTTAACAGAGTCAAGTATTGGTGGCTGCTAAGATGTGAGCAACTGATAACCTGGCAAAATATTTTAACAGAAGGCATCTAAAAATGTTAAAGACATGCCAGATGTCTTATTTGTATGATATAAAAATATTTTTTTCTTTTATTTTTCTTTTTTGTACAGACAGGGCTTTGCCATGTTGCCTAGGCTGGTCTCGAACTCCTGAGCTCAAGTGGTCCACCCGCCTTGGCCTCCCAGAGTGCTGGGATTATAGGTGTGAGCCACCGCACCTGGCCTAAAAATATTTTTTCTGTTTGCACTAAAGATTGGCACAAATGACCCTCCATAATTGTAATTATAAAATATTTTTCCCCCAGCAAAAAAGTTTTTAATGACACAAAATTCAAATAGAGGAATAGCAGGAATTGCTGCTAAGATGTAATTGTTGCCCCCCAAATTAGTGAAAAGACACTGCAAAGAAAGGTTCAATATGCTTGGTTAAAAGCTAACCTTCACGTAAACTGTATTCAATAATTGTTATTATTATTTTTAAAATATTTATTTATTTTTTATAGAGACAGTCTTGCTTTGTTGCCCAGGCTGGTCTTGAACTCCTGAGCTCAAATGATCCTCCTGCCTCAGCTTCCCAAAGTGTGGGGATTATAGGTGTAAGCCACTGTGTCTGGCCTCCAAGAATTCTTGTGTCTTACTTTTGTTAACGCTCTGAATGCTCACTGAAGCACACACGTAGCGGGTTAATCATATTCTATAATTTAACATTTATGGTTATTATTCCCCCCAGTCTGCCTGCCCTCTTTAATCCACGAGAATTTTCCCTAATATGAGGGAAGCCAAGGTAGAGAACTGGTTTTCTTCAGGTTGAGTCCAGTTCAGATCATGCCTTGGATGATTCTGGTTTTTGATAGTTTTAGAACAAGTTTCTTTTATTATATATACAACACATGAATACACACTCCTCCTAAGAAATGGAAACATTATTCTTAAGCCTGAAGTCTACTTTGTGGGATGCTCCTTTCTACCACCTCCCCATGGAGACCCTTCCAGAAGACTGCCAGGCCTAGAAGAGCGCTGAGCTGGGAGTTAGAACAGCAAGTTCCCTAACAGATGCCACATTGGATGGCCTTGGGGCAGAGCCTTAGCTTGTATTGTGATATCTCTATCAGTCTTGGCTCTCCTCTATGTCCCAGATAGATACTGAAGACAAAGATATCAGATCTGGGTGAGCAGTTACCTAAAAACAAAGTCAATTCTTTACTTTCTGTACCATTGGAGATGATATGGTCTATCTAGAGACACCACTGGGCTACTAAGATCTGAGAAGATTCAGTAATGCGCAGTAGGCCACAAATGCAAAATATCACCATCAAAATCAAGGGCCTAAAATGCTTTCTAACAATTCTGTGCCAAGAACAAGAGAAGGAAACAGCATGAAGAGCACTGGGCTTGGAGTCTGTTTTGTTTTGAGACAGAGTTTCACTCTTGTTGCCCAGGCTGGAGTGCAATGGTGCGATCTCGGCTTACTGCAACCTCTGCCTCCCTGGGTTCTCCTGCCTCAGCCTCCCAAGTAGCTGGGATTACAGGCGCGTGCTACCATGCCTGGCTAATTTTTTGTATTTTTAGCAGAGACGGGATTTCAACACGTTAGCCAGGCTGGTCTCGAACTCCTGACCTCAGGTGATCTGCCCACCTCGGCCTCCCAAAGTGCTGGGATTATAGGCGTGAGCCACTGCGCCCAACCCAGGCTTAGAGTCTTGAGCACGCATTTGGGTCTGCTTCCATCTCTAATGAGTCATATGACCTTAGAGAAGTCTCCTGGCCTCTAGGTCTTGGAGGGTGGTTTAAGGTCTCTGGGGCCCCTTTCTGTTGTCATAAACCTCAGTTACTCTACTCCTGAAGACCAGCAGGTGGCAGCGACTACTAGACTAGGAGGCTGGCCTGTCCCTGGTTTCCTGTCACAGCACTAACAAACCTCAAAAGTAAACATAATCATGACTGTGAGATAAACGATTATGATATATGATCAGCGGGACTGGGTACACATAAACTACGACTAAAGAACAGAGAGTGAAACAAATACTAATAGACAGAATGTCTGCAATGACAAATAAGATTTGATTGAAGGCGACTCACAGAAAATCTAAACAGACACCTACCTTTCTCTTTATGGCAACTGACTGTGGTTTCGTCAATCTTGGGGGAGAGCTTTGAATATTTTCTTCTTCTTCTTCTTCCTCTTCTTCCTCCTCTTCATCCTCTTCCTCTTCTTCCTCATCCTCCTCTTCCTCCTCCTCCTCGTCCTCCTCGTCCTCTTCTTCTTCACTGCTCTCTTTAGACAGCTCCAGCAGCTGCCCTCGCTCCCCTGTGACTGGCCGGCTCTCCGGGGAATGCAAATATTTATTTTTTGATTGTACTTTTGCAGGTGATTGCCTACTGTTAGCTCTAGTTGACAGGATTTCTTGTTCCTCCTTCTCCCAGCAGCTAGCTTGTTCCATTAGCCGCTCAGCCTAAGTGGGGAGGGTAAAAATGGTGGCCAGTGAGAGGGCAGTTACACAGCCAGAGCCTCTGAGGATCAATGGCAAAGTGTCTCTAAGTCAGTTCTGATCAGGACAGCCAGCCAGCCAAGCACATTCCAGCTGCCTCATCTCAGGAACCTTTTGCATCAGTTAGGATAACAAATCAAAGAAGATTGGGTTTCATGGGATATTTAGCAGTATTAATGATGCAGCGAATTGATTTGAGTCCTTTATCACTACATTACATGCTCACTGGCATGGAGCACTTTAAGCAAGTTCATAAACACAAAGAATCGATTGACACTGCAGCCTTGGAGCTCAGCACCGAATTTGATCTGATTACATGCTCTCAGCAGTGAAAAATGCTGCTTTGTAATCAATGATAAATGTTTCATTTTTCATACTCAATTCAATAAAATTATCATGTCTTACCATGCAACCTCAGTTAGGATAAATTAGTGCCATATCATTTCACATGCTATCTCTACATAACCAAGCTTTTGACAACGATCTTAATGACTTTCTTAGCTTAAGAATGCTACAAGATCGAAGTTACACAACTTAGGATGATAAAGACAATCATTACCTCTTTCTCAGCTTCTCGCTCTTCTTCAGACACTGCAGCATTAGAAATTAAAATTGGGGTCCACCTCAGACTGTCTGGATCAAGTTCATTGGCTCTGGAACAGGTTTTCAGCTTTTCCATGTGGCTCAATATCAACTTTTCCCGTCTAATGATGACAAACCTGTAATGTGATAAGGCAGAACAAGATGTAATCACAAGCTGAAATTTCACTTCAGCTTCACATACGGACATATGCTAGCACTAATGTTATCTGGGTTAGGAAAAATCAGAAAGCATCTCAATGAGAGGGTACAGAACACTGGAATCCAACCAGCAAAAAAGTGTCATTTCATGTGTTATTTTTAGGAGAAAAGGTTTGATAATACTGTTAGGGAACCTCAATCTTTAACTGGAATGAATGCACCTATCTCCAGGGACCCTTTCTGGTGTGGGATGCCTGAGCCACGGAGCTGCCCAGGGTCCCAGGACTCACCTGCCATCTCTCTTGTCGATCATGTGGAGGTGCTGCAGAGTGGTGGCAATGTCATGTGGGCACATGCCCGTCGCTCTGCTAATTGCTTTGATGCTGATGTGCCTCTCATGGTGGTGGTAGAGATACTCCAAGATGACGCTCTTCCAATATGCCAGGTAGGAGAGACGGCCCAGATCGGAGAGAGGCTTTTCAGGAGACCCTGCTTGGCCTTCTCTTCTAGAAAGCAAATAGCCTAGGGCAGAAAAAATAAATGGGCATTCCTCACTGTGGCATTCCCAGAGCTTAGAACAGGAGCCACTAGAAATAATATGAGTAGTGACAAGGTAAAAACATCACAACACAGAAGTGCATTTGCTTTAGCAACGTAGCCTCTTCCCAGTTACAGTGATTTGATCTCCGTGAAGTTTATGCTCCTGAATCTTTGACAGTGGCACTCTAAGTCAATTCACGCAGCTAGCAGCAGCATTCCAAACACATATTGTGGCATATTTAACAAAGTCTAAAAGCTATGGTTGAAGACATTACTCCTGCTAAGTCTCAACATCTAAGTCTCCCACAGCTTTAGATTCTTTCAAAAACGAAATGTCAGGCACTTACTCAGAAATCCTGTCAAGGGACCACCCCCAACATTAATGGGCAAGTTGTTTTCCACAGGAAGGACCTAATGACCATTTGACAGCTGGGTCTTAATAAAAAGAGAAGGACCTCTGTTGACTCAGAGTCTATATTGCTTGCTACATTTAACTAGCAGGTTGATCTGAAGCTTTGTTTTAGGACTAATAAAAGAATATCTTTCAAGTCAACTGCTGCAACTCACATCAGCTCCACTAGCTCTATTTTTACCTCTTTCATAGAAATTAATTTACAATCCAATCCCAGAACATTGCTCCTACAAATTAAGACAAAACAAAACAAACTCCTTAAAACAACCTATTGCATGTATGCTCAGAAAATCCCCCAGCATCTTAAGCTTTTGAACGCATTTTACAGCATTACTGTGAAGGTTCCTTGGCAAAGGAACTTTAAAAATGAAAAAAAAAAAGAAAAAGAAACCAGCCCTTTAAATCCACTTGAAGGTAATGAATGAAAGCTGGCGGCTGTCTCAGTAATTAAGAGCCACTTATGGAGTAGAAAAGAAATGCTATAAGCTAATGATGTCTACCTTGCTCTAATTATCTATTTCAACAGCCTCACCTTCATCAACTTCCTAAGTTTAAACAAACATCAACCACATACAGTAGGTGGCAGCAATGACAAAATCATACTGCTCCGTAAACCACCCAAATCTTCAGCATTTTTCTTCTTTATCTACATTTCCAAAATGGCTGCATTCTCAAGAATTTTCTCAATTTTAGGGTTATTTTTTGTTAAAGAAGAAATCAATGCCTCTGATGTATTTTCCTGCGTCTCAAAATCACTGCAAATACAGTAATGCAGAAATACAAAACAAGAATCCAGCCTGAACCCTCGAAGGGTATAATCACAGCATTTTGCATTTTGATAGCTTTAATCTGAATGCCATTATGAAGAATAGGCGTAAATTTAACTTCAGGTTTTGCTAAGGTCTTTTGACTTACTTGTTTCTTTAACCCATGTTTAAGTGCAAAGTATTTGACTGAATGCAAACAAGCACCGCAACATTTTACAGTGAACCACTGTCTACATGTAATTTGGCAGCAGACTGGGGCTTTCAATAGCAGTGTGTCAGGAATGCTAACACAGTGATGGCCACTGTGCCGAAGCCAGCCCATATTGTGTCCTGTCAACACGAAGAAGAGCTCTCTATGTCTCTGTGTTGCCAGAGTACGAAGGGAGCCCACACCTCAGAATACAGATAATTGGCACATCCGTCACCTGCCTCCAAAGTGCTTGGCACATGCTGAGAAATGTACTCTGGAGGCTGGGGGGTCCCAGATTTGTACTCCTGGGGGGTGAGAACCATAGAGCCGTGGATATAGAACCATCCCCTTTTGTCCATGAGATCCCACAATTAAAAGTCCCCTGCAGTGAATGTGAAAGTCCCCAGGTCCTCTGCTGGTGCTTATTTGAATCTAGCAGTCAAGGACAGAAAGCCCCACTCCTCTCAGCCTTGCTGAAAGAATTCTGTACAACCAAAGTGTTCATACCAAGGTGGTATGTGCCCCCCAATACCTTATGTCCCCCACTATGATGGGCCAGCTTACCCAGAAGCACATGTGTTCCTTTGTTCTGTCTCCCCGCTACAGTCCCTAATCTGGAAGGCAGCAGCAGCCAGCATCAGAAAACCCACGCTTTCTGCAGCTGTTCGTGCTTTCACACCCTGAAGTGGTGCACACACACCCTGTCAGGGCCTGAGCCTAAATGGGTTAGGCCACTCAAACTAGCAGGCAACTTGCGGTCCATGGGGAACATTTAGGCATAAACCTTTTAGCACCTGCTACTCCTACCATGTTAAGTGGCTGTCTCCTGGGACACTCCCTTGGACATAGACTTCAGGCTATGACTGTTAGTCACGGAAGAGTCCTGGGGAGGTGGCAGCAGGGTGATCAGCCTTGATGGGCGTGGGTACACTGAAAGCCCAGTGGTCTTTTTCAGCAAACACCCTTGCACTGTGCTTGCAAAGGCCAGGAGAAAGCAGGGAGTGGCCAACACCTGCCAGGAGGCCATGCTTCCCTGGGTGCTGGAAAGAAGACAACTGCAAACCCAAGCTCCAGCCAGAGCACAGCAGGCGGGTGTGCAGGGATGATGTGCACCAACACTGCAGACTGCACAAGGCCACTATCCGAAGGGACCCCTGCATGGCTTGCAGTGGGTTTTTCCCTCTCCTCTCTGACTCATGAAACCCTCAAGGAACTAATAATAGCAGGAACTGGCACTTATGCCAGGAGCCATTTGGAAGTCCACAAAGTCTACTCATGTAAGAGAAAACAGAATCCATCAAAACGATCAAAATGAACAAAGATACATTTCTGATTCCTTACTACTTAAGTGAACTCACTTGTAATATGTTAAACTGTACAGCTTAGAAGAAAAGTGTGTGTCATGCCCACTCCACTGGCACGCCTGGTGGATGTAGGACATAATTCCATTTGAACCTGCAGCAGCACTTCCTCTCAGAAGGCTGCAGCTGGTGGCACTTCACTAATCTGACCCTCATAACATGCGATGTTTGAAAAAAGGAATTTCTTGCCACCTTTTGTTTCTTTGTACTTTTATTTTTTGAGACAGAGGCTTGCTCTGTTGCCCAGGCTGGAGTGCAATGGTGTGATTTGGGCTCGATGCAACCTCCGCTTCCCAGGCTCAAGCGATTCTCCTGCCTCAGCTTCCTGAGTAGCTGGGATTACAGGTGCCAGTGGCCATGCCTGGCTAATTTTTGCATTTTTAGTAGAGACAGGGTTTCTCCATGTTGGCCAGGCTGGTCTCGAACTCCTGACCTCAATCCCTCAAGTGTTGGGATTACAGGCCTGAGCCACTGCGCCTGGCCTCTATTTTTTTTCTAGGCTCTTCACAACATAATTATGATGTAGCCCATTGAAAGAAAAATTTTTGGTAGGAACATTTTACTTATTGAGTAATCATAGAGATGTGGTGGTTTAGGTTACAGCTCTTAAATTTAACTTACCAAAAAGATTCCAAATAATTGATCTAAGATGCAGGGAAATAAAAAACGCTTATCTTGGCTGGGTGTGGTGGCTCATGCCTGTAATCCCAGCACTTTGGGAGGCTGAGGCGGGCGGATCACCTGAGGTCAGGAGTTCGAGACCAGGCTGACCAATATGGAGAAACCCCATCTCTACTAAAAACACAAAATTAGCCGGGCATGGTGGCGTGCGACTGTAATCCCAGCTACTCGAGAGGCTGAGGCAGGAGAATCACTTGAATCCGGGAGGCAGAGGTTGCAGTAAGCCGAGATCATGCCATTGCACTCCAGCCTGGGCAACAAGAGTGAAACTCCGTCTCAAAAAAAAAAAAAAAAAAAAAAAAGCACTTATCTTAGAAGCTGGTGTATTATCCTGAAGCATCTGAAACAAGTACAATACACCCCTGGTGAATAGATTCCCATGGTGCTCTAACACTTCTCCTTAACTCGGGATACTTTCAACAGAAAACCTCAGCTCTCCCTGGAGAAACCTGGCTGTTTCAGATGGAAAACAAAGTGATGTTTGGAGGACAAATCCCAGTAGCTGCAGTATAATTAATCGCTGGTGAAATTATTCCCTTGAACTTGTCTGTGAGCCAGAGGTGCTGGCGAACAGCACTTACTCTGTGAGTGGGAGCCTTGTAATTGAAAACGGGGTAGCCCATAAACCCCTCATCCACATTAACTATCTTGATCGTAGCAAAAGCTGGCTTCCTCTTTTGCTTTACTGGAAGTACTTATCCTAGGGAAGGTGACATCTGAGTTTCAGTATACAGGCCACATAATCAATTCAAAGGATTGTCAAGATGTCTGCTTAAAGGGAAAGGAAGAACAATGCGATTTCTGTCTATAAAAAGTAAGCATTTCTAAGCTGTACTGCATGGAACCTGAGTGTGCCTCACCTCTGTTAAGGCTGAACTACTTGTAGTCAAAGAATCAAATCTCATGTTAACTAGCCCTGTGTTTGAAATGGTTAACTCTCTCCCAGGGGGAGAAAATAAAAGTGGTAGGGAGTTATCTCATGGAGACAGATCTATTAGGATAAGGAAAGAACTATCTAGACAAGGTCAAGATATGTTTTTGCAGACCCAAATTCCCAAATTAAATTTAATTCCCAGCATAATAACTGTAATGTTAACGCTCATTGAAAATGAAAATTCCTTCCCTTTAAACTAGGGGTATTCAAGAGTGTAATGGACCATAGTAGAATAATGTTCTCAGGCAAGGGCATGGATAGGGACAGGGATCTCCCCCGACAGGGGCAGACACCCTCACCCCTGCACACCTCCATCTTCCACTACCTGGAACCAAACCACACCACATGAACCTCCTCAAACACCAAAGTGTAAACTTTGGCAAGCTACTCACTCCCAACTTCCATCTCTCTGGATTGTGTGAGTTTGGGGTCACCAGCTGCTTTTAGGGGATGATAATCTTTGAGGATTACACACTTTTCATCAGACACCTGTTTAGCTCAGCGAGTCCTGCTGAAAGGTCTGTATCAGTCGACGGCACTGGGTTTGCAAGCCTGGGAACAGACACCACCAGGCCAGGGATTTATGGCAGCTTTTGAGCACAGGAAGTCTGATGACTGTAACCAAGTTATCTCATGCTTGGAGATGGCAATTCACTGGTTTGTACGCTCATCTGTTCCTGGTTTCTGGTGCAGAGCAACACTGTGACCAAGTGGATGAATGGCATGTTATCAGTTTAAATAATGACAAATGAACCTGACAGGCTATTTATATCTCCTCGTTTAAATTTTGTGGTGATTTTGCAATTAGTGCAGAAGGAAGCTGAACCTTAGTTCTCACATCATTTTAAGAGAACAGCCGTGCTCTAAATGACCTGTGACCTGCCTGACATCTTACTGCTTTCCACTTATTAAAAGATATAGGTGCCTCCTTGGCAAAGATGGAAATTTTGAATTTTTCATATATTTTACATTTCAAGAGATTGGTGTTGAAACTGTGGAAGTTTAAGACCTCTCTCTCGTAAGTCCTATGGGCATGACATAATTATATAAGAACTTGAATAAATGCTATTTATCAAGATCTCAGTGTGGAGACCTGTGGCATCAACATCACCTGAGAACTTGCTAGAACTTTAAATTCTCAGAACCTATCTCAGACCTGCTGAATCAGGATCTTTGGTGGGGAGAGACAGAGGGCAGCATCTGTGCTTTCAGAAGTCCCCCAAGTGATTCTGATGTACCCGAGTTTGAAAACCACCGCTAGAACACTGCTCTGAGGCTGCTGGCTTTGATGAGGGTGTGGCCACTTACGAGACAGTAGGACTAAAGAATCTCAAATAGGTGGGACCTCACTCAGCTCCTTAGATGCAAGATAACTGGAGAATGGACTCGCCAAAGCCCCACCAGACTGAAATTTGGCTAGGTCACTGAGTTGCCAAATCGCTTTGTGCAGATGTTCTACACCTCTGCTTCTCAACTTCCACTGTGCAGACAAACTAGCTCTGGTGAACAGCATGGACTCCGGTTCAGTAGGTCTGGGGTGGGGCTTGAGATTCTGCACGTCTAACAACTTCCTGTGCCATGGACCACACTTGAATAGCAATGGTTTATACTTTAAATCGGTGGTTTTCAAATGCTTTGGTCTCAGCACTCAGAGAGCTTTTGCTTATAAGGGCTCTATCTATTAATTTTACTGAGAAATTTGACAAATATTTATTAATTCATCTAAAAGATAACAATAAACCCATTATGTAACTTTTTTTAAATTAAAAATACCCTATACTTTCTAAAATATAAATAATATTTATAGTGAAAAGAGTGGCATTATTTTACATGTTTTGCAAATCTCTTTAACTTCTGGCTTCAGAGAAGCCAGTTAGATTCTCTCTTTCTCTCTTTTTCTTTATTTTGTTCTTTCTTTTTCAAGAAGACAGGGTCTCCCTATGTTGCTCAGGCTGGTCTCAAACTCTCAGGCTCAAGCGATCGTCCCGCCTCAGCCTCCCAAAGTGCTGGGATTACAGGCGTGGGCCACCGCACCCGGCTTGCTAGATTTTCATAGATTGCTTTGGTATTGAATCTGCTGTGATATCACAGGTCATGACATTCTGGAAAACTCCTCTGTATACTCATAAGAAAATGAAAGTAAAAAGGAAAAAGAGTATCTTAGTACTACTTGGAAAATAATTATGACCTTGTAGACTCCCTGAACCATACTTTGAGACCATGTGCATTAAACAAAGATGAGAGTTTTTTAAAGTTGGACAACAGGGCACCCGTATTTTAAAACAATATGTCATATTGCATACAATACAACAGATTGTGAGAGGCTCTATGGGTGGGTGGACAGCATGGGCTCTGGAGCCAGACTACCCAGAATGGAATCTGGGGTCCACCATGTACCAGTTGTGTGACCTCGGGGATTTTATTTAACCTCTCTGTGCTTCAGATCCCTCATCCATAAGATGTGAATAATAACTGGACCTAACTCTTACAGTTCTGGTAAGGATTGAGTTAATATGAAGCATGCAGAACAGTGCTTGACACATCACAGTAATCCTAATAAGTGTTAGCTATGATTATTATTCAACATATTGAATGAATCAAGTCTCAAGGTGATCATTTGGGTAACTAAATATCCTTAAGGTAGGGGAAAGAAATAAAATTTGGACAGAAGGAAAACAACAGAGACAGACTGCTCTATAGAATCAGATTGAGAAAAGCTAACTTTCTTTTCCTACTTTTGCCTGAGGAACCTAAAAACCATTCCATGGACTCAGACAGAAGCTCTCCTCTCATCCCACCCTTCCTTCCTCTCTCCTCCCCCCAGCTAACCACCCAGATATCAACTGAATTAAAGAAAGAGGCCATGAAAAAAAATTTTGCCTCAGAAGTGGTCTTAAGAAATGGCAACAAAGTTCCCAGCAAACACAGTTCTGTGCCCCAAAATTCCCTTTGGCCCCTTAGTCCTTAACTTCAAGGACTACCCTTAGGAAACGGCAAGCCCATCCAACCACAGAAACAATGACTGCTTAGGGCTTCAGCAGAGCCCAGGGACAGTCCCAAGACAGATGAAAGACTCAAATACTCGACAAGACTCAAGTGTGTCTCTGGGAAAATGGCCTGACCCAGTGAAACCCTGAGCACGGAGACAGCATGTCTTTGGGGAAGGAGGCTGGCTGCCCTGGGTCACATACCAGCCTGTTACTCTAAGCCCCTCTCTTAGATCTCTCTTCTCTGGGATCCCACAAGCTCCTCAGCAGACCTCCAGTGCTGAGCTCTTCCCCAAGGGGCCACTGATTTTTCTTACTGAATGTCCCCATCCCTTCAAGTCCATTCCAGAATGGAATGATCTTCCTTCAACTCCCCCAGTGGAAGATGTATGGCAGGAGTGTGACTCCCCCGATGCCGTGTGGTGTGCCTGTGTCTCCGGGCTGAGATTTACCAGATGGTTCCATAGTTCTGTGGGTAGGTGTGGACTCCCTTGCGGGGGTGGTCATTCTGCAGGTCAGTCCCCCAGGGAAAGGTACAGGGGCTTAGAAAGAAAATGAACTCACAAGTAGGGCATCAGGCAGCACGAAAGGGGACTTCCCTCCCTCTGCACCGCCCCTGTCTTGAGAAGCGTGGACCTCTGTGGATGTGCTCCTGAGCCGGAGGTGCCAGGGTAGCACGTGCCACATGGAAGCAGCCTGAGGGCCAGAGACAGCTGTGTGAGATGGCATTTATACCTGATTCTCTTACCCAGTGAGATAATTAATTGCTCCTTTTTCTTTTATTTTTTGGACATGGTCTCACTCTATCACCCAGGCTGCAGTGCAGTGGTGTGATCTTGGTTCACTGCAGCCTCAACTTTCTGGGCTCAAGAGATCCTCTCACCTCAGCCTCTCAAGTAGCTGGGACAAGTGCACACCACCATGCTTGACTAATGTTTGTATTTTTTGTAGAGATGGGGTTTCACCATGTTGCCCAGGCTGGTCTCAAACTCCTTGGCTCAAGCAACCCTCCTGCCTCGGGCTCCCGAAGTGCTGGGATTACAGGTGTGAGCCACTGCACCTGGCCTATTGCTCCTTCTTCTGTCTTCAAGTGTAGCCCAGTGGTTCTCGACCCTGCCTGCACATCAAAATCACCTGGGGCTTTAAAAAGCCACAGATGTCTGTGTTCCACCCAACCTCATGACTTGTCTGGTTTCAGATATATTATGGGTCCCAGTAAGGAAAGGGCCTTGGGGGACTATACTTGGGCCAGAATATTAAACGGGGTGCAGCACCAATTCTTCATTTTTGCCACCTCACAGGGCTGTGGTGGTAGCTGTGGTGCCTAATGAGAAATCCCAGCAGCAGGCAAATCTTCTCTGAACTGAGGCAGGGGAGGATGGCTACTCCGTAAAGAACTGTGTGGTACACTTCACAGAGTTTCATTTCATCAAACATTCAACTGAGGAGTATTTGTGAGTGTATGGTGTGTCACCACAACCGAGTTCCTGGTCTAGTGGATTAGAAGAATAAAATTTTTTAAATAAGGTGACTGACTATGATATAGATTCATCCTTCAATTTCCTTGTTAGGAAAATGAGGCACCTGCCACACAGATAAAATGATCATGGAATGAGAGATGTTATACTCTGTCAGTATCATTTATGCTCAAACTAAAATTGTTTGGGGAAGGCAAGAATTTTAAAAAATATGTTGATGTAAGAATAGCTTACCAAATTGTTGAAGTAACCAAATTGTTCACGAAGCCCATTGCCTGTCACCAAACTAAGTTAATGCTCTGATTTGTGACCCAGAGGCACTTTCAGTTAGGTAACGAGAAAGCCCCAGGGCCATGGCCTTCGGCATGACAGAAATTAGAAAGGCATGCAGAGGAAGGTCTTCCTCTTTGACCTTTTAAGTTTTCCACAGTTCAAACCACTTTTAAATTCTGGGATATTTTAGGAAAAACAAATTTATTTTTAAAAATTTAAAGATGAAGTAATTTGGCATTTTAAAATCATTTCCTCTCTTATAAATAGGCAAAAGTCTACCTTAGAGATTCATTAAAAAAAGAAATAGTTTTTGAAATAGAAAATAACACAATTGAAATAGAAGACAACTTAATTCTTCAGTTTTCACTAAAAGAAAGCATTTTAAATTATCTGGCTCCCCCCAGGCTTGCTCCCCAAGTTGAAACTTGGATAAAATTGTCATGTCTAAATTACAAAATTCTGGTAACAAGAACTTACCACTGAAAGGCTTTAAGATGGCAAACTTGATCGAACACATATACACTTCAAATAAAGCGTCTGCGCCAAACAAATGACTACATGCACTTAAAATGCTTTACCTTTAAGATCGTTCTCCTGCTGCGAAAACACTGCGATTGAACATTTTCCTTAACTAAACCACTAAATGCAAAAACTGAGACTTCTTCTGCCTACTTTTATAGGTCTGAGGTTCTATTGAGGCAGCTGAGATACTTCATTCTAATATCTAGTCATCTGGTCTGGTCCAACCCCACAGACCGATGGCGGAGGGTGGGAGAGGGGTGGTATTTACATTATCATGGCAGTACTACTGATTTCAGAACCAGGTTTGGGAGACAGGATGGTTGGAATAGCAACTTGCCTTTCCATTTGCTCTCCTACAAGCCCCCTAAAATGCTGTGTGTATATGTGGAAGGGAGTGTTGTGTGTGTGTACCAGCTGTAATTTTTAAAAATAGGACAAAGTATGTTGTAATTCCAATTCTGGATGATGAGCTTTCATACAGCAAACAAAAATACACAGCAAGATTGAAGAAAGAAAAAATGAGAATACAAATCTCCTTAGAAATTTTCTTTGTTTTCAAACAAAGTACATTTCAAAAGGGAATCTGTCAGTTTTGGAGATAACTTTTTAAAATCGAAGTACAGCCCATCACCTAATCTGACTGATCAACCACTGTTGGAAATGTAAGACAGAGAAACTGTCGCTAGTTGTCCTCAGGTTATCTAGATGAACAATCTCATTCCACTGGTCTACTTCTCTTTTCGCTTATTTTTTATGTATCTCCCAAATGCTTTGAAACGTGATTTGAGGTAAGAAGCCTCTGGAGGTCAATGGTTGTGTCCCCCGGGTTATTGCTGAGGCCCCTCTGAAGCTGTGCTGCACACAGGCACCCTGGGTAGCGGAGCTAGGGTGGGAGGGGGGGCCAGACAAGTGACTGGCTGGTTTGCCCATGGACTTGGTGTCATGTAGGGACTTAGCTTTTTTTATCTGAGATGGAGTTTCGCTCTTGTTTCCCAGGCTGGAGTGCAATGGCGTGATCTCGGCTCACTGCACCACCATCTCCCGGGTTCAAGTGATTCTCCTGCCTCAGCCTCCCGAGTAGCTGGGATTACAGGCATGCACCACCACACCTGGGTAATTTTGTATTTTTAGTAGAGACAGGGGTTGCTTCATGTTAGTCAGGCTGGTCTCGAACTCCTGACCTCAGGTGATCTGCCCGCCCCAGCCTCCCAAAGTGCTGAGATCACAGGCATGAGCCACTGCGCCCGGCCAAGGACTTAGCCTTTAATCTTAGGGAATCTTAAAGTCCAAACTGGCTACAGTAGATGTTAGCTGTTAGAAAAACAAACACATATGCAGTATCGTCACCAGCAGCGTTAAAGACAGCAATGACTACCTCTTAGGTTGTAGATGACACATTTTTCTAAGCCCCTGGAATGAACCGTTATTCTGTCCACTGTTTAGCTAAATTTTAGACTTCAGTAACAATACATCAATATTAGCAGAGCTTCACCACAGTATACTAATATTATCCCCATGAGACTTTATATTATGTTAATCAAAGAATCTCCATTCCACCTTCAAAGGCTTGAAATGGTTGTGTGCTATGTCCAACAGTTGTGTGCCTACTAGGTACTAGGCACTTTTCTAGTTAGGTTGTATACAGACACTCTATTTTCCAAATTTAATGAGAAAAAAAGCTCTGGGAGTTTAATTTGTTAGCTGGTATGCAACTGCTGAATGCAAGAACCACAGACTACGTAAATGACAGGAACTCAAATAGACATGTTAACAGCTAAAGTTCATTTTTAAAAAATGAATTCAATATGCTACACTGCAAGGAATCAATCACACTGCAATCATCATTTACAAATCAAAGTACAACACACATACTCATGGGGGTATATACAACTAGGTAGAAGTGTGTGATTATGGACAAGTAGATTGAAACTGTAAATTATGTAACTGTCTCTTGTAATTACCCTGCTTGAGAACTGAAACAAACTTCCTGTATAATTTTGCAAGAGAATGGAGATTGAGATACAGAATTGCTTTTTAGTTGGTTTTAACCCTTCCACAGCTATTTAATTATGTGTGATGAGGTCAAAGAAAGTTTATGCTTAATTTATGAAAAATTGGCAGGGAGGTATTTCAAAGTAAATCCTCTAAAAAGCTTCCGATTATTAATTAAATCTGGTAATTTCTCTTCCTCTTCAAGGAAGATTTATATAAATTATTAGGTAAAATAAACAACGTTTAAAAAAAATTCACGGGCATCATTCATTTTATTTCCTCTCTAAAAACATTCATTATGTTCTGTAAGTTTTTAACTGGATGCAACTCAAAGGCTACAGGGATGAAAGGCTGTCTTCAAGAGCATCTTCTGCTTCGGTAGAGAAAAATCTTATTAATGTCCTTAACTTCATGGAGAAAAGCTCCAGCCCTGGGCGAACCCCAGGGCAGGACTCCTAGTCTATGAACAGAGAATCACCTTCTTAAGAAGAAGGAAGCCTGTTTTTCTGATAAATAGCAGAGCCTCATTTCAAGACATTTTAAGTCATCCTAGCCTTTTTCTTCCCTTTCTTAAAAATCTAACTTTTAACATCTTTTCTCTAAGTTCTGTTTCTAGTGCCTAAAGATCTACCCCAAATTTTAGAACTGCTCAGCAACCTAGGAGGAGGAAAGGGCAATTTTCCTGTACACATCTTACAGTGTCTGCTGGTGCTATTCTTCCCACAAAAAAAGAAAAATGGGAAAACAGTTCTCATGCTGCAGTGTCTCTTCTTTCTCTCCTCGGGCTCACAGTTAAATATTTTCTCTGTACTCCATCCTCACTCTGCATCGCCATTCCTTGTCCGAGTCCTCCATTTCATCCTCATTCTGTCAACGCACAACCCTTCAATTATGTTTTTCTAAGTTTAAGAGTGAAAGTGAAATTTACAGGAATGCTGTTCTCTAATGAACTAGACTCAACACTTCAGAGGATTTGATTCAAGTAAATTTCAGTACATTTCCTTCACATAAAAATGGCTCTGCAAAGGCTGACATGGAGTTGATGCCCGTACACTAAATACTTGTGCACTCAAGTTTTCATTTTCAAGCAGTCAAGGTGAAAACTGTGTCTCTCTTTAAAACATGACTAATAGGATGCCACCAATAAATCGAGTAAGTTTTCAGTTTTAAGAGTTACAAAAACCCAAGCACTAAGATACTATAGGATGTCACCTCCCATTTTAAGATGATCTCTTTCTAAAAAACAAAAATAAAACAGAGATACAGAAAATGACAAAAAACAAACATACAGCTTAAGGGATTATTATAAGGCAACTGTCCTTGTAACTATCACCCAGGATCAAGAAGTAGAAGTTTGCTGGCTACTCCAGAAAACTTTCTATCTGCTCCAGCCAATCACCTCTGCTTTCTCTCTCATAAGTAACCGCTATCCTGACTTTCACAATAATCTCTTGCATTTTTTTAATACTTTCATCACCGAAACAGCCCCGGCACTAGAACAGTCTTGCCTATTTTAAAAAAAAAATCTTAATATCATTTTAATCTAAGGGTTCCACCTTCACCCCTTTCTTTTCCTTGTAATCTATCTGTGGATGAACTGGGGCCCCTTGACCTATACTGTCCCCACTCTGGATTTTGCTGATCTCCTACTTGCACTGCAGCTCAGTATGCTCCTCTTTACTCTGTATCTCTTGCAAAATAGTAACTAGATCCAGTGCTTGCTTGATTAGACTTGGGTTCAATCCACTGGCAAGACTACGAATATCCTTGATCAGAAGATACATAATTTCTGGTTGTCCTTTTTGCAACTGTTGATGTTGTTCATTGTCTAGATCCATTAATTCACGGTGGTGGTGGGGATTACAAAATGGTTATATTTTAATTCTGTCATTTTCTTTTCTTTTCTTTTTTTTTGAGATAGAGTCTCACTCTGTTGCCCAGGCTGGAGTGCAGTGGCACGATCTCAGCTCACTGCAACCTCCGCCTCCCGGGTTCAAGGGATTCTCCTGTCTCAGCCTCCCAAGTAGCTGAGACTACAGGTGCATGCCACAACACCCGGATAATTTTTTGTATTTTAGTAGAGATGGGGTTTCACCATGTTGCCCAGGCTGGTCGTGAACTCCTGAGATCAGGCAATCCGCCCGCCTCGGCCTCCCAAAGTGCTAGGATTACAGGTGTGAGCCACCATCCATTTTATTTTCATTGTTTAGCTGGAATATGTTTATAAAAAGATGTTTCTGGCCGGGCACGGTGGCTCAAGCTTGTAATCCCAGCACTTTGGGAGGCCGAGGCGGGCGAATCACGAGGTCAGGAGACGAGACCACGGTGAAACCCCGTCTCTACTAAAAATACAAAAAATTAGCTGGGCGTCGTGGCGGGCGCCTGTAGTCCCAGCTACTCGGAGAGGCTGAGGCAGGAGAATGGCGTGAACCCGGGAGGCGGAGCTTGCAGTGAGCCGAGATTGCGCCACTGCACTCCAGCCTGGGCGACAGAGCAAGACTCCGTCTCAAAAATAAAAAAAAAAAATAAAAAAATAAAAAGATGTTTCTGGCCAGGTGCGGTGGCTCATGCCTGTAATCCTATCACTTTGGGAAGCCAAGGCAGATGAATCGCTTGAGCGCAGGAGTTCAAGACCAGCCTGGACAACATAAAGAGACTACAGAAAGTGAAAAAATTAGCTGGGCATGGTGGTGTTTACCTGAAGTCCCAGTTACTCAGGAGGCTGAGGTGGGAGGATCTCTTGAGTCTAGGAGGTTGAGGCTGCAGTAAGCTGAGATCACATCACTGCACTACAGCCTGGGTGACAGAGCAAGACCCTGTCTCAAAAAAATTTTAAAAATTTAAAAAATAAAATGATGTTTCCCCTCCTTTACTACTTGATTACTTCACTGTACAGTTTATATAAGAAAGGCAGGACAAATGTTTTAATTACAATTTTTGCACTTTTCAAGATAATAAACTGGTTCCTATTATCCTCTAAATCAGTTGGTTTTTTAGTATCATTATGAACTTGCGAATTTAAACATTTGATAAGTTGCAATAAACTGCAATTTTTTATCTTTATTATTATATTTATTGTCTGGTCAGAGCCTCTTCAAATTGACTCCTGAGTCTTTTTGACATGACCCTAACAATTTTTGCTTCTTTGCTGTCTAGTATGACAAGGAGGACTTTTGTTTACAGAAATAACTCTTCGACTTCATTTAAAATGATGACTGTATTTGTCCCCAAAAAAGGACATAAGCAAATTTATTGTGGAGACTGACGTCCACCTGTATTACATTTTCTCATGATTTCAGCAACACCTTTTCGTACCTTCTGCCGTGTAATTGTGCTGCATATTTATTTCCATGTGGACGAATGGTTACATGTGAAACTGAATTGCTTTTAATCCACTCAACCATTTTTATACACTTTAGAAACATTAATTTAAAACAATTTTGCTGAAAAAAAGAGTTCCTCTATGATGTTAACTCAAAGCAGGACTCCATATAAATAATTACAAAAAAGAGGTTTTTATATTGGTAAACATGAAAATGTAGCATGAATATTAGAGTACAAACATGCTAACCACAAATCCATGGGGGAGAAAAAAAATCAGATTCCTAACTAGTATTTTCCTAAACAATTCTAAACAAGTTAAGGAAAACCTTTTGTTTTACCCAGTATGAAATTATATTTAAAAACAAACAAAAAACCAACAACCAACCAACCAACCAACCAAAAAACTACCTTACAACCAGCTGAAGTCATAATCGTGTTGTTTGGGGCCAGGTGTGGTGGCTCATGCCTGTAATCCCAGCACTATGGGAGGCTGAGGCGGGTGGATCGCTTGTACTCAGGAGTTCGAGACCAGCCTGGGCAACATGGCAAAACCCTGTCTCTACTAAAAATACAAAAATTACCCGGGCGTGGTGGTGGGAACCTGTAATCCCAGCTACTCAGGAGACTGAGGCAGGAAAGCTGCTTGAACCTGGGAGGCAGAGGCTGCAGTGAGCTGAGATCGTGCCACTGCACTTCAGGAAGCCTGGGCAACAGAGCAAGACTCGGTCTCAAAAAAAAAAAGAACAAAAAAACGAAATGCCATCATGAGAGGGGTAAGTGGAAGCAAACTTTTATCTTAGAATATTCTATCTCAAACATAATGTCTCTATTACAAGCTGGAAAATATGTTCAAGGGGGAATAGTTCTCTTGAAACCTGAACCAGGTATAGCACTAATTTCAACTAAGCAGAGCAAAATCTTTCTTGATCTTGTTTTAACAACAGCTCAGGGCATAGTGGCTCGCACCTGTAATCCCAGTGCCTTGGGAGGCCGAGGCAGGAGGATAGCTTGAAGCCAGGAGTTGGAAACCAGCCTGGGCAACAAAGCGAGAGCCTGTCTCTACCTGACCCCCGACCCCTCCCCCTGAAAAATGGCCAGGAATGGTGGCATGTGCCTGTAATCCCAGCTACTTGGGAGGCTGACATGGGAGGATCACTTGAGCTCAGGAGTTCAACGCTGCAGTGAGCTAAGATCACGCCACTGTACTCCAGCCTGGGTGACAGAGTGAGACCCAGTCTTTAAAAAGAAAAGCAAGGAAAAATGCGTCTCTTTTCTATATCTTAACTGGGTAAATGGAAAATAGAGTTGGAAGCATTTCCTCCTCTGCACTGCCACAGCCTCTCTCACATTTGAAATTGCAGGGCTGGGAAGAATTTTGTGTCTGACCCTCTACTACCCTATAGGCAAGGATTAAATCATTCATCCTTATGTCCTCATCACCTAGACCATCCCTGGCACAGTGTATTTAAAGCATGTTTGCTGAAGGATGGGACGAAGGGATAAATAAAGTGTAAAAAACAAAGACTGAGAGGAGATCTGAGTTTAAGCACTATTGGTCAAAAGCTAGCTGGCTGCATCTGGCAGGTGTTGACACTCATACAAAGAAGTGAATTAACTAGACTCAGGCATTCATTGATTTCTCCCAACAATCCTTTATTGTGTATCCTCTATGTGCTAGGCACTGTGCTCATGGCTTGGAGTTTAGCAATGACCAAGTTCCTGCCCTCTTGATGGTCCCACTAAGGTTTCATTTTGTTCCAGTTCTGCTGAAGATTAGGTTATTCTCATACCAATTATTTGAATGGAATTTGTCCAGTAGTGGATTTCAAAATGACTCAATGCAAATGCCAGTCAATGTTAGAAATCCAAACAGACAAAAAATTTGTTTGGAAGAAAAAAACAACAACCACCTGCATGCCAAAACTTGAAAAAATTCTGAGCTATGTAAGGCAAAACACTAGCTTTCAGAAAAAATGAGAGAGACTGCAGACCGTATGTTTCATATTTACAATGTTTTCATTGAGGCAATGAATACAAACTATTCTATAAGAGTTATTTATTTGCTCTTATTTATGACAAGCTTAGCTTAAAAAAAGATACACAAATAAATCGTTAGCCGCACTGTCTCATGCAACTCATTTCAGTGCATTCAGCAACAGTCAACCTCTGAATAAATCACTGAGAGCTCAATTTTCAACCTTGATGTTATCTTTAGCATATTAAAATATATTGTACCTCAGACCAATGTAATAAAACAGTAATGGCAAAAGCTTTTAGTGTAACATAATGAGAAAATAAGGAAAAATAGCCATTTTCCTTATTATATTACAGACTAGAATCCTATTAAAATAAATGTCATCATTATACTTGATTACATAGGTCAAAACGTGTCTTCCAAAACCCAGCAAAAGCCCAAGGATACACCTGCTGGTCCAGTATTTTCCAACAAGTGTCATGGGGGCAAAGGTGGGAGGCTCCTTATCTTAGAAAAGGCTATGAAGTACTTGAGCACCATTTCAAAAGCATAACTTATTATTCTTTAATGATTGCCTTGACTGCACTCACCCAGGAGCATAGCTGCTGGGAAGGCTAAGCAAAGAGAAGCTTTCTTGACAGCTTCTCATGGCTAAAGCTGGAATTTTCCTTTCAAAATAAATGCAATCAAGAAATGAATTATCTGATAAGAGAAACAGTAAGCAAAAGATAAGTGTCTCTTCAACCCGCTATGTACAAATGTGGATTATGTCACAGCTCTGCTTTCTCCGCCCAAGGTTTAGAGCAGGCAGTGACATCTTCGTTCTGATGCAACTGAAATGATCTTAAGATAGGGGCAGCATTTCCGCAAAAATACCAGACCTCGAAAGAAGACAGGGCATACCTGGCATCATTTGGAAGTAAGTAAACCAGTGCTGATGGTTTATGTTCTAATAAAATAAAATTCTCCCTAAGAATCACACACAAGAAGGGAAAGCACATTTTAAAAGTTCTTCCCGTCATAATTAATTTAACATTTGTTCAACAATTAGCCCCAGGCTCTTCTAGAAGATCAGAATGCAGCAAAGAGCAACGTCCACACTCACATGAAGCTTACTTTTGGTGAAAGACATGGGCAATCAACAATAAATACAGTCATGCACCACATAATGATGTTTAGTTAACGATAGACCACATATTCAATAGTAGTCCCATAAGATTATAACAGCATATTTTTACTGTACCTTTTCTACATTTAGATATGTTTAGATACAAAAATACCATTATGTTACAACCACTAACACCTACAGTATCCAGTACAGTAACTGCTGTTCAGGTTGGTCACCTGGGAGCAATCAGCTATGCCACATAGCCTCGGTGTGTAGTAAGCTATAGACTTAGACTTAGGTCTGTCTAAGTACATACACCATGATGTTCACACCACAATGAAGTTGCCTAATGGTGCATTTCTCAAAATGAATCTCAGTTTTTAAATGAGAAATGACTGTATATAAAAGACCTATGCAAGTTTATAAATGACTCTGCACTTGCTTAGCCTAGTTTGTTGTTGTTTTTCTTTTTGGTTAGTGCCACTAAAAAGAGAGAGAGAGAGAAAACTAAATAACACAAGTCCCTAAGAGATGCTGCCATGGTCCCTCCAAACACACCTCTGAGGCTCGTTTGTGGGGCCCGTAAGTGGGGAAAGTGGAATATTTACTCTGCAGCCTCCCCCAGACAGACTTTATGATTCAAGTGAGTGCTTCATGACCTCCCTCATCATGTATATGACAGAATTTACACAACTCCTGAGGCTGCTAGAGGTGAGGTGACAGGCACTGGAGCTCTGGACACCCAGGAGCAAAGGGAGCAATATCTCTGCTACCCATACCCATCCTCAGGTCCTGTCTTGGGAGGCACAGCCCTAAGCTGACCACACGGTGCAGAGACGGCCAGAGACCCTTGCTGGAGAGTATAGTTTCTCACCAGGGCCTTGAGGGCCGGGATGCAGCTCCTGAGGGTAAGCCGTGTGCCCTGATACTGTGCTCACCCTGCCCTCTGGGAGAAGCCGGTGGCTCCTGCACAGCCCTGGTTCCAGGGGGCGTAATACAGTCAGGTGAAACGGTTTACTGGCATCCAACCAACTGGACTTCTAAATGAAAACTCCTGTTTTCCAGAGGAGATAGGCCAGTGGGTATCAAATATTTATTTCAAGAAGGCAATTTTCAGGTAGGATGAAAACACTCAGTCTCTGCTTAAAAACACTCTTAAGTTTCACTTAAATTGTATTTTGAAAAGCTTGTAAGTGGAAGCTCTTTTAAACAAAATAGTCCACTGAAGGCAGACTGTGAAAACTAGTAGTAGCTGGCAACCTGAACTACTATGACATGTACTTCTGTATTTAGCCATCATATAATACAACATTTAAACCAGTAGCTTGCATCTAAGATTCTGGGAAGAAGCAGCTTTCTCTCTGAGAGAGTGGGTATGATTAGCCTCCTGACATGATACCCCTCTGGGTAGAAATGAAGTATGTGGCTTTCTTCCTAATTCGCTTTATGGACTTAAAAGGGCAGAGAAGCAGGGAGCAGGAAACCAAAGAGAAGATGCTTTTCTCTTCCAATGCGGTGCTTCCTCAAGAAATCAGCCAAGAACTATTAAGAGGCTAAAGGAGAGACAAGCCCGGGGATCTCTACGGACGTGGGTGGTTGTGGCACCTAAAGAAGAAATCTCTGTCATTAAACTAGAGGAGGAAAGAACGACGGTGCAGAAAACCACACTGATTAATACTCAAGTGAGAAAGGAACTAAGGTACTAAATCATACCCTAAAGCATCTTTCCTCAAAAGTTTACTGTAGTTCCTGCTTTCCTTAAATCTGGTTGGCTGTATATGTGTGTGTGGCGGGGGGCAGGTGGTGGTGGAGGGGAGTATCATTTCTAAAAAAGGGGACATGTGGAAGGACGCTGCTAACCACACTGAAGACAAGAGCCAAGTTCATAACCTGGAGGCACAAAACTGGGCCATTTGCACCATCTTCTAGCAGCGCTGATTAATTATAGACTCAGTTTTTAAATAGCACACGGACCTCACAAAAGCTAAGGTGAAATCCTCAACATATGAAGAGCCAGCAAAGGGGATTCCCCGAAGTGAATGCCGAATTCATTCAATCACTTCTGCTTCCTATGGTTACAGCCTTGTTCCATGAAGGACTGCCCAATATTTTAATATTGAATAAAGAAAGCCAAAAATTGAACCTGCTGACACATTTTTATGATTATTCCACAAACATACTAATTTTAGAAATGCCTGAATGTACAGTTAATTGATATTTAACCTAACTGACGAACTTGCCATTAATATTAATAGTAATTAATTAATAATATTAATATTATTAATTATTAATTAAATATTATTAATTAATTACTATTAATATTAATGGCAAGTTTATCTGGTCTCAAAAAACTATAGACGTAAGTCTGTAGACTTGGATCCAGCTGTCCTTTACCCTTTATAGTGTTAGTTACATGTCCCTCTGTCCCCAATAAAAAAGAAAAAGTTAATCTGAGATTTAGAATCTTTATAGTTCTAGTTAGTAGGTTTAAGTATTTTAGTTAGGAGAGAATGTTGAATTTCATCAAATGCCAGATCTGACTTTGTAATAAACCACCTGCCTGGATGCTGCTTTTTGTTTTCCCCTCAATTTTTTCCATCAGCGCTGCTCTTTCTTCTCCCTACTGATGTACATACACATGCTCCAGGGTCTCCAGCTTAAAAATAAAGACAACTAGATTCCTGTGTCCCCAGCCCTTGACGGTCAAGCTTTTGTTTTGTTTTGTTTTGTTTTTAAAAAAGAAAAAAAAAAAGACAGAGTCTTGCTCTGTCGCCCAGGCTGGAGTACAGTGGTGCGATCTCAGCTCACTGCAACCTCTGCCTCCCAGGTTCAAGTGATTCTCCTACCTCAGCCTCTTGAGTAGCTGGGACTACAGGCACGTGCCACCACATCCAAATTTTTGTATTTTTAGTAGAAATGGGGTTTCACCATGTTGGCCAGGCTGGTCTTGAACTCCTGACCTCAAGTGATCCACCCACCTCAGACTCCCAAAGTGCTGGGATTAGAGGCGTGAGACACTACGCCCAACCAAACAGAAAAAACAGTCAAGCTTTTTGAATGTACTTCTTTTAATCGCACTTAATATACAGTTGTCCAAAGAATACTTCTTACGACTTTCTCTCTGGGGCACTGAATCTCTGGGGGATGATCTTAGACAAGTCTCTTAGTGTCTTGTCCCAGAAGAGAGATGGTCACAGTCACCTACCCCATAGGGTCTCTGTGAGGACTGAGTAAATGTGTGTAATTCCGGTAACAGTGTCTGACATATAGCAAGGGCTCTAGAAGTGTCAGCTATGATGATTATTGTGACTGTTACTGTTGAAATACTGACCTCTTCTGGTTTTCCTAACACCATTATCTCCCAATTTTCTTCTGACTTCTGGGCCCTTTGCAATTTCCTTGGCGAGCTCCTCATTCTTTATTAGTCCCTTAGATGTTAGACTCCAAGCACTCCACCCTCAGCCCTGTTTCCCTACACACTTCCCCCTGGTTGTCCTCACCCACATCCATGGTTTCAGCTACCACCGCATGTCCACGACTCCCGGCTGTTCCCTCTAATGCAGACCCCCTGCTGAGCTCTGACGTCTGTGCAAAGTGCACGTAGACATCCAAACGCACAGTGAAGGCTACATAAACAAAGCTGCGCTCACTATCTCTCCAAGCTCAGTTATGCATTCAATAAATACCAGTATTTTCTGAGCACCACTCTGCACCAGGCATGCTCCTGCTACGGAACTAACAGGACCTGCCTCTTTTCCATGCATCCTCACTGTCAGGCCTCCATTGACTCTGGCCTCTTTTCTTTTTAGTTACAGCAAAAAGTATAAATAAGGAAATAAAAAGTATCTGTAATTCTAATTCCAGAAGTCATCTAGAAATGTATTTGCTTTGCTTTGCATATTTTTTACATAATTGAGAACATATTACATATATAATTTTGAAAGCCACTTGTTTATCATAAGCATTACAAATTCCCAGATAACTTTTTTAAGAAACAGGGTCTGGTTCTATTGCCCAGGTTGGAGTGCAGTGGTGCAATCATAGTTCACTGCAGCCTTGACCTCCTGGGATCAAGCCATCCTTGATGGAGGACTCAGCCTCCTGAGTAACTGGAATTATAGGCACAAGCCACCAGGCCCAGCTAATTTTATTTATTTATTTTTGTAGAGATGGGGTCTTACTATGTTGCCCAGGCTGGCCTCGAACTCCTGGGCTCATGTGATCCTCCTGCCTCAGTCTCCCAAGGATTACAGCCATGAGCCACTGCACCTGGTCAGAACATAATTCTCAGCAGCTAATAATATTCCATTATATGGATGTGCCATAACTTTCTCATGGGAATGGTTCTCTCTTGCCTTTGAAATATCAAGTCTGTTTTAGTTTTTTTCCTGTTGTAAATAATGAGTGTGAAGGACAAATATACCAAAACATTAACTCTTTGGGTGACAAGACTGAGAGGAATTTCATTTTCTTCTATTATTACACCTATTTTTTTTAACTTTCTACTATGAGTCCATACTGCTATAATCAGGGGCTGGGGGAGGGAGGCAAAAAGAGAAGTCCACTATTTAAAACATAATAATATGAAACAAAACAATGTTGCTATATTAACTATGAAAATAATGTTTGTTGATTAAAATATGCTGATTTCCCTAGAATAAATTCCTTTAGAAAATAACCATTGGAGGCTGGGCATGGTGGCTCACACCTGTAATCTCAGCACTTTGGGAGGCTGAGGCAAGAGAAATGCTTGAGCTCAGGAATTTGAGACCAGCCTGGGCAACACAGCAAGACCCTGTCTCTATTTTTTATTTTACTTTTTGAGATGGAGTCTCACTCTGTTGCCTGGTTGGAGTGCAATGGCACAATCTCAGCTCACTGCAACCTCCACTGCCCAGGTTCAAGTGATTCTCCTGCCTCAGCCTCCCGAATAGCTGGGATTACAGGCATCCATCACCACGCCCAGCTATTTTTTGTATTCTTAGTAGAGACAGGGTTTCATCATGTTGGCCAGGCTGGTCTCGAACTCCTGACCTCAGGTGATCTGCTTGCCTTGGCTTCCCAAAGTGCTGGGATTACAGGCATGAGCCACTGTCCCCAGCCTATTTTTTAAATACATAACATTTTATTTTAAAAAATAACCATTAGATGTTTTTGATACACACTGTCAAAGTTTCAGAAAATGCCTACCAATATACATTTCCTTCAGTGTAAATAAGATGTCCATTTTCCACCAGCTTAGTTAGATTTGGGTAAGTTGTAAACTCTTGGTTAGTGTGGTAGGCAAAAAACTGTAATCTTGCAGTTACTAAATTTGCATTTTTAAACCACCAACAATTTTTTTTCATATTTGAATTAGCCATTATACCTGAAGGACTTTGGAATGGAGTGGCTAACAGTTAAAGTGCTTGGGTTCAATTTGCAGCTGTGCAACTTATGTGTGTAATTGTGCCTCAATTTCAACACCCATAGAATGGGGCTAAAAGCACATATCTCAACTGTTGCCGTGAGGACTGAATGAATCAATCAATAAATGCAGGACTCTTAGGAAAGGGGTTGGCACATGTTACTCACTCAGTAAATGTCAGCAATGTTGTGCCCACCAGTGATTTTCCTTTTCTGTACATTATGTGTTCCTGTCCTCTGCCTATTTGTTTATATATTTATTGAGAGGCAGAGAGAGAAGGAGGGGAACAGGGGGCGGGGAGAACGGAGAGAGAGAGAGAGCGAGAGAGAGAGAAAGGGACAGAGATGGTCTCCTTGTGTTGCCCAGGCTGGTGTTGAACTCCTAGGCTCAAGTGAGTCTCCTGTCTCGGCCTGCCAGAGTGCTGGGATTACAGGTATGAGCCACCATAGCTGATCCTCTGCCCATTTCTCTATTAGGGTTTTTGTTTTAATGCTACCAAACTTAAAAGTATATATATATTTATTTAAACACTATAGATATTAAACTTTGCCTGGCACGTATGTTGTAAACATCAAACATCTTTCTCATTATGTTTGCTTTAAATATTAATACTTTTTACTAGATAGAAGTTTTATATTTTTATATAGTCAAGTCCATCTGCATATTCTTTCATTGCTTTGATGGTTATGATGTCCTTGACCATCCAAAGATCAGATAAATAATTATACATAATCTCTCCTCTAGCTTTTTTTTTTTTGAGACCGAGTCTCGCTCTGTCGCCCAGGCTGGAGTGCAGTGGTGCGATCTCGGCTCACTGCAAGCTCCACCTCCCAGGTTCAAGTAATTCTGCCTCAGCCTCCCGAGTAGCTGGGACTACAGGTGTGTGCCACCACGCCCGGCTAATTTTTGTATTTTTAGTAGAGACGGGGTTTCACCATGTTAGCCAGGATGGTCTCGATCTCCAGACCTCGTGATTTGCCCCCCTCGGCCACCCAAAGTGCTGGGATTACAGGCGTGAGCCACCGCACCCAACCTCTCCTCTAGCTTTTTAAGTGTTTTTGTGTGTCTGTTTTTTGGTAATCAAGTCTTTAATCTACCTGGAGTTTCTGCTGTAGTTACCCAGGTACGTAACATGCTTCCTCATGCAGTCATGCTTGTGAATATGCTGCTCCCCTCTGCCTAGAATGTTTTCACTTCAACTTCTTATGAGCTCTCAAAGCATACTGTCCAAAATACTATGCAACATTTGTTGATTTGTCAGTGAACTTGACAGCCCAGCAAGAGCTATGTCTTCTTCCCTTTTGGTTGCTGATGTTTAGCAGAATGTAGAGTGTGGTATCCCAATCAATAAGGTTGAAGTAAAGAGGTAAAAAATGAAGACATGACTCTTCGCATCTTCCTTTATCCTCCAGTTTGGCATCAGATAAATGCATATACACAAACACACATGTGAGTGATGGTGCCACCTCCCTCACCACCATCTGGCACTTGGTTCTCTCACCTACTGCTGAATCAGTTGGTGTTCCCTGGGTCTCTCCTGGGTCAGAGCCCAGGAGAACGGATTTTGTATCCTGCTCATCAGCCAGGGTTCTGGCTCTGCAGGCCTGAGTAAAACACAATTCATTATCTGCTCACTTATTACCTAGCCAAACAGAGTCCTAACAACTGAAAGGATATCTAACATACAATAACTGCTACCTAAGTATCAGTCAAAATATGCCCAAGATTACTCATGACACTTTTTAAATTGCAAAATATTGGAAACAACCTATACAGCCATACATAGCAAAGCAGGTAAGCAAACTATATACATGCATGCAATGGAGTAGCGTGCAGCTGTCAAAGAAAAGAAATCTCTATGAAGTCATTTCCAGGATATACTGGAAAAATCAAAATGCAAAAGACTACCTATAGTATGCTACCTTTTGTGTTAGAACGGAGGAGAAATTAGAAAAATGCACATCTATCTGCTCATTTGTACACAAAGAAACAAAGGAAAGATAAACTACAAGCTAATGAGAGTGGAGACCTGCAGGAAAGGATGAGGGAAAGGGAATGGGTAGAGAGGGCACATTCACTGAGAATACCCTTTAATACAGTTCCACTTTTAAAATCATGTTAATGTTTTACATTCTAATTTAAAAAGGTAACAAGTATAAAATAAAAAACAAACAGAAACAAATAAGCCTAATTGTATTCCAATGAATACTACAGTAACACTGAAGGGGGAGAAAAACTAACTCAAGTAACATTTAAACACAGTGTTTTGACTAAATACACTTGGGGTAAAGCCAAAAGGAACCATATATAAATACTGACCTCCACTTAAAAGGTTTGTTTTTCACAATGGCATGAGTTAGCAATTCTAAAACTACTTACTGTGTATTCTAGGGTGTAGCACATAAGTATATTGTGGGTAATGGAAGTCAGGGTTCTCACTGTCAGAGAATGGAATTACATGGGAAGCGGGGAGGACAGAATACAACCGTATGGTGGCGCGGATCTGGAATGGTCTGAACTCATGAAGGGAGTGTGTGTGTACACGCATATGTGTTTATAACACCCATATGTATATGTGCACATACATGGATATAAATATGCATGCTACCCTAGCTCTGTCCTCTGAGAGGGCTAGAAGCAGTGACACCCAAGTAGCAATGGGCACATTTAAGTGATCAGAACTTGGTTTCCTCTTTTTTTTTTTTTTTTAAGACAAAGTCTTGCTTTTTCACCCAGACTGGAGTGCAGTGGTGCAATCTCAGCTCACTGCAACCTCCACCCGCCGGGTTCAAGCAATTCTCTGCCTCAGCCTCCCAAGTAGCTGGGACTACAGGCGCCTGCCACCACGCCCAGCTCATTTTTGTGTTTTTTTTTTGTAGAGACAGGGTTTTACCATGTTGGCCAGGCTGGTCTTGAACTCCTGGCCTCAAGAGATCCGCCTGTCTCGGCCTCCCAAAGTGCTGAGATTACAGGCATGAGTCACCGCACCCGGCCCAGATCCTGGTTCCTAAATACTGTTCTCTACCATAAGGAACCACGGCTTGGGAGAAATGGATGATTCCAGGGGTGGCTTAAGAAAAGGATAAGCTAAATCTGGAACATCATGCTGTGGCAGAAAGGAAGGAAGAATCCACAGGATGGAAGCATGTGGAAAAGGCACAAGAACCCACTTGAAACATTTGCTGCTAAATAAATCTGGGAACATCAATTTGATGTTTGGGGAACATCAAAATCAATCATGGTAATGACAAGTTATAACCTATAGAATAAAATTAAAACCCATAATTATACAAAAAAATTAAATAAATGGGGAAGAAGAAACAATTCTTCCTTATAGAATGCCAATTAGTAAGTTGTAGAAAGAATGCAAGTAGAAAATTACCATTTGGTAATTATCACAGTAATAGTTATTTTAGATAAGAGCCATAAGTGAATGGTAAAACTAGGAGGTGAAAATTGGATGAGAATTGATATTTATATAATCCCAAAGTATCTTCTCACCAGATGCTTACGGATTACAAAGCGAAAAATGGTAATTTCACAGTGAAGAAGCCTGGCAGTTACCACCTTAACCCAGTGATGAGACAAATGTATTATCATATGATCCTGATGAAATGCACTGGGAAGGACATATGGTCACTTCTATGGTATTCCTGCCAAAAAATGTACAGCCTAAATCTAATCGTGAGGAAACATCGTACAAAATAAATGGCCTGTATGCTTCAAAACTGTCAAAATCATGGAAAACACAAGGCAAAGCAAAAAAAAAAAAAAAAAAGCAGGTACTATTCCAGATTAAAGGAGGTTCCAGGGACATAACTACATACTCCATGTGATCCTGGAGTAGATTTTTTTTTTTTCCTCTAGAAAGAACATCAGTATAATCTGGCAAAATTTAAAATTTGAACAATGTGCATAGATTACTTTAATATCTTGATTTTAGTAATTTGTATTGTGACTATATATGAGAGCATCTTTGTAGAAAATCTGCAATATTTAGGGGTAAAGGTACAACACATCTTCAACCAACTCTCAAATGATTCTGAAAAGAAAATATGAGAGAGAAGAGAAACAAAGGGAGAGATTGAGAATAATAGAGCAGAAAACAGATGTGATAAAATGTGAACATGTGCAACAATGTACGGGAAATTTTGGTATTATTCTTAGAGCTTTTCTCTAAGTCTGAAATTATTTCAAAATTAAAGAAAAAAATAGTGAGATGGATAAGGCATTGCTGGGCAGCCCCAGCAGCAGAAGCAGTCCAGGGCTTGGGAGGGAGCACTCTGGGCCCCCAGTGCTCAGCAGTGGCTGGGAGAAGAAGTGCTCCTTGCCTTGACGGTGTGAAGATCCGAAGTAGGAACTGCAAATGTTTTGTGGGCAAGGGAGTTCTCTGAAGTTCTGAGATGTCTGGTGGGGATGGAGGGGGAGAGAGATAGAAAGACTTTATAGACAGAGATGGGGGAAGACTTTCAAATTTTCTGATTGAGAAAGAGAGGGAATCCTAGAATCCAAGAGGAAGGAATGTGTTCTCAACCAATCCATGATAGTCACTCTCTCCTCCACCCATTCCAATTGTGGGCAAAGAGTCATAAAACCCACTAGGGAGTTTATGAGCAAATTGGGAGTTGGTGCCCTTTAGTCACTCTGGCCAAACTCTGCAAATGGCCTCCTGGGGAGCCTTGCTCTGACAAATCCCAGAGAAGCTGGTCTAGGAAGTGACATACAAATGACTTATTCTGCAAGCAGCACATGGTCCCATGGATGACCATTCCACCTCACTCTGCTGCCCTGAAGAACAGTGTTCAAAGCCCTGCATTTGCAGTTCTTTATACAGACAGTCCCTGGCTTACAATAGTTCAACTTTACTATGGTATGAACAGTAAAAACCACACTTGATCGTTTCCTGGGCTAGCGATATGTGGTACAACACTCTTACATGAGATATTCAACACTTTATTATAAAATTGGCTTTGTGTTGGATGATTCTGCCCAACTGTAGGGTAATGTAAGTGTTCTGAGCACATTTAAAGTCCAGGCTAAGCTATGATGGTTGGTAGATTAGGTGTATTAAATGTATTTTTAATTTATGACATTTTCACTTTATCATGGGTTTATCAGCCCATAGCCCCATGGTAAGACTAGGAGCGTGTATATACACACAATGCGTTACATTCCACCCATGTCTGTGATCAAGTGTGCAACTGGGCAGCTATATCTTTCTCCCTGCTCGTATCGTGTTTCAGCTTACTAAACTGGCAATTATAAAGATCTACCTGATTTACAACCTCATTTGACTTAATGAAAATACATCCCTGACCAAAAGACCCCAGGCTCATGTACAAAATAGAAATAAAATAAATTTAACCATTAAAAAGTCCTTTAAAAAACCAGGGCAGATTTTAGAAAACCTGTAACCCTAGTTAGCTTTCTATGCTGGGCTCCAAATTATGAGATCAAAAATGATCATGAGAGGTCATGTGACTCATCCCTACCTTCAAAGGCTGGATTTCAATCATTCTGGAAAGACATTTATCTACTATTACTTTAAGTAACTTCCAAGAGAAGGTGCTATTAATTTCTTCAGCAGCCTACTCTATCTTCCTTAAAACTTTTATAGCCAAGAAATTCTTTTGGTTTTAAATTGAATTTCTATTGGGTTTACACCAGTTCCCATTTTCTTTGAGTGCTATAAAATTCTTACCCTAGTTTCCCCTTCTCTGAGGGAATAACACCAATCTCTTTTCAACTTGATTCAAATCTTTCACTGCACTTCTTAACCCACTCCAGTAGGGGCAATGCTAGGTGTACAGGAAAGAGAAAATAAAAAGCCACACCCTCAGCACTGCTTTGCCTGGTCACATCCTGGTGGACAGCATTCATCATGGTGGCCCTGAGCCACCGAGAAAAGGTTTCAATGTGTTCTGTAGTTTAAAAATACAAGGTAGATTCTAGTAACAGTTTTCACTAAAATGGTTAAAAAACAGACATAGCATTTGAAGATAATGTATTTGCTACCCAGACTATTCTCTTATGTAGAAGGCCTTAGTGCCAGATCATGCTGTACAAATAAGATGCTACTGAATTTAGAGCTTGAACTTTTACCTAGTAAGTACCAGTTCCTTTTTAATTTTAGGTAGACAATGATTATGGACAGCAACCATATCAATTTGGCAATTTAGTTTATATCAATAAAATTTAACTTATATCATCTAATACATATTATTATAAAGGCAACTGTCCTATTGGATACAGAGAAGTTGGAAGTATGACACCTCCATCAATAATTATCACAAAACGGTGAACAGAGTGTAAGTGTGATACCATATAGAATACTGTATAAGATAAAATAAAGGTATGAGATAAAATTCCAGGAGGTGGGATCAAAAAGCACAGATTCTTGAGCTGGCTCTTAACAATGGACAGGATTTTGAACAGACAGAGTCTGGGAAAGGAGGAGGTGATCATTTCAAGGAAGGGACTGCATAGACAAAAAATAGAGGTATAGGACCATGCTCAGACTATTTGAGAAAAAGGAGATTAGTAGATGAAAAAGCCTAAAGGACAGGCTGGAACCAGATGTTGGAAGACGTTAAATATTGAGCTAAGGAGTCTGCGCCTTATTCTGTAGGCATACAGATATGACCAAAAATTTAAGGCTTGAATGGCTGCTATGCATACCAGAAACTATATTTATGAACTACTTATGAATGGTAGCCACACAAAACTAGAGAACAAGATAAATGGTTTTGCCCTCAGAAATGATTACAGCTAGGACTCTATAAAAATAAAAATGGTACACTGCATTTGGTAAGATGGCCCTCCTTGGGATTACTGGTTTCATGGATAACTAGGTCAGGAAAGTATAGATAAGACTAGGGTAATTAATTAATAACTAAAAGTATTATCTAAAAAGAGAAAAAAAAATCAAAATTCTTCTTTTAAAAGAATCACATTCTTCAATGTCAATAAATCATATAAATCAGTCCAAAACTGCTATTCAGTTATTTTACACTTTAATCAGAACTTAATCTTTTAATACCCAACAATATAGATTTAGATTCACTATATTTCTTTATGGTTTTCTGTGAGCACATTTACATTGTGGTTTTTGCATCTGATGTAGCTGATGAAGATTGTGCAAAGTCCTAAATTTTCCTCCTTTCAGTTAATAACCAGACAAACTGCAATCTGGTAATCAAGAAGCACCTGGTTCCTAGTGACAGATTTTTTTTTTTTTTTTTTTTTTTTTTTTTTTTTGCGACAGAGTCTCTCACTCTGTCGCCCAGGCGAGTGGCACCATCTCGGCTCACTGCAACCTCCACCTCTCAGGTTGAAGTGATTGTCCTGCCTCAGCCTCTCTAGTAGCTGGGAGTACAGGCATGTGCCAACACATCCAGCTAATTTTTGTATTTTTTAGTAGAGATGGGGTTCACCTTGTTGGCCAGGATGGTCTAGATCTCTTGATCTTGTGACCCACCTGCCCTGGACTCCCAAAGTGCTGGGATTACAGGCATAAGCCACCACGCCCAGCCAGTGACAGATTTTTACATGACCAGAAATGACTATTATCATGGGATATCTGGTCATCATGTTATCTAGATATTTTGATTCAATTCTCCAAACGTACCCCTAACACAACATTTACACATCCAGTATAATATAAACAAGGAGAAAAAAAAAACTACCATTTTTAAAAACATTATCCATATGCATACTTTTATATATTATGCCGGTTTTAACTGAGAAGGCTCAGAAGATATGAGTGCATATAAGATAAATATTTCTTGGGAAACCTCTAGATACAAACACTGTATTAATTTCCATAATAGAAAAGGGAAATTAACAAAATAAGGTAAGAGTTATTTCTACTAGCAAGGCCTAGGATAAGCTGCCTAGAAAATTATTTTTCTAAATGGAAATATACCTTTTCTGCTTTGTACTGTACAAGATTATAGGCAAAATTTTAGAGAGCTGAAAATCCTTTCAAATAATACTTTCTTTAGCTTTAATCACGAATAATTGCCTCTTTTGGTGCTAATGAGCATGAGCACCACAAAATGGAATGTAATTCTGTCGGTTCATTCAGGGTAATGGCTTTGTGCATGAGGCCTGCTGCCGAGAGATCTAGTCTCAATTTCCTAGAGTACAATCACTGAGCAGCAGTACATTTTTCACTTGAGGATGATGTTCTAACCTATGTAAATATAAACAGAAAACCCATTATCTATTGATAAAAACAACAATGCAGGTTAAATAAAGTTTTATAGGTTACTGTTTCCTGTAACAGCCATCAGCTTCCTGGATCATGAAAGTAAATAAAGTACTTCACTTACTGAAATCAATGAGAAACCGTCCAAATCCTTGCCTTTGGTGCTGGGGCATGATCATTATGCAGGAGACATTATACTTCTGCTGGCAAAGCTTTTCCTGAGGGAAGAAGAAACAGATCAAGTATGTCACAGCGCTGCTGAAGTGGGCAATTCCCTGCACCTGCCACTGTCCTTGTAAAACTGTCCACTAAAGAAAGCCAATGGGTTAGGTCAGGATCAAGCAGAAAAATCCTACTATATTAATCAATCAAACTATCAACTAGCAACAAACCATCGACTCTGGCATGCCTCTCAACGACATCTTTATTCTTGAAAGTCAGTGCCATAAAATATGCATAAAGAATTCAAGGAAATATATGAACCAAATAAAACAGAATACAGACTGTATAAAAGAAATGCCTTCCTTGCTCAAATAACTTCAGAGATAGAGAAAATAACATCCCAGGGAGTCACCCAGCGGAGTAAGTTAGGATTTAGCTGGCTATCTTGCTAAATATAATAATAATCTACAACTCTGCAACAGCAATCTGTCTTCTGCCTTTGGGCAAATGCCCCAGTGAAACTAAAACAGTATCTGTGTGGGTAGATGTGCACACACATATTTCTCCTATGAATAAAAAGTCAATGTAAAAAGCTAGAGAAATAATCTGCATTTCAAACCAGGAAAACAAAATAAAAAGAAACAAAAAGACAACAACAAGAAACCCTAAAGCCTCCAAACAAAGGTTAGACCAAAATATTACCAACAGTTTGAAACCAGGAGGAAGATCGGGTAGAACATGGTAAGAAACAGCTCTTACAGTTAAAGAAGAATTTGCAACTTTCATGGGATGTGGTATCAGGGCAGCATTTTTTTATTCAGAGTACACAAAAGTTGCCAAAACCTACACAGAGATCTGGAAAAGGCTTTTGAGGTCATGGATGCTCTGGCCAAATATAAACCACAAATAAGACTGACCACAAATGGTACCGACCACACCAAAGAATTACTTCAGAACACCCAGATCTTTAATGAACCAATTTGAAAGATCACAGGAGATGGTTGTGGAAAAAACCCTACAGGGCAGAATTGAAGATTTCTTTGTGAAAAAGATGTACTCCCAACTTTTGCACATTTGTAGTTGACTATGGAGCCTCTAAAAAATGAGGAGGAAGCAATGTGCATCAGTTTTTCTAAGAAGATGAATTGTCCCTCACTGGATGTGCACATCAATGGCGAAGGTTCAAGTAGTTCGTCTATTTTGCAAAGTTAGACAAATGGGTCACTCTCTCTAAAAAGAAATGTACTCTGGGTTAAGAGAATTCATCCTTGATGCATTCCTTTCTTTGTCCAGAACCATTTCCACCTTCTGGAGTTTTTTGAGATCCAATATAGTAGTGATCCTTCTTCCCCCGCTGTGCAACTTAACATGTTACTACAGCTAAATTCTAAGCTATGAATAAAACTAATCCTTCTTTCCTTTCTGTTTACAGCCATCTATTATGTGCTTGGAAAGTCATATGCATGTAACAATTTGCACTGAACCTTTCTAGGTCATTCCAGCCCTTCTCTGGCTATCCTTGAACTGTCGTTCTAATAACCTTTAGAATTTGGTTCAAGAATAGCCCCAAAGGGCCAGAGTCCTCTAGATTCCAGCTGACACATGAGAATATGGTTTAGTTTCATCTAGTCTTTTTTTTTTTTTGAGATGGAGTCTTGCTCTGTTGCCAGGCTGGAGTGCAGTGGTGCAATCTCAGCTCACTGCAACCTCCGCCACCCAGGTTCAAGGGATTCTCCTGTCTCGGCCTCCAGAGTAGCTGGGATTACAGGGCGCCACAATGCCCAACTAATTTTTGTATTCTTAGTAGAGACGGGGTTTCACCATGTTGGCCAGGATGGTCTCTCGATCTCTTGATCTCGTGATCCGCCTGCCTCGGCCTCCCAAAGTGCTGGGATTACAGGCGCAAGCCACCGCACCCGGCCTCATCTAATTTTTTAACATGCTTATTTTTTAGATTAATTTTTGTCTCACTATACTGCCAAGGCATATTAGTATTCCAGAATAGTAGGAAATAACAGCAGCTGCTGCCATGCTATAGAAGAAACTGTGACAAAATGAGAAAAGTTGAGCTAGTTCTGAGTAAAATGTTGGGTACTCTGGCAGGAAGAGAGGCAGAAATTCAAACCTCAAGAATCACCACCAACTCTACACATGGCTGCTACTCAGCAGCCAACACAAGACCCAGGAGTGGGATGGTCAGTGCAGCATGAGGAAGGTGGGCACCATTAAGCCTATGTTTAAATCCACAGACAATGAAAGAAACACCATTTTCTAACAGCAAGGATGCAACCACTATTCTTTTTAAGTTTCTGGAGAAGAATGATCTTGACAAACCAAATAAAAGGCAACGTGTTTTATTTATTAATCATATAGATTTCCTATTTATTGTTTTATTCAGTGTTAATTCTCTATCATCTTTTGAATTTGTAATGTGCAAATTAACTTTCTTCTTTTTCATTTTAAAGCTTTACCAAATATGTGGATTAAAACACTAAGACAGTTTTCCATGAATGCTGTTACTTATTTTTGTTTATGATCTTTGGGTTGATTCTTAAATTTAGGATAGCTATAGTTTGCAAGTACCTTCACATATATTCTATCTTTTGAAACTTCATTAAAATGGCACTTCTATAAAGCATCCCATTTACATTGTGCAAGAGCAGATTCATTAAAATTCATGTATCATCTAATATAAAAAATATATCATAAAATAAATAAGAGATAGAGTTTGGACCTTCTACCTAAAAGTCTCATAATTATTGTCTCTATTTATGTACCATCCTGGTACATTTAACTATTTCCTAGTGCCTCAGAATAGTTAAGGTCTTTACCTGGTAAACATCTCCAAACTCAGTTTTCCTTTATTGCAAAGGAGTTATTCTTTTTTTTTTTTTTTTTTTTTTTTTTGAGACGGTGTCTTGCTCTGTCGCCCAGGCTGGAGTGCAGTGGCGTGATATCTGCTCACTGCAAGCTCCGCCTCCCGGGTTCACGCCATTCTCCTGCCTCAGCCTCCCCAGTAGCTGGGACTACAGGCGCCCGCCACTACGCCTGGCTAATTTTTTCTATTTTTTTTAGTAGAGACGGGGTTTCACCACGTTAGCCAGGATGGTCTCGATCTCCTGACCTTGTGATCTGCCCGCCTCGGCCTCCCAAAGTGCTGGGATTACAGGCGTGAGCCACCGCGCCCGGCCAGTTATTGTTTCTTAGAAGCCTTTGAGCAGAAGAATGTGATGAACTGCTCTGAACCAGTGAAGAGGACAAGCTATATCCCCTCAATATGTTGATTGTTTTCCCCACTCAAACAGCCAGAGATACTTAGGCTTTCTTTGTTCTTGTTTTGTTTTGTTTTTGAGATGGAGTCTCGCTCTGTCGCCAGGCTGGAGTGCAGTGGCGTGATCTCGGCTCACTGCAACCTCCGCCTCCCGGGTTCAAGTGATTCTCCTGCCTCAGCCTCCCAAGTAGCTGGGATTACAGGTGTGCACCACCAGGCCCAGCTAATTTCTTGCATTTTTAGTAGAGACGGGGTTTCACCATGTTGGCCAGGATGGTCTCTATCTCTTGACCTCATGATCCGCCCACCCAGGCCTCCCAAAGTCCTGGGGATTACAGGCGTAAGCCACTGAGCCCGGCTGATACTTAGGCTTTCTAAAGGTGAGATTGCTTTAGAACTTAAAACCATAGCACAGGGACTAGGAGACAAAAGTGTAAAAACAGTCATTTTATCAGCGTGACTGTCCAAATGCCAGCATCCTAACTCACTGAGATACTGTTGACCACAGAGGGAAGGCAACAAGGAGAAAGGAGAATTCTCTCTTAAATGCTACACTAAACTGAAACCTTCATGTTGACATCACTTAAAGGGAAAACGGAAATAAGCTAAACACTGAGAAAATCAAAGATGCTAAGTGGTCCACAAGGCAGCAATTAGAATGTCATCAAGGTGGCACACAGTGCTGAGGTCCTTTACACACTTACTAGGCACCATGTTTTTTGTTTTCATCTTTTAAAATGAGCTCTGAACAAGAACCTGAGCTTTTCAAAAACACATGTCACTTATTCAAATTATAGTAATGAAAAAGCCCTGTTCAAAGAATTGGGCTCTACCAAAAACATTTTGAAAAAGAAAATGAAGGTCATGCTGGCTCTTGTTTTACCTTAGAGAAGTATCCAACCAGATGACAGCCCTTTTCATCATTTTTTGTAAGGACATAAAAAAGGAATGGCTCGACATCATAATACAACGTTTTGTGGTCCAGGAAGAGCTTGGCTAACAAGCAAAGGTTTTGGCAATAAATTTTGCTCATATTCCCATCAACCTAGCAAAAAGAAACAGACAACATTATTTAACATAAAAATACTGCACCATATAAAATTGTTTCTTCTATATGGTATTTCAGAAAGTACATCATTTTATTTCCAAATCCTAAACTGAGAGATTAAAACACTCTATTAAGCAAGTACAGCTTTAACCAGAAAACAGCTGTCACTGGCAAATCAGAATTCCACATTTTCTCTTAAATTAGGGTACATTTAAGGTAGTTAAAATTTCTCTTTAAGCTACCAAAGAAGGGCCCAACCACTAGTAAAGGAGTTAATTTTTACTTGTAGTTTATTCTGAGCTAAAAATGATCAGGCATGTCCTCTCTCTTTATTTGAACCAAATAAATCTGTATTAAGGAAATATAAACAGATCAAAATACTTCTCAAGTTAAACTTTATGTTGTTTCAAAAGGGTTTCACATAAAACTAAAATAAATGAACTGTATTATTCTGATTCCTCAGAAGTGTGGATTAGCAAAGAGGTTTCCATTTTGGTTTTATCCCAAGCATCATCTTAAATATAATTGGAAAAGATAAAATATCTATGTTGGGAATACTTACAGAGAAAGTGATATGAATTTCAACCTACAATAAGCACTATGATTACAGTCTACTTCTCTTCAAAATAAAAGAATCAAGCTGTGATACTGATGGCTATAGACAGGAGGCTAGGCACAGATGCCAATTTCTTTGATCAAATGTAGTTACTCTTTGAAAACAGAAAACACAGCAGATTCAAGAAGAATTTCCCTAGCACTTTTCTTAAGGGAAATGATATTTGCTAACCAGAGCTCTGAAACAATGAACTTGACCATTCTCAGGTCTCCTGTGGACCATACAGGTTCTCATCTTGCACAAATTATTTTTAGATTTCATATAACTATTTCCCTTGGATGAAACCTAGGTCCCATACATAGCAACACAATCAAATATGGGCAATGGGCGCAGAGGATACAATTCTCCCTTTAATTAAAGGAAGTTTACATGTATTTGAGAGTATGGCCCTTTTGGAAATGGTAGTATATTACAAAAAGGAAAGATGGAGATATACATAACTGTGAACCAGAAAAATAGATGACAGTGCTGAAGAAAATTCTGATCAGTTGTGAATGGTGTAAGAGGAACAAAGAAAGGGAAGGCCAGAAAATCGTAATGTGTGATTATTCATCCTTTATTTTATAAGTTTTGTAGGAAACTGCTAGGAGAAAAGTTGCCCAAATGTTATACTCTATTAACTCAGATTCTAGAATAGGGACCTCGGTACTTATCAAATCCAACTCCTTATTCGTATAAGTGAATTTTACATACATGCTTCTGATGTCTCCCCTCTCATCTCTGGATGGTCCAAAAGCACCTGCCCTGAAAGAACAGCCCATTCTTACCATCCTAACAAGACTGATTCCCTTGCCCCTGAGAAGACGTTCCATGGATTTATGAGAGCTTCAATCCCAATGCTGACTCATGCTGATTTATTAAATAACTACTTAAGGCCAACAATGTGTTTTGAGCTTTGAGAAACAATGTTTTGGTTGGAAGAAAAGATCTAAGGCATCAAGGAAGGAGCCAATAGGAAAGCTGAACTTGTGACATTAGCTAAGCTTCAACTGTGAGCAGCTCTGTCACCTCAGCTGGCTGGGGCTGGCAGGATAGCTTATCAACAGGAAGGTCAGGCAACATGTATTCAGCCTTCCTTCTAGCCCACTGGTTCTTACTGGGGGTGATTCTGCCCCCCAGGGGATGTCTGGCTACGTCTGGAGACATTTTTGGTTGGTACAACTGGAGGGGGTGGTGGTGCTACTGGCATCCAATTAGCAGAGGCCAGAGATGATGCTAAACATCCTATGCTGTATAGCATAGCCCCTACAACAAAGAACTAACCAGCTTGAAATGTCAATAGTGCCCAGATTGAGAAACCCTATGCCTAGCCTTTAGTAAGAACTAATATATCAGCTAATCTTCCAGCAACAATACCCTTCTTCCTCCAAGCTTGCTGAAAGAGCCTGATAGAAAAGAGAGAGCTTTAAAAAAATCATAAGACACAACTGGAGTTTCCTGTGTTCTCTGATCAGTCTTGGGGAAAAACTAGTGGGCCCAAACCTGTCTGAGAAGGAGCCTGGCCCATGTGAGAAACCTACAACCTTCCCTTTATTTAACAGGATGGCAAGACACCGCAGGCCAGAAATAAAGAGAACTGTAAGGCAGAATAATACGTTTCAGCCTGAACAATTCAGAAAAAGAAAATCCAGAAGTGAAACTATATTCCAGAGAAAGAAGACATCAAGTTTGCTGTACAAGGTAGGCTTGTTTCGAGCACCCAGGAATGAGCACCAATGCACACCATGATGGGTCACAGAGGAGAAAATGCAGCAGACAACAGAAGTGTGCAAGTGGAGGGAAGAGCATAAAGGAGAGATGTGAAAAGCCCTGAAGACAGACAGTAACCTAGGAGAAAGGCATGGTCCCCTCAAGGTGAAACTGACTCAGCTTAACTGAATCTCTGAAACTGACAACAGATACATAATTAAACAATGCAACTATATAGAGGCAAGGCCTGCTACTAAATCAATTCTGGAAATACAAAATGTCTTCAAGAAACCCACAATGACAGACATATGGCCACAAGGGGTTCCTGTGAACAGCAGAGTTCTTCAGGGGTGGCCATCTACCCAGATGGGAGGGAGTCCCAACATCTGCTAGGGTCTCACCAAAAGGATTATCCACCCTGCCAAGAAGTGGATGGAAACACAGGTGGTTGTGTATTGAGGAGATACGTACAGCTGCTCAATTCCCTGGAAGAGTGAGCACCTGCCAGACATTGGCTGGAGCTGCTGAACAAAGCTCATTTCTCCTGCCAAAGAAAGTGGAATTTATAAAGAGCTGAGGAGATCATAAATTCACTGGTGAATATATCTAGTGTAGACAGGGATTTTGGGGAAGACAAAAATGTTAATGTGATGAAGTAGGGATTCTTCATCAGTCTAAATGGTTGCTTAATATGGTTAGATAAACATTCCAAAACATGGAGATGTTTTAAAGGGCAGTCTGAATTTCAGTGCCAAAATTAAATATACTTTGCACCTTCTAAACACAAATCAGCACATAGTCAACAATTAGGAGTACTACATTTCAGAAAGCTGAATTTTTTATTTACACGTGCTTACCTCAAATACTGAGAGGTCTTTCCTTCGGTAAATTTCATTTGCTGGAGGATGAAACCATCCACACTTCTTGGAGTGTCTTAGCAAAATATTTTTACTTTTCATATATTTAAGACAGAATTCACACAGGTAAAGCTTTGGTAATCTGTTAAAGTTTAAAAATCACAGAATCTATCAGATAGATTACACTGTTGGGGGGGGAAATTAAATATTGTTCAACTTTCTCTACATCATAAAAAGGCTGTATAATAACATTGGAGGCTGGGTGCAGTGGCTCACGCCTGTAATCCCAGCACTTTGGGAGGCCAAGGCAGGCAGATCACCTGAGATCAGGAGTTTGAGACCAGCCTGGCCGACATGGTGAAACCTCATCTCTACTAAAAATACAAAAATTAGCTGGGCATGGTGGCACATGCCTGTGGTCCCAGGTATTTGGGAGGCTGAGGCAGGAAAATCGCTTAAGCCCATGAGGTGGAGGTTGCAGCGAATCGAGATTGCACCACTGCACTCCAGCCTGACACCGTCAAAAAAAGAGTGAGACACCATCAAAAAAAGAAAGAAAGGAAAGAAAGGAAGAAAGGAAAGAGAAAGAAAGAAAGAAAGAAAGAAAGAAAGAAAGAAAGAAAGAAAGAAAGAAAAGAAAGCAAGCAAGCCAATAGTAAAGAGAGAATGTAAAAACAACCTTACATTATTTTTTAATATAATCCATAATATGTGCTCCCTTTACTTTGTGAACAAAGAATTTGTTTCCTTAAAAATATCCTATATAAAGAAAGCTTTACAGATGTGGAACCACCACCCTAAAAATCAACTTAATAAGGATACTAACCTGTCAAGGGACCAAGCATATTTTTCAAAATTCACATTTACTATCTTATTTCCAATTATATATGGTTAGTGGTATAGCTATAATATCTTACTCAGAAATGAATTTATTATTTTAAATAATCTGCGTATATATGAGGCTGAAAAGTCCTCGAACTTAGTTGTTACCATTTCCACTTCTGGAAGAGGTAACTTTAAAGTTATTATCAGAGATTTATATATGGTCTAAATGCAGTAAATAGCAGGGCTGAAAATCAAAAGATCTAATTTGTTTTCTACCAATTCCACTGTTACTTTGAGTAAAAGACAAATACTTCTCTTCCCTGCTGACTTTTTCTCCACCTTAAAAATTAGAACACTTTTTATTTCCATATCTTAATGAACATGGCTGGTATTTATAAGAAAATGTTTAGAAGCACTTGCAAGGTCTTTGGAGTATAAGAATGGGGAAAAAGGTTTTCGAGAGAGAGGCAGACACGGATGAGACTACTTTCAAATCTTGCACTTATGTACAAATTTTATTCAAATCTTTCAGAGAACATGGCTTATGATTACCTACGCAAATTAAAGCTCATAGTCATTTAAAAAAATTGTTCAAGAACACACAACCAAATGGTACAAGCTAGGAGGAGAAACCAAAATTATTGACTCTTACTTTTGTCACTTAACTTTTAGAAAACACTTAGCATTTTCTCCAGTTACGTGATTGGCCAGACACTCACATGCTAATGAAAAAAAATAAGATCTATTCTATAAGAAAATCAAGTTTATAAATACTGAAAACTTTGCAGACTAAAACATTTTTGAAGATACTAGTAAAGTGTACCCTGACATACTTCATGGAAGAAATCTATTCTCAATGTACCCATTTTGGGATATATTCGTTCACAGGCTAATCTTGAGTTCAAGACAAACAAAAACTCGGCTATCATTATTTTCGCCTTTTTATTTTTTATTTTTTGAGATGGGATCTCGCTCTGTCACCCGAGCTGGAGTGCAGCAGTGTGATCTCGGCTCACTGCAACCTCCACCTCCTGGGTTCCAGTGATTCTCCTGCCTCAGCCTCCCGAGTAGCTGGGACTACAGGCATGTCCTATCACACCTGGCTAATTTTTGTATTTTTAGTAGAGATGGGGTTTTGCCATGTTGGCCAGGTGGGTCTCGCAGGCCTAACACCTCAGGTGATCCACCCACCTTGGCCTCCCAAAGTGATGGGATTACACGCGTGAGCCACTGGGCCTGGCCTTCTCTTCGAAGTCACAAATGGTTCTAAAAGTAAAGATTTGGGGAAGGGTCTCTTAAGACTACCCGTTCCCACCTACTTTCTCCCATTTTTCCTTCTTTTGCTAAATTTCTATTAAAAACTTGAAAACAAAATGCCAGAAATCAGAGATAAAACTAACAGGCCTAATTAAAAAATATAAAAGGCAACTGGAGAAGAAAGTCTACCCAATAATTCACCATGGCAAATTTCTTTTTTTTTAATTTGGTTTCATACAAAGCCAACATTTCCCCAATTAACCAAGGAAAGAAAGCACAATCTAGAAGCTAAATGGCAAAATTTATAATGCCCGTGTCACTAAGGAGCATAAGGAATTTACTGAGAACAAGGAATACTATAAAAAGGTGCTGGCAAAAGCAATAGTTTGGGAAGCACTTGGCATTGACTATCAAAATTTGTTTCCTAAAATCATCCCTAATTCCTGCTTTAGAATCAAGAATTTTCTTTTCTCACATATGCAACATTCAAGTTATACACCTGCCAGACTTATTCCATTACCTTGCATATTCCTGTGGGTAAGGCGAGGAGTACCAGGTTTGGATTTCATATTTACCAAATTCAATCACAGAAGGGTACCGGCCACAGTCTTCCACCCCACTCTCACACTCTATTTTCTGTCAAATAGAAAAAAAAGGAAAATAATAATATATATACTTCACTTACATTTTGGTTCTTTCACCAGTGATTATGAAAACTTATCAAGATCAGAACACTAATCTTAATTGTGAATTTGCATGGCCTTAAAACACTACAGACCCTTATGAAATAGGTTGGTGCAAAAGTAATTACTGTTTTTATAATTACTTTCAATGGCAAAAACCACAACTACTTTTGCACCAACCTAACATTACCTTTGTGAAAGATTCGCAGCAAACGAATACCCTAAGAAACAATATAGCAAAGGAAATAAGTATGGTATAAATACATACAAATGTCGATAGAACCGGATTTAACAATCCATTGTAACAGATTAGAAATTAGGTGATTATAAATGATGTGGCTATTACACAGGCTTATTTATTACAGATGCTTACAGTTTCCTATTCCTCCACGAGGTAGTATTTATCACAACTGTAATTAAATAATCAATTGTGAAATCTGCAGCTTAGCATTTGTCTCCTCTTATTTCCTTTATTTCCATGTAGTAAGCCATATGAGGTTAAGAACTCTGCCTGCCAGATTCACTGTGGTATCCTGGTGTCTGGTACAGTGCCTGACACAGAACAAGAATATTTCTTGAATAAAAAAAGCCAGTTTTACCATGTTGGAATGAAAAAACTTTAGAATTAGCAGTATCTTTCAGCTAATGGCCTACTGTTCATGTTTATATATGAATGTCAGAAGTAGGCCAAAAAAAGATAATATTTAAGGACTTTGAATCTTTTTTTAAAAGAGGTGGCATCCTGCTGTGTTGCCCAGGCTGGAGTAAAGTGGCTATTCAAGGGCACAATCCCACTACTGATCAACGTAGGAGTTTTGACCTGCTCCATTTCCAACCTGGGCTGGTTCAAGGACTTCCAACCTTAATAACTGGGGGAAATTTGACATTTATCTTAGCCAAAGGAAAGCTGATACAAGGCATCCTGATAGATCAGGGCAGAATGAGGGTTGGAAATACCCAATAGCTCTGAAGGTAGAAACTGTCAGGAGTATTTAGCCCAACTGGCTGCTACTAAAAATAAAGCATTAAGAGCCTACAGAAAACCCCTTCCCCACAAAACAGGAAGTGGGGTTGGGTAGGGAGTCTACCTGACCACAATGGTCACAGAAACCGAATGTAGTCACTGACACAACAAATTCACAATTCATAACAGATTCGTCTTTGAGAAGTCTGACAGCCTCACCTGTCAATATCTGGGTGGTAATAACTTAAGCAGAATTAAAGTGGAATCACTTAAAGAAATTACTGGAAAATAAAAATAAAACTGACTACAACTGATCGTGAAACAAAATATTGTTTTCATCAATGCAAAAGGGCTAAAAATATGAGACATTTTTCATATGGCTGGCCATCTGTGTTGGAAGAAACATTGGTAAATTTAACAGCGATGTTCTTCTTTTTGTTAATGATTTTAAATTGTTATTTTCTAAATTTAGGCAAAACTCATCAGAAATCTATTCCTTCACACCTAGAAACGTTTTCCAAAATCTGCCTCAACTAGTGCTATTCTGTTTTATTTTGTGAGACCGGCTGAGCCCATACCTACTTTTAAGAGTGGAGACAATTCTACTAAGTCATTGCTTTTTAATGTACAGTCAGTAAAAATGGACATGATAACGGCTAAAGAATCACAAAGGATGTTGAAAGGGATTCTCTATAAAATCAACACAGTAATTCCATATTAATAGTTAGAAGCCACATTTTATACTTGCTACTACAATGTGGGATCCTCGCCTTACCTCCCAAGAAAGTTCCTGGGCCTGCTTAAAAACATCCAAATCCTCTTCAGTAACGACATCCTTGTTTCCAATCACATTTACATCTGCACTTTCTTGTTTGATGTTTATTTTTATTTCAGTATCTGTCATTTAAAACCAGCAGAAAGTGTATTCACTGACTTGAATCATGAGTAACCACCATATATTACCAAAATGGCACCAAATTAGCATACTGGGCAAATAGGGATTTTTTTTTAAAGCTTTATAAATAAGCTTTTACATCTAAGCACTGCTCATAGATCCAGCAGTATCCTTTCCCTGCTATACTCAAATTTTTATTTGAATTTATCACTGTCATCTTTTTACAGCTTTAATAAATATATGAGGGAAAGTAAGAGCAATACAAAGCGAAATCATATTTTTCAACCAAGATTAGAAGTTTTATCAATGTCTAGTTATACCATTCCCATTATCAGTTTTGAGATAATAAATTCTACCACTTTGTCCAAATGACACATTTTCGGTTTTTGTTTGATAAAGGGTAGCAAATGTAATGGGCCAATTTGTTCAATGAAATTATGAAATCCGTTTTCTCCCTAAGGTGGATACACACACAGACACACTCACATCCAAAAGCACACATCACAGAGTAACAGATCAGGCTTTGCTGAGACGGAAGCAGGATGAACTTTGTCATGAGAAAGCAATGGAGCAGAGGGAAGAGCTGAAACACCCTCTGTTGGAAGCACTGACAGCACACGACCGAACAGCGCTGTGGCCGCAGAGGCGACATGGGGGAAAGCATGGCAGAAGCATGGCAGTGGCTACTCATGCGGGACTACAAAGCCATAAGCAATGCTATGGAGGCATCTGGGGGTCCTAGTGTCACTACGAATGGAAATAAATAATAAAAGGTGGGAGAGTATTAGTTGGAAAAACAACATTTTGGAGGTTTAGTCAGCATTAGAAAAAGGTCAAAGTTTCACTGCTTCTGTATGAAAGTGAAGTGAGAACAAGAGAAATAGCTAAGACCTATGTGACAAATAGGAATTGATTGGTTGATTTTTTTCGGGGTTGGGGAGAAAGGGACGGGACGCAGGTTTGGTTGGAGCTTTGACCTTTTGCTTACCATCATCCTGATCAGGTTTAATCCTTCCGTCTGTCAAGCTCCCCTTCCCTGGTGAGGGGGTCCCCATCTGAGGGGTCACTTTATATTTTAATCTGCCTAGCATCCTGTGCTTTTTAAGGAAAGTTGTTCGCTTGAAGTGAGCAATTGCTTTAAAAATACTTCCTCTAGCCATCCCCCAGCTAGAGGAGGAGGAGTGAGAAATAAACCGACTTCTAATATCTCTTTTGCCAAAGAAGTGGGCTTTAGATTTTGCCGTGGAAGATAATTCAGTTTTACGACGCATACGTTTGGGTGGTGCATAACTCGGGTGTCCCTTTTTGCGAGACTGTCCCTGAGTGGTATAGATATGAGAAAGCCCATCAAAGAGTGCCTTCAGCTGGCTGTTAGTGGTAAGGCTGCTCAGGGAGGGCACACTGCACTGGCTGGAAGAACTCTGGGGAGAGGGAGAAGTGGCCGTGCTGGACTTTTGTGAACTGGGGCTCTGACCGGAGATGGGGGTTGGGGGTGGAAGTGAAGAAGGTGGAGGTTTTAGCTTTTGTGTGGTACCTGTAGCCAACACATGAGAAGTGCATGACTGTTTCTGAGAGACCTTTTTCCTTGGACGATAGTGCTTTGAAAAGTCTATTATTTCACCTCGTGATCTGCGACCATCAGGTGATGGTGTAAAAAACTTAGTAAGGCCATCAATGAGCCCTTTGGTTTTCTTGTTAACTTTAAGTGTAGAGGCAGAAATGTAGGTGGAGGTGGTGGTGATTTTGGTGGTGGCACCAGGCCGAGTGGGGTCTGTAACAGCCAATCTGCTGCTTGAGTCCTTCCCAGATGCAGCATGACCAGATGAAGGTGTGGTACAGACTTTAGTCTTTTGACCCCTACCAGGTGACCCCCTTCCTGTGAATGCATTCATGGATCCTTCATCACTGGTTACAGACCTAGGCAGAAATTTAGAGAATAGTATCAGCATTTAATAAATAGAATTATAAAGGTATCTAAAAACAAATTTATTGCAACTAGATGCATTCAATGGGCTTAAACTTAAGAACTGTATTTTTTGTGTGTGCCACCACCTAGATGTTTCTCTGTTGGAAAGGCAGCAGCAACTGCATTTGCATGTCATGGTTCTTCCAGGGCCCATCCACCAGGTACTGGAAGAATCCATGTGGACCCAAGGGCAATATAAGCAAGAAAAATGCCGAAGAGACTAAAAGAACACCCAATGCTTTAATTATAATTAAATAAAAACAAGCTATCCTTTGGTGTTGTCACAAGTAGTTATGATTTCCTGAAATGTCTTTTTTAAAGGATTAGGAGGAAATAAGTCATATGTGTTATCCAGAAGCAAAAGAAGAAGCTTATCTAATCTCTAGTTAAAAGTAATTTTTAATTCAATTTGCAAACATATAAATAGAGTTTGGATATGGCTATAAATTTGTACTTTTTTAAAAGAAAACATAAAAAGACATCCTCTTCCTCTCAGCAGTTTGTGCTTAGGATGGTAAGATAACCAATAATACTCTCTTAGGAGAGAAGACAATTAACTACAGCATAAAATATTGCTGAAAAAAGGACAACAATAGCAAAAAACTGAAGAAATGATTAAAGAAAAGCTACAGCGGGTCAGACATGACATGGAGAGTCTGGTGAAGAAGCGGCACATTTACCATGGTCATTATCAGACACTTGGCGTCAGAATCTTTGTACCCCGGTTCTGCCCATACTGTTGAGTAGTTCTAGAAACTACAGGTCACTCGCTAACACAGCTGCTTACGTGAACAGCAGCCGACTGTCTTCACCTCAGGCTAGGGTTTGCAAAGCTACCCATTTTGTAGCAGAGTTTTATACAATAGAGAAACATTTGCAGATGAATTATGACAATGCTGGGGCCCAAGAATGTACTTTCAAAATGATCAATTTAGCTGAAGGTGAATAATGACAAAATGAAACCCTTAAAAAGATACAATACTGAATTATAAAAATATCTTAAGTAATTACAAATTAAAGAGTATATTTTAGTGATCATCTTGTATACAAAGATTTAATGACCAGATTTCAGCTGTTAGCTGAAGGGGAGGTAGGTGCAGCTACCAGGCTCATCTGGGGTGGCTGTATTGCCAGGGACTCTGCCTGGCACCACCAATTCAGCCAAGTCAGGTGAACACTAGAGATCTCTAGTGTCACTAGAGACACAGTGAGAGTTACCAACAAAGAACTTATCCAGGCTAAAATGTTTCACATCAGAACGCTGCATTTGGATTATATCTGGGATCGATTGCCCAGAAAGGATAATATGCTTATAAAGCACGTAAAAAAGGAAAACTCCCTAGACTGTCTTAAAAATTCCTAAGCTCAAAGGACAATTTTGGACAAACAAAAAGTTAGGATTGGTGCCAGATGCAATTTTCAGCTGTGTCCTTTGTTTAGAAAGTTTATATCCTAATTTGGTTTTTTTAATTGGGCCCTGAGGATATGGTCCCATGTTGGGAACAATGCTTATGCAGGATGAATGCAAAAACATATAATTTCTACTTCAAATGGTACTACCATGAAAGATCTTATTCATAAATGTTTCATGTTTGCCTCTAGAAATTTTTTCAAAATCTATTGAAAATGTCTACTGGTTAAAGCGTTTTCGCAAAGTTTCAAAGAACACTCTAGAAAGGAGCCTGCACTTCTTACTTCTTCTTAGGAGATAAAGGTGCGGGAGAATACTATTTTTCTGAGAGCAAGTAAGATAGTGAGAACTGCTTCAGATAAAATTAGGGGAAAAGGAGTAGGCAAGGGAGTGAGATTCTTGGTGTCTGTTCAAGGTGTGTGCAGAGCATGATTCTTTCTCCATCACAATGACCCTTTCACTAAGCCTGAAAAGATGGTGTTAGTCTGTTGGTAGAAATGCTATAGATGTGCAAGTCTACTGATTCCATTTGTAAACACCTGAATGCTGATAGTCAAATCTATACACAGGTTAAAATAAATTCATTTCACCTCTTATCTTTTCCCCGCTTTTCCAACTAACTCCTGCTAAATGCTCTACTGGGCTTTAATGGCAATTATATGGCAACAAGATAGTGAAAATGGGGTTATCATAGTAGATTTCCAGGCCACTGTGAACATATTATTTTACATATATGTCTGCACAAGTGCAGTTGTCAAATAGTTCTGTCTAACTCTTCAGAGGGAAATGGTCATCTGCAGGTTTTTCAGAAGCTCCTATTTCATAAAGGAGATCTTAAAAAGTGGTAATGCTACATTACTATCAGAAGAGAGAGGTATTTTTCTAAAATGTTATCTGGAGTGACAAAAGAGATTTGCTATAGACATGGACAAATCCCTCTCATTTTAAAATTCCTATGAAAATATTTACATAATTAAGCTCTTCTAATGCTCAGCCAGTAATAAAGTAGGTTGAATGACTGTTTCCAATTCTTACATTCTGCTTCCATCCTGCTGCTTGAAAAATGTCACTTAGTATCACAGCTACTGCCAACAGAAGACCCCAAAATGCCAATGGTAATTAAAAATGTTATTTTCAAAAAATTTCCACAGCTTATGCAAAAGGAGAAGTATTTTTCAACCCTTGAGTTTGAAAAAATGATGCCAAAAAACCCCTAAAGGAATCTAAGAGAATAACAATCACCTATATTTTAAAGCAAAACATAAAAGATTTCTTTTGATAAGATCTCAACCTACAACAATCGTTGCTTTAATTTATTTTTCGGTCGTCCAATGGGTTTTGCATATCGTCGTTTTATTTGTGCAGCTTTCTCATGAAGTAGTTTTCTTCCCTTTTTCTTTGGTCTGCAGACTTGGCAAATCCACATCCCTGAATTAATATATATATGAGAAAAATATTTTAATGTTTCATTTTAAGAGAAGATATTAAATATAAGTTGCAGCTGTAATAAGCTGCTCAAGGATGCCTGTATGCTGAACTTTACTCCAAAAAATGTGTCATTCCCTTTTGTCATTTTCCTTAGGAAGCCATCACTAAGGTCAATTTCCCCGGAGTGAAGGTGGTGAGGTGGCCCCTCTCTCAGAATCCTTCCATAAAGCTGTTCCCAACATGTCATTAAGCCTCTCACCAACATATAAACACACATGAAAACTCGCCCCTGTCAGATATTATATCTTTTGATTTGAGGGAGACATTTTCAAATCAGTCCATTTTTGGAATTTCTAGAAGAAAAAAAAAATTGTCTTATCATCTCTTTCTGGAAAGTTCCAACACTAAAAAAAAAAGTATCAGTATAAAGTATAATTTTAAAACTTAAATAAAGGTTTTGAGTACTACAGAACTACAATGATTCAAACTATACATCTAGCATAGAGAAATAGGTCAATGGATAAGAATGGAAAGACCAGAACAACCGAAGCCTACAGAAAAGTTTAGCATATCAAAAGGTCATATTTCAAATCAGTGGGGAAAGGATGAAATGATTCAATAAGCGTGACAGAACAAATAGCTATCTATCTGGAAGAGGAATTATTTCCTATCCTTTACAAGAATAAATTCTAGACAGATGAATATTGTAATATGAAAAAATAAAATGTTATAAGTACCAGGAAAGATATGTAGATATTTATATAATCTAAGCATGACTGACATTTAAAACTGAAGCCATAAATAAAAAGATTCATGAATATGACTACATAAAAAAAAAAGAGCTTCTGCAAATCAGGAAGAAAAAGGTAAAAATCCCAAGGGAAAATGATTAATGGATAAAAAGAGGTACTTTAGAAAAGATGATATACAAACAGCCAAGAATAAAACACAAGAAATGTTCAATCTGACTACTTAAAAAGAAATAATCAGACATATTTCTATTATCAAACTGGTAAAATTTTAAAAATAATAATACTGTATTTAATCAAATCTAAGATACTGTATGATGCATCTGACTTCAAAAATATTAAAACATTAAAAAAAATGTGTCTTAGACTCAAAGAGATATAGTAACGGTGAGTACTGGTCACAATACAGGAAAATAGGTATCCTCATATACTGCTGGACAGCCTGAAAACTGATGCAGCCTTTCATGTATCTAGCCTTTGATCCAACAGTTCCTCCCCTAGGAATTTATTTCAAGGAAATAAGTGTGGATGGAAAAAATTGGAAACATTTGTAATATCCACCCTAAGGGATTGGTTAAATAAATTACAGTTCATTTATATAGGGGGTTGGAAAATCAAATACCTCCAGGAAGGACCTAGATTGTATAATATATGTGACTGAAGCAAATTGGAACGTAAGACAGCAGGGAGTAGTGAGATTGTGGCAAACTGGAGCATGCATGCACCACCCAGAGGACTCAGATTCAAACTTGTAAAAATATTGTGCCAACCAAGCATATCTGTGACCCACAGTTGCCAGGTTTGTAATCCCTGCTCTATACTATGGAGTTCTACATACTTATTAAAAACTATGTTTAGGAGAATATTTAATGATGTAGGGGGTGCTTATAATCTATTAAGAGGGAGGAAAAAAGTACATTACAAAAACATGTACAGAATGTTCCATTTCCCTTCAAAGGGTATGTGAAGGCAGAGAAGGAAATTTCCAATTCATTTTTATTTTTATTCCATTTGTCTATCTGTACTTTTAAAATCTTCCACAATGTAAATTATGGATTTTATAATAAGGCAAAGTTATTTTTAAATGTTTAATATATTGCAAAATGAGGGGAAAAGGCTGAGCTTAGCTGATTTACACAATAAACAGAAGAAAATCCACATTCCATCAGACACAATCAGCTATAAGATCATTCAGGTGCTCGTGTTCAAAATATCAACTAATGGCCAAGAAAATGGTGATGGCTTCCTGTTGTAGGACTTTGGAGTCACTATCATCCTCAAAAATATAAAATTTCTTAAGCTCTAAACACTGTGCTGAATAATATGGAAAGTGTTCTAAACTTTTGACCTACAGAATCTAATCTTATTCTAATAGGGGAATGGTTTGGAGAGAGAGATGGTCTTTTCATCCCTGGGTCTGAATTAGAGCCTTTATTTTATATATATGTATGTGTATATATATATATGTGTGTGTATATATATATATGTATGTATATATATACACACACATATATATGTATTTTTTTCCTATGCTTTTATACTCCTCTATTCACAACCTGTGCTAAACTTAGAAGTATAGGGAAGGTGGGAGGGATGAAAAAAATGCTTAAAGAACCTGTATACCTCTGAGCTGTCAGACCTCAGGACAAAGCTAACCAATATGTAATAAAATACATTTTTAGTACAGTTTAAAAGTTCACCTTTTGGCATTCTGGAAAGTGGTGGGTCACAGCATTCCATATGAAATCCTCTATCACAGGAATCACAAAAAAGCATATTATCCTGTAATATAACATATTAGAGACTAATTGAGACTGAAACCAACTGTAAAAGGCCAAAAATTCTTTTGTTACTGGCTTAACATTAATACAATATAAGCAAAGTGCACCAAGATCCTGGTTGCAGTTTGACATCACATGTATTTAAAACTTTAGAAAGACAGTAGCCATGCTCTATAAAAACAAAAACACCTTAACACTAGAAATTAGCGAGTTACCTGGAGGCGGATTACGGGAGCCATACTTACAGCATTTCTGCCTTGGACTCTACAGGCACTGCATGTCTTGCATTCGATGCACTGCCACCTTAAGGCCTTTACATTTGTTGTTAATTCAGGACAAAATTTCAAACAGGATGGGTGTCCTATGAGAATAAAAAGCAAATTGCTTGATGGGAATGGTGCTTTTGACTTTTTTAAACTCCCATTCCCTAATATTTAATAGATAGCTGATGAGGCTAGCCAATGAACCTTAGGAACTTGAAAATGCCAACAGATCAGAGAATCCAAATTACAGATTTTCCTTTCTGCCTTTTCCTCTTGCCTTCTTTCCCTGTATATAACAAAATGACTGTACAAATGTTTTCCCTAAGAGAACTTAATTTATACCAATTCCAATCTCAAGCCTTTGAGAACTTGAAGATAACACAGGCTCAGGCGTTCTTACTCCTGCACCTGTACTTGCCGTCTTCATCAACCACCATCTACCCAGGGGGTCCTGGTTTGCCACACACTGAGGGGAGTTGCCAAAGTTCAAACAACTCCTGCTCTCTGTGTGTGATGAAATCATAAAACTCAACAGATAACTAAGTAAAAAATTGAGGCTGCTTAACATAACTATAGATGCCCTCCCCTACCCAAATCCAATAGTACACAAAGAACATCCCATTGCTGGGCTAGACAGAGGATATTCCATTGCCATCTTGCCCCTGGGTCACTGAGTTTAAACTCTGGATGCAGGAGCAGAAACAGTGAATTTGAGAGACAGAGTTAAGAAGCTGAGAGATCCAGGTTAAAAGGGACCCACCAAGAAGTGCAGCCTCAGCAGGTTCCCCCATTTTCCTGAGCATTGAGTTTTCTATACTGTTTGGGGCACACTTTTCACCTAGCAGCACTCCACACACCAGGTCTTACTGCTCACTTCACAGAGGAAAACTGGAGACCCTGAGGGGCAATGCCATTCAAAGGAGCCAGCCATGAGCCAGTGTGTAATAGATTCCTCCAAGAGGTGTGGGGAGCGTGAGCCTAGATTCTTTGGAAGGCTGTACAGTTTAAAATCTCATGGTCTTTTATCACATAAACCTGAAGAGATCTCCAAACTTGATTTTATTTTTTTAAACCTGGTCTTTAAATAGTAAGAACATTAGTAAATCCCATGTGAAAGAACTTACAACCAAGCTGCAAAGGAAACCTGAGGGGTAATAAAAAAAGCAGATTCTGCAATTTCAAAACTGTTTTATAATTTCCTGACTTTGGCAGGCTCATTGTTTAAATATGTATTTTGGATTGCTGCCAAAAAGGTCCTCCTCCCTAAAGCTTAACAGGTGCTTCATAAAATTCCACCCACCAGGAGATTTGGCTTTTTGAAGTAAAAACATTCAAAATCAATCACCAATACCGTTAATAAAAGCACACTATTCCTGAGTTAAAAAAAAAATTCTAAACATCTGTATTTAAGATGTTGAGAAAATAAAATATTGTCACAGGATTATGACCTCAGGCAGGAGAGACACCCAGGCAGATGCATTTAACCTGTGACACTGTTCTTTTACGAGGCTTCTCTCATTCAAATGAATGCAAGGAAAAAGTCTGAATAGATAAAAATGGTATCAGTCTCGTCTTTCTGCTCAGGAACGGCAAACAAAGACAGCCTGATTGTCGACTTTTAAGAAGCACACTGAAGCGGGGAGGGGAGAGGTCTACTTTGATCAGAGCCCTCCCCTCTGTCCCCTTATATAGTAAGGGGGGTAAAAACTTAACTTTTAAAGAACAGCAATTTAAATTCCACCCTTAAAATGGGTCCCATCAGCTTAAAAGTATACCATTTACTTCCCCCCTCTTTTTTATTACTTCCTGTAAAGCATACATCATGGGCACATATGACCTCAATTTCACGCACTGAATTTTTCTCTACATTCAAATCTGCTTTTGTACTTTGTGACTTAATATTCAGTAACTAAGGTAATTCACATCATATTACATTACTATTTATTCTCACAGGTATCTTATGAAAGAGACGTTTTAATTATACAGTTTGAAAATTAGTGAATTTCAGCCATTTTCAATCAGGGGCAAGGAATATTCTTTCTCTTAATGGTTTCTCTCACTTTAAGCAATACTGTATCTCAACTACTACTATTTAAGCTACCCTATCAAATTCTAAAATCTTCAGCCTATCTTTCCTTTAGGCAGCAATCTTACCTTTATTTAGCTCAAGAGAATTGGCCATAGATCCCTTCCAGTTCTAAATTTCTAAGATTCTGTAAAGGATGCTGAGGGATGAAGAAATATTTCCATTTTATTTTCTCATGGCCAACTTTAAAATAACACAAAAGACCGTAACGTGTCTTGATATACTACTACACAATCTATAGTAATTAGATAAAGGAAAACAATGCTACTGATCAAGTAATTCCTTACCTCTGGTTTAGCGATTTCATAAACTCAACAACTTCCTCTAACATTTTAACTTTTTTTTTTTTTTTTTGAGACAGAGTCTTGCTCTGTTGCCCAGGCTGGAGTGCAGTGGCGCCATCTTGGCTCACGGAAAGCTCCACCTCCCAGGTTCACGCCATTCTCCCGCCTCAGCCTCCTTAGTAGCTGGGACTATATGCGCCCGCCACCACACCTGGCTAATTTTGTTTTTGTATTTTTAGTACAGACAGAGTTTCACCATGTTAGCCAGGATGGTCCTGATCTCCTGACCTCGTGATCCGCCTGCCTCAGCCTCCCAAAGTGCTGGGATTACAGGTGTAAGCCACAGCGCCCGGCTTTTTTTTTGAGACAGGGTCTTACTCTGTTGCCCAGGCTGGAGTGCGGTGGCATGATCACGGCTCACTGCAACCTTAGCCTCCCAGACTCAAGCAGTTCTGTCACCTCAGCCTCTCGAGTGGCCGGGACTACAGGCACGCATCACCAAGCCTGGCAAATTGTTTTGTATTTTTTTGGTAGAGATGGGGTTTTGCCATGTTGGCCAGGCTGGTCTTGAATTCCTGGTTTCAAGAATCCAACAGCCTTGGCCTCCCAAAATGCTGGGACTACTGACACACCCCACCATGCCCAGCTAATTTCCTCTAAAATTCTTGTTCTCTCTGTTGACACATTTCACGGTGCTTTGTCTTTCTGGAGTTTGTTTTACTACTGTATTTTGCAATTTCTCAGATTTGAGAGCCATATCACATATTCATTCACTCATTCAATTTTACACAAATACATTATCAAGTACTAGTAGCCTACAATAGTTTTATCTAGCAAAACCAAAGGAATACTATTTAAAATTAAACAAGTACCAGTGGAACTACAAACCAGTGGAAAAACTTTTTGGAGAAAGTACTGAGGAAGAAAAAACACAGGCTCTGTAGTAAGCAGAATAACAGCTCCCCAGCCGTCTGTGCTCTAATTCCCACAACCTGTAAACATACGATACCTGTTGTGGCAAAAGGAACTCTGCAGAAGTGACTATGGGTACAGACATAGAGATGGGGAGTTTATCCTGGATTATCTGAGTGGGCATGATTGATCTAATCACATTAATCCTTAAAAGCAGAGAACCTTTTACGGACTCGGTTAGAAATGAAATGGGAAAAGGAGGAGGAAGGGTTCAAAGCATGAGAGAGACTCCACCTGCTATCACAGGCTTTCAAGATGGTGAGGGGGCTGCAAGCCAGGGAATGTGGGTGGCCTATAGAAGCTGGCCATGACCTTCACCTGACAGCAAGAAAACCAGGATCTCGGTCCTAGCAACACAAGGAATTGAATTCTGTCAATAACCCAGATGGATAAGAACATGGATCCTCTCCTTCCCAGCACTTTGGGAGGCCGAGGCGGGTGGATCACGAGGTCAGGAGATCGAGACCATCCTGGCTAACACGGTGAAACCCCGTCTCTACTAAAAAAAAAAAAAAAAAAAAAAAAAAATACAGAAAATTGGCCGGGCGTGGTAGCAGGCGCCTGTAGTCCCAGCTACTCGGGAGGCTGAGGCGGAAGAATGCCGTGAACCCAGGAGGCGGAGCTTGCAGTGGGCCGAGATCGTGCCACTGCACTCCAGCCTGGGCAGCAGAGCGAGACTCCATCTCAAAAAAAAAAAAAAAAAGAACATGGATCCTCTCCTAAAGTCTCCAGAGAGGAGCTAGCCCTGCTGATACCCCGATTTTAATCTGGTGAGACCCATGATGGACTTCCAACCTACAACTATATGATTAAAAATGTGTTGTTTTTAAGCCACTAAGTCTGTCGTAATTTATTCCAGTAGCAATGGAAAACTAATAACAACTCAGACACTAAGCCCCTCAGACTGGCTATCTGACCATCCATCTGTCCATCTCTCCCTCCTTCAACTAATATTTAATGAGCACTGGATACAGTGAGGAAAAGGAGAGGCATGGTTCCCACCCTTTCAGATCACATAGCCCAGCAGGAAAGACAAACATTAAACAAGAATAAGCATTAATGCCTTACAATGGGGTGGCTTAGGGATATGGGAGAATCTAGCAGGAAGTTAGAGAAAGGCCTCCCTAAAAAAGAGACCCAAAAGATGAGTATGATTGGATGGGACCAGATGAGGGGAAGAGCAGGGAAGATGGCATGAACAGAGGGAGAGATGAACGAGGTATATCCAAGGAGAGAGAAGTTGTTCAATGTAACCAATGTGCAGAATGCGAACAGAATAGTGATGTAAGATAGGGTTAAACCAGAGCCCACTCCAGAAGAGTTTTTGGGGGCTATATTAAAGAATATGGATTTCTCCTAAGAGCAACTGATAGCCACGTATGAAATTATGTGATCAGATTTATAATTTAAAAAGGAAACTTAGGCTATAGTATGGAAAATGGATTGAAGGAAAAAGGGTGAAGCCTAGATTGAGGTCATTATAATAGCAGATCTGAGTGGGGCTGGCTGGTGGGCATGCATCGATAAATTTAGCATTCAAGATATATATTATGATTTAGAATCAATGTGTTTTTGGTGATTCCTTGGTGTGAAAGAATAGGACAGAGGATGGCTCCAAATGTCCCGTTTGTGTAACTGAGTGAGTAGCGAACGGTGTGCCATTTGCTGAATATAGGAAATCCTCCAGGAGAGGTGGGATACTGTTTGTTTGCTGGGATTTCTGTTGTTATTGTTGTGGCTGTTGTTTTGGGTGGAGGAAGCAGTGCAAGGTTGATGAGCTGTTCTGGATATTAACTTTGAGGTGCCTCAGGGGTAGACTCGTTGGAGAAGCTCTATAGTTGTTTGTATCTAGGGTCAGAAGCTCAGTAGAAGCTACAAGGCAAAGTAACAAACACAGGGCCACGACAGACATCTGAAGAAACATTTAGGGAATGGAGAGAGGACCAAGGGGCTAACAAAAATATGTGGAAAGAAGTGGTAGAGCAAAAACACAGATAATATGGTGTCACAGGGGCCAAAGGAAAAGAACACTTCAAGAAAAAAGATTCTCTACAATATCAAATATGACTAAGAGAAATTATTTGGTGTGGATTAAAAGAGACCGATTAGATTTTGATAACACTTAAAAACGATCATTAGATTTTGCTACAAAGAGGTCACTATTACTCAGACAAGCACAGTTTTAATGAAGTTACATCCCTTTGCATGGTCAATCATGCTTTGGGCTTTTGCGGGGATGGGGCTCACCTTCCCCCACCCCCCATCTTTTCTTCTTTGTTTTTTTATTTTTATTTTTTGAGACGGAGTTTCACTCTTGTCACCCAGGCTGGAGTGCAGTGGTGCAATCTCGGCTCACCTCAACCTCTGCCTCCTGGGTTCAAGCCATTCTCCTGCCTCAGCCTCCCGAGTAGCTGGGATTACAGGATGCGCTACCATGCCCGGCTAATTTTTTTTTTCCTTTTTTTAGTAGGGATGGGGTTTCACCATGTTGGCCAGGCTGGTCTTGAACTCCTGACCTCAGGTGATCCACCCGCTTTGGCCTCCCAAAGTGCTGGGACTACAGGCGTGAGCCACAGAGCCTGGCCTCTTTTCTTCTTTGGATCGTATCTTTAGGTTTCTTTCTAGTCAAGAGTCTTCTTTCCAACCTGATGATTCAATCTGCATCTAGTCAATGTGAAACTGGATGACTAAGCAACCAACTCCTGGGGTGACCTTAAGAAACTAGTGGTCTTTTTAAATATTTTTATATGTCCATATATCCATACACTGCCCCTACGAGTTCCCTCCACGAGCATGCAGGTTTTGTTCAGGGTTAACACACAAATAAAGACAAACCCAGCAAAGACTTCAGGTCTCCCGAGGGTGCACTGATATTCTACTCCACGGCTCTTGCTCCCTTTATTGTACAAAAGGGATTTCTCTCACTCACCCAGCTGCATCACAGCAGCCTTTCTTCTGTCTCCTGTTTCAATGAGCTTCCACTTAGAATGATGCTGTAATTTTGAACTGTACACTTATCTTAGATTTGCTAATTTGAAAACACACTTGCACACAACTCATCTGTAAGTAAGATTTAACCACCCAGCAATCTGAGCAGCAGACACAAAATTTCATTTGGTATAATATCTAATACTTATGTGAAGCTAATTAAAGATAATTTGGTCTTAATGAGGCAAAGAGAATATAACAGTGTTAATTTCAAAGTAGGCTGATCCATGAAAGTCAAGTAAAATCATTTCTAACACTTCCACAGACCTAGACTATCAGATGATTCCCACATTCCTATTAGTGGTTGGAATAATCCTTCACATTTGTCTCATGTTTTACAGTTACTGATCATCTTCTTATCATTTTCTCACTGGATCCCACAATAGCTCTGTGGATGCAGGGTGCAGACATTCTCCTTTACACCACACAGATGAGGAAAACCAAAGTTACACACCCAGCAAGTGGCAGAAGAGAACTGGAACACAGGCTAGGGACACCATCTTCAGGGCCGGGCACTATATACCTCACCTCACGTTTTTACTACATACAAACTTGAATGATTTTTTTTTTTTAAAGAATTTTTAGTAGAAAAAAAAAAACTGTTAAAGAAAATATTGCCCATTTAAAGCATCGAGCCCCTTTCAAAACAGATAAATTTCTAATTGGCTTTACTTTATGATATAAGCAGAAGGAAACATTTATTACTCTCATCTATGAAATCTAAGCGGAGTCTAAATGTGACATCATATGAATGGTACTTCAGATAGGGACGACTGAAAAGCATCAGGCACATATGGGAAACACATTTAAGAATGATCCTCCCTACAGGCTGCCATCTATATTTCCTTTTTCTGGTTTTATGCTGCTACGGGTATTTTTTCCATAAACAACTTACATTTTAGGATCCCTTTGATAGTTATGAACAGTCTGAATTCAATCCCAGAACCAATAGACTCTTCTGAGAGTGAGAAGGCAGCCATTTCCATAAGGTCAACTAGGAGTCCCAACTAATCTGTAATTCCCACTTGAAATGTTGCACTGTGACAACAGGGCTCCCGCCATTATTTGAGGACACTGTTGAGGTATGCTGGCCTATTTTCTTTTTTCCTTAAAATTACCAAGGTGTCAAAACAGAGCCTTAGAACCACAAGAACCCCCAAACTCCCTAAAATGAACTATATTTTATTTTGACCCTTCAATTTAAAGAGGAAAAAACAACAAAGTCTATTCTTCTGATCTATCAGATGAATAAATATCTACAAAGCATTTCCCTGAGTTAAGAACAATAGTTTGTTTGACTAAAGCAGCCAAATCCAGGCTGGCACAGCATACTCAAGGGAAGATTAAGTGAACTTCAACACTAGAGCCGGATCCCATTGCAGAGTCCAGAGAAGCAGTCTGAGACATCCTCTATCCCCAACAAAGAGACATGATGACCCCAGGGCTTGAATTTCTGCCATGACCCATCCTTGGCCCCAAAGCCTCTGACTCTCTCCACTTGAAGACTGGCTCACAAAACCACGCCAGCCACATAAACCCTCTGGACAGTATCCTCAAGTCATTATTCTCCATTTGTTAAAAGAGAAAACAAGAGGATATTTTTGAACAGAGAAAACATAACACTGTACCTAAACACCCCTGGCTTTACCCTGAAAAAGTCTGAGCGGAAAGTAAGAAACACCAGGGGAAAGAAATTTTCAGTGACCTCAAATATAAAGGAGATCAACCTCCCGTCTGGCAGGTCTTCAATCCGGGAAAGACAAAGGGAGATTGATTACATCAGAAAATCTAAGATCTACCTGTTTAGAATTACACCTTTATACTCTGTGAAGGAGGCCCTGAAGTTATGATCTAGAAGATAATGATCTCGAACTTCTTATCAACTCAAGTAAGTGTATCACTAGAGGTAAGGAAATATATGAAGGGAACTTTTCTTCCCACATTTAAGTACGTCTTTAATCTGTCTAGGCACCCAGACAAATAGATCCTAAAGAAATAAAAACAGGGAAGGGTGTTTTTAAAGTACCACCTTAAAAACCACAAAGGGTAAACCCTAGACAAGTGAACACCACTAAATTGATCAGGCAGTTACACAAAAGAATAATTCATTCAGAATGAGCCTCGTGAGAAAACCCAAAAGATAACGACAGAACTGATGAGTGAGGCACTACCTCACCAGCATAAAACAGGGATATCGTGGGGCTGAAATGTATTAAACTGAACGTACAGATAATGTTTCCATGCCCTTTTGTCACTATCCATGATGCCATGGCCAGGTAAAAGAATTTTAATGAATCTGTAAAGCCCATCAAAAAGACTGTCAGAATGCATTTTTCAAGCAGGGTTTGAAATGTCTCATTTCCAAGCTCTCCCTTCTAGTCAGCACCTGAAAGCTGCTGAACCACAAAGGGCCTATCAAGTTAAACCTTCATATAAGGAATAAGAATCATTACACAACACTGTCATTCCTCAGCATGAAACATTTCTTCTATCCAACCATCAAGCAGCTGTCACAAGTGATGATAAGATTTTAAATTACGTGCAGCAATCAAGGATAACAATATCAAACATGCTAAACCATAACACGGCTGACATTTGTAGTATACTTGCCATAGTTCTGCAGACCTTGTGCCAGGCTGTTTACTTGTGCCCTCACATTTCATTCCCATAAAACCCAAGAGGTTGGTGCTGCCATTATCTCTAATTTTCTAATGAGGAAACAGGGGCTCAGAATGGTCAAGTAACTAACTCAAGGTAGAGGAACTGGGCTATGACTGGCTCTTGAGTTTGCTCCTAGCCAGTATATCTCAAGACTTCCCAAAGAAGAATTCGCTATGGTGTTCTGTCGATTTTTGTTTTTGTTTTTTTTAAGAGATTATTATAACTAGAGAAATAGTCACGAATTTTAAAATAAGAGAAAAATTGGAGAAAAAAGTTTGGGTAGTCCGGGGAAAAAAACTGGAAGATTAACAGAAAAAGCTTAATTTTTACTTATTTTTTGCTATTAATTTTTAAAGATGGGGTTGTACTCAGCTTGAAAGCTTAGAATTCTCTACATTGAATTTACCTATAATGTAGACATCTCCACACTGAATTACCAATGCTGGTATAAAATAAAAGCTTAATCATAAATATGTATAGTATTATATAAGCATATATAATATCCATATGTCAGTACTAACATACTCATGCTTTTTTCTCTATTCCTTACTTTTTCTTTTAAAATTAAAGCCTATGCTATTACCATATAATTGCCTTAAATAACAATACAGTTTTAATAGAGAGATAAATAGCATGAAGCTATGATAATGGGAAGTCATTGTACAACACATAGGAAAAACACAACTTACCACTACTGCCACAATCTGCACAAGAGAGGAGTTCTTCTGGTTTCTTTTCACGATTTGATTCTTTAGTCCCCAAACAGAAGCTACATATTGGAATGGGATCAGCACGGGGCTATGACAAAATTAAAATAAAAAATACTGTCACTTTTCCATTTCAAAATTAAAAACATTAAAATCAAAAGCTTCTTACATTTTTCACTTAAAGCTTCTTCTTTCTTTAACAAAGAAAAACTGCTAAATAACATATTTAAATAAACACTTTCTGCTAGTAAAAAAACTCATATTATTTTTGAGACGGAGTCTTGTTCTGTCGCCAGGTTGTAGTGCAGTGGCACAATCTCGGCTCATTGCAACCTCCACCTCCCGGGTTCAAGCGATTCCCCTGCCTCAGCCTCCCAAGCATCTGGGATTATAGATGTGCACCACTATGCCTGGCTAATTTTTTGTATTTTAGTAGAGATGGGGTTTCACCATGTTGGCCAGGATGGTCTGGATCTCCTGACCTCAGGATCCACCTGCCTCAGGCTCCCAAAGTGCTGGGATAAATCTCTTAAATTATTTGACACTAAAGTATTACCTGAATACATTTCAGTATAATGTATGACTCAGAAGTCATTTTTATTAAACCAGTGAAATCTAATACCTTTATGTGTTATATAGCTTGCCCGAAATGAACATAATTAAGGATTCATTGGACATCTCAATTGTTTCTATTATCTATATGCCTACAATAAATCATCCGTTCAGCATTATAGTCTATGAATATCATGTATAGACTGTTTAAACTTTATTAAATATTGTAGCACAGGTTGCTATTATTCATCTACTAAATATTTGACATAAAATATCTGTATGTTTTTAGGTGACAGAGTAATAGAATGAGCAGGATTCTGTGGGACACTTGAAAAGTGTTGTTATTAACAAGGCTTTTGTGGCACGAAGGTCTTCAAAAGTAAACCACACCATACCAAACAAAAAAGATAAACCCTCAATCTCTGACATTCCCACCTTATTTATTTATTTATAAACAGAGTCTCACTCTGTCGCCAACCTGGAGTGCAGTGGCGTGACCTTGGCTCACTGCAACCTCTGCCTCCTGGGTTCAAGTGATTCTCTTGCCTCAGCCTCCTGAGTAGCTGCAACTACAGGCACATGCCACCACACCCGGCTAATTTTTGTATTTTTAGTAGAGATGGGGTTTCACCATGTTGGTCAGGATGGTCTCGATCTTTTGACCTCATGATCCGCCCGCCTCGGCCTCCCAAAGTGCTGGGATTACAGGCGTGAGCCACTGCGCCCGGCCTGACATTCCCACTTTATATAAGAAACAACAAAACATTTGTCTAGTCCCCTAGCACCCTTTAACTCTCATATGAAAATTGCTTTTAACAATGTATAAATCTACATACATTTTAGTATCTCCATTGTTATTTACTACTATCAGCAATGCTAGTATTCCCATCCATAGGAATAGCTGACTGTGCCTACAGATCTGGTCACATTATTTTCAACAGCCAAAACTACGAAAACTGTAATTTTACCGCATATTCCAAGCCTTCACACATGTTGTCTGCTAGCCATCTGAATGTTACTATGATGTCTCTATATTTGAATCTCATGAATCAAAAATTCAGAGCTAGAACACCCAACATAATCACAAATGTTTTTAAATGTAAATTAAAAACAAGATTTTGCTAGGTCTAACTCTCTAAATATACATCAGCATAGAATAAACTTCATTTGTTCAGCCACTCTAGCCCAAATGCCTAATGCATTTCCTGGTACATAGTAGGCACTCAAAATATATCTGCTAACTGAATACATGAAGGAAATATATCCTAGTTAAGAACAAAAAAAAATCAATGGTTATAATGATTCCAACAAATGCCTTAGTTCCTTGGGACAACATGTCATCAAAAACAAAAAACCATCTCATGACCAAACATTCACAAAATTGTTTAATATGACTGCTAATCTCATCTTACAAGGGCATTCATTATCTTCCCTTTACTTTCAGCTTAATTTGTTCTTATAATATGCACAGGCTTTACGTTCTGAGGTAGCTGTGCAAATGTATTTCTGTAGCCCCAGTTAAAAAGTAGATTATAAAACATTCTGTACTAGAAAAACCAAAAGAGACAAGCTATAACAAATTGGTCACTGACTCTAGCCACAGTTTTTTAAATGCCAGATAATCAGCACTGCATAATTATGGATCCATAGTTATTACTTGCAACTGCTCAACTGCAGTACCTTGGGAACACTTTTGTTCCTTTAAACAGCAATTAAAAGAACAATCTGGCTTTAAAGTGACAACATTCCCCTGATAGATTTGAGCTAAAACCCGGTCCTCTTACTAATGGGATTCCTGCTTTCATTTGATGTAACAATGTTCAAGCTACTGCTGCCATCCTTGCAGTGATAAATAATTTACAGAATGTCACATATCATTCATGCAATGAAACAAATCCAAATCTCCAAACCCATTTTTCTTTCCCAGATGAATTTTTAGCTGTGAGAGAGACATGGCCATCAGCCAGCATTCATGCTCATTTTTCGTTTTTAACTAAAGGTAACACAAAGGACAAAGGTTGCTAGTAGTTCATGGCCAGAAAGACTGATGTCCCGCGCTCTGCCCAATAATAGAAAGCATAGATGTTATCACTTCACGCTACATTCAAGTGAACCCCGCCATGCTGATGTATGCTCACAACCATTTATTTTAAGGATAACTATCTCACAATACTCTATAAAACCACTGCATTATACACAAATGTCTGCCCTGCTGAATTATTGATAATTCAAAGCACTTTTTGCTAACCTCCGTGTAGCCAAGTCTAATTAACTTTAAAAAATTGTCACTTGTACGAAATGAAACTTTTACAGTAACACATGTAAATGGGTCACAGGATTATTATGATTCACTATTCACTATTATATCAGACTACATATAAACTGTTTTTTAAAAAATCCCCTATAATAAAGTAAAATGGATTCCAGTCAGAAAAAGGTCTGAGTAAATGGCAACTTGATTCTATACAAATCTACTACAGGTAAGTCATATTTAAGATGTCTGAAAATGATACCAAAAATCTCCAAATTCTTAATTCCTTTCTTTGAAATTTCACAAAGGCACCTAACCTGTTGATCACATTTTCCCATCAACATGCCTGAATATTTTAAACTAATCCCAAGAAGGAAGGCTCATGAGTAAGTCTAAAGATGAATACATCCAGCAAACTGTGCTCTGGAAGGATCTCCTTGTCTCCCATGCAATGGCCCTGGGGCAGCTGCTAGGCTAGAGGCTGCTCCTGTACTATCTCATTTAATCATCTTAACGATCTTGCCCGGTATGAGTATTATCTCCATTTTAGAAAAGAAATTGAGCATCTAAGAAGTTAAGCAACATTTTTAAGGTTGCATAGGTTCAGGTGTACAGCTGTACTCAAACACAAGTCTGTCTTCATGAGAGCCCATTTCTTACTTTGCTACCTCCCCTCCATTCCTCAGAATAACAAATGTCTAAAATTATCTTTCCATCACTGGCAATAACTCTTTACTAATGTGTTCATAATCTATTCCATACAATTTCTCCCATGACCAATGGCATATGGTTTTTAAAACTATTAAAAAGGTAACCACTAAACACCATGGATTATTTATTAATTACCATGGGGAAAAGGTACCTTTACAATGGAGAAATCTGGTGGACACTTTATAAACGAATATGGAACAAAGCGACATCATGTGCCTTCCAAGTGCCTATCCTGAAGGACTGAGCACCGCCTATATGGTATTCTTGCCAGAAACATTTATCCTGAGTCCAATCAGGCAAATCCAAATTGGGGGATATTCTCTGTAACAACTTTTCTGTACTCTTGAAAAAACGTCATATAATATCCAAAAAAGGGCAGGGCCAACCTGGGCAACATGGGGAGACCCCATCTTTACAAAATAAAAAAATTAGGCAGGCATGGTGGCACATGCCTGTGGTCCCAGCTATTTGGGGAGTTGAGGTGGGAGGATGGCTTGAGCTGAGGAAGTTGAGGCTGCAATGAGTCGTGATTGCACCACTGCACTCCAGCCTGGGCGACAGAGCAAGACCCTGTTTCTCAAAAGAAGGGAGGCAGGGGGCAGGACCAATTAAGGTGACTAAAGAGGCATGAAAACTAAATATAAATATAATCTGTGATCCGTGGTTGGATTCTGGATTTTTACAAAATATCCACAGCTATGAAGGATATTATTGGGATAATTAGGGTAATGTGTACTCAGAATTAGGCAATATATAAACTAAATATAATATAAATTTATTGAGTGAACATAATTCTGATTATGTAGGAGTCGTTTTTAGCAGATATATGTTGAAATATAGGAGTAAAGTGTTATGATGTCTTTATGTTGAAATTTACAAGTAAAGTGTTATGATTGGAGAGTAACTTACTCTCCAATTATTCAGAAAAAAACAAACCTAAGTGTGTTCATACGTTAATGTGCACAGAGAGAGAGAGTAAACATGACACAATGTTAATGGTTGGGGAGTCTACGTAAAAGGCATATAGCTGTTCATTATATTGTTGTATGTAAAAGGCATATGGGTGTTCATCATATAATTTTTCCTCATCTTTACAACTTTTCCAAACAAAAAGTTGGGGGGGAGGGGAATAAAATTGTGCACCTTTACTCTCAAAAAAGATCTAGACTGAATTACTATTTTCAGTAGGCCCTCTATATCTGCGGGATTAAAATCTGTGGATTCAACCAACCATGAATGCAAAATATTTGAAAAGAAAAAGGATGGTTTTGTCTGTACTGAACATACATGTTTTTTTCTTCTCATTATCCCCTAGACAATAGAACGATTCATGTAGCATTTATATTGTATTAGTTATTGTAAGTAATCTAGAAATGATTTAAAGTATATGGGAGAATGTACATAGGTTATATGCAAATACTGCACCATTTTATATAATGGACTTGAGCATCCACGGAATTTGGTATCAGTGGTGGTAGGGGGGTGAGGGAGGGATCCTGTACCCAATCCCCCACAGACGCCAAAGGATGACAGTAGTTGGACCACAAACATTTATAAATCAAGGTCTCTCAAGCCAATTACCGACTCAGAGGAAATACAGAGGACAGAGGAATATGTTAATCTATAGAGCGGGGAGATGCTAGTACCAAAACTCCAGGGAAAAAATGGCCCAGTTTCTTCAACAAATTAAACGGAGACAAAGTGAACAGGTGAGCAAAAAATAGATAAAGAAGAATTGCTAGATTAACAGACATTTAAAGGGCGTATCAGCCAATCACAATATGTGAACCATATCTTGATCATGATTCAAACAAAGTGTAAGTAAAACAAAACAAAATATTATGAACTAGTGAAGGAACAAAGGCTACTTAGCTTTAAGAGACTGTTTAGGGTGGACACGCTGGGTGTCTTCATCCAGGTGAAAGGGTTAGATTCGTTCTTGTGGTTACAGAGTACAAAACTTACACCAATAGGAGTCATCATAGAGAGCCTTTCCAACAGAGCTGTCCAGCAATGGAATGGATTCTTTTTTTTTTTCTGCTTCATTTGCTTAGTTTTTATTTTTTTAATTGTGGTTCAAATGGCATTAAGTTCACAATACTGTGCAACCATTACCACCATTTATCTCCAGAACTCTTTTCAACTTGCAAAACTGAAACTCTGTATCCATTAAACAATAATTTCCCATATTCTCTTCCCCCAGCCCAGGAAAACACCATTCTACTTTCTGTCTCTATGCATTCGACTACTCTAGTACTTCATATAAGTGAAATCATACAGTATTTGTGGAATGGATTATTCTTGAGGCAATAAGAGGCCTCTATAATCAAGAGGCCATGGAGAGACTGGATGGGCCCCATCAGGATGCTGAGGACACAACAGTATACAATTTCACCTCACACAATTTGGGGATCTGGGACTCTTCAAAGGTTCCTTCCAGATCAAATATTTTAATGGTTCTAGAGTTAATCTCTAAGGCCTTTCCCAGTTCTAATTTTTATTGATTCTATAATACTTTAGAAATTTTAAGAGTCTTCAAGACCTTTGATCTCAAAATAAGATAGCCTTTTCTAAGGAAATATTCTTTAAATCTAGGACAATGCATTTTTAAGAAGCTTTATTTTACTTTATGATTACTTCTGTTTCTGCCCAGAAGGAAACTATATATTTGTTAGCCTTAGTCTATCTAAGTGACTGGACAAAAATAAATGAAAATTCCTGCACGAAATCAGAGCCAGGGGCATTTAGACTCATATCCTCCTCCTGACAATGACACAAAAAGGGGTTTTGTAAGCCATTTCCACAGTATCTGTTCACAATGATCAGGGATATATAGCCCTCTCTCTCCATAATCCCCTATAGATCCATACTTCTTAAGTCATCTACATCTTTCATGAGACTGCTTAAAAAAACATACCATTTTAGTAATCCCAAGTGTTAAAAACAAAACAGTTCAGCATTTTTCATTCATACGTTCATACTTGCACCATAGAAAGACCCAGATTTAAACGCTGCTTTCTAAGCCTCAGGTTTCCTCATCTGTAAAAGTGCACAATAGTGTCTGTGTTGTCTAGCTCTTGGGTTGTTAAAGTTCAAATGTGAGTGAGTGTGGAAAGTATTTTGTAAACTACAAAGTTCTACTCAAATATTATTATGAGTATTGCAAAATTTTATTTGGCTATAAAAACAGAAAGAGCAAACAAACAACTTCAAGTCCTTAATAAACATCAGAATAAATGAATTATTCTGGAGTTTAGAATTACTCTATAAAAGACTTTCATTTTCTGAGCCCCCCACGATGAATATTAATCTTAGAGGATTTTTTCAAAAGAATGAATTAATCAGGGAGTACAGGAACAGAGTAGAAAATGCCTCCACTGAGAGCCAAAAGGCCTGCAACTATTTAATAAAAGGAAAACTCAAACTAAATGAAAAGAAAAAGATGTCAGAGAAAGAAAAGCATAAACAAATATAAAATCTTAAATGAATAATACTACAAAAGCAAGCAAAGATGAATACTGGCTGGGCATGGTGGCTTACGCTTGTAATCCCCACACTTTGGGAGGCCAAGGTGGGCAGATCACCTGAGGTCAGGAGTTCGAGACCAGCCTGGCCAACATGGTGAAACCTCGGCTCTACTAAAAATACAAAAAAAAAAAAAAAAAAAAATTAGCCAGGCATGGTGCCTGTAATCCCAGCTACTCAGGAGGCTGAGGCAGAAGAATCGCTTGAACCCGGAAGGCAGAGGTTGCAGTGACCGAGACCGCGCCACTATACTCCAGCCTGGGCAACAAGAATGAAACTCCATCTTAAAAAAAAAAAAAAAAAAGACTCTTCTGTGTCTCTTTAGTTTGCTCTCCTTTGTTATACTGTACTGAAATGTGAAGTTTAGGTAATGCTTTGCTGTTTACCACAGTGCTTTTCCCAAGTCCCAAATACGAATGCTATGCTACAAGGCCACCTCTCTAAGGTCACCTAACTAGTGAGATGGAGGAACTTCCAGCCTGCTGATGCCAAACCCTTCACTCTCTGGCTTTCCCCATGGTTTGTCCCTCCTTTCACTTGGAGCTTGATATACCTCAGCAGAAAGGCTGTCCCTGATCATCCTCTCTGAAACTGTACTCCACTGGCACCACTCTAGAATCTCCATACCTTTTTTTTTTAGGAGACACCACTCACTTTGTCATCCAGGATGAAGAGCAGGGGCGTGATCAAAGCTCACTCCAGCCTCGATCTCCAGGGGCTCAAGTGATCCTCCCACCTCAGCCTCCCAAGTAGCTGGGACTATACTGGTGCGCTACCACGCCCAGCTAATTTTTTAACTTTTCATAGAGATGGGGGTCTCGCAACATTTCCCAGGCCGTCTTGAACTCCTAAGCTCAAGCAATCCACCCATCTTGGCCTCCTGAAGTGCTGGGATTACAGATGTGAGCCACTGTGCTCGACTCCATACCTTGGCTTTTTCTTCATTGCACTCATCATTATCTGAAATATTGCATATCATTTATTTGTCTGTTTCCCTTACTAAACCGTAAGTTCCATCATGATGGCAGAGACTGTTCATTGCTGTAGCCCCAGCTTCAAAGTGTATCTATTGAATAAATGAATAAACAAATGAATAAACTGCTCTGAAGTTGGGAACCGGTTTCTCCAATTCACAGGTCCCAAAATATTGTCAACTGTCTTTTATTTTCATGTATATCCTCAATGACCACAAACATGACATGTAAAGAAACCATCAGTGGCAAGGTGGGTTCCACCATTGTCTAATCTGAAGCCGTTTTTATTCTGACACACGTAATAAACGACATTTATGTTTGCTATATACTTCCCTGGGCATAAACTGACAAAACGGGACCAAAATTTAAAAATCAGTTGGGAGGAAAATTATCTGCCCAGTATTAACTATTAGGGCTTGCTCAGTAATAGTCACTATAGGTTGTAATAGTCACTATATAAGATAGATTTGGGGCATGACCAGTTGCCAGCACCTAGTTGTGGTGGAACTCCCCCTCCCCAGTCCCGTCATTTCTTTCCATCTCTAGAAAGAATACAAGGTTATTAAAAGAAAAAAAAAAAAAGAGTCACTGGGTGTGGTGGCTCAGCACTTTGGGAGGACAAGGCAGGCAGATCACTTGAGGCCAAGAGTTCTAGACCAGCTGGCCAACATGGTGAAACTCCGTCTCTACTAAAAAAATACAGCCGGGCGCGGTGGCTCACGCCTGTAATCCCAGCATTTTGGGAGGCCGAGGCGGGCGGATCACGAGGTCAGGAGATCGAGACCATCCTGGCTAACACAGTGAAACCCCGTCTCTACTAAAAAATACAAAAAATTAGCCGGGCAAGGTGGCGGGCGCCTGTAGTCCCAGCTACTCCGGAGGCTGAGGCAGGAGAATGGCGTGAACCCCGGGGGGCGGAGCCTGCAGTGAGCCGAGATCGCGCCACTGCACTCCAGTCTGGGCGACAGCGAGACTCTGTCTCAAAAAAAAATAAAAATAAAAATAAAAATAAAAAAATAAAAAAATAAAAATAAAAATACAACAATGAGCTGGGCACGGTGGTGTGCACCTGTAGTCCCAGCTACTCTGGAGGCTGAGGCAGTAGAATCACTTGAACCCAGGAGGGGGAGGTTGCAGCAAGCCAAGATCGTGCCACTGCACTCCAGCCTGGGCAACAGAGCAAGATTCTGTCTCTAAAGAAACAAAAATTAAAAATTAAAAAAAAAAAAAGAAAAAGAAGGAAGCCAAGTAAAATGAATAATGTTAACAAGATTATAACAAGACTATGTATTGGTTTAGTCTTTTTAAATTTAATTTTCATTTCAATCTATATTTATTTTGAGACAAGCTTTTGAGACTGGCTAATATTTTTTTACTTTTGGTAGAGACGAGGTTTCACCATGTTGCCCAGGCTGATCTCGAACGCCTGGGCTCAAGCGATCCACCCGCCTCGGCTGGTGTTGGAATTACAGGAATGAGCTACCATGTCTGGCCTGTTATGGTCTATTTTTAAAAGAAAAATATTTTACAAATTTTGGTGCCTTATTACTGGTAATGAATTATTGTCCACAAACTTCACAACTGATGGCACTGCAACAAAGGCTGAAAACTGCTTCCTGTTGTTACTAAGGTTTTTTTCTTTGCTACTTCAGAACTCATTTGACACTCACCTAATAAAGAACTAGACTTTATTTCTTGCCACTTAACCCACTTATGCAACTGATGTCTGTCGGAACAGATCAAGCTTGCTCCTAATTAGGATAGAGATCATGCACACTCAGGATTTCCCCTCACAGCAATCTGCTTCAGATATGGTCTTCGGAAACACACTAACTCTAAAAGTAGGGATTTCCTGTGATGATCTAAATCATCTTATTTTTTTTTCCAGAGCGTTATTTTGTTCCCGTCTGCATCTGCAGTAACAGTAAGTGTGGTCAGGACAGCCATTCCTCCGCAGGGAGGTTCATGCCCAGCACTCCCTCAGAGCAGCCCTGGGTCTACTTCACATCCTTTGGGGTAGAACAGAACTCTGTTTACGACAGGTCTATCACCATTTTCTCTACACTCCTGTAACCTTTTGTTTTATTCCAAGGCTATTCTTGCAATTTCATCATGAATTGGACATAAGTAGACATCAAACAATTTTTTTCCAAAAGATAATTGCAGATATACTTACTCTAAGACTTTACACAGGCAACACTGTCATCATAATTCTACTCTCCCTATATAGATTTTTATTGTATCACCTCCCCTGCTCATTATACTTCTCTGTGGGTAATTGGTTCTGTGAGGGAGCACTATATCATCCCCCCCGGCTCTGTGGATTGAGTATCTGTATTACTCTGGGCAAAAGGATTTATTATTGTTAATGTATGGAGATCTTGAATGTGACTGCTGTATTTTTACCTCCTTGTCACAGGATGAGGGTTCTCCATATTTTAAGTGACAGTAAGGAAGTAGGAAAATCTAATAAAATAAAAACATTCAAAAGCATCCCTACATATATCCCTAAAATACATCACTTCTTTTTTCATTTAAAGAAATCATTTAGAAACAAAAAAAGATATCAATGACCACACAGTGGGAAAGTCCCATGACTCAGAAGTATAAAATAATAAAGCTTAGCCATAACGGAGTAAGAAGAGAGATGGAAAGTCTTTCTAAGAACATCAACCACAACAGTTTTTAATTGTGTGGAGTTAATTGAAATGCTCACACTGTATCCTGTAGTCTAGAACTTGTTCTAATTAGGCAGGTGTGCCATTTATAAGAGTGCTGATTAAGGAAAGTGATTCTATTGGAAGGAAACAAATCTAATCCTGCACACTGCATTTAACAATAGCATCTCATTTGTGTGATGTGTGTTTTTTTTTTTTTTTTTTTTTGAGGTCTTTTTTTTTTCCTGATAGATGAAGCCTACAAATTTCTTGGGGGGCGGGGGGGTGGGGGAAAGGACATTCATTAAACGATTGCTTGCCCCAGGGCCTTCAGTTTCTTATCTGGACAGGGACTTTCTCTCCTCCACTTCTGCCATTAGAAACTGCAGATATTGCATTTATCTTCTTAAGAGGGACCAAAGTCTGATTCAACACAGCTGGAAATTCAACACATGGTTACAATGTGTTTAGGATTTACAAACTATTCTCTTTGGCAAGCATATCATGATATTAGCAATATAAACCCTACTCTGGATTTAGAAAAATGGAATTTTAAAATCAACTTACATTCAAGTGTCACAAATCTTTAGTCATTCCTTTTTAAAAAGAAAATTAACAAAGTGCCTCTCTAGTGATTCCCAACTTCAGTGCTGTAGGAACCTTGACTGGAGCAGGTCCAAACTTCAAGACTATGATTTACTTAGGGATACAAAAATCGACAAGGATGTAAATAGAAATTCTGTCTTAAAGACGGCAAGAAAAACAGAATAGGAAAACCTGGGCACTAGATTCTGGAAACAATGCAAGTACTGCCGTTGGTAGAAATTCTGTATTGTAATTCATCTCTATGACTTGGGAATGTTTTCCAAGTGAGGCTAGAAGCATAATAGTAATGCATAGATTAAAGGATAGGCATAACAATAATTTACAAGAAACACAAGCAAGAGCTGATACTTAGTAGAGCTGCGTATCAGCTAGAGGCAGCTAGGAGCTTCTGCAATTGTCCCAATTCATTTTAATTTAGATACGGTGCTACAAAACCCTGCCTAGGCACACTGTGAACTGAATGTAGACATTCTTACTATTAATCCTGCCAAGAGAAACCTGCTCTAACTGCTCAGGAGACACAGGCAACTCAATTGAATGTAATTAGATCCAAACAGGAAAGTACAATGAGGAGATGGGACATAGGTAAGTAGTTATTAACAAGCTAGAAAAGTCAGACACTAGTCACTTTCTCAATAATATTATCACCACCACCTTTGACAATGCCCTGCACTCACAGAGATTTACATGGCAGTTGAGATGTTATGTGCTATTCAATAAGTTACTAATATTTACTCAGCACCCAAAGTATGCCACGCAGAATATAATTGGTACTCCAAGTGCTTGTCCTCACACAACCAATAAAAGTAGTGTAATTCCATTACTACACTTAATTCTCAGCCCTCTGGGCACACAAACCATCTGGTGTGCAGAATTTCCATGCTCCTGACTTCTTTTGTTTTCCCTGCTTTCAGACTACTTCTGACCCTTTCAAATGCAGTATTCATAAGCAGTAGGAAAAGAGGATTATGTGGATAATTACTACCTGAAGGTCAAGAGCCCTGACCTTGTTTTTTGGAGTTAATTCTGTGTAGCCGAAGACTCATCCTTAGACCCCCTTTGTGGTAGAGTTTCTAAATCTCCTTATGCTTTAGGCCAGGCACCACCTTGGGCATTTACGTGAGCATTATCTCGGACGGACTCTGCTCCCTGGCACCACAGCTTCACTGTAAGGTGTGTTGGAACTGCACAAAACCGAAGCCCCTCCCCGCATACTAATACAAGCTACAGCAAAGCCAGGAGAAGAAATGCCAGGATAGGCTTTTCCCTGAGGGTGAAGGCTTTCCCCTGAGGGTGAAGATTTTAAACTTAATTTACTAGGGTAAACAGTAGGAAGCCTACTAAGGGTAAACTGCAGGAAGAAGGAAGAAAAAGCCCATTATTTCGGTGACATTGGTAAAATTTTGCATATCTTAAATAGCTTAGTACATGGTGAGCTCTTGGAAGGAGATCCTTGTTTGGTTTATCTTAATTACTATATATAATAAAGAATTATACATACAGAAGATGTTTGATTAATATCTGTTGAATATACAAATGTAACATTTCTCATACTTGGTACTTTCTTAACAGTTTCTATTCTTACTTTAGCATATAAATGGTAAATAAATAATAATAGAACAGCACATGGTTATGGGGGGAAATACACATTTTAAATGTTTGCACATTTAGAACCTTCACATCTTCCCATTTACAGTTGTTGTTTTTAGTTTGTTTGTTTTTGTTTTTTCAGCCGGCAGCGGTGGCTCATGCCTGTAATTCCAGCACTCTTTTGGGAGGCCAAGGCAGGCAGATCACTTGAGTTCAAGACCAGCCTGGCCAACATGGCAAAACCCCATCTCTATCAAAAATACAAAAATTAGCTGGGCATGGTAGCACACGGCTGTAATCCCAGCTACCAGGGAGGCTGAGGCAGAACTGCTTGAACTCAGGGGATGGAGGTTGCAGTGAGCCAAGATCGTGCCACTGAACTCCAGCCTGGGCGACACGGCAAGACTCGTCTCAAAAAAAACCAAATATAACAAATAAAAAGTTTTTTTTTCAATTGTGGCAAAATATAAATAACATAAAATTTACCATTTTAACCATCTTTAAGCATACAGTTAAGTGGCACTGACTACATTCCCGTTGTTGTACAACTAAGTTGAGGCATATTTTACATACAATGAAATGTACAGTTTGATGAGCTTTGAATAAATGCATATTTAGTAGAGACGGGGTTTCACCGTTTTAGCCAGGATGGTCTCGATCTCCTGACCTCGTGATCCACCCGCCTTGGCCTCCCAAAGTGCTGGGGTTACAGGCGTGAGCCATCGCGCCCGGCCTAATTTGCATATCCTTGATGACTAATGACGTTGTTCATGTGCTTAATGGCCATTCATATATCTTCTTTTGTACAGCTTCTGTTAGAATCTTTTGCCCATTACAATGGTCACTGCAATATATTGTCAGATCCTGTTTCGGTGAAAAACCTACCGTCTCTGCTAAGAATGCTATGGGAAATCAGTACTCAGCTATCACTCCCTCCAGGGATTGCCTCAAGCTGCAGAGAATCACACTCGCCAAGGTATATCCTTCCTAGCATGGGCCATATCCAGTGATACAGGCCCACATTATTGAGTGATGCAGAAATAAAAAGGCACCATCAGGGCCCAACTCAGGGTAATTCCGAAGGTCCAGTCCAGCTTCAGAGCGATCTGTGAAGTCATCCAAGGCTGTTTCTGGGCCGCGTCACTGCTCAACATCTCTCTCCACCCAGTGCTGCTTTGTTGCCCTCCTTCCCAAAAGCCTTAATACCAAGGGCATCCCTTACTAAATATCCCATACCTGAGCTTTATCTGTAGATGCTTCCTGAGGAACACAACCTGTAACACCCATTGTTTAATTGGGTTGTTTGTCTTATTCAGTTGTAAGAGTTCCTTACATATACTGGATACAGGTCTTTTGTATGTATGTATATAACACATAAGATATAAGTGTGAATATTTTCTCCCAGTTTGTGACCTGCCTTTCCATTTTCCTACCAATTTCTTTTGGAAAAACTTCAGTTTCTAATTTTGATAAAGTGCCATTTGTCGATTTTTCTACTTTTTGTGTTCAATCTAAGAAATTTTTATCTATCCCAAAGTTGCAATGGTTTTATCCTACATTTTCTTCTAGTTTTATAGTTTTAGTTTTTTATATGTCTATACACCATTTTTAGTATATTTTTGTGTATGAGGTGAGATAAGGGTCAAGGTTCATTTTTTTCCCCATATGTATAACCAGTTATTCCAGGATCATTTGTTGAGATTTTCTTCTTCCCACTGAACTAGTCCTTCAACTTTGTGGTTCTTTTTCAAAAAATTTTTAAACTATTTCAAATCCTTTGTCACAAATTTGTTCATCAGTGTCCCAATTTTTAGGGAAAAGCTTGTTGGGATCTTTACTGGGCTTGTTTTGACTCTATAAATCAGTTTGGGAAGTACTAACATTGTAACATTATTCAGTCTTCTATGAACATGGGACACTTCTCCATTTATTTAGGGCTGCCTTAATTTCTTTCAATAATGCTTTATAGTTTTGGGGGACAGGCTTTGCCTATATTTTGTCTAACTTTATCCCTATATATTTTCATAGTATTTGATGCTATTGTAAATGTTATTTCAGGTTCTGAATCTTCATTGCTACCATATAGAAATGCAACTTTAACAAAAATATTCATTTTGTATCCTAGGACTCTGCTAAATCCTCTCTAGTTTTAGCAGCTTTCTTAAAGATTCCTTAGGATGTTTGATATAGATGACCATACGGTCTAAAACTAGAGACACTATTAGTTCTTCCTCTCAATCTGCATGCCATAAGACATAGTATTAGTACTATCATTAATACTTAATACTGTAAGAGACATTATTATTCTTCCTCCCAAACTTTCATTTCTTTTTCATACCTTGTTGCACTGGCTAGAAACTCCAGTACAATGCTGAATAGAAATGATGAAAGGTGGATATTCTTATTTCTGACCTTAGGAAGAAAGTATTTAGTCTTTCACTGTTAATAATGACATTAGCTATGGCTTTTTTTTTTTTTTTTTTGTGACGGAGTTTCGCTCTTGTTGCCTAGGCTGGAGTGCAATGGCGCAATCTCGGCTCACTGCAACCTCTACTTCCCGGGTTCAAGCGATTCTCCTGACTCGGCCTCCCGAGTAGCTGGGATTACAGGCTTGTGCCACCACGCCCGGCTAATTTTGTATTTTTAGTAGCGATGGGGTTTCTCCATTTTGGTCAGGCTGGTCTCGAACTCCTGACCTCAGGTGATCCGCTTGCCTCAGCCTCCCTAAGTGCTGGGATTACAAGTATGAGCCACCATGCCCAGCCAGCTACGGCTTTTTATAAATGTCTTTTATCAGGCTGACAAAAGTTTCTTCTATTCCTAGTTTGCTAAGAGTTTATATCATTAATGGATTTTTAGCTTTGTTGATTGTTTTTCCTTATCTTAATAGGATGATCATATATTTGCTTCATGTCACAATATTAAACCAACTGTATTTCTGGATAAACCCTTCTCTAGGTAAAACTCAAAATGCATTATCCTTTCTATATATTTCTGGATTAATTTGCTAATTAAAAAAATCTGTGTTTATGTTCACGAGGAATGTTCCATAGTTTCCTTTTCTTGCAAAGTCTTTGTTTAGGTTTTATTTTATTTTTTGAGACAGAATCTCACTCTGTCGCCCAGGCCAGAGTGCACTGGTGCGATCTCAGCTCACTGCAACCTCCGCCTCCCAGGTTCAAGTGATTCTCTTGCCTCAGCCTCCTGAGTAGCTGGGATTACAGGCACCCGCCACCATGCCTGGCTAATTTTTGTATTTTTAGTAGAGATGGGGTTTCGCCATGTTGGCCAGGCTGGTCTTGAACTCCTGACCTCAAGTGATCTGCCCGCCTTGGCCTCCTAAAGTGCTGGGATTACAGCCACAGCACCTAGCCAGTTTTTGGCTAGTTTTAGTATGAAAGCAAAGCCAATCTCATAAAATGAAATGGGATGTGTTCCCTCCTCTTCTATTTTCTGAAAGAATTTAACATTTGTATTGTTAAAGGTTTGATAGATTTCATCACTATTATGTTGTCAGTTGTCTGAGTCTGGAGTTTTCTTTGTAGCTAAGTTTTAAATTATGAACTGAATTTCTTTGCTCGCTATAGAACTATTCAGATTGTGCATGCGTGCATGCATGTGTGTGTGTGTGTCTGTGTTGGTGGTAATTTGGGCATTCCAGAAATTCTGATTTCATCTCAGTTACCCAATTTTTTTAGCATAAACTTGCTCACAATATTCCCTTATTATCCTTATTATGTCTTCAATGCTATCTCCTCTCCCGTTCCTGTTACTGATAATTTTTCTTTTTCTTTTTTATTAGTCTAGCTACAAATTTCTAAATTTTATTGATGTTTCAAAGGACCAACTTTTGATTTCTCCTATTTACTTGTAATGTTACTGGCAAAAAATGTTGGTTCTAACACAGACATCTTATTTGGTATCATCTCTGTCATTACCATTATTATTCTAATTCAATAGAGAGAACCATGTGACTATTCAGAGTAACATTCCCTTTTCCTTGGATGTAGAGGATCTGCTAATTCAGCCCTGGTGATGTGCCACATGTACATCACTCCTGGGATCTGGGGGTGCGGGTGCACAGATAACAGCTGGCATTTTAGTAGAAGAAGATTCCTACCAAGAATTGCTCTCTAGACAGTGGTTTTTAACCAGGTGCGAAGAATCTTAACCTGATTCTGATGAATTACCCATGGATCTTCTAAAAAAAAAATGCACATGCCTAAGTCACACCCACAGACTTTGACTCAATAGGTCTGGGATTAACTTAGGAATCTTAATTTGTAACCAATCTTCAAGAATTCTGATGGTACCCCAACTTTAGAATCACAGCTCTGAATCATCAGAACACTGTACAGTTTATGCTAAGAAGAGTCTAAGGAGTTGGAGAGAAAATACACAGCAGTGAGGTGACCAAGAATTTGTTGCCTACCACCTAATTTAGGGACCCAAAGGCATGAATGAGCTTAGGTACATAAACATGTTTTAAAAGTGGGTGAAAGGCTGGGTGCAGTGGTGCACACCTGTAGTCCTAGCTATGGACAGACTGAGGTGGGAGGATTGCTTGAAGCCCAGAATTTTGAAGTTACAATGAGCTGACTGCACAACTGCACTTCAGCCTGGGCGACAGAGCAAGAATTTCTCCTAAAAAAAAAATAAAATAAAAAAATAAAAAAAAACAAAGGCCGGGCGCGGTGGCTCACGCCTGTAATCCCAACACTCTGGGAGGCTGAGGCGGGCAAATCACAAGGTCAGGAGTTCAAGACCAGGCGGACCAACATGATGAAACCCCGTCTCTACTAAAAATACAAAAATTAGCCCAGCATGGTTGCACGTGCCTGTAGTCCCAGCTACTCAGGAGGCTGAGGCAGGAGAATCACTTGAACCCAGGAGGCAGAGGTTGCAGCGAGCTGAGATGGCACCACTGTACTCCGGCCTAGGCAACAGAGCGAGACTCTGTCTCAAAAAAAAAAAAAGGGGAAAAATATGTAAGTGTAATTATGAGTATATATAGCTTTAAACTCCTCAATGTGAGCACTATTTTGTTGATTTTAAAGTAATATATACATACACATGGTTTTCTTAAAAAATTCCACACAGTACAAAGACATTTTAACAGAAAGTAAGTGTCCCGCACATTTGAAGGTCTAACACCTTCAAATCCTGTCTCCAAAGGTAGTTATTGTAACTGGATTCATTAAGACACTTTCATTAATAGCCCCGACACACACACACAAATAACACCTTAAAAAAAGAAGTTGCAGCATACTATACCCAGTCCCAGTCTCATCCTAATTAATATTGATGTTATTACCACTCATTTGTTTCTACAAAAAAATGTACACATGTACACTCTCATGTGCAAATACATCTATAGGATAAACTCCTACAAGTGAAATTGCTGGGTAACGGGAACAGGCATTTTAAATTGCGACAGGTTATATCACTGTATACTTCCAACATATTTTATCAAATTTCTTCCCTTTGCCAATTTAGTTGTTTAAAATCATACCATAAACTTGTTTCTCAAATCAACTTTAAAAAACTGACTCCAGCTGAGTGCAGTGGCTCACGCCTGTAATCCCAGCACTTTGGGAGCCCGAGGAGGGCGAATCACGAGGTCAGAAGTTTGAGACCAACATGGTCAACATGGTGAAACCCCGTCTCTACTAAAAATACAAAAATTAGCCCGTAGTGGTGGCATGCACCTGTAGTGCCAGCTACTCGGGAGGCAGAGGCAGAAGAATCATTCTAACCCAGGAGGCGGAGGTTGCAGTGAGCCAAGATTGTGCCACTGCACTCCAGCCTGGGCAACAGAGTCTCCATCTCAAAAAACAAACAAACAAACAAACAAACAAAAAAAAACAGACTCCAAGGTCATATTTTAAGTCAAAAAGGGGTAATTTTCCTTAGCCCCTAGTATGTGATAATACAAATAATGCTGTACCTCCACAAGCACCCATAATTCATAGTTAATATCAAAGATTAGTGTTCCCATACATCCTCACAGCCTTTACACTGGAAAAAACAACTCAGTGGTAGAAGCACTAGCAAACAGGCAGAGAGTAGTAAACCAAACTCTGCTCTCCTATCCAGTGATCTTTCAGGATCCGCATGGGAAGCACACCATCTTCACACTAAAAAGATAACTAAAGCATGAATACAAGGGGACTGGGTGTGTGTGTGTGTGTGTGTGTGTGTGTGTGTGTGTGTGTTGTGTTGCGTGTTAAGAAAATAAAGGGGCTGGGCACGGCAGCTCACGCCTGTAATCCCAACACTCTGGGAGGCCGAGGTGAGCAGATCACCTGAGGTCAGGAGTTCGAGACCAGCCTGACCAACATGGTGAAACCCTGTCTCTACTAAAATTACAAAAATTAGCCGGGTATAGAGGCGGGCACCTGCAATCCCAGCTACTCAGGAGGCTGAGGCATGAGAATTGCTTGAACCCAGGAGGCAGAGGTTGCAGTGAGCCGAAATTGTGCCACTGCACTCCAGCCTGGGTGACAGAGTGAGACTCTGTCTCACAAAAAAAGAGAAAATAAAGGGTGCATAATTTATTTGAGACTATGAGTTAACAGGAAACTCCCCATGTATGTTTGACAGATCATTGGAAATTACAAGGGCATGGAAATTTTTTACCAGCCCATAAAATTTCAGTATTCCCTTCCATATTCAGTGTCACAACAAAGAATAATCTAAAGACTCAAAGAATAATCAGTAAGCATAGACCCATCTATACAAGTAAAATATCAGTATTGTCAGGCATGGTTTTTCTTCCTCTCTCCCTTCTTTCTTCTCTTTTTCCACTTCATCTTCTCTTCTTTCCAATTACCTGCCCTATCTACTTTGAGCGCCTGGCTCACATGATACTGCTGGTAGTCTATGTAGGGAGTCATCCCTAAATTATTAAGACGATTTGGGGGATAGCTGCGGGGTGGGAAGGATGGTGTAGATCAGTGCTTCTTAAACTTTAATATGCAAACAAAACATCTTTTAATGTCCTGTTAAAATGCAGATTCTGATACAGTGGTTCTAGGATGGGGCCTGAAATCCTGCATTTCAAACAAGCTCCCAGGTTACACTGATGTTGCTGACCTGCGATCCATCCACATTTTTGAATGGTAAGAATACAGGTCATTTAAAAACAATGACAACAACAACAACAACGAAACAGCCAGGTGAGGCGGCTCATGTCTATAATTCCAGCACTCTGGGAGGCTGAGGAGGGAGGATGGCTTGAGCCCAGGAGTTTGAAGTTACAGTGAGCTATGATCTTGCCAAAACAACTCATATTCAACTCTGGGGTATGAGGATTCACCAAAGAGTGAAACCCTATAGTGAAAGCCCTGGAGGAGGAACTGGAATAATAGTAATTGTAGTGGTTGCTGGTGACAGCAATTGCAGTAGTTAGTAGTAGTTATCATAGCAGTAATAGCAGAAGCAGCGATAGCAATAATTTAAGAGCAAAAGCAAACATTTAAGAGCACTTACTATGAACGGATATTCTGGTAAGCACTTAGTTAATGATTAAAATGCAGGAAGACAGGTAACATTATCTCCATTTACACATGAGAAACTGAAGTTAACTTTCCCAGGGTAGCCAGGCTTTAGAACCATTGCATTACCCTGTCTCTAGTTATCTATCAAGTTCACCATCACTGTATTATTAGTAATGGAGGTCATAATTTCTCAAGCTGACACATAGGAGGAGGCAATTATTTAAAGACCTTCTTTTTCTCACTCCTGTAAAGTCCAGCTTGGATAAATAAATAGATCATTATAACTTATCAGTTTAGGTCAAGGTCAAGAAGATTTTAAATTAATATTTGACAATACAGTGCAGACAGTCTAGCTTTGGGTAATGAAGGCCGGCTGTGCTTTCAGAGACTATTATGATGATGATGTTGTTTTAAACCTCTTGGCTTTATTTGTTAACTAAGGTGTGAGAGTGGAACAGCTTGCTTTTAAAGTTATCCTAAGATTAATTTTGGTTACAATATGAATTCCAGCATATTTGGCTCCAAAGCTACATTTTACGCTTTTTAGAGATTAAGCTAAACATACAATTCTCAGTCAAAAAGCCCTGTGGAGTAACCCGATCTGAGCAGGGGCACTTTAACTCACTGCCAAATAAAAAGCATGATCGCCTTATTCCACACACACAAATACCATTCTTGGATAGGGCAATTAATCATGAATATAACTTTTCAGACATTACATAATTTCACATAGACTTGCTTCTAATGCTTGCCAAAGAAAACATCAATTTCTATCACTAGGAATAAATGTACACTTGAAAAGGAATGAAAGTTACAAACATGAAACAGTGAAACTCTGGCCACCCTTCTCATGCCATCCTTCTTCATAACTTCTCTAATAATTTTATTACACAAAACTGGCATTAATAAACAACCTAAAATTACATAAGCTGTAAAAGTGCATAAACAAAATAAAAATCGAGAAATCCAAGTAAGTTTTATACCCATGGAAGTGGCAACCTCTAAGATACAGTAGAAAAATAAAGTCATATACACACTGCACACTCCTGGATGCTCCAACATTACACACATACACACAAAAACCACATATTGATATATTAAATCACCATTACTTTTTAAAGATTCAATTTTCCTATCTAAAATTATTTGCTTTCTAAATAAACATCTCACTCATCCCTGGTCAATCAGGAGTAAGTGATTAATTTGAAAGTAATCCACCAGTATCTACAATCAACATTTTCAAATATAAATAATCAACATAAACCTGGGAATAGTATATTATTTTTTTAAAATACCTATTGGCCCAGGATTCCCTTCAGTATGTTTTACAAAATTTTTTTTTTTTTTTTGAGACGGAGTCTTGCTCTGTCCGCCAGGCTGGAGTGCAGTGGCACAGTCTTGGCTCACTGCAACCTCTGCCTCCTGGGTTCAAGTGATTCTCCTGCTTCAGCCTCCTGAGTAGCTGGGATTACAGGCGCCTGCCACCATGCCCGGCTAATTTTTTTGTATTTTTAGTAGATGCAGGGTTTCACCATGTTGGCCAGGTTGGTCTCAAACTCCTGACCTCATGATTCACCTGCCTTGGCCTCCCAAAGTGCTGGGATTACAGGCCCAAAATTTCTTAACAGATTATTTACAAGCAACAAAACTTGGAAAACAAAAGCAACAAATCATCTTCATGCTAAATAATGGCTGTACTAAAGATAGATTTTAAAGGAGGTATGCATAAACTCACTACAGATTTATCTGAATCATCCTCTTCTACAAACATTTTTAGGGTGTTCTTCACACTATCCTTTTAAAAACAAAATTACTTCCTCACACTATCCTTTTAAAAAAATTATTTTCTATTTACTTAAAACTGAGTAGATAAGTGACTACTTTTGAAACTTTCCTAAGGAAAATCTCTCACCCTAATCATCATCACTCAAAAGCATGCAAGTGTCCATACATACACATGGTGCTCTATGCTTTTAAACAAAGACCAAGCCATTAATGCCAGATCTTTCATAGGTGTGTAGAAACAACTGATACAGTGCTTCTCCACCCTTGTTTAAACTCTTGCCTCACCAGCCAGGATTCTGTTCAACTTTACTTGGTATGTTTTGCATTTAAAAAGATGTATTTTTGGCCAGGCTCTGTGGCTCATGCCTGTAATCCCAGCAATTTAGGAGGCCGAGGCAGGAGGACTGCTTGAAGCCAGGAGTTCAAGACCAGCCTGAGCAACAACATAGCAAGATCTCATCTCAACTAAAAGTTTTAAAAATTAGTCAGTCATGGTGGTGCATGCCATTGCACTCTGGTCTGGGCATCATAGCAAGACTCTGTCTCAAAAAAAAAAGAAAAAAATATATATATTGTTTTCATTTTCTAAAAAAGATATAATTCTAAATATTTTTCCAAATTACGTAGCTATATATGAGTACGCAGATGTGTATATATATATGTGTGTATGTATATGTATGTACATATGTATAATATGGGGTGTGCTCTTCATTCTCTCCAATTAATAAATAACAGTAAATGTTTATTGCATGTTTACTACATGCCATGTACTGTGTTAAGTGCTTAAATTATTTCAACAATCCTGTGAGGTCAGTGTTACGTACAAGTTTTACTGAGGCACAGAAATTGTTCAATAATGGGCCCAAAGAGTATAGCTGCAAGTGACAGAGCTCAGAATCCAACTCAGGCAGTTGATCTCAGAACCTGCTTTCTTCACCCCTGTGTGGATCTCTAAATTAGAAACAGTAACCAGGATAGGGATGGGATTCTGTCAGTACATATAAGTCAAGAGCAAGGGTCATTTTGGAAGTGGGAAGCAGAGGTGAGTATAATTGGGGTGGATGTTAGAGGAAGAAGCTATGGGAGGTCTATTATTGACAGACCTCAATGAAGAAGAGCCCATCAGCAACTCTCTACTTAATTCAAAATGACTTTTAAGGAAGACGGGATTTCAGGAGTTACTTGGAACAGAAGGAAAAAAGAGAACAGAGTCTAAGAAAATGATAGCTCTTGACAAAAGGCTCAAGGAAGAAGGTGCTGCCTAGAGGAAGTGAAAATGAATGAATGGAGGGAGAAGACTGGAGACCCACGCAGCGGATGAGGGAAATGAGACTGCAGAGCCTGCTGGTGATCGATTCTGATGTGTGGCGTGAACAGCCAGAGTAGATGCAAAAGGAAATGAGAAGCCACTGTAAAGATTTAAGGATGCAGCTGGCATGGTCGGTCAGGAAGTTCACACGGCCTATTCTAGGAATTTGGAAGAGAGGGCAAGGAAAGGAGAAAAACAAGCCTAGAAGGTACTGAGTTTAGTGGATTTTATGAAGACTGGTCAATGTCTGTATTTTGAGAGAAAAAAGTCAGCCAGAAATTGTTCTAAATTCAATAAAGTTTTCAGAAAAAAATTGCCAAGGCTGAAAACTTGGTAGTGACTCACTCTAATAGTACAGCTAATTGATTAGCAATTACTGGCCATGATTATAACAGAGATTGTAGGCCTTTTTTTTTTTTTTTTTGAGATGGAGTCTTGCTCTGTTGCACAGGCTGGAGTGCAATGGCGCGATCTCGGCTCACTGCAACCTCCACCTCCCGGGTTCAAGCTATTCTCCTGCCTCAGCCTGTCGAGTAGCTGAGATTACAGGTGCCTGCCACCACGCCCAGCTAATTTTTGTATTTTTAGTAGAGACAGGGTTTCACCATGCTGGCCAGGCTGGTCTCAAACTCTTGAACTCAGGCAATCTGCCCACCTCGGCCTCCCAAAGTGCTGGGATTACAGGCATGAGCCACCGCACCCGGCCAATTGTAGGCATTTTTAAACTCTTACTCTGTGAGGATCTATGTCTCAATCCCTTGAAATTTTTATTAGTACTTAGGTGTGCTCTCAGCAAAGTTGTCTATCTATGTCACCAGAATAAAGATAATTTTTCAAAGAAAATTGTTGTGTTATCTCCTCCATTAAGCCATCGTTATCCTCGGCGAAGATGTGTATATGAATAATTTATACTCACCTGGAATGGCTAACATATGAGCATATTGTTCCAAAGATACAGCTAGTTTTCTTAACGGCCAGATCACAGAAATTCTTAACAGCCTTTCTCACTTAAAGGGATAAAATACAAACATTTATTGGGGGAAAACAACTTTAGTAGTTTATTGATTTACCTTTAGGAGTATTTCACAGCTGACTCCTTTTTAACAGCATACAACCAGGGGCATGTGTCTAATCAATACTGAACATCTATCTTGCAGTTGGGGCTCATGAATTAATCAACATCTACTCAAACTCAAAAACCATCAGGCAAAAATCAACGGTGACCTACGTCACTTCGAACACCACAGAACCACCCAAACAATGTTACTGTTTAAAATCACAACAAACTCAAAACCCTAACTGCACCAAAACTGGTAGTTTCTACTCATGAGTTACTTCTGTCTAAGCTATCTCTTTTTTCCAAGGAACTAATAGCAGGCACTAAGGTTCTCATAACATTTCCCATATGGCTATACTAACCTCATCATACATAATGCTACAGAAGTTTAGAGGGGGCAGGAGACTACCTCAAGGACATGCAGCAATCTGGGGAGGGTATGGGGAATCTGGCTCTCTCCACTCTATTCAATGGTGGATGATTAGGCCAAGCGACCTGTTTCCTGATCAGCATGTGAAACAACACAGGGAAAAATGGCGTGTAAGCAGAAAGTCTTTCCTTGTGAACTCAAACTGTATAAAGAAGGTTTTATTTCTAATTATGGTCATATAATTACAGACACTTTAAGGAAAAGAGCCTGTTTGTTCTCCCTGGTGTGAGCAACTCACTGATTCAGGCTCTTTTGAAGCCAGCAGCCAAGTGGCAGTGGCACGGATCCAGGAGTTCCTGGAGGAGAACAGATGGACAGCTATCCCAAAAAAGAGCTCCCTGATGTCACCCAGCAATGAGATGTGAGAGCTCATAAATATACCATCCTCATTCAGGTGGTACATGTATAAAATAAAAGAGTTCACAGCATAAGTCGATATTTTCCTCACCGGGTAGCAGACAATACCATGCTTGGCCCCCCATTCCCTCATTTTCTAATGAGGCCCTCCCAAGACTTCCCATTTAGCATAAATCTGCTCCATCTAATGATTACTTTTTTAGTTTTCCATTTAGTTTAAGGGAAAATTCCTATTTCATCTATGTTTTCAGAACTTGTTACAAAATTTTCTGAAAGGTTACTGATCCACCAGGCATGGGGTACAGGAGTCAAGGGTGCAGAATCTGGAATCAGACTCACTGAATTTGATTCCTGTCTCTACTTTCCTAGCTCTATCATTTTCTGGTTGTGTGATCTTGGCCAAGTATTTGACTCCTCTAAGTTTTAGTTTCTACATCTGTAAAATGGAGATAACTATAGTTGTTGTGGGAATTACATGAGATGACATGTATAAAGTGCTTAAGACAGTGTATGGTGCGTGTTAATTGCTCAAAAGATGTTAGCAGCTATGAGTCATTACTGTACTTGATGTAGATATTTTGGCCAATCAACATTTTTTGAGAGCCCACTACTTACTTCAACTGGACAAGAGCACAGACTCTCTGTCCATTATGCCATAAAAGATTCAAAGAATGAGAATGTAAGACTCAAGCCTTGGAGGGTTTACAAATCACATGGGGAGAGAACACACATATACATTCAAGAACATGCTTTCAGCTGGGCGTGGTGGCTCACGCCTATAATCCCAGCACTTTGGGAGGCTGACACAGGAGGATTACTTGAGATTGGGAGTTCGAGACCAGCCTGGCCAACATGGCAAAACTCTGCCTCTACTAAAAATACAAAAATTACCCAGGCGTGGTGGCATGCGCCTGTAATCCCAGCTACTCGGGGAGGCTGAGGTAGAAGAATCGCTTGAACCCAGGAGGCGGAGATTGCAGTGAGCCAAGCTTGCGCCACTGCACTCCAGCCTGAGCAACAGAATCCTGCAAACATACATTTCTTGCTTTCTTCAACAGTATACTCTTTGGAAGGCTGGCAAATCATATTCGAAAAGGCCAGATCTTCTATCCCTTTTAAAAGAAAGGTATGGTAAACAGCTTTAAAAATTAACCATCTCAAGAATTCCACTATTTTCTAATGTAAGTTCACATGGCTAAAGAAATACTTGCGCACTTATTATATGCGTGGCAGCATATTTAATACTAACATTCAGGCCGGGCGCGGTGGCTCACGCTTGTAATCCCAGCACTTTGGGAGGCCGAGGCGGGCGGATCACGAGGTCAGGAGATCGAGACCATGGTGAAACCCCGTCTCTACTAAAAATACAAAAAATTAGCCGGGCGTGGTGGCGGGCGCCTGTAGTCCCAGCTACTCGGAGAGGCTGAGGCAGGAGAATGGCGTGAACCCGGGAGGCGGAGCTTGCAGTGAGCCGAGATTGCGCCACCGCACTCCAGCCTGGGTGACAGAGCGAGACTCCATCTCAAAAAAAAAAAAAAAAAAAAAAAAAAAAAAAAAATACTAACATTCAGGTTTTTGAAGTTTTATTTCATTAAAGCTGTATAGATGGGTCAAAAATCATCAATAGAAGGGTAAAAGCTGGGTATAGTCTATCCACAGGGCTTCTCTAAGGAGGTGAGTCTTGAAGGGAATTTTAACATGGAGAGTGACAGAGATTTCAGTCAGTTCAGAAACAAACTGCAGAGGAAAAGGCAGTAGACACAGGTGGAAAGGGGAGGGGTGATGGCTGTGATGAAAATACAGGGGACTTGAGCAAAGATTCACCCAGGGACAGGAGAGGAAAGGAGGCCCTTCAGATGGAGACGAGCCTCAAACAAGGAAAACAAAGCCCTCTTCACTGTCCGCCCCTACCAGCCTCACCAGCCCAGAGCTCTTTACTTCCCCACAAAATCCTCAACACTAGTGGCAAATGAGCTATTGTCTAGGGCACCCATGCACTTCTGCTTCCATCTGTTGAGTTCTGTGCTTAATTGCGCTTATTCTCAAACCTGTTTGTGTCAGTTATGCCTGTTACTATAATCAAGAACCTTAATTAAATATTTTATCCAACATCCAATAAGCTATGTGCACAAAAAAAGACTTGCAGTCTCTATGGACACGTAGCTGAATGCTTTTAGATGGATTTGATTAACAGTGAAAAAAACTGTACAAGGTCGAGGGGGAAATTACAGTCTAGAAGAATTCTACATTCAGATTCTTCACAAATGCCTTTAAAGAAACTGAGACTGAAAATTATTGAGAAAAAAGATGGAAACTCCAACCCATGCTCAAAGAAAAGCCTGGAGCCTCCATCAAACAAGTGGCAAATATACATACATGATATATTTCAAAAGTTAAAATATTAATAAATATTTAACACATACAGAGAGTGGATGCACATTTTTATTCCCTGCTTTCAACCAACTTTCTTGACTAACCAATCAATTCCTGTCACATCAAATAAAAGAACTATATGAAATCATTTTCTTTCATTATTACAAAAAACTACCTGCATACAGGTGGAAAGATTTCTACTGAAATACATACATATTTAAATCTGTACTTACTATGTTTCATTTCAGCTAAGTCTATGTGAGTGAAAATCACAGGTAAGTTAAATACAATTCTTGTTAAATATTTTGCCCACAAAACTCCAATCCGAACACTGAATTTAAACAGATATTTGCATTGGGTACACCCAACTTTAATACATTGTTTTCATTTTCTCTAGACCAAAATAAATATATCTGGTACAAAAGAGGTCTGGTCTAGATAAGTATTAAGTATTTTCAAAGTATGTTAAAATAATAAAAAAAGAGGCTGGGCACAGTGGCTCACAGCTGTAATCCCAACACTCTGGGAGGCCGAGGTGGGTGGATTACCTGAGGCCAGGAGTTCGAGACCAGCCTAACCAACATGGTGAAACCCCATCTCTACTAAAAATACAAAAAAATTAGCCAGGCGTGGCGGCAGGTGCCTGTAATCCCAGCTATTCTGGAGGCTGAGGCAGGAGAATTGCTTGAACCCAGGAGGTAGAGGTTGCGGTGAGCCGAGATCATGCGCCACTGTACTCCAGCCTGGGTGACAGCTCGAGACTAAGCCTCAAAAAAAAAAAAAAAAAAAGGAAAAATAATACAATGATAATTTAGTCTGTGAAAAGCAATCATTTTTCAAATAATATAATTTGCCTCTGACTGATTTTAAGACCTAAATAATGTTACCATAAAGAATGGTGGCTATCACCTACTTGTGTTTACTTCCCTTGAATAGCTTAAAAACACAAGTAACAATTAAACCTAGAATGTAGTAATAAAGAATTACTTGGTATAAATTCTTTTGAATACACACTGCTTATATATCTGAAACTAGCAGCCCGTTAGAAGCCATATATATTTTCCCATTAATTAACCATAGCAAGTTATTAATCATAATTGCAAACAATTTGCCCAACTGATGGTTCCTTGGTTTTTTTTGACATGACCATTTTACAGATAATTAGACTACAGAACCACTAAATAGGGATTGTGCCTTGGACTACGTCCTGTATCTAATGATAAATAATACACTGGTGGCACTCGGTCAATGTATGACTAATACTGCCATTCGTTTATTTTTTAAATACTTTATGTTCACTGAAAAATATTTATCACAAGACTTCACTGTACGCAAGAGCATCTGTAATACAGAGTAGAAACGGAATGTTTTCAAAACAGAGCACCTGGAAACATTAGCCAGAACTCAGGCGGCCAGTATTTTGGGATTTTTTTGGCAGGCACATAAATAAATCAGACATTCTGGTTAGAAAATGAAACTCCCAGGTCTAGGTAGAAAAAACTAATTTCAGTCCAGATAAATAGTTACTTTCAAATTTATTAAAGAGGAAAAGAATCTTGGTGGAGACAGGCATAAATCCTGGAAGCTATGTCAGATATAAGCAATGAGGCCCAAACCACTACCACGCAGTCTTATGTAGCACTTCCCAGTACAAAGCCCAAAAAGCTTTGCGTACTTTTATCTAATTAATTATAAATCACTAAACAAATCTTGACCATGGTGAGAATGCTACTTGGACAGAAACAGTTTGAACATTTTGAGCTCTAAATTCTACCACATAACCAAAGAGAAAAATATTCAGCAAGAGAAAACAAAGGTTCTTGGCTAAAACCTCAATTCACCATCTTGTACTTATCAAAGTCATCTTAGGCATTATTTCAGGGTTACTTTACTGTTGTCTAAAAACTAAAAAATGTACATGCCTTAGACCAAGGTCAGTGCTCAATAAATACTTGCTGATTTGATGTCTTAATTTTTCAAGAAAAGGGTTATAAAACCTTTAAAGTCTTAAAAACTATGTATAAAAACTAAGTATTTCTTTCTCCAAAAAGTTCATATGACAAATGACATAAGTGAGCTAAGAATTTTAAGACACAGACTAAAAACCAGGCTCTCCACCAGCGATTAAGCCAATGATTCAAACTGTTCTTCCTGATGAACTAGAAAATATTATAAATATTTATTCTGTAGTAGTGGAGTTCACTAAATATTATTTATTTTTCATCTCTCTTCCTTCCTGCACTCATCATGCTTATAACTAAAATCACATACTATTACACTTGATTACCACCCAAAATATCTAGCATTCTCTGTTTCACATGCATAAATCTTATCCATCCAATCATACTGCTAGTTTCTTGAGAGAGGGGACTGACTCTTGCACCTTTATATTCTCTTCAGGGCCTTAATGTACCATCAGGATATAAGAGATTTTCAAAAAATTACTTAGCTATCAAGTAAGTGATAATTTAACCAGAGAAAGAAAAAGTTAACTCCTGCATCTGGCACAGTCAAACAATGGGTACTTACTTTACTCAAATATCCTAATTTATAGAGTTGGATTAACAATTTCAAGAATTTTGAGCAGAGTAAAAAATGTTATATTACAGCTACACAAAATGAAATTTACTTTTCCCTGAGTTTTGCATTGTAGACTGATTATTATTACCCTTGATGAAATAGAGGATTGACCGTTAAAATAAATTTTCAAACAATAATATGCCAGGTAGACCATTTCTTTTTCCTGGAGCACTTTTTGTTGATGAGTTCAGATGTCTGACTCATAATCTGGTTTGGCTTACATAAGCCTGTGGAGTATTCTCTTGTGAGTTTAGGGCAGCTCAGAGGGTCTTCTCTATCCAGAAGCACTGGAGAGTCACACATGAGTACTTGGTCTGAATACTTCCTAGGCTGGAGGGAATAGGGTTCAAGGGCAAAGATCACTGAGGAAGCTGCCAGTTTCCTGACCCTACTGCAGCGGTGGTGGATGCTTATAAACAAAGGCAACTAGGTAGGAAATACACCACCCATTCCAAGCTAGCATGAGAGAGAAACCTGAGGAAGGGTGAGGGGTGAGGGAGATGGGGTACTGAGATAGCCCAGAGCCCCTTGAGGCTGCCCCATTTCCCGCAATCAATAACCTAGCCCTTCACTACTTGCTGAGATTCTGAATCAGAAAGGATTTTAAATTATCTGGCATTCAAACAGGAGATTTTCAATTTCCCCAACAAGCCTGTCAGAGCCAAAAAAAAAAAAAAAAAAAAAAAAGGTTTCTTGCAGCAGGCTCTGGTTGGCCAAGCAGAGGCACCTCCTGCTGAGCAGATGGCTCCCCATTTCAGATCTCCTGATCGTTCAGGCTCTCCCGAGAGGTTCTTTATACCCACAGAAACAGTGAGGCCCCAACCTGCAGGGATCTGCTCTAGGCAGTCCCTTGCCAGTCAAAAGATATGACTCCTAATTCATTAGCAATCTATACTAAGGGAGCAAACGGAGGGGTTTGAAGTAATGCACAGAAGTCTGAATAGGGCCTTTGTCAAGCACCTGTGCTAGGCCAACACACTAACTGATAGAGAACTGTTCATTACATCAACATCTAGGTCAAACCCAGAACAATGACATCCTCAGTGAGATTTTGTGATAATATTTCTGGACCGTGTATTACAAGGAACTATAGTGGTGCAGTAATAACAATGTTGATTGTGATGATCAACATTGTGATGATTCCACTGCCTCCCTTTATTGAATATGCTTAACTCTTACATCATTATTACATTTGATCCTTATGACCCTGTGAGAAAAGGAAGAAAAAACATCTGAAAATGAAGGATTGACACAGAACTGACTTGATTGGAGGTCACTCCTTCAGCTGTTTCCTGGGAAAGCCAGAATAGGTCTCAAGAGTGCACTGAAGAAGGAACTTAAATGGATACAGTCACTCATTAACAAAACCTCCGTCCCATGCCTCCACGTGAAGTGGTAGATCAAGCTCTAGGGTTTCACAGATGTAATTTGGTCCTTGCCCTAAAGAAGTTCTGCGATTACATGGAGGGAACAAGGTGGCATTTAGGCTGGTCTTAAAGGGTGGGTGTGTCTTGCTAGTAATGACAACTACAACATGCCCAACATGTGCAGAGGCACGGGCCCAAGAAAGGACCTCTGTCAGGTTATTTAAAATGATTCAACACATACATAAAATAAGTGATCTGCATTTTCTCCTGTAGGCAATATGGATACAATGGTGTTATTTTTGTTGTCATCGTTGTTTTTTGAGACAGAGTCTCAGTCTGTTGCCCAGGCTGGAGTGCAGTGGTGCAATCTCGGCTCACTGCAACCTAGGCCTCCAGAGTTCAAGCTATTATCCTGCCTCAGCCTCCCGAGTAGCTGGGATTACAGGCATGCGCCACCACACCCGGCTAATTTTTGTATTTTTAGTAGAGACAGGGTTTCGCCATGTTGGCCAAGCTGGTCTTGAACTTCTGACCTCAGGTGATCCGCCCGCCTCGGCCTCCCAAAGTGCTAGGATTATAGGCATGAGCCACTGTGGCTGGCTGGATACAATGGTGTTTTGATTAAAATAATAACATATCCCATGTTTGACTAGTCTAAAATATCAAGTGTTTAATTTCAAAGTCAAATTCAACAATTATTGAGGATTCACAATACACATATGAGGTCTATGTATTTATGTAGGTAGGGACAGTCACTGTTCGTGTGCATTTTGGCACTGTACTGCGCGGTTATCTGTATCTTGTTTGCTGGCTCCCCTGCCCCCCGCCCTGCCATGGGCTGTAAGCACATGCGACACAAGCTGCATCTGTTCTGCCGACTGCTCTGGCTCCTGCACACACTCTATTTCAAGCACATAATGAGCACTCAATATATTATTTCAAGGAATGAATGGATGCCTATCAGGCACTGTATTATAAAAGAATTCCCAGTCTAGCAGAATGGAATGATGCCTAAACAATAGTGATAACACTGCTATAAGTGTTATAAGAGTTACTGTTAAAGAGCTTTGAAAACACAGATAAAGGAGCAACTAATCCAGTTCAGATATCCTCCTATACATCAACTTGTATAGACAATTTCCACCCCTTAATAATTTGCTTTCACAACAAATACTCATCCAACAGAACCTATGTTTTTCTGTGAAGAAAATCTAAGCAATAAAAAGTGACCCAATTTCCAAGCATAGGTTTTACAAAATGCTTCTGGATTATGGAAAAGAAATGTTCTTATAAAGACAGACTGTAACAAAACTAATCCTAGACCAGCACAGGAAATCATCTTCACTTGTGGGGGGAAAATGGGGGGGCGGGGGTGGGGACTAGAGAGGAGGGAGAAGTATGGAATGATTATCCCACAATAAAAAAAGGAATTGGCCAGGCTCAGTGGCTCACGCCTGTAATCCCAGCACTTTGGGAGGCTGTGGTGGGCGGATCACGTGAGGTCAGGAGTTCAAGACCAGCCTGGCCAACATGGCAAAACCCTGTCTCTACTAAATAATACAAAAATAAGCCAGACGTGGTGAAGGGCACCTGTAATCCCAGCTAGTTGGGAGGCTGAGGTAGGGAGAATTGCTTGAACCCGGGAGGCAGAGGTTGCAGTGAGCCGAGATTGCGTCACTGCACTCCAGCCTGAGCGAGACTCCTTCTCAAAAAATAAAAAATAAATAAAAGTAAATTTACATTTTGGTTTGGATACAGAGACTAAAAGGTCTTCTCTACCACCCCATAAATTCCAGTATCAGACCTTTAAACTTTCAGATGTTAAGAATTAGTTTATCCCCCAAAGGTTCAATTAGAACACAGTTGAAAAAAAAAAATTCAGTATAGCAAACTGACTGATTCCATGATCTGATTTCCTCACCAAGCAGTAGGAAGCATTTAGCTGGTCTAGAGAGAGAGAGATGTGTGGTTCTCTTGGCTAGAAGGCACAAAATCCAACTTTCTGTTCTTTTGGCAAAAGAAGGAATGTCCAATCAGCATAGTAGGAAGTAAGTAACAGAATTTCTAATTTTACAAAGTTAGTCAATTTCATGGTTAAGAAGTGCTGTTTTGATGGTAACCTTTACATTTTTACAACCCAACTATGAGTATTAAGTAGGGAAGATCCAACTAAGATAGCTATTTCAGGGGTAACGTCCCTTTCTCTCAAAGTTAAAACTCTTAATATAATTCACTTGGCTTGTAACATGGTATTTAGTCATTCTCATTCTTTGAATTGTTGCCTAATGCAAGCTTTCATTTGGATACACCACTCCCGCTGATGTTTATAGGACTGCCTTGCTATTAACCTCTAACCCAATTAGTCACCAAACTGACAGCATGCGTTGCTATTTGGAAGCCAACTGCTTATGAAGGAATTTTTTTTTAGAATCTGAACAAAATGAGCTGTATTATGGCTACTTTATTTATAGTTTTTAACGAAGTATTCCAGGATATCTACAGTGACAAACTCAGGGTAAAAGCAAGTCAGGTCCTTTGTGTGCACTGGGCCAGGGAGTGAGGGCTATTTTAAATAAAAATATGTTTTAAAAATTTAAAGGTGCAATCCACCTTCTACCATGGCCATCTCTCCCCTTTACTTCTGTTACCTCTGTTTATCTCAGTGATAGATAACTCCATCCTTCCAGTTATTCAGGCCAATAACCTTGAAGTCTTCTCTTTTTCTAACACTCTGCATCAAGTTCATCAACAAATTCTGTGGGCTCTACTTCAAAATACATCCAGAATCTGTTCTCTTCTCACACTCTCCACCATTACCTCTGGCCTAAACCATCATATCGCTTGCTTGTTTTGTGGCAATACCCTCCCAGCTGCCTCCTTGGTGCCGCCTACAGCTTATTCTCAACACAGCAGCAGGAAACATCTTGTTAAAACGTTAAGTCAAATCATGTGCCTCCTCTGTTCAAAACCCTGCAAAGGCATCCATCACTCTCAGCAAAGCCAGAGGCCTGGGCTGTGCTGAGACCTTCCTCCCATCTGCTCTCACCTCTTACTACTCGACGACTCTCCCCTCTCTCTCCACACCAGCCACACTGGCCTCTTATCTGTTTCTCAGACATGTCAGGGGCTCTTTGCACTTGCTGTTCCCTCCATCTAGAACACTCCTTCTCCATGCCTGGAGTGCTCCTTCACTTCCCTCAGAAGTCAAGTTAAATGTCACTTTCTTAGAGAGGCCTTTCCTCATCAAACTATTTTAAAAAGCAATGCCTCCCCATCCCATCACTCCTTAATTCCCTTACTCTGCTTTATTTTTCTCCATAGCATTTCTCACAGCTGACATGCTATATACTCACTTATATTATTTGTCTCTTCCCATTAGGATGTAAATGAATTTCATGAGGGCAGAGACTTGTCTGTTTTGCTCCCTGCTGTGTCCCCAGTGCCTACAACAGTGCCTGACATACACCAGGTGCTCAAGAAATAGTGGTTGAATTAATGAATAAATAAATGAATGAATGCTAGACTTCCTCCCTTCTACTTCTCCTACTCCTTTTCTATACTACTTCTAATAATAGAATTGTTTGCCCATGACTCATTGATAAAGTTGTCTTGCATTTACTTCTCTAAGATCTATTTCAAACTAACTTACCCTGAGCCCACACCCAGTAAATAAACAAGAACTTAAGAAACCAGCTTACTTACCTTCTAGCTAAACATTAGGTGCTTGAATCTTTCCAATAACCTCTACCTGTTTCTAAGGGCCTATAATTTCTTCTGCCACAGTGTATAATTCAGCCAGTGTTTCTCAATCCTCAGGCATTCCCAGATCATCCATGGCAATTTTGCTTCATCTGTGTATCACCTGTGCTATTATTTTCTTAATAAGTTTTAAACTTGGCTCACTTTCATTCTTAAAAAAAAAAATATGACTACAGAAATGAAGTGTTTGTCCATGAACCACCACCAAGGTTACATATACCAAACTCTGGATTCACTTGAGCCAGAAAGTTTACCATGGGGCCTGTAATACCTTTAGGATGTAAAACAAACACACATACATACACACACATCCTTTTGCTTAACACTGTGTAAGTTAAAAATTGAAGTCACAATAGAATCAGATCATCTATGGACTCAAAATATATCATGAAGAAATGTCTAAATTCCTGGTCAGATTAATTCAGGCCATCAACACTAAGTTCCTAAAGAGAAAACCTGCCCAATTATCTGCTGGGTCCTTTGTCAAATATTACCTGCTAAAATGCTCTGGTAAAGAGCACACTGGTATGCTTTTCTAGAAAAGTTCTTTTTTTCTGATCACTACTCCATCTACCTAGCCATCTTTCTTCTTTTTTTCCTTTCTTTTAGGAGGGGATTGGTTGGGATGAAGGGCTCCTGGAGGGCACTTCCTAAATTTGACAGGTTTCTTTATAACAGCAATTTTGCAGTTGTTTTCTAGAGCTTTACCAAATTTGACTTCCAAAGCTCACTTTTCTATTTTAGAGAATGATATTAAGAATCCCTGATTAAGGACAATAATCTTTACAAACTAAAAAGCCATCCTTATATTCAAACACGCTTTAAAATGTGAACAGTATTCTAAACTTGCTGCAGACAACCCATACAATCACATGAGTTATTTTAAGAAAAAGACTCAGTTAGACACATGTACAGAAGCTAATACTAATGTGCTGTTCTTCCAATGAAAAGGTTACTGACCTATCAGTAGGAGTTGTCTTTTCTGGCAGAGATGATAGATTTGCCTTGTCTTATCTCCACCCCCTGCTCTGTCCCCATAATGAGCCATAGCTACATGTGCAAGACAGCTGGCAAGGGGGAGTCAGGGTCTGTGGCCATGGGCCAGAGCAAAGCTTACCAGTCAACCCGGAGCCTGGACCTATGACCCGTGTCTCATTAACACCTTGCTCTAAGCAACTGAGCTGCCACAAAAATCAACAGTGACTTAAGCATTTTGTTTACAAGTGAAACAAATCAGGTCAATCTGACAACCAATAGTTCAAGCAGCCACTAGAAAATTGCCAAAAGGACACAAAAACCAATAGTAAGCAGGAGTGATAAGGGTCTTGCAGTCCTAGCTTGGGAGGTAGCCACACAAGCAAGGATGAGTATGGAAGGGAATGAGACTATGATAGGCAGGTCTATTTCTAACATACCAGGCAGTCAATGCATGTTAATTAAAGACAAAAAGGAGAAAGGTATAGCTACAACCCCCTTAGTGACAGCCTTCTTACTTAGTGGTTAGAACAAATTCCTTGATAGATGCCCAAAAAACAGCAAGGGACAGTTCACACTCAGAAGCTACAAGCTTAAAAACATCTATACTTTAAAAATATTTAGAGGCCAGGCACAGTGGCTCACGCCTATAATCCCAACACTTTGGGAGTTCAAGGCAGGTGGATCACCTGAGGTCAGGAGTTCCAGACCAACCTGGCCAACATGATAAAATCTTGTCTGTACTAAAAATACAAAATTAGCTGGGCATGGTGGCAGGCATCTGTAATCCCAGCTACTCAGGAGGAGGAGGCAGGAGAATCACTTCAACCCGGGAGGTGGAGGTTGCAGTAAGGCAAGATCTCGCCATTTAACTCCAGCCTGGGCAATAAGGGCAACATTCCATCTCAAAAAAAAAAAAAAAAAATTTAGACTACAGTGACCCATACACATTAGGAAACCATTTGATCTTAAGCCAAAATAAAAGAAAAAAATCCACAACAAATCAAGCTCAAAAGAAACAATTATAAACATATTTCCATCACCAAAATTTTGTATTTATAAGCAAGCCAAATAATCATCATCATAAAGTAATTTTTTAGTTAAAGTCTATTTTATATTTATTTTCTCACACTAAATTTTATTATGGCAGTGTTTCATGCATTCAAAGAAGTGTGGTGAATAACAATTCAAGTGTTCATCCCACAGCTTTATTAAATTGTGACTTTTTTATTATTTGCTTTAGATTATTGTAAGAAATAAATCATTACAAATCTAAAAAAAAAAAAATCTTTCCTTTTAGAATACACACAAATTAATATGAAGAAAAGCTCCCTGGGCACCATTTTATGCCCAGGGTTTCAGTGGTTAGTCTAATTGGGGCCATCCCACCTTGGGATGGAACAGCAAAGAAGAAAAGAAAAATGGACACAGCCACTATTAAATTATAACAAGTCTCTTTGTTGGGGTATAAAAGCAGTCTTATGAATGAAAAGGAGAAATCACCAGAGTTTGGAGCATTGTCCCTTGATCAGTCAACTGGCCAAGAGAACCAATTATCCACCTATCACTGTATTAAATGCTATATGAGAAGGGTTAAGAAACAGCAGACAGGGACCTTATCCACAAAGTTTATGATCTGGTTGAAAACATATTATTAGCAAATGTTTAAAAAAATCAAACTAAAATACTCAGCTGTCATGTTTAGGCAATAAATGCTGGAGGCACTCTTCTAACTATGACAGAATAGGTAATTCAAAGAGCTAACAACATAGGGTTGAATTCTCGGTCAAAAACTGGTGAGGACAGGAAGTCCAAGAGGTAAACCCAACACTCAGAGCCACTTTTATCATGGGGTTATATTTACCAATCCAGGAAATAAAGCTGATGTGAAATTTTGGTGACATCTGGAGCCTAAGCAGGTGGGGTCTCAAGGATACTAACCCCTACTGTAAATGGGGCTACACAGAGGGAAAGTGAACTGTAAGTAACCAGCCTGCACACAGGTTTGCAGCCCAACTCACAATACCTGAATCATGAACTTGGCTTGAGGAGGCCTTAAACTGTACAACCTAGGCAGAAGGCAGAAGCATGTGAAAATTCTCGACCTTAAATTATTTCTATAAATACTTTTTCAAAAACAACATCCAGGATGTAATCAGGCACAGGAAAAAACAAACACCATGAGTCAGAACCAGCAGAAACAAGAAACTACAGAAGAAGACCCACAGGAACTTCAGATATTGAAAATACAGGCAAAGATTTAAAAACAATGACATAAACTATATTCAAAGAGATAAAAACCAAGCTAAATGGTTTTAACAGGGAACTATAAACTATAAAAGATGACAAACTTGATAAATAACTAAATAAAAATTCTATAACTAATGGCAGATTAGATATGGTTGAAAAGAGAATCAGTAAACTGAGTACAGCTCAGAAAAAGAAAAAGATGAAAAACACAAAAGAGGGTAAAGGCATAGAGCACACAGTGAGAAATTTTAACATATGTTTAATTGGAGACTGAAAATGAGATTAAAAGAGGATGAAGCAGGCCGGGTATGGTGGCTCACACCTGTAATCCCAGCACTTTGGGAGGCCGAGGTGGGTGGATTGCCTGAGGTCAGGAGTTCAAGACCAGCCTGGCCAACATGACGAAACCCCATCTCTACTAAAAAAATTTAAAAATTAGCAGAGCGTGGTGGAGCACACCTGTAATCCCAGCTGCTCGGGAGGCTGAGGTGGGAGGATAGCTTGAACCCAGGAGGCACAGAGGTTGCAGTGGAGCCATGATCACGCCACTGCATTCCAGCAGTGGATGACAGAGCAAGACTCCATCTCAAAAAAACAAACAAAAAAAGACGATGAAGCACAAACAGTATGTGAAGAAATAATGGCTGAGAATTTTCCTGAACTAAAATACCAATCCTCAGATACCTAGCAGAATAAAAAAAAATAAACCTGTATCTTGATATATTGTACAAAAACTTCAAAAATAAAACCAGAGGAAAAAAAAAATATATAGATAGATAGATAGACAGATACGGAGTTTTGCTCTTTTGCCCAGGCTGGAGTGAAGTGGTGCAATCTTGGCTCACTGCAACCTCCGTGCCCCAGGTTCACGCAATTCTCCTGCCTTAGCCTCCCAAGTAGCTGGGATTACAGGCACATGCCACCACGCCCGGCCCATTTTTTTAATATATTTTTAGTAGAGATGGGAGTTTTGCTATGTTGTCCAGGCAGGTCTTGAACTCCTGACCTCTGGTGATCCACCCGCCTCAGCCTCCCAAAGTGCTAGGATCACAAGCGTGAGCCACCGTGCATGGCCCAGAGAAAATATTTTTAAAGACAGCCAGGGAGAAGACAATTACCTTAGATTGACAATTGAAGTCAAAAGACAATGAAATAATATCTTCAATGTGTTCTAACTACCTAAGAATAATCTCCAAGAATGCATATGAAATAAACAAAAATTACTCGTGCCAGCAAACCTCTACTCGATGAAATTCTTCTTTTTTTTTGAGATAGAGTTTCACTCTTGTCACCCAGGCTGGAGTGCAATGGCACAGTCACGGCTCACTGCAACCTCTGCCTCCTGGGTTCAAGCAATTTTCCTGCCTCAGCCTCCCAAGTAGCTGGGATTACAGGGGCCCGCCACCACATCTGGCTAATTTTTGTATTTTTTGAAGAGACAGGGTTTCACCATGTTGGGCCAGGCTGGTCCTGAACTCCTGACCTTAGGTGATCCGCCCGCCTTGGTCTCCCAAAGTGCTGTGATTACAGGCATGAGCCACCGTGCCCAGCCTGAAATTCTTTTCCTCCTTCAAGACCCAGTCACACATCTATTCATTTTTTTAAAACCTGCTGAGCATCTAGATAACATGCTAGGCAGTTAACATTTGACTTGTTGACTGAACTACCATGTTAGTTCAAACATATTGCAACTAGGACCACTAGAATATATTAGAACAAGAGCAGGAGTTTTTCTCTTTTCTTTGCTGCTATATCTCTCTCACCAAAAACAGTGCCTGCCATATAATAGGTGCCCAATAGGCATTACAGAATAAATTCACATTCTTTATTAACAGAACTTAAACGCTATTAGATGCTATTGCAACAGCTAAGCATAATTATTGGTTCTCTTTTTCTTTCCAAAAGTACAGTAACAATCTTAATGTTGTGCAGTTTAAAACTAGAAACACTGATTACAAATTAAATGCTCATTAAGTATGAATAACGAGATTTAAAAAAAATTTAAGCCAAAACTTACCCTACAAATATGAGGATATATTTATTAATAAAAAGTAATGAAAAAAGGTAGCTTTGTAACTACTCTTCTAGTTTCATGTCTCACTGTGTTCTTCACATACCCTATGCTCCATTCCTATCAAGTGATTTGCCAGTCTGCAAACAAGCCAGTCTTTCACACTTTCATGCCAAACGCCCCTGCCTGTCCATGATGAACTCCTCTTCCACTCCAGTTCTCCACAAGGAAAAGTTTCCCCATTCTTTAACACCCAGATCAATGTCATTTCTTCTGAAAATGCTGCCTCAACACTGTTATTCAGTGAGTCAGCAACTCTCTCTAAAGGCACTACATTGTTTTAGCATTACTTGTCTATGTGTTGGCTCACCTCATTAGGTAAGGGCCATGTCTCATCCATTCATTTATCTCCCTACCCTCAAGCACCAATCTCAGTGACTGGTATATACTAAGTATCCAACCAAAACTGTTTGCTGAAGTCATGAAAGACAGAGAAAGGATTAGAATCTTTAACAGATTGCAGGAAATAAAGGAGAAACAACAACTGAAAGCAATGTGGGATCCTGGAACAGAGAAAAATACAGGAGGTGAAAAACTGGTGAAAGTCAAAAAGGGACACAGTTTAGTTAATGGTATTATACCAGTGAATTTCCTGATAATTTTTTTTATAACTGTGCTATGGTTATATAAGTGGTTAACAGGGAAACTGCAAAAGGGTATATATAATTAACTCTACCCTGTTTTGACAACTTTCCTATAAATCTAAAATTATTTCAAAATAATTTTTAAAGTGCTTGGCTGACTTGAATTATTCTGTCAAATTGTAGAAACATAACAAAGAAGTATTCAGGTTTTTTGAGACAGGGTCTCGGCCTGTCACCCAGGCCAAAGGGCAGTAGTGCGATCTCAGTTCACTGCAGCCTCCACTTCCCAGGCTCAAGCAATCCTCCCACCTCAGCCTCCTGAGTACCTGGGACTGCAGGTGTGCACCACCACACTTGGGTAATTTTTGTATTTTTTTGTAGAGACAGGGTTTCGCCACATTTTGCCCAGGCTGTTCTCAAACTCCTGAGCTCAAGACATCCACCCACCTGGGCCTCCCAAAGAGCTGGGATGACAGGCATGAGCCACCGTGCCAGGCCAGTGTTTCGTTTTTATACAAAGTTCCCAGATATATAAGGTAAATAAATAATTGGAGGGGTTAAAGGAACCACTGCCATATCTATACTATCTGAATTTTTTTAACCAAGAATGAATTTATGTATTCACCCATCAAGTATAATTAAGAAGAATGCCCACCAAATCAATTGTGTGAGAAGTACAAAGCAAATTTAATATACCTACAAATATGTCTATGGCCAGTACAGTCAAGAGCAATACACAACTCTCAACCACCACTATAAGCATTCTCTGGGTAATATAAAACCAGTTGATATACAGAAGAATATGTAAATCATAATACATGAAATTCAATACCACTGGGCAGATATTTCATTCTGACACATCACAGCACATGAAACTAAGCTCTACAGAAGGCACTGTATTATGCTATAGAATATAAAAATATGTCCCTGATAAAACCGTTGAGATTGTAAAAATACAAATATGGGATGAGGTCAGTTTACAACTATGAATTATCAAATAAAGCACAATTCAATAAAACATTTGGAACTATAGACATAAGTGAAAATAAAAACAAGACAAGCTATCATTAAGGCATTATGATGTCTCACAGGGTCACTATAATAGCACATGAGTATAAAAATTATAGATTTTATTTATTTTTTATTTTCTTCAAGACAGAGTCTTGCTCTGTCGCCCTGGCTGGAGTGCAGTGTCACGATTTCAGCTCACTGCAACCTCTGCCTCCGGGTTCAAGCAATTCTCCTGCCTCAGCCTCCTGAGTAGCTGGGATTGCAGGTGCACACCACCACAACCAGCTAATTTTTGTATTTTTAGTAGAGACAGGGTTTCTCTACTGTTGGCCAGGCTATTCTCGAACTCCTGACCTTGTGATCCACCTGCCTTGGCCTCCCAAATAGCTGGCATTATAGGTATGAGCCACCATGCCCAGCCAAAATTATAGATTTTTAAATACCACCATCACAAGCAACATAACTGAATTTTAAATCATCTTCAGGGCATCAATAACAGTGGCAATGAGCAGCAATATGGGAGCTGTGGATTTGAACTGGTCCACCAGCACATGCAACCTTTTGAAATTGTTTTAAGACAAAGGTAACTAGATACTTCTTTATCTGAAAGACAGATGATGAAGGATGGAAGTACTCTTTCATTCTAGAAATATTAACTGCAATTTAACATGCACCAGGCACTGTGGTAGCGTTGGGGATACAGAGAGATACAGTTCCTGCCTTACTGGGGTTTACAATGAGACAGTACTAATAAATGTGATGTCGTTATGTCAGTGAAAAACAGAATGCAAAGGAAGCTCAGAACCTAGTCAGAAAGGCCTCCCAGATGCAAGTGACATTTCACTGGGATCTAAAGGATGAGTGAGCGTTAGCTAGACAAAGGGAGGAGAGCTATGGCAGGGGTTCTGGACAGATGAGGCACCTTCTGTGATGGAAGATCTGCAAGTGCATGGAACATGGCATATTCAAGGAAGTGAGAAAAATTCAGAATGCTGGATGTACAATGCGGTGAAGAGAGTATGCATTTATCAGCCTATGGAATGATTCTTAAAACCACAGAAAAACTTACATGGATACATTAGACAACTGATTCTTATAAGCTGCATATAGTAATAGTTTATCATTATGATTATCACTATGAAGAAACATATACTTTTGCCAAAGTAAGAGCATGTTTTAATAAAAAGTTTAAAAAAAAAAAAAAAGGAACAAGGTTTTGCTCCATTGCCCAAGCTAAAGTGCAGTGGCTCAATCATAGCTCACTATAACCTTGAATACGTGTGCTCCAGCAATCCTCCTGCCTCAGCATCCTGGGTAGCTGGGACTACAGGTGTGGGCCACCAAGCCTGGCTATTTTTTTTTTAATTTTAAAGAGATGGAGTGCCTGTGTTGCCCAAACTGGTCTCAAACTCCTGGCCTCCAGTGATCCTCCCACCCCAGCCTCCCAAAGTGCTAGGATCACAGGCATGAAGTCACCGTACCCAGCCAAAAAGCTGGGATTTTTAAAGATATTTTCTTTGCTTTTAAGAGAACACTATAAACTAGTCTTTGAAAACAAAGTAGAATGTGTCAACAGAAAAAATATCAATTTGCACTGAGGGGAAACTGGAACCATATCCTAACTATGCAGCCCTTTTAAATTGTTGAATTCAAAAAACGACGGCTCATTATTAGAGAAATTCCTAATTTCTTGAGTCAGTTGCTTGAAAAAGTTGCCAATTTTGGCTGACGTCCCTCACTCATAAGATCCTAAAATTTTCCAGAAGAAATAAAATTGCTTTAACCTTTGTAGTAAATAAGAATTAAATGTGATAAACACTGAATTAAATAAATCCACATTAGTTATAAGCATCTAATATTGAAAAAATTATGTTGAAAGCTACCTACATAACAATTCTTCAGTTAAAAAAGAATTAATTTAAATAATAAGATGGAATTTCATTTCTCATATTTTGTGACAACAGCATTTGTTTTCTGTCACAGGACTTAAAATTTCTAGATTAAATAATTACACTTTGAAACAGAAAAGCACAATGATACACTGTGTGAACAAAATGCTATGGACTTACTAAATAAGTAATACTTTTTTCTTTCTTTTTTTGTGGGAGACAGAGTCTCGCTCTGTCACCCAGGCTGGAGTGCACTGGCGTGATCTCAGCCCACTGCAACGTCCGCCTCCTGGGTTCAAGCAATTCTCTTGCCCCAGCCTCCCGAGTAGCTGGGACTACAGGCGCCCGCCACCATGCCCGGCTAATTTTTTGTATTTTAGTAGAGACAGGGTTTCACCATGTTGCCCAGGCTGGTCTTGAACTCCTGACCTCAGGCAATCCGCCTGCCTCACCCTCCCAAAGTGCTAGGATTACAGGCATGAGCCACCACGCCCAGCCAGTAATACTTAAGGCTCATGCTAGGCTTGAAAATAGGTCTACTGTACTGGCATAGAGAAACAGGTAAGCATGAGACCCCGGCACTGGGCACAGCTCTCTGCTGGGGAAACCCTGGGAGATGGCTCCCCTGCAGGGCGGGTTACTTCTGGCCTCCAGAAGCTTATCTGTTAGTGGACCGTGGGCACACAAGTTTTCTTTCACCTTTGTATACTCACCCTCAAAAGGGCAAATTTCTACACTATAAGTTGTTGCTGGACTAACATCGAATAATAAAGTACTTCTTTAGCAAGATTCAAGTTTAATTCAATCCTTGTGAATTCTAGAAGCAATTAACATTATGAGAATACAGTAGTCCCCCTTTATCTGAAGTTTCACTTTCTGTGGTTTGTTATCCACAGTCAACGGCAGCTCAAAAATGGGTGAACACACAGCACAACAGGATATTTCGAGAGAGAGAAAACACATTCACATAACTTTTACTAGAACATATTGTTATAACTGTTCCATTCTTACTTATTTTTGTTAATCTCTTCCCGTGTATAATTTATAAATTAAACTTTATCATAGGTATGTATTACATACAGGGGAAAAACATAATATATAGAGACTTCAGTACTATCAGTGGTTTCAGACATCCACTGGAGATCTTGGAGGTGGATAAGGGGGGACTACGGTGTTTCAAAATCTTGTTTGGAGTTTACAAAGGGAATGATTAATTTCTGATTTATCTAACAAAAGATACCTGCAGACTTACCTGTCACACAAAATAACCACACTGAATAATAGCTTGTTATAGCAAACCTTCCCCTCCAACTACTCATACCCCTTTCTCTCTCTTCAAGTCCTAAATTCAAGTAATACTTCACTCGACACTTATTTATCTCCAGGATTATCAAATAACTATCATTGACAGTTAGATCCACTTTTTTGCAATTGACTGAACAACCCAATCAATAGCAACAAGGACACTCTGCTTTCACAAGATGACAGCTGCTCCAGCTGCTGGCTCCCTGGGGCTGATGTTGGGGAACCAGGCCAGCACAACATGACACATTCACAGGGACACGGACACCAGGTACAACACTAAATCTACATGAGTCATTAGCTTGACTATAATTAGGCAATGCCACGAAATAAGAAATGAAGAAAAGTGTCCCAATTTGTACAAAATATAGGACTATGTATTATATCCTCCTTTGTATTGTGATTTTGAAAGCCTAAAAACTGAATATGGCTGCTCCTATTATAAACTGTATTCACAGCTGTCATAACTGATGTTAAAGAAAGAGGGAGGGATAGGAGAAAGCAAAGTGCTCACATAATAAATAAGCTTTCTACAATACAGACAGAGAGTTAAATACAAGAGACATGGATGAACTTTGGCTAACAATATAGGAAGTTATATATATGAATGACTGCTTGATAGAAAATCTACTGGAAAGCTGGAATTCCTCCTCCAGCCCTACCCTTCAACCTTCATCTATCTATCTATCTATCTATCTATCCATCTATCTAATCTATCCATCCATCCTTCAACCTTCATCTATCTGTCTATCCATCCGTACATACATACATACATGAGACAATCAATTAACATTCCCAAACAACCTAGAAATTAGGATATTTGCAGACTGAACTCAATAGGAGTTGAAGAAATGTTTAGGAGGAAGCCAGCCTAAAAGTCCTTTGTAATATTAAAAAAAAAATTGAGCATAATTTTTGAAAAGCACAGCATCTGCTTTTAAATTAATCATAAACACTTACTGCACCTGGCTGTGTTAACTCACACCTATAATCCTAACACTTTAGGAGGCCAAGGTGGGAAGATCCCTTGAGCCCAGGAGGTCAAAACCAGTCTGGACAACACAGTAAAACCCTGTCTCTACAAAAAAATTAAAAATTAGGTGGGCATGGTGGCATACGCATGTAGTCCTAGCTACCCAGAAAGCTGAGGTGGGAAGATTGTTTGAGCCCAGGATCATGCCACTGCTCTCCAGCCTGAGCAACAGAGCAAGACCCTGTTTCTTAAAAAATATAATAACAAAAATAAATAAAAATAAATTTAAAGATGAAACAGTGCATTTTCCCCCACGTGATAAACACAATACACTAACATTCTAGAAAATGTATCAAAATATTTTTCAGGAAAAGTTAACTTGACATGGATATAAAAATCTCAAATATTACCAAGTATTAATTTTTAAAATCATGATGAGAAGAAAGACAGGGGAGGCATCAAAAGAAACCAACAACATGCTTTCAATAAACATGGCATGGAATTGTAAAAACAGAAAGTAGACTAAAGGCTGGGCACAGTGGCTCACATCTGTAATCCCAGCACTTTGGGAGGCTGAGGCAGGCGGATCACTTGAGGTCAGGAGTTTGAGACCAGCCTGGCCAAAATGGTGAAACCCTGTCTCTACTAAATATACAAAAAATTAGCCAGGCATGGTGGTGGGCAACTGTAATCCCAGCTACTCAGGAAGCTGACGCAGGAGAATCATTTGAACCTGGAGGAGGTTGCAGTGAGTCGAGACTGCGCCACTGCACTCCAGCCTGGGCTACAGAGCAATACTTCATCTCAAAAAAAAAAAGAAAGTAGACTAAGGTTTAAAGTGAGTGAAGACAGCTAAAAACTATGTTCAATAAATTTTTTAAAGCATGTTTACACACACAGAATCACATGCATATATATGCTGTCATCTAGGAGCACAAATCCCAGAGGAATGCAAGCAGTGTTTATGAAATATCCTCATGTGTATCACTCTCTGCCAGACTACCCATAGAAATCAAAGAGAGGCAAAGTTACTTTGAGGATTTTAGAGGAAAGATGTTTCACAAAATACTCAGTATCAAAATATATTTTTTAAAATATATTCTTCCAAGAAGGAAGAAAAATACACAAGACACTCTATCAAGTATCAAAGAAAAAGATCTTGAAAATGGCAAGGGTATAGACTAGACTAGATAAAAATACCTCAAGCCCAAGATCGGGAAAGAAATTTAAGAGAATGCATATAGCTGTTATGTGCTATCTGTATTTACTCCATGCCTTCTTCCATTAAAATGAGTGGTGACATCTGTTTTATACAAGTTCAAGTTTCCAGGACTAGACAAACTTCCTCTCAAACCCAAGAGGAATTACCAGGGAGGCTGCAGATCTGTAGTCCATGATGTTTGAAAAATCAGGGAGTGAGAAGGATGCAGATAATGGAATATGGACAAATATCACCAAAAAAAAAAAAAAGAAGAAGAAAAAATGTGAAAGAAGAAAAAATGTGAAAGAAGAAAACTCAGGAAATTAAAATCAAGAAAATATTGCAATGACTGTCAGCAAAAGGTTTAGAAAAAAAAATTAAACATATTATTTGTGGGTGCCCACAGTGAAGTTATCTCTAGAAGCCAAGACTGAGTCCCTAAGCGCTAAAACTCAAAAACTAAGCTCATTTCTCCTCCTGATAAGGCTGTTGAAAACTTCAACATAGGAAATGCCATGAGAGGGTACTGGGATTTCGAAAAGGCACAGAAAAAATTCTTTTCATGCCATTATTATTGAGAAAAGAGAAATATTAGTTTAGTTATTTTTTGAGATGGAGTTTCGCTCTTGTTGCCCAGGCTGGATGGAGGGCAATGGCAAGATCTTGGCTCACCACAACCTCTGCCTCCTGGGTTCAAGCGATTCTCCTGCCTTAGCCTCCCAAGTAGCTGGGATTACAGGCATGCGCCACCATGCCTGGCTAATTTTGTATTTTTTTTTTTTTTTTAATAGTGATGGGGCTTCTCCATGTTGGCCAGACTGGTCTCAAACTCTCAACCTCAGGTGATCCACCGCGCCCAGCAAGAAATATTAGTTTAAAGGCGATTAGGGGAGGTTTTTCCTTTCAATAGACATCCTATTCAATAGACAAATGACCTCAAGAAAGCAGGAAAGATGAAAAAGTGAGAATGTTAGGGAAAGAAGAGGCAGCTGACCACAAAAATGTACTCACTCCTCCCTTGACATACATGACTGAGATCTAAATGGTTTGGGGTGGGGCATGGAAACTGGGCACTCTGCTTACCCTATAGATGCTACAACTGCTCCATAAGATTTCCTTCAGAACTGAGAATGGGTAATGAGTGCTGAGTACTCTACTTTATATAGACAAAGAACTTGGGGGAAGAAATTTAGGTCTGCTGTAGAACCTAAGCAGGTCCTAAATTATGTCAAAAACACCTTTTGCCAAAGAACCCCCTTCTCACCCAGAAGGCCAGTATCCATCCAGAACCCGAGAAAGCTAAGGGAAAGCAGCGCACAGCTGTGAGGCAGAGAAGGTGAGCCTGGAGCTTATGCACAAAGGAAGATTATCCAGGAAGATGTGGCAGTTCTGTTAATGCAATGCTAACCCAAACTGGGGAGTTCTGCCTGCTATCCAGCCCATAATAAGCTGGACAGGGAACAATTTTTCTGTATAAACAAGGGTAAACCCTAAAATAGATTTTAGGGAAAAGGCCTTGCCTTACGTACATTTTATTTATTTATTTATTTAGAGATGTTGTCTTGCTCTGTCTCCCAGGCTGGAGTACAATGATGCGATCTTGGATCACTGCAACCTTCGCCTCCCAGGTTCAAGCGAATCTCCTGCCTCAGCGTCCCAAGTAGCTGGGATTACAGGCACACGCTACCATGCCCAGCTAATTTTTGTATTTTTAGTAGAGATGGGGTTTCGCCATGTTGGCAAGGCTAGTCTCGAACTCCTGACCTAAGGTGATCTGCCCACCTTGGCCTCTCATGCTGGGATTATAGGTGTGAGCCACCATACACAGTCTTACTTACATTTTAATAAGGCTAAGATGGCCATTTCTAACTATTACTTTTCAGATTTCTCACGTCCCCAGTGGTTACTTTTCCCTCAACCTCTTCACATATGGACTTGTGGATACTCTAATTAAGAAATCTTGGTTCAGAGACCAAAAAGGAGAGAAGTTGCAGAACAATTCACAGTTGAGTCAGGGAAAAGGAGCCAAGGCAGAATGTGGGCTTGCAGTAAGCAAGTCTCGGGGGCTACCAGAGGAAAGATACATATAAAGTAATTTTTAAACTATAAAGAAAAAAAAGGAACAAAGAACTTATATCATGATTTAACTGACAGGAGGTTATTTAAACTACAAAAGTATATAAGCTGGAAAAGCACAGAATCAGGGGGAATATAGTAGGTTGACCCACATAAAATTCCCATTTTTATAGGCTAAAACAGTCTTAGTTCATTTTCTATTGCTTATAACAGAATGCCTGAAACTAGACAACTTATAAAGAAAAGGAGTTTATTTCTTTTTCTTTTTTTTTTTTTTTGAGACGGGGTCTGGCTCTGTCGCCCAGGCTGGAGTGCAATCTCGGCTCACGGCAACCTCCGCCTCCCGGGTTCAAGCGATTCTCCTGCATCAGCCTCCCGAGTAGCTGGGACTACAGGCACGCACCACCATGCCCAGCTAATTTTTGCATTTTCAGTAGAGATGGGGTTTCACCACTTTGGCCAGGATGGTTTCGATCTCTTGACCTCGTGATCTGCCCACCTCAGCCTCCCAAAGTGCTGCGATTACAGGCATGAGCCACTGCGCCTGGCCAGGAACTTATTTCTTATAGTTATGGAGACTGAGAAGTCCAAGTTCGAGGGGCCTCACATCTGGTGGGGACCTTCCCACTGGTGGGAAAGAATCTGCAGAATCTCATGGTGATGCAGGGCATCACATGGCAAGCAGCTGAATGTGCTGGTTCAGGTCTCTTGTACTTTTCTTATAAAACCACCAGGCCCACTCCCATGATAACTCATCAGTCCATTAATTCATGAATTAACTCATTAATCTAGTAATCCATGAATGGATTAGTCCATTCACGAAGGCAAAGCCCTGGTGACCCAATCACCTCTTAAAGACTCCACCTCTCAATACTGCCACATTGGGGATTACATTTCAATGTAAGTTTTGGAGGGGACAAATATTCAAAACCTAACTATCAGTAATTTTATAAGGTTCAAAGGAATAAATATTGCAACGTTTTGCATTGGAAAAGCCATCATGGCCGGGTGCAGTGGCTCACACCTGTAATCCCAGCACTTTGGGAGGCCGAGGCGGATGGATCACCTGAGGTCAACAGTTTGAGACCAGCCTGGCCAACATGGTGAAACCCTGTCTCTACTAAAAATACAAAAATTAGGCGGGCATAGTGGTGGCCACTTGTAATCCCAGCTACTTGGGATGCTGAGGTAGGAGAATTGCTTGAACCCAGGAGGCAGAGGAGGTTGCAGTGAGCCGAGACCATGCCATTGCACTCCAGCCTGGGCAACAACAGTGAAACTCTGCCTCAAAAAAAAAAAAAAAAGAAAGAAAAGAAAAAAAAAAAAGAAAAGCCACATGAAGCAAATGACTGTACTGAAGAAAAGCCATCATGAAGCAGTGTGACAGCACTGAAGAGCACCAGAATGAATGGAGGTTTTGGGCTCAATATAAAGGATGTACTGCTGACAAACAGGACAGCCAAATCAGAAACTGGAGGTGTCCAGAAGGAACACAGTAACACCCTCTCAAGAGATTTCTGTACTGGCTAGTCTCTAAGACCACCCAATGTTCTGAAAAGTTCCAAATGTTCTGAAAGTTCTTGCCCATTATGTCTAAGCAAATCGTGGTGGGTTTGGCTGGTTCTGTTTGTAGTGACAGCAGACAACTCTCTGTGGTGAAAGGAATGTATCCTGAAAACAGAATGGAACAAGAGAAATTCAGGAAGGCAAGAAAATAACTATTTCTACCACTTGCAGCCCACCTGCTGCAGGACTTAGATATCCTGCTTTGATCACAGTGGAATCTCAACTGACATCTGCAGGCTGGAAGAATGAGCCCTACAAACCAGTGACATAAATTTAAAGGAACGATTGACAACACTGCTGAAATGCAGTAAAGGGGTCCAGAAAGGAAGCAGTCACTGGGATGTGGGGACTTAAACTGTGAAGCTGTGACCAGGTAGGTGTGGGATGGGCAGTTTGGGACCTCAAGAGCAGAGGGCACTCCAGAGGCTGACACTCCAGAAAGGCCCAGCAGGAGCAGGAGACAATAAATTTAGCTGGAAAGGGGTGTGGATGTTGAGTCAGAAAAGTGGACTGAAGCCAAGACTGTAAACCATCCCAACTCCCATGCTCAGGTTTTCACGAAGAAGTCTGCTCACTCTGGTCTCTTAAGCATAGTTTATAGAGGAAACAGAAGACCAAAGTAAGAAAAGGGGTGATTTCAAAGTAGGAAAAGGATGGAAATAATATTTTCTTGCCTTCTTGATTTTCTCTTATCCCATATTCTTTTCAGAATATATTCTTTTCACATCTACCATTCTTCTCTACTCTTACTACAGAGAGAACCAACCAAATCCACCAGAATTTGCTTAGACTAAATAGGCACATCTTTGAAATGTCTCAATATTTAGGATCCAGACAAAAATATAAAAATGGAAAAAAAAATTTTTTTTTTTGAGGCAGAGTCTCTATCACCCAGGCTGGAGTGCAGTGGCACGATCTCGGCTCACCACAACCTTAGCCTCCTGAGTTCAAGCAATTCTCCTGCCTCAGCCTCCCGAGTAGCTGGGATTACAGGAGTGCACCACCATGTCCGGCTAATTTTTGTATTTTTAGTGGAGACGGGGTTTTACCATGTTGGTCAGGCTGATCTCGAACTCCTGACCTCAGGTGATCCACCTGCCTCGGCCTCCCAAAGTGCTGGGATTTCAGGCGTGAGACACTGTGCCCAGCCAATCCTATGGTTTTCTATTAATCAGTTATTGCTACATTTTTTCCTATTTTTCAGACCAGATTTTGCCGTATTTCACTCTTAATGGTGTACAAACCATACTAAAAAGTCTCATCATTTTTATTAAACCAATTTTTTCTACATAATCCTCTTTAATGAAAATATACACCTCAGCTGAAATGCGAGAAGGGCAACAACAGCACATATTTTCGAGCCCTTATGTGCAAGACAGTGGCATTGCAAGGCATGGATGGAAGGAGTGGTCCATTCAGAGTGCAGGCAATAGGGAGGGCCTTGCCAGTAGGGAATTTAAAAACAGTAATAAACCGACCAAGAGTCAGTTTGCTTTTTATTATCACCCTACACCGGCAATTCCAGACAATTCTAACTCCTGCCTGCTGGGGCTGACAGCTCCCATCACAGCCCTCTTCTCCTTAATCCACCGCTAGTGCCCAACAAGTATTAAATGCTTTACAGAGACTCTCTTTTAACCCTCATTTTTCAGACAAGAAAACAGAGTCTGGGAGACTGAGTTAAATGGGAGAATGAGGATTTACTCCAGGCAGCCCGATTCCCAAGCCCGCCTGTTTAACCTTCAGGCCACCACCACTCAGGGAAAAGGAGCAAAAGGCAGCAGAAGCCCAGAGTTGGGCTCAGCTGAGAGGCAACAGCTGAATTTGGATGTCATCGTCTATTAGCTTACCGCCTACCTTTTCCATCAGTCAATCAACAACTGCCTGGAGCTCAGAGAACACTTTCTACTTATTAATTTATTGCCCATTTCTTGACGGTTTCCCTAGAGAGCAGGCAGGTTAACTCTGCCACACACCTAGTCGCTGTGGCCTGAGGCAATGATCTCTCACAACTGACAGGCAACGGCAAAAAACTACCTCATGAAAATATTTTGGACTCCTTGGTGTTCACTTTAATGGGCAAGGACATCTGTGTTTTTTTGTACTGTCAAATTCCCATAATAGAAAAATTTTTAATTGCTTTAATTTTAGACTACGCCTTTTACTGGACATCATCATATTGAGAGAAGGCAGGATATAAATAAGAAATAAAAACCTTTCTTCACTGGCTAATAATTTAACTGTGCAAATAACTCATTTTGTCTCCCCAGTTTCTACATCTAGTAAGTATAATTTTAAGTTACATCTTCAAAATTCTATTGAGGGTAGAAGTTCTCTAATAATCTAAACTCCTTAGACCATCAAACTACAAATAGAGGCCACTGCTGTGAAGACCTTCGAAACTAAGACGAAGAAATTCCCCCTCATCCCATTCCGCAATTACTAAAGGTGGGAGGATCACAGAAATAAAAGTGTGATTAAGTTCACAAATTTAAATTTTAAAAATCAATACATACTGAATGTGAGAAGAACTATGTAGTCACTTCAGAGATGTGAAATATCCAACCAAGCCTGGACTCCCAAAGACTGGATATATTAACACAGCTAAAGAAAGGAGGTGTCAAATAGCAAGCTGGCCAGTCAACAAGGGATGCTGAGTGGAAAGCAAGTGTGGGAGCAGAATTTTACAATGCCCTCAAGATTTGGGCCCCTGTACAATCTCTCCCTATGAGCATACACAGGTCCAGGCTTTTAAAGGGGGTCAGAGATTGTAAAGACCAAAAGTGTGTGGGAGATTTTCCAGCTGACCTTGAAGAAGCAAAATGCTACGTTGTAGAGAGGGCCATGTGGCAGGGCAGCCTCTGGGAGAAGGGGACCTCAGTCTTACAACCATAAGGCACTGAATTCCACCAACAACCAGTGAGCTTATGAGACCACATCCCCAGCTGACACTTTGATTTCAGCCTAGTGAGTCCCTGAGCAGGGGACCCAGTTACCTGTGCCTGGGCTCATAGAAACTGTGAGATAATATACTTGTATTGTTTTAAGCTGCTAACTTGTGGTTATATGTTACACTGTAATTGAAAACTAATACAGTGAGTCTCCAGAGAAGCTGGCAGTACCCATCTAAACACTGTCCAGACATAGAGAAGGCCATCCCTGTTGTGAGACAGGTGTTTGATGCCATGGAAACTGTGCTCACCTAACTCATGGTTCGGATGCCATGCTCACTAATACACGCCTGGCTTCCTACACAGGTCTGCCTTAAGGGAGATAATGTACTGACCATCCACATGGAGTATCTCAGTCCCTGGAACATTTACTTTTCAGGTAAATAAACAAATAAATATGCTGGCCTCCTGATTCCATACACCAGTTTCTTCAGCTAGGCTCCCGTAAGTCTACCCCTGAGAGACAGCTCCACCCTTGATATCCACAGAAAATCAAGTTAAATTCTGACAAAGCTAAGAATTAGCCAGACCCTGGACTATTAGTCTTACTGCCACAAACAGTGGCTTAAAACAACACCCATTCATGAGCTCACAGCTGAGTGGGTCAGAAATCCAGTCAGGCTCAGCTGGGTTCTCTGCTTAAGGTCTCACAGAGCCAAAATCAAGGTGTTGGCCAGACTCTGCTCTTATCTATGAGCTCTTAGGAAAAATTCACCTCCAAGCTCGTTTAGGTTGTTAGAATAATTCGGTTCCTAGCAGTTGTAGGACTGAGGTCCCTGTTTGTTTGCTGGCTGTCAGCTGGGGACCATGCTCAGTTTCTAGAAGCTACCCACATTGCTTGGCACATGGTCCCTTTCATCTTCGCAGTCAACATCAAATCCTACTCACGCTTCAGATCACTCTTTCTTCCCACCTGCTGGAGAATATGGTTTCTAAGGGGCTTGTGTGATTAGATCAGCCCACCTGGATAGTCTCCCTCTGCCAAGCAAGGTAATAGAATCATGGGTGATATCTCAAACATGCATAGGTTCCACCTATACTCAAAGGGGAAGGTATAATACAAAAGGCAGGGTCACTGGGGGTCTCTCAGGATTCTGCTACCCACACTGGACCATGGCAATCCGACAAGGTAACGAATGCCACCCTGGGAGGGTTCCTAAAAGAGAAGAGCCAGTCAGCTTCCTATAGGAGACCCTTCATATACCACAATACTGCCAAAATCCCTGTTCATTTTAAAGCAATTAGCATATTTCCCTGTTGTTTTCCCATATTCTTAGTGCTATACATTATTACTTTTTCCTTCTTCTGAGCTGGAACCTTATGAATGTATTTTGCCCACTCACAGAAATCAAGTTTCATAAAAATTAAGCAGAAACCATACACCAAATACTGAACATCTACTAAGTATGAGACAGTATGTCAAGTACTGTGAAATATGAAAATAATATTAACTCTTCTCAAAGGAGTTGATAAGTAATGCAAGCCAAAGTGAAGATAATATAACATGATTAATGATGCCACACTTAATATTAGTCAAAAGGCAAGAATTAATAAAAGATTCACACGAAATTACCACAGTTTTTAATGCAGGCCAGAGTATTCCTACAGATGCCACTGGTAACAAGTAGATATGAAGATCTTTAAAATGTTACCACTATGATTCTAAAATTTTGGGATGTTTAATGTGTATATTATGTTTATGTATAAACAAGCAAAAAAAAAAATCAGAGGAAATACACCAAAGTAGTTTAGCTATTTGAATAGTCAGTTTACAGGAGATTTTAACTGTATTTTTATTAGTTTTTAAAATTTTCTCATTTTTTCCCCAGTAAGCATATGGTACTCTTAGAACCAGAAAATATATATCTACACGCATTTATATTGGGCAAATCATGGTATTTGCCCCAACTAATCTTTGCTTCAAGCCAAAAACTGTCTTGTCCACAGCTCCCCCTGCTTTGGAAAGCATAGGCAATTTGGATATGGCACAAAAAAGATCACGGAGCCATTCAGACCTAGCTAACTGGAACGTGAACAAGCAAACAAACTTGTTGACAGCAAGACTTAGAGCCGAAAGGATACAAGAGAGCTGAAACTACCAAGAGCCCCTGCAAACTGATGGCATGAGAGAACAGAAATGATGAGTAAAGAGGAGCTATGGGCTAGAGAAAAGGACATGAAACAGAGATTGAGGGAAACAACAGAAGAAAGGAGAGAGCAGACAGGCTACTGTGCAGAGGACGCCCAAGACAGAGACAGAGAAAAGCAGGGACGGATGGGTGGGCGGATGGATGGGTGGGAGGACGGATGGGTGGGAGGAGGGATGGCTGGGAGGAGGGAGGGCTGGGAGGAGGGATGGCTGGGAGGAGGGATGGGTGGGCGGATGGATGGGTGGGCAGAGGGATGGGTGGGCGGATGGATGGGTGGGCAGAGGGATGGGTGGGCGGATAGATGGCTGGGAGGAGGGATGGGTGGACAGGAGGACAGGGAGAGCCAGAGTGAGTATGCAGTCCTCCTAGCACTTCTTTGATTTCTGACAAGTTTCCAGCTCTTTTTTTAACAAATGATTTTCCATTCCTTTCAACCAAAATGAGCCTAATCAAAATGACATTAAAAACATTACTTCTATAAGACTAAAAATTAAAATAAAAGGTAAGTTTTTAAAGATCTTCTAAAAGACAATTTCTTAATTTAGATTTGTTTTTACTTCTTCAAATCCCAGTTCCTCCCCACAAACTGATGAGAATCTCTGAATCTCTCCATCCCCAGCACTCACAAACAGAACAATCCCAGTCAGAAGAGGATTTGCCTATTAGCGACGCTATCTCCACCAAGACAGCAGCCTTATTAAATTACAACTGTTTGAACAAGGTCAAGCACTCAGAGTTTAATTCAAAGTGTTTCCAGGTATAATGCTGTCAGGTCAACTTAAACAAGCCAACAGAGGCTTGTAGGCTGATTAAATATTAAAACAGAATCTTTCACATCTGTTTTTACCCAAGGATGAAATTACTGTACATCACTTCAATCAGCTCATTAATACACTACACACACATCTTGCCTCAAAGGTTACAGGAATATCAATGCTTCAGAGGCCTGCAGTGAAACCTGCCCACACAGCCAGAAGTGAGGTCACTGCATACTTTACAGAACGTCAATATTTCTTTATAAAATGTGAGAGATAATCAGTTAGACATAGACACATTTTAAATTAAAGGATGAAAACCTCCATGAAGTTAAGCCAGTTGCTTTTGATCTGAACCTTTTCATCATTCATTCAGTTGGCTTTGACAGGTAACTGGATAGCATACGTTGAGCAAAAATTTTGATTCAACAGTAATTATTTTATAAAATGGAGGGTTGTCACATCCAAATAGAGGGTCATCGTGATCACATTTTTTAACTTACAAAACCACAAATATAAAATATAAAAGATATTTTAAGTATAAAAGATATTTAAGATTTTATACTTAAAGTATCTTTTATATACATAAACATTTCAAAGGATACACACTTAGGACACTCAAGAATATATACTTTCACGGAGTATTAGGTGAATGAGCAGTTGAGAATTTTCTGCTTTTAAAACTCCTATAACAAGGAATGACACCTGGACAAACAGTCAAGAATCACTTACAATAGGTCTCTGTTTAACCCCCACTCCCCCAACATTTGCACTCAATGAATAATTCTTACACTGTTTTGTAGCACTATGTGGTAGGCAATGATAGCTATTAGCTGGGACTGCTATGCACATTTCCCACCCATGCCTCTTCTTCTGGTGTATCACCGCCTTTCATCTGGGAACCTCGCTACTCCTTGACAGTTGTCAAACACAGTGCCCTCACCCCCTAGCCAGTTGAGTGAGCACACTCTTCAAACCACAGTCCTCATGACCTGGGTGACAGTCTAAAGCATGGGCACATGCCTCCAACAGGCTGCTCCTATACGTGTGCTGGAAGAGAAAAGTCTTTGGGGTTGCCCACCTGGCAGAAGGTATGGGCAGCCATTTTCCCACCCCTAACAAGACAGCCAACAGGCAAAACGCAAAACCTACTCACAGACAGAGTGAGCAGAGCTCAAGATGTACAAAAACAGCGCTGACCACATCCTCTGAGCAACTGGAGCCAACTGGGCCCAATCCACCTCTACTTTCTGTTTTGAACATTAGGTGTCTCTAGCTAAGTCTGATATGAATTAATTAATAATATATTTTAATAAGATATTTTAAATTAGTTCAATATAGACAAGGATGACAAATTTTAAATATTTAACATTTGACCAAAAATAATTATGTTAGTATCAATGTTACTTGTGAGATCTGTTTCATTGTGATACTGCCCTAAGGTCACTTAATTAATGTAAACATTATCTATGTTTAGGTATGTTAGTAATAAAAAAAATCAGAAAAGTTATTCTGACCCAAAGTACAGATAAAATCACACTTGCTCTAAGAATCCTACTGACCTCTCTTTTTTCTGAAGTTCTACAGAACTTACTTAGACACTACAGAACACTACCTACAGATTTTAGTCTTGCACTGCTTTCTTACTGTTTCATGTGTAATTGATTTAAAGTCTTATTAATTGTTTTGCTATGTTAAAAACAATAAAGTTTGCTTAAATATAAAGTATTTTAAATTAGTTCAATATAGACTAGGATGACAAATTTTAACTATTTAACATTTGATCAAAAATAATGTTGGTATCAATGTTACTTGTGAGATCTGTTTCATGGTAATACTGCCCTAAGGTCACTTACTTAGGAGTAGAGGCCAAACTTACACCCAAAAAAGGGTGACTGTCGAGTAACAAAACCTTCAAAACCCAACTTAAACACTGCAGGCTAAGGAAAAATTATTCAAGAACCATTTGTGAGATGCTGAAGTTTTAAAAATTCATTTAGAGGTCGGGCGTGGTGGCTCACGCCTGTAATCCCAGCACTTTGACAGGCTAAGGTGGGTGGATCACTGGAGGTCAGGAGTTCGAGACCACCCTGGCCAACGTGGTGGAACCCCATCTCTACTAAAAAAATACAAAATTAGCCGGGCATGGTGGCAGGCGCCTGTAATCCCTGCTACTGGGGAGGGTGAGGCAGGAGAATTGCTTGAACCCAAGAGGCAGAAGTTGGCATGAGCCGAGATTGCACCATTGCACTCTAGCCTGATTGACAAGAAACTCCATCTAAAAAATAACAATAATAATAATAATAATTCATTTAGAATTTTAGAAATAGTTGTTTCCATGAATACATGGAAAACATTTTATTTCTTTGAATTCACTGATACTATTTTTTTTTTTTTTTTTTTGAGACGGAATCCTGCTCTGTCACCCAGGCTGGAGTGCAGTGGCGCAATCTCAGCTCACTGCAACCTCTGCCTCTTGGGTTCAAGCGATTTTCTTGCCTCAGTCTCCCAAGTAGCTGAGATTACAGGTGCCCGCCACCATGCTCGGCTATTTTTTTGTGTGTGTGTGTGTGTATTTTTAGTAGAGACAGGGTTTCACCATGTTGGCCAGGCTGGTTTTGAACTCCTGGCCTCAAGTGATCCACCCACCTCAGCCTCCCAAAGTGCTAGGATTACAGGGATGAGCCACCGTGCCCAGCCGGTTGATTCTAAATAAAGGAATGATTTGGGAGATGAAACTCAAAGTTTCATTTCCCCTCCCCCAGGATATGATTACATTTGAAACTGAAGGTGACTGTAAGCACAGAACTGTCTTAGCCTTCTTTCTTCTGCTATAGCAGAGTAATAGACAGTATTTCAGTAGGAAAACCATGGGACACAGAGCCAGGACACCCAAGTGGAAGTTCTTTCTCTGTCACTGACTGGCCTTGTGAAAATAAAACAGACAGTTCAAAACTTCTTTTGAACCTGTTCTCTTAACTGCATGAGACGAACGCCCACCTTATCCACTATATAAGAGGGCAGTGAACAGGAATTTGAGGCTATGGTGAGCAATGATCAGCCACTGCGCTCCAGCCTTGAGCAACAGAGTAAGACCCTATTCCCTTAAAAAAAAAAAAACAAAAAAAAATTTAAAAAGAAGGCAGTGAAGACCCACTGAGACAATGTGAGAAAAAGCAAAACCAGTATCATGAGTTTGTGTCATGTGCTATGTGCAAACATGATCTGTCATCTTCCAAGGAGAAAACAAAGTTCAAAAAGGCTACTCCTAACTTGTGCAAAGTCATAGCACAGGTAGAAGCAGCAGCTCAGTCCAAAGCCCACATCCTGCCCCTCACCACACTGCCTCCAGTAACTGCAGAACAAGGAGGCTGTACTCCTGAACCCATTGAGGATCCAAATCCTAGGTGCTTTTCTCTTTTTATACCAATGCCTTTCACGTTTGTTAAAAAAGTAAACATTCTACAATAAACACTTTGTTGCTGGTTTTTTTTTTTTTTAACTAAAGAAGCATATAGATTTATTGTTGACAAAGAAAAATTCCAGCAAACACATATAAGGGCCTATGGTGTTTTGCTGAACAAAATAATTTAAAAGTGTGTTTGTCTGTTATGCTTGCTATGGCTAAAAATCCTAATTTAACATGGCAAAAATAATCCGCAAATGAATTATAGCTAATTGCCTATGGCGTTTTCAAGTTCTAAAGAATGAAACAGCCCCCAAAATTTCAATTTTTAGAGCCATAGATTCCTGTTTATAGATTCCTAGTGTTCATTTACTGAGCGTAAGCAGTTATGAAGACATTTAAATTTTTAATAGGATGTATTTCTTTAAAGAAAAGCTGAAACTTCCCGTTTAGTGATTTAATCATGACACAAGGTGAAAGTATTTAAAAATCAAGTACCTATTGGATGAAGTTCACTGCTAAGATACAGAATAGATGCTGGCCCCATCTTTTATATTCTGTAGGATGCAAACTACATGCCTTGCTAGGGGGTAACATAAAAAAGAAAGTCGCCTGGTAGTGGTGACTTACTGAATTTTCTCTGCCCATAAAGTTTAATGCAGGTAAAATGACTTAATTAACTAATGGGGATGAGGGATAAGGGTTGTGCCCTTATCCCCACAGTGGAGAGGGCACTTTTGCCACTGCTCTAGGTCCAGCAGTGTGCATTCTTCCCCAGGCAGAAAACAGGTACTCTAGGTGCACAATCAGATTACTTCTGGGACAGACACTTCTTGTCATGTTAGAGTGGGGAGCGGGGAGGGGAAGAGGGGGTGCACGCCAGGATTTGCGTCTGTGCCGGGGCTTGTTTCAAGGCTGGAGAAGGATGCAGTGAAACCAGAAGAAGGTTAGGTTCAGGATTATAATAAAAGCTTTCAAATACTTACAAAAAGGGCTCTCTGAAATCTTAAACCATTAAATTTAAACACTGGCAGTTAATAAAACACAAAGCTATTTGTTTAACAGAAAATAGAATCCCAATATGGCATAGTCTTATACCATACACAAATTCACACTTGAACAATATAATCAAGTAGAGTAAACCATACTAAATGTAAAGTCAATAAATTCTTTTTTTGATTGTTGACCCCACACACACACCAAAGAAAAGCCTATAAGGGATTTAACAGAAGGAAATTAATCATCATAATACTTTGGTTCAATACTGATCTAGGGTGAGATAATTTGGGCATTAGTACAGTTTACGTGAAATAAGATTTAAAGCAGCACATTTGAAACAAGCAGAATTCATTAAACAACCTCTCAAAAGGATCATTTCCTCTAATTATTGCTTTTATAACAGAAGACAAAGGCAACCCAATGTAAGTTCATAAAATCTGCAATTAGCTGCCAAAATCTTAGCAGATAAAATTAGAAGAGAAAGCATATTTGGAAGCACAACTGGTAAAAAAGTTCTGTTATCTTATTTCTAAAAAGGCACTTGCTCTTTCTTTCCACCCATAATCATTTAAAGTACACAAATATGCCAGGTGTGGTGGCTCATGCCTGTAATCCCAGCACTTTGGGAGGCCAAGGCAGGTAGATCACTTGAGGTCAGGAGTTTGAGACCAGCCTGGCCAACATGGTGAAACCCCGTCTCTACTAAAAATACAAAAATCAGGGGGGCATGGTGGCGCGTCCTGTAGTCCCAGATACTCAGGAGGCTAAGGCAGGAGAATAGCTTGAACCCAGGAGGCGGGGGTTGCAGTGAGCCAAGATCGCGTGCCACTGTACTCCAGCCTGGGTGATGGAGTAAGACCCCCATCTTAAAAAATAAATAAATAAATAAATAAAATAAAATAAAATAAAAACTAAAGTACACAAATACTATGGACTAGATATTATGGTAGGCCCATGACAACAGAGGAATAAAAAGGCAAAGCTAAGCTAGGTGATCTAGCAACATACAGTCCTGGAGAGAGGGGGTTCATAAAAGTCCTCACAATACTTCCAGACAAGTGTGCTAACCTGGGCTGTACCTAAGAAGCTATAGGAGAGAAAAGACTGGCTGACTGGAACATTTTCACATCTGGGCTGAGTCTTTAAAGGAAAAGAAAAAGAAGGAGTCTGAAAAACAAGGTTAAACAAAAGGGAAAGGTACATAGCCCATATTCCAGGCAAAAAAAACAACAACAAAAAAGCAGTGTGTGGAAGGGTGCAGAGCTAGAATATTTTTAGGGAATCTTTGGACAGAGGAAGGAGATAAGAGGGAGTCATGCTGGGGAAGGTAAAGCTGGAAAGATTGATAAGAACAAGATTAAGGGCCAGGCATGGTGGCTCATGCCTATAATCCCAGCACTCAAGAGTTCGAGACCAGCCTGGCCAACACGGTGAAACTTCATCTTTATTAAAAATACAAAAATTAGCCAAGCATGGTAGCTCACACCTGTAGTCCCAGCTACACGGGTGGCTGGGGCACGAGAATCACTTGAACCCGGGAAGTGGAGGTGGTAGTGAGCTGAGATCGCGCCACTGCACTCCAGGCTGCCTGGGCCACAGAGACTCTGCCTCAAAAAAATAAGGAATAAGATTAAGAAGAAGAGCGTTTTGGTGAAACTACGGAATTAATTCAAACTTTTTATGCCTTACTCATAGGGCCTATGGGGAAGATATTTAAGACCTATAAAAATCTGTCATATTATTTCCTAAACTTTTCAGTATTATACAATTAATGTTTTAACCAGAATAATAATAATAATATGATTAAAGAGCAAAGTGAAAAGGCAACTTATGAATGGGAGAAAATATTTTCAACCAAATATCTGATAAAGCATTAATACCCAGAATATATAAATAACTCCTACAAATCAAAAACAACACACTAATCCAATTAAAAAATGGGCAAAGCACTTCAAAAGACATTTCTCCAAAGAAAATATACAAATGTCCAAGAAGCACATAAAAACATGTTCAACATCACTAATAATTAGGGAAATGCAAATCAAAACCATAATGAAATATCACCTCAGATCCATTAGGATGGCAAAAAAAAAAAACAAGTGTTGATAAGGATATGAAGCAATGGTAACCTCTGTGCACTGCTGGTGGGAATGTAAAATGGCATAGCTGTTATAAAGAACAGTTTGGCGGCTCCTCAAAGAATTAAAAACAGAATGATGATCCAGCAATCCCCTTCTGGGTATATAGCCAAAAGGATCTCAAGGAGATTTTTGCTTACCCACGTTCACTGCAGTAGTGTTCAAGCAGCCGAAAGGCAGAAGTACCCTAAATGTCCACCAACAGACAACTAGATAAAGCAAATGTGGTCTATCCATACAATGGAATATTACTCAGCCTTAAAAAGAAGGAAATCTTGTCACATGCTACAACATGGATGAACCTTGAGGACATTAAGCTAAGTGAAATAAACCAGTAAGAAAAAGACAAATACTGCATTATTCCACTGATGTGAGTTATCGAAAGTAATCAAACTCTTAGCAACAAAAAGTAGAATGGTGGTTGGTAGAGGGTGGCAGAAGCAGGGAATCAGGAATTGCTTCCCGGGTACAGAGTTTCAGTTTTACAAGATAAAAAAACTCTAAAGATCTGTTGCACTAACTGTTGCATATAGTTAACACTACCGTACTACACACTTAAAAATGGTAAAGATGGTAAATTTAATGTTATATGGTTTTTTTTAACCAAAATAAACAAACCAAAAATAACAACATGGCCGAGCGCGGTGGCTCAGGCCTATAATCCTAGCACTTTGGGAGGCCGAGGTGGGTGGATCACTTGAGGTCAGGAGTTCGAGACCAGCCTGGTCAACATGGTGAAACCCCGTCTCTACTAAAAATACAAAAATTAGCTGGGTGTGCTGGCGCATGCCTATAGTTCCAGCTACTCAGGAGGCTGAGGCAGGAGAATGGCTTGAACCCGGGAGGCAGAAGTTGCGGCGAGCCGAGATCGTGCCATTGTGCTCCATCCAGCCTGGGCGACAGGGGGAGACTCTGTCTCAAGGAAAAAAAAAAAGAGAGAAAAATATGATTAAAGCCTGCAAAGTTTCAGGCTAATTCATAAGGGGTCCCTAATGCCAATATGGGGACATGACCTTTATTATTAGCTGTATGTTACATCAGCAAATTTAGTGTTCAAGCTAGTAAAATTTCAAATTTCTCAGCCAACACAGTAATTGCTGGCAAGTTGTATGCTTGAAACCTGCAGAGTATAAATAAGGGAAAGTGTGCTAAATTCCAAAATCCACTCCGGTCTACTGGGGTTGAGATTGTTGATTGATTTTGTCATCATGGAAGGCTATTTCAGGATTTAGTAACATTAAAACCACTAATTTTGGCTGGGCGTGGTGGCTCATGCCTATAATCCCAGCACTTTGGGAGGCCAAGGTGGGCAGATCACCTGAGATCAGGAGTTCGAGACTAGCCTGGCCAATATGGTGAAACCCCGTCTCTATTAAAAATACAAAAATTAGCCGGGCATGGTGGTGCATGCCTGTAATCCCTGCTACTCGGGAGGCTGAGCCAGGAGAATCACTTGAACCCCGGAGATGCAGGTTGCAGTGAGCTGAGATTGCGTCATCACACTCCAGCCTAGGCGACAAGAGCGAAACTCTGTCTTAAAAAAAAAAAAAGAAAAAAAACCCACTAATTTCTAGCCAGTGTTTTAAAAAGAAAATATTATCTTAAATAAAGCCAAACTTTCAGTTATTAAAAAGTCTATTTAGTCTAAATCCAAATTCATTTTATCCAATGTCAAGCTTTTCCCCTAAGGACAGCAGTGAGGAAAAAGAGAGGGGTCCAAAGAATGAAAGGGGGCAAGTGTGAGGAAAGGGAAAGGTCTACCCACTTGTCTGTGGTCCGGTCCTACAGCCTGTAAAATATCTTCCACCATTTGCAGGAGTCCACATGCCAGCTCTCTCTAGTGAAACCCCTTTGCTGGGACTTCCATGCTGCCTGATGCAGGCAACGGGTGCCCTTTGACTCAGCTCTCAGTCTCTTCTCAGCTCCTGCCTCTGTGGTTCACTCACAACCTCTTTCTGCTGGGGGCCTAGCCCTAGCAGGCAGCCTTCCCAGGTAGGACAAGTCTTTCAAAAAGACTCAGGCCAGCTGTCCTCCATGTAGATCACCAAGCCCACAGGAAATGTCAAGCGTTTTTGCTGCCCTCTGTCCATACACTGTCCCCAGGGGCAGCTCCAGCCACATGGGGGGCTTTCAGATGAGAGGAAGATACCTGCCTCTGTATTCACAGACATCCCCAAACTCCAGGAAAGCCACACCACACTCACTCAAGAACACTTTCTCAGGAGTGCATTCTAATCCCACAGCAGCACCTGGCTGGTACCTCTGTGCAGCTCAATAAGATGTCAATCTACCCTCTTGCATTCAACCCTAATCTCTGAGTTATTCTCTTGAGGCCTTTCTCTAATGACTAGGGGAGGACAGAAAGAGGAGAAACCCCCACCTCCCCCAGGATAGAGCTCCCTACCCCTAAGAGTTCCTTGCAAGCAACTGACTTATACTCTTCTCTTACACAGGTCGGTTATGCCATGGGGGGTATAATAGCTGCTATGTGCACAAAAGGTGGTTAGAGGTATCAGTGCGAAATGTACAAAAGTAAAGGCTAAGTCCACCTATATTAACACTGATGTGTGCATCCAGGACTACCCAGGAAGAAAATCTTGATAATTTTAGTAACTCTAGTGCCACTACTAACTGTCGCTGCCTTTATTTTGGAGACAGGGTCTCTCTTTGTCCCCCAGGCTGCAGTGCAGTGGGGCAAATATAGCTCATTGCAACCTCAAACTTCTAGGCTCAAAGGATCTTCCTACCTCAGCCTCCCAAGTAGCTGGGACTACAGGTGCACACCACCATGCCTGCCTAATTTGTTTACTTTGTGTAGAGATTAGGTCTTGCTTTTTTGCCCAGGCTGGTCTCGAACTCCTGGGCTCAAGTGATCCTCCTTCCTTGTCCTCCCAAAGTGCTGGGATTACAGGTGTGAGCCACCACACTCAGCCTGTCCCTGCATTTTCTAACACTGTTTAGATTCAGACTCCAGGTGGAAGCAGTCAACAGGCTAAGCCTAAGAAGCATGTCCACCCCTGCAGTTCCCAGGAGGCAAGAACAGAAAATGCCCATTTGATCTCTGCTGGCTTCCACAGCAGAAGGTAGAACCTACCAGGACTCATTACTGGGCAACCTATAGTGGACAGCAGATGTCCATTACAGACATTCCCTATCTGCTTCCTTAAAGAACTGAGAATATCTGTCAAAACAACACTGGCAATGATAAACAATGTTAATTCTGCCAGTCCACGTTACATGCCAATATTGTTCCAACTAAAAAATAATTTATAAAAGCATAGCTCTGATCACTACCACAATCTGCCACCATCAGTCAGAGTCAACAAAAAATAAAAGCTCCCAGAAGGGCTAAAATCCTTAATGCAAGGCTGATGGCAAAGACGGCAGGAGATTATTTAATTTTTTAATGTCAGATCATGTTAACTGCCATGCTTAAATTTGCAAATTGTTGCTTGTTAAAATATCCATTTACTAAAATGATAAATAATACATGTTGTGACACATTAGCAAAACTGTTATTTTTTAAAGCATCACAGACACAGATGAATTACCATTTCGGTGCAAACCCTTGTACCATTTAGGGAAAAACAAGAGGATCTGTTAAGTTACACCGTGGCAGAAAAATCAAGAGTTGCCACCACATTTCCCTACGCCAAAATGACCCTCCACATTTCAGATTATTAAGGTCTTCTCAGCAAGGCATGTGCAGAGCCAAAACCAGAGCCCAGAAAGTTGGCTGAAGGCTTCCTGCCAAAGGCAGCCCTTGCAGTAGCAGCACCAGCTAACATCAAGGTTGAGCTGGCAATGGAAAGGTGGCCAGGTTTAAAAGAAATGCTGTCAGGAATTGCCAGGAATAAAGAAGCCATTCCAAATTGCACTATAGCAAAGGTAACAAGGATCACAGCTTTCCCCAAACAATGTTCATCCATTTCATCCCCCACTAATCTTGCTCAGTAAACCTTTCATGTTCAATTTTACCTCTTATTCATATAGAGCTCAGCTCTTTGCTTTTATTGAATGGGCATACATACTAGAATCTCCTTTGAAAGAGAAATGGTTATTTGCAAATGCTGGAAGGCAGAGAGTAAAAACAAAGTTTGTAACACAAATATAATTTTGAAATTCAACCATTTATATGCCAAAAAAACCCAAACTGTGTTCCACTTACCTTTAACTCAAGATTTGAACACATATCATAAAATCTTTAGAAAACAAAGTGACTGTATTTTAAAAATCAAACCAATGATGGTACAAAAAAAATTTGGTAACCAAAAGATTAAATGTAAAACATGAGTTCACTGACTCATGGTCAAATTTCTAAACTTGGCATTCTCAGCTCTTCATGGTCTCGCCCTAACCTACCTTTTTCTATTTTACTTCCTACTGCTTCCCTTTAATAGATGTGTCCTCCGAGAAAACTGTACTACTCAGTTCCTCACATTCTCCTATGTGCATTTTTGTTTGTTTGTTTGTTTGTTTTGAGACGGAGTCTCGCTCTGTCACTCAGGCTGGAGTGCAGTGGCCCGGCTAATTTTTTATATTATTAGTACAGACGAGATTTTGCATTGTTGGCCAGGCTGGTCTCAAACTCCTAGCCTCAAGCACTCTCCCTGCCTCAGCCTCCCAAAGTAATGGGATTGCAAGTGTGAGCCATCACGCCCGGCCTCCTGTATACATTTGTAAATGGTGGGCTCACCTCCCTTTTCTTCTGAATATCTCCTTAAAAATTACATGTCCAGGCCAGATCACTTGAGGTCAGGAGTTCAAGATTAGCCTGGGCAACATGGCAAAACCCCATCTCTACTAAAAATACAAAATTAGCCAGGCAGCTGGCATGTGCCTGTAGTCCCAGCTACTGGGGAGGCTGAGGCAGGAGAATCACTTGAACTCGGGAGGCAGAGGTTGTGGTGAGCCAAGACTGCACCACTGCACTCCAGCCTGGGTGACAGAGTGAGACTCTGCCTTAAAAAAAAAAAAAAAAAAAATTACATGTCCAAATTCTTCCTTTCCTACAGTGACCAGCTCAAATGGCATCTTGGCCGAGTGTCCTCTCCTTCCTCTGCCTCCCACAGCCCTGGCAATGAGCTACACTCCATAACACCTTATCCCTTCTTGAAGAGTCATCTTTGGTCAAAAAGTCACTACTAAACTGTGAGTTCATCTTCACAACACAGCTCTTACTTATGGAGAAACACTCACACTATGCCCTGTTTACACAGGATCCAAGCAGAGCCTGCCTCCAACCTATGGCAGGTCATCTCCTGCCTGCCTTGTGTAAATTCCTCAGATTTAAAAGCCCATTTATTCCTTTGGCTCTTTCCCACTAGGGCTTAGCTCTCTCCCAAAACAATGAATTTTCCTTTCAATGACATTGGATAAGGCTCCTTGATTTGATCTATTTTCTGCCTCCCATCCACTAAGCCTTGCTCCAGGATATGCCCAGTCCAGTATAAAAAGCCTGGCACCACCTTGTAGGGTGAGAATTTCAACCTCTTTACACAGATGCAAAGTTTCCCATGAGGCAACTGGCCCTGAGTTCTGGAGTTCGGCTCCTCTCTTCTCTTGGACCTCAGTTCTCAATTCTCTCCCACTGAATCTTCACAGCTACTTAACTTCTTAATGAAGCTGAACGTTCTATCAACCATCCAGGCCTTAAAGTTCTCAAAGCTGAATATCAACCATAATCACCCAAGTAGAGAAATGGATCAGACATCAGAGACATCCAGGCAACCTTATCTTATCTAAAATTATATCTTGTCTAAAAAATATAAATATGTATTTTTAAAATTTTTCATTACACAATAATGGAATATAATTTCACTGTAAAAAAAATTCGACAACACAGATGACACAAAGTCTCCACTGACACTTCCTCAATCTCATCCCCTGTCTGTCTTAGAGTCCTTTATCCATGTATTTACATATCATCCTTCATCAAATCCAAGATCTTATCACTTGTAATGTGTATTACGCTTCACCAAGAGTTTAAATTAGTAAACTATGTCACCCATTGTTAGATACGCTGATTTCAGAAATGTTAAAAAATCTGAAAAGCATGTTTTAGAATTTGCAAATACATATAAATTTTGAGCTTTACAAATATAAATGTAATAATTTTATATTTTTTCTCACTAAAAACATATCTGAGAGAGCCTCCCACATCAGCTGCATAAAGATCTACACCACACTCTTATACACTTTTTAGGTATCACATTCTATATGCTGGCTGTACCACTGTACATTTAATCATTCCAATATTTCACCATTCCAGTGCTGGAATGAGCATGTGTTCATGTGTATTTCACTAGACATGAAATTACCAAATTAAAAGTATGTGACTTTATTTTCAAAGATACAGCCAAACTACCTTCTCCAAAAAGGTCTGAACAATTTATATGCTCAGGATATGGAAGTACACCCATTTTTCCTCATTGCCGCCAAAGAATATTATTCTCTTTAATTTCTGCCAATCTGATGGGATAAAATCATATCTGGTTGCTTTAATGTGTAATTCGCTAATTATTAATGAAGTTAAGCATCTCTTTGTATTTATTGGCCATTTGTTCCCTTTCTATCAATGCCTTTTTATATCTTTTCCCCATTTATTCTAGTGTTTTCTTATTAATATGCAGAAGCTTCTTTATATACTCTGTATTTATCCTTTGTGTATTGCACATGGCCTATTTTCTCTTAGTCTGTTATTTGTCTTTTAATTATATTTGTGATTTTGTCTTTGGTGATACAGACATTACAATCTTTTAATGGTCAAATTTATTCATCACTTCCCAGCTATACCCAAGATTACTTACATGTAGGTAATACTTTATTCTAACATGAAACCCATTCTTTGCAAACTCCACTGGGTTCTGGCCTGGCAGTGCTTGAAGGGATATGCGATACACTCCTACAACCCACACACTGGAGAATTTCCATACAGCTATCCTGACCCCACCTCTGAAAGAGGCAGGTGTCAGTCAGTGCTCTGCCAGCCTGTGGGCACTATTTCAGGAAGGACCAGCCAGTTCTCTTTTTTTTCCAGACAGGATCTCACTCTGTCAACCAGGCTGGGCTGCAGTGGCACAATCATAGCTTACTGCAGTCTCAATCTCCCCAGAGTGCCTCAGCCCAAAGCACTGGAATTATAGGCGCATGCCCCACACCAAACTACCTTTGTTTTTTGAGGTGGGGTCTTGCTATGTTGCCCAGGCTGGTCTCAAACTCCTAGGCTCAAGCAATCCTCCTGGCTTAGCCTCCCAAAGTCTTGAGATTATGGGCAGGAGCCACTGCACTCGGCACTAGTTTCCTTTCTTAACATCAAAGCCAGAAGCCTAACCCATTCCAGGATACATGTGCCAGCCTGGTCAGCCTGACATCATGGCTCAAAACCAGAGACCAAGCCGGGCATGGTGGCTCACACTTGTAATCTCAGCACTTTGGGAGGCTGGGGCAGGTGGATCACCTGAGGTCAGGAATTCAGGACCAGCCTGGCCAACACGGTAAAACCCCATCTCTACTAATAATACAAAAATTAGCTGGGCATGGTGGCATGCACCTGTAATCTCAGCTACTCAGGAGGCTGAGGCAGGAGAATTGCTTGAACCCAGGAGGCAGAGGTTGCAGTGAGCCAAGATTGCGCCACTACACTCCAGCCTGAGCAACACAGCAAGACTCCGTCTCAAAAACAAAAAACAGAGACGAAAGCCCTGCCACACAGAGAGGCAAGCATCCCACCATCCATGGCTCAGTCCCTGGGCCAAGAGTGTCTGGACACCCTGTGGAAAGATTGTCACCCCGCCCCTCTCTCCCGTAGTCTTAGATGTAACATACTGCCTGCAGAACTGCATCCCTGACCTGGTACAAACAAACCCCAGGGCACTGGGTAACTCTGATGACTAGATCCTGATCTGACAGGCCCAAATGCCAAGGTGTAGTCCCTGTGAGACAGTCCCCTGTCCCCAGAGAGACGGTGGAGAAAGGCTGGCTCTTCTCCCTTCACATCTGCACTATGAGATCAGGTCTTTGATTCCTCTGCATTCTGCTCCCCACTGCTGACATGGTCTCCCTTACAAGATACGCCATAACCTACGGCCCAGCCTGTCCGAACCTCACGTATCAGGCCCTCAGTACTCACCCAACTGCCAGAAAGAGGGCCCGGGACAGTTAGGTTCCAAGTTCCCTGACTCCAAGCAGGGCGAAGTGAGCTCTGGTTCCTGGGTCAGTGCAATACACTGGGTTATGGTTGGGTCAGAGGTTGGTGGGAACACATACCTTCCCTCTCTGCGATACATGAATTATTTAGTCAAGAACATAGCACTTAATGGGCAGGTAAGGTGGAAGCAGAGTAGGAGCAGATGCAGCCTATGTTTCTGTGGCTTGTCCTTTGCCCCTGAGTTTCCACCTAAGAGCATCAGCCAACTATAACACCAAGCTCAGGTGGGGTCCTCCCAGATGTGGGGCACGGCGGGCGGGGGGCGGAGAGGAAGCTGAATCCTTGCTGTGGCTTTTAAATACTCTGGCTTATCTACTCATCTCTATACTTACGTTTAAAGGAATATTTATATACATTAGATACTCCTGGTTGGTGAGTCAAACTTGGCATTTTCAAGAATTCCTCCTCACCTGGGCTGCAGGTGGGGGTGAAGAAGCCTCCGTGTCCAGGTGTCCCTGCCTCCAGCTTCCCAATCTTTGGAAAGTCCATCTCTCGGAACTGTGATGGCCTGAGAGGCCTGCTCCAACACACATGGAACTCAGCAGAACATTGCAGGGCATACCTGGGAAAATCCCAATCCCACCTCAACCTTCTCTCACCCAAAATTAATCTTGCCTGTCAGAGCCAAATGTAACCTAATGTTCCCCTGATGTAAACAGCTCCCCCTGGTGCTGTTATAGCCCCAACCATCGTGCTTGCACAAAGCCAAATCCTACTGTTTACAGCCTGATGATAACCCAGTTGGCATTCTGTGCTCTAAGCTACTCCCTTAGAAAGAGCTTCCCCTGGCCAGGTGCGGTCGCTCACGCCTGTAATCCCAGCACATTGGGAGGCCAAGGTGGGAGGATCACAAGGTCAAGAGATCGAGACCATCCTGGCCAATATGGTGAAACCCCATCTCTACTAAAAATACAAAAATTAGCTGGATGTGGTGGCACGCGCCTGTAGTCCCAGCTACTCGGGAGGCTGAGGCAGTAGAATCGCTTGAACCTGGGAGGCAGAGGTTGCAGTGAGCCAAGATTGTGCCACCGCACTCCAGCCTGGCGACAGAGCAAGACTTCATCTCAAAAAAAAAGAAAGAGCTGGCCGGGCGCAGTGGCTCACGCCTGTAATCCCAGCACTTTGGGAGGCCGAGGTGGGTGGATCACGAGGTCAGGAGATCGAGACCACGGTGAAACCCCGTCTCTACTAAAAAAATGCAAAAAATTAGCCGGGCGCGGTGGCGGGCGCCTGTAGTCCCAGCTACTCCGGAGGCTGAGGCAGGAGAATGGCGTGAACCCGGGAGGCGGAGCTTGCAGTGAGCCGAGATCGCGCCACTGCACTCCAGCCTGGGCGACAGAGCGAGACTCCGTCTCAAAAAAAAAAAAAAAAAAAAGAAAGAGCTTCTCCTTGACCTTTCAAGGCCTCCCCAGCAGGACTCAAAATACGCAGCCTCACTAAGTCCCACTCACCTCTGAGTCCTCCACAATATTTACTACACCTCTTTATCCTAGATAACATTTTCTAAATATTTGTTCAATTAATTATATTGGAATTATTTCTGGAATTAATTTTTGCCTTCCCAAAGTTCATATCTAGTATATTTAAGTTTGATAAACTTGCATCTTTATTAAACAAATCTCTCATTAGGCCTAATAGCAATATTATCCACGATCAACTTCAGATTTAACCAGCCTCAACTTCCCAACCAAAAAGAGGAATCTTGAGAGCTTCAGACGGCATTATACTAAATGGAGATTTTCCCCAGATTCTAGATCTGTGCTGTCCAACACAATAACCACTAATCACATGCGACTATACAAATTTACATTTTCTCCTTTGGGGGGCTGAGGCCTGGAGTCCAGATCAACTTGGGCAACATAGAGAGACCCCATATCTACAAAAAAATTTTTTTTTAAATTAGCCAGGTGTGGTGGTACGTGCCTGTAATCCCAGCTACTCAGAAGGCTAAGGCAGGAGAATCACTTGAGCCCAGGAGGTCGAGGCTGCAGTGAACTATGACTGCACCACTGCACTCCGGCCTGGGTGACAGAGCAAGACCTTGTCTCTAAATAAATAAATAAATAAATAAATAAATAAATAAATTTACATTTTCAAGAAAATTAAAATTTTAGTTTCTCAGTCTCAGCCACATTTTAAGTGCTCAATAGCCACATGTGGCTGGTGGTTACCATACCATATTGGACTGCGCAGATAGAGAAAATTTCCATCATCAAAGAAGGTTCTTTAGGATAGCGCTGCTCCAAATGCATTAAAAATCTTGAAAACCGGCCGGGCACTGTAGCTCACGCCTGTAATCCCAGCATTTTGGGAGGCCAAAGATGGCAGATCATTTGAGGTCAGGAATTCGAGACCAGCCTGACCAACATGGTGAAATCTGTCTCTACTAAAAATACAAAAAATCAGCCAGGCGTGGTAGCCCGCGCCTGTAATCCCAGCTACCTGGGAGGCTGAGGCAGAAGAATCACTTGAACCCACGAAGCAGAGGTTGCAGTGAGCCAGACTGCGCCACTGCACTCCAGCCTGGGTGACAGAGCAAGACTCTGTCTCCAAAAAAAATCTTGAAAACCCAAAGAATCCTTAGCTTACAGCTAGTATCAGATCTTCAAAGTACCATAATTAAATTTAAAAATACACTGCTTCTTTAATTAAAACAACATAAGGAAACACTCTCACTGATAAAGTAGGGCTTTTATAATAATAGATTTGTCTCATCACAATGAAAAATTTAAACGCAGCCTAAGTCTCATCTGTCTTCAGTTGCCAAAGCTAATAGGCTATGCAGAGGGCAATGCATTCTTAGAGTTGCATGAATCCTTTCTCCTGACAGATAAAATTTCTGGTTAACAGTCACTAAGGAAACTAATTTTAACATAACCCTTTATGTCCTGGGCTTGACTAGAGTATACAAACAACATCTAGAAAATTTTCAACCCAGGGATTTCAAAAGCTATGCATACAAAACCAAAAATACCTAAGTCTTCTATGAGTTCAGAATTTGATGCTAGGTGGAAGGTGTCTATGAATATGTGAAGTGAGTATGTATATTGGAATAAAGGAACTGTCTAAGTAGGCTGTGTCTTTTTCTCTCCCATCTCCGTGAAATGCCAGTGTCTCTTAGCAGATAAAATACATACATAAGGGAGTTGGAGAAAAGAGGTCTTCTATTCCTTTTATAGACTCCTAGGAGCACTGAGACTCATTCAACAGCACATGAGTACGAGTCCTGGAAAGCACAGCTTCAGCACCTCAATAGAAAAGTTTTTCCCCTCACAGTGAAGCAATGAGAGGGCTAAGAAGCACAGAATTTTTAAAAATCAAAACAGAATTGGATGAGGATGGGCAGAAGGGTAGGCCTGGGGGCAGAGGACCAGGTCATCCAACAGTCTCCAGGTATAAAGTCTCAATTCTACACATTCACAATGTGTATTTGTGATGTTCCCTCTGGGCTGGCCACCACACTGTATAATCATAAAGTGAGCTTTAATTACCCAAGACCATTCACTAGCTCTTATGAGATGTGTTCCACCTGAAGGACTGCTCAAGAGGGTCACAAATGCCTCATAATTTTTTTCTGCTGGATCTTAAAGCCTACAACTTCCTACTAAAGGAAAGGTCAAAGGAAATACATCTGTAAAATACTGCCAGAGGGCAGCAGGAGACGTAGGGGGCAGCCAACAACTGGGACCTCGGTGATGCCAACCTTAACTGTCATTTCACCCTTTCCCCTTCAAACCAACCCATGGTCCTAAAACCTTTATAATCCTTTTACACTTGACACTATTGTCCCGGAAGAGCTGTTTGTCATCCTGAAATCAAACTGTATTTTCTCCTCTGGGAGCATGTACATTCTGTAACAAGACAGGTAATCCTCAGACAGCGGCAAGCAGAACCATACTAGGCTCTGATACTGACCTTGACTTTACTGAAAAATGTTAAGTAGTAAAAATTTCATCAAGGTAAGGGAAGAACAAAGGAAGAACCTATTTCCATGTTTTCCCTTCCATTTTACATGTGCATTATTTCAATCCCATAGCCAATTGTTTGTCATCTCTTTATAAACTTTCGGGAACTCAAGAGAAAACAGTACATGAGTCACTCTCTCAAGAGCATACAAATGATGAGGAATACATTCCCATATATATATACTATTATTCACTGAAATTTTTACATAGCTGTTTTTGATAAAGAAAACCATATGGTCATGAAAAATATACTATAGGCAAGTTACTGATTCTGACACAGCTTTCTTAAAATTCAGAAGAAACTATGTGAACCAAACAAACACGAACACATCAACCCTCAGGAAAGATGTTTAAAGAGCAATGCAAAATGTTTAACTGGACTTTATCAGGATTCTTAAATACTATAGAATTTCCTTACTGAGACATTAGGGAAGAAATTAACTTTTAAAGACAATTGTTTAAAGTAAGCAATCTCACAAAATGTTTATCTAACAGAATCCAGGCATGCTGGCTACAGCATCTCTATTGACATACCTTTAAAAACCACAAATTATTAGGAAATAGGTCTGGAAAAATGTGGCCCATGTAGAAAAAGTCTTTAACAAAGAAAGGTTTATTTCCAAATTACATTAGTATTCACAAGGTGAAACAACTTATTATAGATGCACAGCATTAGTCTCATACACAATAATACCTTTACTAATAAAAGAATATGTCCAAATGTCACATTTCTTTTTTACAAAGCTTAATTACCAGAGGTGAGAACTGATAGGCACAGGAATGAGTTCCAGGGTATCAGATAAGAGGATGGCTGCAGAATGAAATTACTGTAAAATATTAACTAAAAGTCAAACATGCAAGAAAATATAAAATATGCATCAGATAGTTTGAGGATGAGGTTAAGGGAAAGAGGCAGTGAGCCAGATTAATATTAATAGTAAGAGGAAGAATAAGAGGAATCTCTGGTTGAGCAGGGAAGGGGAGACAGCAGGGAATAGCTTGAAGAAGGGGCAGAGCTTTCAGCTCTTAAGTAAAGTTAAAGTGGAAGATGGAGACTCCAGCAGCCCCAGCAGACACATCCACTTCAGGTGGAGGTGCAGCGGGAAGAGCAGGTTCCTTTTGACCGTATTCCCCCATCCCATGGCACCCACCAAGGGTGCTTTCTAGGTCAACCTCAGAAGGAAGCCTCTGGTGTCTAAAACTCCATCCCCAGCCGAGTGTGGTGGTTCACGCCTGTAATCCCAACACTGGGAGGCTGAGGCAGGAGGATCGCTTTGAGGCCAGGAGTTTGAGATGAGCCTAGGCAACATAGCGAGACCCCATCTCTATAAAATAATTTTAAAAATTAGCCAGGCATAGTGACATGAGACTGTAGTCCCAGTTATTTGGAAAGCTGACATGGGAGGATCACTGGAGTCCAGGAGTTCAAAGTTACAGTGAGCTACGATTACACCACTGCACTCCAGCCTGGGCAACACAGTGAAACCCCATTTCAATCAATCAATCTCCACTGCCATCTGTGTGCTGATTAGTGGCATCCTTGCAACATAGGGTTTAACATGAAAATTCTGCATGAGATAACATGCAATTGTTTTCAGTATAATCAGTCAAAAAGTATCAATGAATGGTTTTAGATTCCTGTGTTTCAACGGAGGGTGGAGCACAGAAGGCATGGGTGTTTGGAGATGGCCAGAAGCCAAAGGCAGAAGGCAAAGGGCAGTGAAATCACCACTACTGAGTGACGTACAGGGTACAGGCCAGCACCTTACTTTATACAGATTACCTCAGTGAAGCCTTACAATAACCTTATGGACGAGGTGAAAGGAGTCAACTGGGGACAACTCTGATCCTTATAACCCCCAAATCTTAGAAAAACGAGGCTATCCAGTGAGAGTCCAACTATAAAACCAACAGGGGATAATTAGAGACACAGCCTCCTTAAGGAGGCTTAAAGACGGCTGGGCACAGTGGTTCACGCCTATAATCCCAGCACTTTGGGAGGCCGAGGCGGGTGGATCCCCTGAGGTCAGGAAATCGAGACCAGCCTGACCAATATGGTGAAACCCCATCTCTACTAAAATGACAAAAATTAGCCGGGTGTGGTGGTAAGCACCTGTAGTCCCAGCTACTCCAGAGGCTGAGGCAGGATAATGGCTTGAACCTGGGGGGTGGAGGTTGCAGTGAGCCAAGATTGCACCACTGCACTCCAGCCTGGGAGACAGAGTAGGAGTCCGTCTCAAAAAAAAAAAAAAAAAAAAAAGAGTAAGATAAGGCCAGGAACAGTGGCTCATGCCTGTAATCCCAACACTTTGGGAGGCCGAGGCAGGAGGACTGCTTGAGCCCAGGAGTTCGAGATCAGCCTGGCCAACATGGTGAAACCCCATCTCAACTAAAAATATAACAATAAGCTGGGCATGGTGGCATGCACCTGTAATCCCAGTTACTCGGGAGGCTGAGGCAGAAGAATTGCTTGAGCCTGGGAGGTGGAGGTTTCAGTGAGCCAAGATTGCACCACTGCACTTCAGCCCAGGTGACAGACCAAAACTCCATTTCAAAAAAAACATCAGTAAGACACACCTGAAAACCAGCAATTCCACTGCTAGGTATACAGTCAAGAGAAGTAAAAACATGTGTCCACACAAAAATACATACACAAATATTCATAGTAGTACTGTTCATAATAGCCAGAAAGTAGAACCATCAATGTCTAATGAATGAATAAATAAAATGTGGTATATCCATATAAAGAACTATTATTTGGCAGTTATAAAGAATGAAGTACTGATACATACTACAGCTTAAAATAACTTGAAAAATTATGCTCAGTGAAAGAAGCCAGAGATTTTTTAAAAAGGCCACATACTATAAGATTCCATTTATATGACATGTCTAAAATACACAAAGTTATAGAGACAGAAAATAGATTAGTGGTTGCCAGAGTCTAAGGGAAGAAGGAAATGGGCAGTGATGCTAATGGGTATAGGATTTCATTTTGGGGTAAGAAAAATGTTCTGGAATTAATGGTGAATGACTTTGTGAACATACTAAAAACCACTGAATTACACACTTTAAAGAAGTAAATTTTACAATATGCAAATTATGTCTTGATCTTTTTTTTAATCTACCTTTATTTTTTATTTTTTGAGATGGAGTATGGCTCTGTTGCCTAGGCTAGAGTGCAATGGCACGATCTCAGCTTACTGTAACCTCGGCCTCCCAGGTTAAAGCAATTCTCCTCCCTCGGCCTCCCAGTTAGCTGGGATTATGGGCGCCTGTCACCATGTCCAGCTAATTTTTGTATTTTTAGTAGAGACAGGGTTTCACCATGTTGGCCAGGCTGGTATCAAACTCCCGACCTCAAGTGATCTGCCAGCTTCAGCCTCCCAAAGTGCTGGGATTACAGGCGTGAGCCACCATGCCTGGCCAGATCTACCTTTAGACAATAACGTATCTAAACACTGTCCATTAGAAGGGGAGACTAGTCAGCATCAGAAGCTTAGAAAGGAAGGAAAAAACAAAAACGACACTGTCTAGGGGAGAAGCTTCAGTAACAGGGGGACTAAGAACCCTGAGCTCAGATTCATTGAAAGGCTTCTCGGAATGGCATTAGCACTACAGAATTAATCCCAAGCTGCTGGCAAAGTGAACAGAGCCCCCTGAATTTGGGTAATATAGTAGCCCTAAGACCTCTTGTCAAAATCTCACAAGCACCAAGCAAATCCCATGGAGCTCTTCTTCCAGTATCCTCCCCTGATCCAGTATCACTTATTTCTCATTGTAAATTATTAAGCTGACTTTCAGGCCTTTTTAAGCCCAGTCAAGGCAGCTCCTATGTCAAGAAATGACCTGCTTCCATATTTTTGGACAACAGAGGATATGGGGAAAAGACTAGGATGGCCAACCATCCCGGTTTTCCTAGGGCTTTCCAGGCTATAGCACTCAAAGTCCTACAAAAAAACCTCTCAGTCCCAGGCGACCCAGGATGCTTGATCACCCCAGAAAAGATCCTGAACTTGGTAACAATACTAAGATAATGCTGCCCTAACAAAGCAGATAATGTGTAGAGTGACTGCTGCAAACCGATTCCCACCATCTTCTCCTTTGCCTTCTAACCAAAGAGACTGGGAAGCTAAGTTCTTGACATCCCAGACTACTTGCCACTAGTGATGGTTGTATGGCTCAGCTCAAGCCAATGAAATACAAGCAGAAGCCTTGGGGAGTCCCTCATTTCCTGAATAAAAAGGAGGAAGTTTCCGCTGTTACCCTTGGCACTTTCCCTGTTTCCCCTGTGGGAATAGAGAGATGGTGCCTAGATATGAAGCAGCTATTTTGTGAGAATGAGATGAGCAAGTGAGCATGAGGAAGGCCTCTATGCTAAAGATGGTGAAGCAGAAAGACCCTGAGCCACACACTGGCCGGACACCACTCACCATAACCCAAACATGCACCCTGGTTCATACCTCTGATCCCTGTAGCTTGCTACTCCTCTACGTAAAATGTCTTCCCTACTTTCTGGATGGACTCTGACTTTAAATCTCAATCTAGAAGAAGTTACCTCCCTCTGCAAAGCCTTCCCCAGCAAAACAAATGTCTTTTTTTTTTTTTTTTTTTTTGAGACAGAGTCTCGCTCTGTCACCCAGACTGGAGTGCAGTGGTACAATCTTGGCTCACTGCAACCTCCACCTCCCGGGTTCAAGTGATTCTCCTGCCTCAGCCTCCCAAGTAGCTGGGATTACAGGCACATGCCACCATGCCCAGCTAATTTTTTGTATTTTAGTAGAGACGGGGTTTCACTGTGTTGCCCAGGCTGGTCTAGAACTCCTGAGCTTTAGGGGTAATTTGTTCACCCCAAACCCAGTCAGCCCGCAACATTAGCATTAGTTGTATGGTTAGTTACTAATGCACCCACTACAGTCTCCCTGGCTGACCACGCTGTACTATACCTACAAAAAGTACTCTATAAATGAATGAGTATGAAATATTTCATAAGTCACTGACTGAACAAGTCAACCCCCTTCCTCTTTGAGTTTCTTAAGGGAACAAATAGTATCTCACTCATTGTTGCATCCCTAACAGGCAAATCTGAGATGCCCAATACATGTTTGCTAAACACAAACCATCACAGCTCCTCACAAAAATGTCTCCATTGAGTTGTGATTTAATGCCATCCCTTTCTGTGGGCTGAGAAATGCCTACTTGGACAGGGATTTAGCATCACTCAGGGAGACTGCATTTCAATACATATATTTCTTATTTGTTTAAAATGTTTCTTTTTGTACAACCAGCATGCCTTTTTTTTTTTTCTTTTACAATCTGGTATTTCCCTTTAGTGGGGAGGATGAAGCAGAATGGGAGGGAAGATTGCCAATGTTATTACTCTTTGATGATAACACAGGATTAGAACCCAAACATAAATTGCTCCTAAATTCAGAAAGAAAAAATAAAAATAAAAAAATTGTCTTTCTTCAAACTTCTATGCTTCCTTATTTGACAATAAGAATTTTATAAACCAACATCTTGTTCTTTTCTCCTTAGCTTCCAGGATGTTTAGAACTAAATTATTCATTCTAGACATGGGGTTTATCTGATATTTAATCTTAATTATTTTTCATGCTTTGAAAAAAAGATTAACCTATTAAACATATTTTAACAAACTAAGCAATGTAAAATTATTTTTTTGATCCAGGCATAGTATAACCAACATCCTCAACAGCTGAAATTAAGCAGAGTCACTTTCTGCAGCATCAAAACTGCAATAAAGGGAGTCTCTGAGCCTACTCTGGTTCAGAAGCTGCCTACAAAAAAATAAAGTATTTTTTAAAATTGCAGTAAAGCCTCCCAAATTTTGGCAAAATCAGCCCCTCTTTTCCTAAATTATTTCGATACATTTTAACAACCTTCAATTGAGATTTTTAAATCACTGAATATTTACACATCTTTAAAAGTTTTCTTGGCTGGGTGTGGTGGCTTATGCCTGTAATCCCAGCACTTTGGGAGGCGGAGGTGGGCGGATTATCTGAGGTCAGGAGTTCAACACCAGCCTGGCCAACATGGTGAAACGCTGTCTCTACTAAAAATACAAAAATTAGCCAGGCGTGGTGGCGCATGCCTGTAATCCCAGCTACTCCGGAGGCTGAGGCAGGAGAATCACTTGAACCCCGGAGGTTGAGGCTGCAGTGAGCCGAGATAGCACCATTGCACTCCAGCCTGAGCAAGAGAGCGAGACTTTTCTGAGACGGAATCTGGCCCTGACAAGGGCCAAACAAACAAAAAAAAGTTTTCTTTATTTTATTTATTTATTTTTGAGATGGAGTCTCACTCTGTCACTCAGGCTGGAGTGCAATGGTGCAATCTTGGCTCACTGCAGCCTCAGTCTCCCAGGTTCAAGCGATTCTCCTGCCTCAGCCTCCCGAGTAGCTGGGACTACAGGCATGTGCCACCATGCTCAGCTAATTTTGTATTTCTAGTAGAGATGGAGTTTCACCATGTTGGCCAGGCTGGTGTCGAACTCCTGACCTCAGGTGATCCGACCACCTCAGCCTCCCAAAGTGCTGGGATTACAGGCATGAGCCACCACACCCAGCCAAAAGTTTTCTTTTATCAAGCATTAGACTGCCCACATTAACACACAAAACCTCAGCTCTTCATTATTTTTCTCCCAGAAACCTTCTGACTGGCTTAATTTTGTCCTGGAATAAAAGGCCTACTTAAATTGAGAAACAATTCTGTGTAACTACGAAAGCAGTAACTTCTCAAAATAAAATTTTGCCTTTCTACTTGGAGATGCCTTAGAAATAGTACTACGAAAAGCAACAACCAAAAAAGTGAAGATTAGCTTCTGAAACAAATCTTTGTAAGAAAAAAAGTAATGCCATTCACAAAGAAAGAACACTTACATGTACCTGCCACATTCCCTACATAGGAGAGATGTGCTCCTAGAAAGTTGAAACCTATTTTTCTACTGCCATAGTTTAAAAAGCTGGCAAGGGTGGGGAGTCGGGGAAGAAGGAGGGGGTGATACATTTACATTTTCAGAGCTCTTCAAATAGTGGGCAATGTTGACATGAAGTTGCAAGTGTAAATATTTGTTCCCTTCTTGGTTTATAAATTTCATGATGATAAAATTCTGTGTATAGAGCCACTAATTAAAAAGGAATCTATTTGCCTTGTAGGATGCTTGAGGTTCTATGTTTATTCAAGATGAATAAAGTGGTGCACACTAGAAAGGAACTGGAATTAGAATTTTGAACTTCATTGGTTTAACAAGTTCCTCCTGGGAATGAAAAGAGATTTCATTTGTCAAATCTGAGAAGGCTTTTCAGATGATAATTTGTGTGAAGATGCAGCAGTACATACGGTAAAAATTATCTCCCCTGACCTTGAAAGGAAAGAAGGATGATATGTGATCAAGAAACAGCAAATTAAATGTTTGAGAAAAAGGAAGACAGGCCGGGCACAGTGGCTCACGCCTGTAATCCCAGCATTCTGAGAGGCTGAGGTGGGCAGATCACTTGAGTTCAGGAGTTCGAGATCAGCCTGGCCAGCATGGTGAAACCTCATCTCTACTAAAAATACAAAAATTAGCAGGGCATGGTGGGCGTGCATCTGTAATCCCAGCTACTTGGGTGGCTGAGGCAGGAGAATCTCATGAACCCAGGAAGTGGAGGTTGCCATGAGCCACTGCACTCCAGCCTGGTTGACAGTGCAAGACTCCATCTCAAAGGAAAAAAAGAAAAAAAAAGGAAGACAATTTTCCATTACTTTGGTTTCAGGGTCACTTAACATTACCATTTAATGGTAATCTAGTAATGAGGTCCCCTCACTATTCAAGATTGCTTTAATGTGCTACACATGAGAACTAGCTAAACAAACCTGATTACTACATTACACGTACAGATGACAGCCAGGACTGCTATTATTTACTTACATACTAAGTGGAATCTAGACCTTAAGCCTGAATAGCCACCACCACCACCACAAACAACAAGATCTTACTTTGCACTAGGAATGTTTAAAGCACTCTGTGTTTATTAGCTAATTTAATTTATCCAACATTTTGTTCTGTGAAATGACTATTATCCCCAATTTATCAAATAAAAAATATTTTTAAATATGTATCTCACACCCATAGAATATACAACACCAAGAGTAAACCCTAATGTAAACTATGGGCTTTGGGTGATAAGGCTGTGCAATTACAATGTGTCATCAGATGTAACAACCATTCTGGTGGGGGATGTTGATAATGGGGAAAATTGTGCATGTGTAGGGGTAGGGAGTACATGAGAAATATCTGCCCCTTCCACTCAAATTTGCTGTAAATCTAAAATTGCTCTTCAAAAAAAAAAAGTCTATTTTTAAACACACACACACACACACACACACACACACACACACACCCCACACACAAAACATAGATCCCACACAGAGAAGTAACTTCTCTAACCCTGCACACAGCCAGTACTCAATATTTGCTAATGGCAAGACTGGAAGTACAGGCTGACTATGAAATCAACTAAGAAAGGCCGGGCACAGTGGCTCACACTTGTAATCCCAGCACTTTGGGAGGCCGAGGCAGGCGGATCACTTGAGGTCAGGAGTTTGAGACCAGCCTGGCCAACATGGTAGAAACCCTGTCTCTACTAAAACTACAAAAAATTAGCTGGGTGTGGTGGCGCACGGCTGTAATCCTGGCTACTCGGGAGACTGAGGCAGGAGAATCCCTTGAACTAGGAGGCAGAGGTTGCAGTGAGCCGAGATTGCGCCACTGCACTCCAGCCTGAGCGACAGAGCAAGACTCTGTCTCAGAAAAAAAAAAAAAAAAAAAAAAGAAAAATCAACTAAGAAAACATTGACTTACAGCCTATCAATCACTGAAGAAATAAACAACATATGACAACCTACAGTAACCGCCCAAGTGAATTTGTCTTTTGCTGTCTTATTCCCATGGGGACTACAGGACCTCTGTGATAACATAAGTTCCTTCTACAATGATCCTGTATGTGCCTTTCCAATTTTTCATAACTTCAAGTACGAAATACGTTCACATCATGACCTAGTATACACATATGTGAATATTAAACTAAAATAGAAGTTTCATGAAACATTACTTAAACTTTTACACAAGGCATGCTATATTTTTATTCCGTTTCTTTTTTTTCTTTAATGCTGATAGGAACTCATCATGTTGATTTCACAATCAATTAATGAGAGACAATTCAGTTTGAAGAACACTGATTTCATGCCTATATTTTGGTTTTCTGGGTAGAGTAAAATTTCTGTCTGCACCTGATAACTCTGAATGAGTCATTTCATCTCCCTGAGTCTCACCTCATCTGTGAAATAAATACCTGTATTAACTACTCATAGAGTGGCTGAATTGAGGAAAAGAGAGAGGGAATAAAAAGACCTTGGGGAGAAGATTCTATTGGAATTCAGTCTGCAACCATCAGGTGCACCAGGTGAGGAACATCTACCTCCCTCTCTCTCCCCTAAAATCTCATCCAGTCCATGAGCAAGTTCTGTTAAATATGTTCTTCAAAACATATTTCAGATCTGTCCTCATCTCTCCATCCCCACTGTCAAAACCCCAGTCTATGCCTCCATCCTCACAAAGGCCTCCTCCCAGGCCTGCCCTCCTCTATCCTTGCTCCTCTACAGCTACCCTGGCCACACAGCAGCCTCGGTGACCTTTAAAAAGTTTTATTTTATTTATTTATTTATTTTATTTTATTTTATTTTTTATTGTGCTGCTGCTCAGACTGAAGTGCAGTGGCACAATCATAGCTCACTGCAGCCTTGTATTCCTGGGCTCAAGCGATCCTCCTGCCTCAGCCTCCTGAGCAGCTGGAACCACAGGCACATGCCATCACATCTGGCTTTTTTTTTTTTTTTTTTTTTTTTTCATTTTCTGTAGAAATGGGATCTCTCTATGTTGCCCAGGCTGGTCTCCAATCCCTGGCCTCAAGCGATCCTTCCACCTCAGCCTCCAAAGCACTGACATTACAGCCGTAAGCCACCATGCCTGGGCAAAAAAGTTTTATTTTGAAAAAATTTCAAACCTATACAAACGTTGCAGGAATAATTCAGTAAACACCCACATGCCCTTTAAAACCGGCCACTTTTGCTTTATCTCTCTTTTGTGAATCATTTGAGAATAAGTTGTAAAGACCATGATTATTCACTCCGCTTAAGAACAAGGTCATTCTCTTCATTTCCATAATGTATTATCACACTTAGGACACTTAACATTGATATAAGAGTATCATCTAACCATCAGTACATATTCCAAATTTGCCAATTTTCCCCAGTACTGTCCTTTATAGTAACTTTTTTCCTCCAACCCAAGACCATTTAGTTTTCATGTCTCTCAGTGACTTTAAAACATAAACTAAGACAGGTACAGTGGCTCATGCCTGTAACCCCAACACTTTGGAATACCAAAGTGGGAGGATCACTTGAACCCAGGAGTTCACCCAGCCTGGGCAACATAGCAGAACCCCATCTCTACCAAAAAAAAAAAAAAATTAATTAGCCAGGAGTGGTGGCGCAAGACTATAGTCCCAGCTACTCAGAAGCCTGAGGTGGGAGGATCGCTTGAGCTCAGGAATTCAAAATCAGCCTGGGTAACATAGTGAGACCCTGTCACTACAAAAAAACTTTAAAACTTTGCCAGGCATGGTGGTATCCAACTGCAGTCCCATCTACTTGGGAGGCTGAGGTGGAAGGATCACTTGAGCCTGGGAGGCGGAGGTTGCAGTGAGCCGAGATCGTGTCACTGCACTCCAGCCTGGGTGACAGAGTGAGACTGTCTAAAAAAAAAGAAACTTACAGAATCTCAGGGTTGAAAGAGACCTTTATTTAAGCCATGTAGCTGAGCCCATGCTACTGCAGAATCCTCACAAGTTGTCATGCAACCTCTACACCAGCTGCTGCAGGGATGGGAGCCCATGTGCCTAGAAGCCACTTCTGTTGTCTTCAGGTTCTGTGAGCATGTAATACTTGCGTATTTTGAGCTGCTCTCTGTCTGGGTTCAAACAGGGCTGAGCAAGTGTGAGAAGGGAACTACTGAGTATCTAGTCTGTGCCAGACACAATGCCGGGCATTTCCCTTAGGTTACTGTTAGTAAAGGATAATTTATTGTTGCTCTCGTGTGTGCCATAATTCACTTCTATCTCACACCTGTCCGGGAGCCTGTTTTCCTTTGATTTTGAAAGGACCTGCTGCTCACTGTCTTTCTTGAGGCATCCTGTCCTCTCAGGTGGGCTGAAGAGTAGGTTGTTATCCTTATTAAACATATGAGGAAATTGCGGTCTAGAGAGAGTTAGGACACCACACATGGGAGCCAGTCTTCTGACTCCAGCTCCAGGCTTTCTTGTATACTGTTCTGGGCGTTCCTGTTTGAGCTGAGGATGTCTGTGTTTCTAGCACCTGAAACTTCCTTGTTCTGGCATGCTAAACCATATTGTTCTTACTCATCTTGGTATACCTCACAGTGTTCCCTTAGAGTGAGTGTTGCAGCCTATTTTTAAATTTCTTGTAGAGACACAGTATCTCTATATTGCTCAGGCTGGTTTCAAACTCCTGGGCTCAAGCAATCCTCCTGTCTTAGCCTCCCTAAGTGCTGGGATTATAGGCATGAGCCACCATGCCCAGCTTGTTTTTTAAATTGAATCAAACATGTCTTAAGTACTCATAAACCATATGAGGGCCAGGCATGGTGGCTCACGCCTGTAATCCCAACACTTTGGGAAGCCAAGGCAGGTGGATCACTTGAGGTCGGGAGTTCGAGACCAGCCCGGCCAACATGGTGGAACCCCATCTCTACTAAAAACACACAAAAAAATTAGTTGGGCGTGGTGCTGGGCACCTGTAATCCCAGTTACTTGGGAGGCTGAGGCAGGAGAATTGCTTGAACCTGGGAGGCAGAGGTTGCAGTGAGCCAAGATCATGCCATAGCACTCCAGCCTGGGTGACAGAGTAAGACTCCAAGAGGCTGAGGCAGGAGAATTGCCTGAACCCAGGAGGCGGAGGCTGCAGTGAGCCAAGATCCACCACTGCACTCCAGCCTGGACAGCAAGAGCAAAACTCTGTCTCAGAAAGAAAAAAAAACTATTTCAATAGACAATTTACATTTAAACAAGCAAAATGAAAATGAAAAGATCAAATGGATCTATTTGAAATTAGTCAGTATGTGACTGGGAGACTTGTTGGTCATTATTAAATAAAGACATCCTTGTTGCTGCTCATCCTAGATTAAGATGTGGAGCAGCCCAAGTTAAGAAGCTACTCAACTCTAAAGTGCAAACCAAGGTCTGCCATCTTGATAATCTGCCCTTGGGGCCTTCAATGTAGGTCTCATGGTCTCATATTTGGTTTTTGGTGGGGTTTTTTGTTTTTTTTGAGACAGAGTCTTGTTCTGTCTCCAGGGCTGGAATGCAGTGATGCGATCATGGCTCACTGCAGACTCAACAGACTCAACCTCCCAGCCTCAAGTGATTGATCCTCCTGCCTCAGCACCCCCAAGTCGCTGGGACTACAGGGGCACGCCACCACACCTGTCTAATTTTTGTATTTTTGTAGAGGTGGGGTCTCGCTAAGTTGCCCAAGCTGTTCTCAAACTCCTGGACTCAACTGATCCTCCTGCCTCAGCCTCCCAAATTGCTGTGGTTATAGGCATGAGCCACCGCAACCAGCCAGGTCTCATGTTTGAAATTTCTGTATGTTATCTCAGACACAGGATCAGAAAACATATGTCATGTGTCTCCTGATCACCATAGATGCCCTTCAAAAACCTTCCAAGTTTGGTGAAAATCTGTCCAACTGTTTCTGACAGATGAGGTAACAGATAAACAGAAGCTTAATCTTAGTTAATAAATAACTGCTTGCATCCATACAGCAGAGGTGAGCAAAGAAATAAGGTCCCTGTCTTCATGAAGCTTTTCCGTTTAGAGGGGACAACTTAAGTTACAGAATAGCCAGACGAATAAACATATAATTACAGACTATAATAAAGGCTAATAAGAAAAAGCATATGGTCCTTTGTTAGAATTATAAAAGGGACCTCATTGAGACTGGGAAATTCAAAGAGGTGGGAAAAGTCTTTTTAAAGAACAACATTTAAAGCCAAGCGTGGTGGCTCACGCCTGTAACCTCAGCACTTTGGGAGGCCCAGGCGGGCAGACTGCTTGAGGCCAGGAGTTCGAGACCAGCCTGGCCAACATGGCAAAACCCTGTATCTACTAAAAATACAAAAATTAGCCAGGCATGGCCAATCCCAGCTACTCGGGAGGCTGAGGCAGGAGAATCACTTGAACCCAGGAGACAGAGGTTGCACTGAGGGGAGATCGGACCGCTGCACTCCAGTCTGGGTGGGCGACAGAGTGAGACTCCATCTCAAAAGGAAAAAAAAAAAAAAGAACATTTAAAAAGAAAATATGTGGCCGGGTGCGGTGGCTCACGCTTGTAATCCCAGCACTTTGGGAGGCCGAGGCGGGCGGATCATGAGGTCAGGAGATCGAGACCACGGTGAAACCCCGTCTCTACTAAAAATACAAAAAATTAGCCAGGCGAGGTGGCAGGCGCCTGTAGTCCCAGCTACTCGGAGAGGCTGAGGCAGGAGAATGGCGTGAACCCGGGAGGCGGAGCTTGCAGTGAGCCGAGATCGCGCCACTGCACTCTAGCCTGGGTGACAGAACGAGACTCCGTCTCAAAAAAAAAAAAAGAAAATATGTATAAAATAACACTGTTTAAAAAAAATGCATAGCTGTATATATGCTTTGATTATAGTTGTGTGAAAGGACATGCGCATAAACAAATCTGGAAGGGAATAAGCAAAAACAAATCAGTTGTATTAAGGTGGCAAGAGTCTAAACAGTGTTTCACCCTTCAAAATTTTTCTTTAATGTTGTTACATTATTTTTACCATTAATAAGACAAGTATAGACATAGAATCTGAAGCCCTAACAGATAACTTGAGCATTTTCAGTTTAATCTTAAGCTTCATTGTAAAACTGTGGTTCAGAACAAGGCTGATCTTCATTAAAACAGCAGCAGGGCAGAAGGGAGCATGAGCCTGAGAGTCTGAAGGCCCTGGACTCCAATATGGCCCAGCCATTAATTATCTGTATGACATCAGAAAAGTGAATGAATGTCCCTGGGAGGCTGCTGTATCATCTCTAACATGGAGCTAACAAGACCTGCCTCATAAAATTGTGGTGAGGACAAAATGAAAGAGCACATATAAAGGGCGACACCCAGCACAGAATATGTGCTTAATAAATACTGGTAGGCATTATGATAGTTACTAGGATATAAATCCAAATGAAACAGTGAGCTCTGAATCGAAAGGCTCTAGGGCCCAAAAGGTGACTAAACTGGAGAAATTAAACAGTTCCTCATCAATCACTGTTAAATGATTTCTCTCTGACAATAAGCAAATTAACTAGTGGCTAAAGTCACTTTCTCTGAGGTTACCTCTATTGCACCTTCAGTAAAACCAAAAGGATCAGTTCAAGAAAAAAATCTCCGAGAAGAGAAATGAGCCATACAATTTCAGCAATTTACCAAAAACAATTAAGAACCTCTTTATTTAAAATGAAGCCCCCTGAAAGAGTTTCTAGAAACTGAGATGGAAGCCATATAAAAAAAATACGGCAGATTTATTCCAGTTATTTGGAAAGCTGAAGCATGAGGACTGCTTGAGCTCAGGAGTTCAAGATGAGCCTGGGCAAGATAGGGACACCGTCTCTTAAAAAATAATAAACAAACAAAAAACTGATCTTAAAACAACCCTACAAACCAAAAGTTATACAGCTAGTATTTGTTGAGATGATGTTATTAAGCATGCATGATAAAAAAGAATGCTTTTTAGTTTCTAGATATTTGTAAAAATAAACTTTAAAAACTCTACCATGTATCTTTCAAACATAAGACCGTGCCATAAAATTAGAATGTTTCTGACACCAAATATTATGAAAGTGTATTTTCTTCAACTTAGAGCACTAGGTTAAAAAATTCTTATTCGGCCATTCCATAAACCTTTGCTTCAATCATTTAGTTAATTGAGCAAAAAGTAAAAATATTTTTGCTCATTCACTTCCATCAGAACAGAAAACAGTGTCAAAAGGGGAAGAAGGCTTTCAATATTGCTTTGTTGAATACCTGGATTAGACTGACCACCCTTTAAGATAGTTTTTGTGTACTTCAAAATCCAAACCAAGCCACATGGAGCAGCTGCTCACTGACCAACTGGTCTGCAGAATTCAATGAATGACAAAAGGTTACCTTAATTCAATAAGATAATCAGCATACATTCACCCACCACCCAGAGTCTAACCATCTGCAAGGCGGCAGAGCCAAATGCCTCTAAAACAACTGGCAGTGTGCAGACATGTCCTCGTGTCCCTCATGTCAATGAAATTTCTCTCTTAGCAACAGCTAAAAAGAAGCTGAACTTTCAGAAAATCTCAAGATATCATGATCCAACAACTTGTTAGTAAGTTATTTTGAGTGCCACTGAGATTTCCAGGCCAGATGGGTAATATGTTTTATTCAATTGAGTCTTGTACTGGGATAACAAAATGTGAGACAGACACGATCTGGATCCTTTCATTGTTCAAGAGGCAAAATGTCCTAGTGCCTTCCAAATAACAGCAGGAACAATGGAGCAAGAAAAAAAGAAGGAAAGAAAAAATATATATAGCAAAAACCCACTACAAGAGCAACTTCAGAGTAAGAAATCAATAATAATTAATTTTTTAAAGACCTCAATTGGCTTTATTTTGCTTCGAGAGTCAGGCAACACTGCAAACCATAAAATAGAATAAGTATTCCCCAACAGCAATTTAGACTGCTATATCTGACATCTGCCCTAAGCCAGGACACCACGCAGCTAACCATGCAGCTAGCTCTAGTTATCGAGACTACCAAATAATAATAATGATGATGATAAACCAATATACAAGGTTTAAAAAAGACATAATGGGCGCTATAACCAGTATTTAATATAGAAATTTACTTTCATTCTAACACATTACACTGAAATCACCTGAAACAGTATTTCCCAAAGTGTGGAATTCTATCACTAGTGGTACTCAAGATGCCTTGAGGTGAGACTTGAGATGTTATGAGGTGAGCTGAATCACACAGAATGAGAAACTTGTTCCCTTTTCAATTTTCTTTCATACCTTCCCATTAAGTCAAGGAGAAAGTCTCAGTTTGGTGTTAATATTGTGTTTAACGCCTCTAATGCTTGTTAATCTTCTTTTGAGAGAGCAGGCCTCAGGCTCAGAGCCTTGGCAGACAACAATATCCAGCTGAAACTTTTTAAAATAATAACTTTTACAGTTATCTTCTATTTACGGCAAGGAATGCTTGTTTTCCACTTACAATAATGATATAGACTCCTTTTTTTAGTAAATCTACTAAGATAAAGAAAATGAGGCAATTTAATTTTAAATAAATATTCTAATTACATTTATTTTTCCAAGTTTACACTTTGAAAAAATTTCAGCCCTACAGAAAAGTTGAAGCAGCATAATGGACACTGGTATGCCCTTCACCTAGATTCAACCATTAGGGGTCCTATCTTTTGCCTCATATCTTTATCTATATCTGCCTATATTCACACATATAATACATACATATTTTTGGTATGATTTTTGCTGAACCATTTGAAAGTAAGCTGCAAACATCAAGACACTTCACCATTAAATACTTCGGAAGGCATCTCCCAACTCATAAAGACATCCTAGATAATCAAAATGCCATTAGCATACTGAAGAACAATAACATTAATGCCATTAAGTTCCCTTAATATGTAATCCAAATTCAAATGTATCCAATTATCCCCCAAATAAGTAATTTTTTAGTATAGTCATCCCTTGTATACATGAGGGATCAGTTCCAAGACCTCAGACTATAACAAAATCCACACATACTCAAGTCTTGCAGCTGGCCCTGAAAAACCCACCGAGACAAAAAAATCAGCCCTTTGTATATGTGCATTTTGCATCCATGAATACTGTATTTTCCATTTAGATTTAGTTGAAAAAAATCAGCACGTAAGTTGACCAGTGCAATGCAAACCTGTGTTGTTCAAGGGTCAACTGTACTGTTTTCCATGCATGGCATTTGGTTACTATGCCTCTTTAGTGAGGTAATGTGAAAACAAGTATTAAGAAAATAATACAGGGGCTGGGTGCAGTGGCTCATGCCTGTAATCCCAGCACTTGTGGCAGGCCAAGGCATGAGGATCACTTGAGGTTAGCAGTTCAAAACCAGCCTGGGCAACACAGTGAAACTCCCTCTCTACTAAAAATATAAAAATTAGCCAGGCGTGGTGGTGCACGCCTGTAATCTCAGCTACTTGGGAGACTGAGCCAGGAGAATCGCTTGAGCCTGGGAGGTGGAGATTACAGTAAGCTGAGATTGTGCCACTGCACTCCAGCCTGGGTAACAGAATAAGACTCCATCTCAAAAAAAAAAAAAAAAAAAAAAAAAGATAAAATAATTAATATAGACAGTATATAAAACTGGTAAAAATTGTGAGTGAGGCACACTTTGGTTTGGGAAACTCTGAGCTTTTGGCTTGAAGGGAGTAGAGAGGAAGCAATCCAAATAATTAATTCAAAAAAGAAAGAAAATCTCTGCTATTAAACTAAACTCATATTTACAGCATACAAAGCTATGAAGGAAAACATGTAAGACTCTCCTTTTCTTCTGTAAGACCTTGAAAAAGGACTGAGCAAATCCAAAGATCATTGTCAAACTATACAGTAATATGCCAAAATGCTCTTCATTAAAAATTCAAAGCTGATACATGTTCAAAATAACTAGCTCATTTTTGTTATTGAATAGGCACTGTGTTAGGCCACCTAAATGCATAATTTCATTAAATTCTAATTAACAACCCTATGAAGAATATATAATCATTCCCACTTTACAGATAAGGTAAGTGAGACTCAGGGAGTTTGTGTGAGACTTTCCTTTCTTTCTGCTATTAGAACTTTTTCAAGAAGAATGTACTCATGTATGTCTTATATATCTAAAAACTTTTCAAAAGAAAAAATACCAAAAGTCTGATCCCAATTTCTGTTAGAAGAAATACATAAACGTAGGTATAATATTAGCTTACAAGTGCTTTAAAAAGCCCTGTAAGAATACATACAAACCACCAAGTGTGGCTGCCTTTGGAAAGCTGTTTTCAGAGAAGAACACACAGGGCCAATGAGGTAAAACTTTTACTCTTTACTTTATATACAATTGGACCTCTGTATGTGTGGATTCAACTAACCTTAGATTCAAAACGCCTGGGGTAGTCGAGGGCGGGGGTGGTGCCCACGCCTATAATCCCAGCTACTCAGGAGGCTGAGGGGGAAGAAACACTTGAACCCAGAAGGTGGAGGTTGCAATGAGCTGAAATCGCGCCACTGCACACCAGCCTGGGCAACAGAGAAAGACCCTGTCTCCAAATAAATAAATAAATAAATAAATAAAATACCTGAAGGGGAAAAAGTGGATGGTTGTGTCTTTACAGAACATACACAGGCTTTTTTCTACAGACTTGAGGTCAGGAGTTCGAGACCAGCCTGGCCAACATGGTGAAACCCTGTCTCTACTAAAAATACAAAATTAGCCAGGCATGGTGGAGCATGCCTGTAATCCCAGCTATTCAGGAGGCTGAGGCAGGAGAATCGCCTGAACCTGGGAGGTGGAGGGTTGCAGTGAGCCGAGATTGCGCCACTGCACTCCAACCTAGGCAAGAGTGAGACTCCATCTCAAAAAAATACAAAAATTAGCTGGGCATGGTGGCGTGCACCTGTAGTCCTAGCAACTCTGGAGGCTGAGGCAAGAGAATCGCTTGAACCCAGGAGGTGGAGGTTGCTGTGGGCTGAGATCGTGCCACTGCACTCCAGCCTGGGTGACAGAGAGAGACCCTGTCTCAAAAAAACAAAAACAAAAAAATTTTGATGGCTCAAGTGTGAATAATATTTACAAACTCATAAAAATATAATCACTGAATACATATACTTACCTACGTAAAAATAGTGTATATTGAGATGAGAGGGGCAAAGAGAAAGAGAAAAGTGTATGTGTATGAGGGACCTTTATCCTTATCTACACTTGCAAGAAGTCAATAGAGAATGTCTACAATTTAAAAACAAGAAACAACAGCATAAGAATATTACAGACCTCCAACTTCCCTAAATGAGGTTGAAAGAGTTGAAGATGCTTATCTGCAGGGCATAGGAATAAGGATGGGGAAATAACCACAACATTGTTATTTAGCGATGGCCATTAATCATTTAAAAATGTCCAAGTCATTAGTAATCAAAGAAATGCAAAGTAACTCCTAAGGATCCATTCTTCCCTCTACTACATTAACATGACAAAAGATAAGCGTTAGGAATCAATTAGATGCCCACACTCCCTTATACTCTGCCCATAAGTATAAATTGGTACTACCTTTTTGGAACAGTTTTTGATAATATGCTTCCAAAGCTTTAGAAAAAGAATTCATAGTCATGCCTCAGTATTACCTCCTTTAGCAATCTATTCTATGGGAAATAATTATCCACGAATGCACAAATTTTTAGTAGCGGTATTACTTATAATAGTAGAAGATTTAGGAGCACCTTAAATTTTGAAGGATAAAGACATAAATACTACGCGGCTATTTAGTCAGCTTCAAATAATAACGAAGAATATGGGAAAAGGCTTACAACAGATTTTAAATTTAGAAAGGAAGATACAAAATTATATAGCTCACACAGTCTTCTTTTTATTTAAATATAGCATACATATTTACATGTAGGATAAAAGGAAAAAAGACTGGAAGAAAATACACACTTTCAACAGTAGTTATCTTTACAGTCAAATTTGCAGTGATAATGCATCATCTCCAAATCTTTCTGTTTTTCAAAGTCTGTATAAGGAGCATGTGTTACTCTGAAAATAATAGACTCCTTTTCTGATTACTTAAATAACATGAGGTGGGGTGGAAGGAGCCACAAAGAGAAACGGATTCTAGCCATTCTTGGCCTAGGAGAGCAAGAGGAGAGGAGGTCTTCGTTAGAAGGTTATGAGGACATCAGTTTACAGCTTTTCCTTCCCAAACAGTATGGCAGAATGGAGTGCTGGGGGCTGCCATCCCTTCACTGCCTTGGAGTCTGTTCAGCTGACCTTTCTGTTGAGGCTGAGGACAAGCTCACCACCTCTGTAGCTCAGGCAGCCACTATCCCAGTGTGGTCGGTGCTATTATCATCCCTATTAGTCAGCTGAGGAAAACTTGGGATTTGAACCTAAGCATTCTGGCTCCAGAGCCACTTCCCCACAAGACTCCTTCAGAATGATCTCTAAAATCTCTTTTAGCAGGAAGCAGAGCCCTGACCAATAAACATCTGTAGATTGCTTCCTCAGCCACATAAGTAGATCCTACTTGTTCATCTATTAAAGAAGAAAGCATGTGATGCATGCTGGCATCACAGGGAAACTTCAAAAATTTCTAATGCCTGACTCCCACTCCAACATTTTTATTGAAGCAGCATGGAGGTGTGATCTGGGCATCTAACTTTTAAAAGCTCCTCCAGTAATTCTAATGTGCAGCAAAATTTGGGAACCACTGGCCTAGGTCAAATGACCTGCTGAAGGAGAGGAGGGGCAAGAAGCTCCAGAAAAATACTTTTTTGCATACAATTTCAGAGGTCTACAAACCCCAGAAAAAAGGGCTCCTTGAACCTTAGCTTTAAAACCCTGGACTTGGTGATCTCCAAGATCTCCTGCAACTCTAAAGTTTTATACCACATTTAAAGAATTACATAAATATTACTAAATATATTTATTACATAAATATTACTGAATTCGATGATTTTTGGTTTTCTATTCTGAAGCATAAACTCCAAATTTAATTAATCAATGGTTTCCCTTGGGATGTGTATTTAGAAGAAGTAAGGAAAGGAATTAGCACTATAACCTTACATCAGTACTCTTCAAACTGCTTAACCAAATGCAAAGATTTCTAGACAAGTGAATGGCTGCTATGAAGAGAAAGGCAGAGAAGAGAGGCCCATCGTCAAATCATCTTGGGTTAGGCAAGGTAAATTTTAGAACTGCTCAGGTACTGTAAATCTCAGACTATTATTAGCATCATTAATTTCTAGTAGAGTACTTCTTTCTTCCTCAGAACATCATTTGGGAAAAGCTACTTTAATGATATCATACTATAAATTTTAACAATCTTCTCAATGATGCCTATTATAAACACTAAAAAGGCACTTAAAGGCTCATGTTTATAAGAACCTAATATGAAACTATTTTCAATACCTTCTCATTAAAAGAAGTTTTCTTCATCAGGAAAATGAGGGGCAATGTAGTATAATGGTTACATGTACAGATCAAGGAGCTTGTATGCCTGGGTCTAAATCCTGGCTCTAGCTCTACCACATTAATAGCTAGGTAACCTTGGGCAAGTCCTTTCACCTCACATGCCTCAGCTTCTTCCTTTGTAAACGAAGAATGAATAGTCCTACCTTACAAACAGGTTATACACAAAGCACTTGAAGTAGTGCCTGCCTCATAGTAAAGCATTTTATAAATGCTGGTTGTTATTATTCATTCTTAAAATTTCAATTGCTCTAAAAGTGATGATCACTCCAATGGTCACTTGAAAAGGAATAACAGCTGTATGTATTAGCATGTTTCTTTTTTTTTTTTTTTAACCTTTGAGACAGAGTCTCGCTCTGTCGCCCAGGCTGGAGTGCAGTGATGCGATCTCTGCTCGCTGCACCTTCGGCCTCTGGCATTCAAGTGATTCTCCTGCCTCAGCCTCCTGAGTAGTTGGGATTACAGGTGTGTGTTGCCATACCCGGCTAATTTTTTTTTTTTTGAGATGGGGTCTCACTCTGTCACCCAGACTGGAGTGCAGTGGCGTGATCTCCACTCACTGCAAGCTCTGCCTCCCGAGTTCACACCATTCTCCTGCCTCAGCCTCCTGAGTAGCTGGGACTACAGGCGCCCGCCACAATGCCCAGCTAATTTTTTTGTATTTTTAGTAGAGACAGGGTTTCACCCTGTTGGCCAGGATGGTCTCGAACTCCTGACCTTGTGATCCACCCGCCTCGGCCTCCCAAAGTGCTGGGATTACAGGCTTGAGCCACTGCGCCTGGTCTTTTTCTTTTTTTTTTTTTTTGAGATGGAGTTTCACTCTCGTTGCCCAGGATAGAGTGCAATGGCGTGATCTCAGCTCACAACAACCTCCGCCTCCAGGGTTCAAGCAATTCTCCTGCCTCAGCCTCCCGAGTAGCTGGGATTACAGGCATGTGCCACCACGCCCAGCTAATTTTGCATTTTTAGTAGAGACGGGGGTTTCTCCATGTTGGTCAGGCTGGTCTCGAACTCCTGACCTCAGGTGATCCACTCTCCTCAGCCTCCCAAAGTGCTGGGATTACAGGTGTGAGCCACCACGCCTGGCACAGCTAATTTTTGTATTTTTGGTACAGATGGGGTTTTGTCATGTTTCCCAGGCTGGTCTCGAACTCTTGGCCTCAAGTGATCCTCCTGCCTCAGCCTCCCAAAGTGCTGGGGTTACAGGCGTGAGCCACCGTGCCTAGCCTCAACTGATCACTTTTATTACCATTTAGATATGTGGTAACTTCCATATTATGTGCCTAATACAGTGTTTTATATATTACAAGAACTCACTAGGTATGTGTTGATTTCACCCGAAGAAATGAGAGGCAGAAGGTGATAAAGTGACTACACTACACTCTGCCTGTGCACCAGGATTGAAACACCAGCTCCAATACTTCCTGTGTACTCTTGGGCAAGTCACCTTACTTGGCCTGTTTCTTCATCTGTAAAATTCAGTTAATAACAGTTCTTATCTCTCAGAGTTCATGCAAAATTATATTGTATATATTAAATGCTTAGAACATTACCTGGTATACAATAAGCACTAAGTATTTAATATTAATATCTTCTTGGATGTTTTCTGTACAGCCTTCAAATCTAGTATTAACTGCTTATAATGCACACTTCACAAGGCACAAATACACATTTTAACTATGCTTGTTTGCTTTTGCTATGTGTCACATACTAAATGGGGAACCTAAGTGGTCAGAGACACAAATCATGGATTTCAGGAGAGAGAAGGCACTTTCCACAAGATACACGTCAAAATAAAAAACAACCTACAAACCAACATGGCACACATATACATATGTAACAAACCTGCACGTTGTGCACATGTACCCTAGAACTTAAAGTATAATAAAAATAAATAAATAAAAATAAAAAAATAAAAACAACCAAAAAAGTGGTGTTCTCAATGCTAGCTCTTTATTTCATTCTGCTATAAAATTTTTAGAAGCGAGAAAAATACATACAATTTACACCTGATCAATGTTCTCCAAACTGCCTGCAGGCTTGTGTTCATACACTAGCAAGATTTACTGCTAACCAACATGCCATGCTAAATTGAAATCAAGATATTACACAATTTTCCAACAAAGGGGTGATTTTATAAGCTGGTATACATGCTCCATGAGGATGTAATTGTTGGCATCTTGCTACATTTCTGTAGCTGGTGGAAAATGAGATAAGTTAGGTTTATAGAGGGTCAGAAATCATCAGATGAAAAAATCATCTTTTTTGTCAGCTCTAGAAAACATATTTATTAAGCTAATTAGTTATTCTTCAACAATTGGATTAGTCAGAATTTCTAAAACCTTCCAACTAACTGTAGCTACTGCAGAAGACTCTGCTGAAAACATTGTGAAATGAAATAAAATGAAGAATTCTAGAGGCTCATTACCTTAAGTTTATGTTTATTTTTCTGAATTTTTACTAAAAACTAAAAGAACATACATCCATCTGCATATCATTTTTCTTTTTTAAATGAATGAGTTTCTTTTTCAGCCTATTTAGACTTCTCTAATTGAGGGTTCTAATTTAAATTATAGATATACACTGGGCACAGTGGCTCACGCCTGTAATCCCAGCACTTCGGGAAGCCAAGGTGGGTGGATCTCTTGAGGCCAGGAGTTCAAAACCAGCCTGATCAACACATTGAAACCCCATCTCCACTTAAAAAAAAATACAAAATTAGCTGGGCATGTTAGCAGGCACCTGTAATTCCAGCTACTCAGGAGGCTGAGGCATGAGAATTGCTTGAACCTGGGAGGTGGAGGCTGTAGTGAGCCAAGATCGTGCCACTGTACTCCAGCCTGGGCAACAGAGCAAGACATTGTCTAAATAAATAAAGACATAAAATTCTTCAGATGTTACTTAGTCTTTAAAATATCATCAAAGAGGCAGGGCACAGTGGCTCATGCCTATAGTCCCAGCACTCTGGGAGGCCAAGTTGGGTGGATCACTTGAGGTCAGGAGTTCCAGAGATGGAGTCTTGCTCTGTTGCCCAGGCTGGAGTGCAGTGGCACAATATCAGCTCACCACAATCTCCACCTCCAGGGTTCAAGCGATTCTCTTGCCTCAGCCTCCCTAGTAGCTGGGACTACAGGCGTGAGCCACCATGCCCGGCTAGTTTTTACATTTTTAGTAGAGATGGGGTTTCGCCATGTTGCCCAGGCTGGTCTCGAACTCCTGACCTCAGGTGATCCACGCGCCTCAGCCTCCCAAAATGCTGGGATTACAGGCATGAGCCAAAGAGCCTATCTTGATAAATCGCCTTGTATTTTTCATGCACCCAGTGGGCATTTAAATGAAAGACCCTTCTCTACAACTTTAAATGTACTTCTCAAAAATCATTTTGGGCCAGGCATAGTGGCTCTCACTTGTAATCCCAGAACTTTGGGAGGCCAAGGTGGGGAGATTGCTTGAGCCAAGGAGCTCAAGACCAGCCCAGGCAAAATGGCAAAACCCATGCCTATCAAATATACAAAAATTAGCTGGGCATGGTGGCACATGCCCCTGTAGTTCCAGGACCCTGAGGTGAGAGGAGTGCTTGAGCCTAGGAGGTCAAGGCTGCAGTGAGCCATGATCGCACCACCGCATTCCAGTCTGGGCAACAGAACAAGACCCTGTCTCAAAAAAAAAAAAAAAAATTGGCCATCCAAACTTCTATTGTTAAAAACTCTGAAGCTATTGAGTGCCAAATCCATTCTTCAGTTCTTCAACTAGCGAGTAAAGGGACATGAAGTGGAGGCAAGAGGCAGCCCCCATTCCTGCTCTCCTGGAAATGATTCAGGATGTACCATGAGACTCAAAACTCAGGTCTCTTGACCCTCAGCCTTCAGCTAGCATTACTCCCATAAACTGTGATTAATTCCTTTCTGGTTATTTTTTTCCTTTTTTTTTTTAATTAAGAAATAGAGTCCTGCTCAGTCACCCAGGCTAGAGTGCAATGACACAATCATAGCTCACTGCAGCCTCAAACTCCTGGACTCAGGCAATCCTCCCACCTCAGCCTCCCAAGTAGTTAGGACTACAGTTCTGTGCCACCATACTTGGATAATTTTTTAAAATTTTTTCTAGAGATGGGATCTCACTATGTTGTCCAGGCTGATCTCAAACTCCTGGCCTCAAGTGATCCACCTGCCTTGGCCTCCCAAAGCACTGGGATTATAGATGTGAGCTACCTGCACCTGGCCCTCTTTCCTTTCTAAGCAGACTTGATCATGGTTCACCATAGCCCAAAACCTTCAGTGATTTGCAACCCCCAATGCAAAATTTGATTTAGGTGACAATACTAAAAACCCTGTGTGGCAGGCAAAATAATGGGCCACCCCAAAAATGTCTACTTCCTAATGCCCAGAACCTTACATGGCAAAATAACCTTGCAGATATGATAAAGTTAAGGACTCTGAGATAAGGGCATTATCTGGATTATCCAAATGGGCTCAATCTAATAATATGCATCCTTTAAAAGCCGAGAAACTGTCCAGGCTGTGGTAAGAGGGAGATGTGACTGTGAAAGAATGGTCAGAGAGATGCAACATTGCTGGCTTTGAAGATGGAGGAAAGGACCATGAGTCAAGGAATATGGGCGGCCTCTAGAAGCTCAAAAAAGCAAGGGAAAAGATTCTCTCCTACAGCCTCCAGAAAAGAACATTACCTTGCCCTCACCTTGATTTTAACCTAAGAAACCCATATTGGACTTCTGACCTACTGAACTGTAAGACAATACATTTGTGTTGTGTTAAACCACTAAGTTGCTGTAATTTGTTACAGCAGCAATAGGAAACTAATATACACTGGGTGAAAGGTTACTCACATGCTTTCAAAGTATCATTGCACAGATTACTTGTTAATTACAAAAGGGAAAAGGTGCCTTTATAAACAAAGATCTAGCAGATGCCACCTTAACCAACCGATAAACTAAGCACCACCAGTAATGAGACAAGCTGAAATTATTTATCTCCTGGTATCTCACAAGAAGAAATATACAACATCCCCCATACAGTATTTTTTCTTTTCTTTTTTCTTTTTGAGACAGAGTCTCACTCTGTCACCCAGGCTGGAGCACAGTGGTGTGACCTTGGCTTACCGCAACCTCCGTCTCCTGGATCCAAGTGATCCTTCTACCTCAGTCTCCCAAGTAGCTGGGACTACAGGCACGTGCCACCACGTCCAGCTGATTTTTTTGTATTATTTGTAGAAACGGGGTTTCACCATGTTTCCCAGGCTGGTCTCAAACTTCTGAGCTCAAGCAATCCACCCATCTTAGCCTCCCAAAGTGCTGGGATTATAGGTGTAAGCCACCACTCCCAGACCTCCACACGCTATTCTTGTCAAAAATGTTTACTCTGAATCTAATCATGAGGACACAGTCAGACAAATACTAATTGTGGGACATCCTACAAGACAACTACCCTAGACTCTTCAAAAATATCAATGTCTTCAGAAGCAAAAAGGAGGGAAAACTGTTCTCTATTAAAGGTGACATGACAGCCAAATGCAACATATGATCTTTGGTTGGATCCTGGATGAAAAGTCAAAAGTGAGCCAGGCGCAGTGGCTCACGCCTTTAATCCCAGCACTTTGGGAGGCCTAGGCAGGTGGATCACCTGTGGTCAGGAGTTCAAGACCAGCCTGGCCAAACTGGCGAAACCCCATCACTACCAAAAATAAAAAAGGTTAGCCAAGCATGGTGGCACACACCTGTAGTCCCAGCTGCTCGGGAGGCTGAGGCAAGAGAATTGCTTGAACCTGGGAGGTGGAGGTTGCAGTGAGCCGAGATCATACCACTGCACTCCAGCCTGGGCAACAGAGCGAGATTCCATTTCAAAAAAAGTCAAAAGTTATAAATGAGATTTTGGCGCCATTTGGGGAAATATGGACTGTCAGTTAACACTCATTCCACTGCCGAATTTTCTGCATAATAGTATAGTATATAAGAGAACATTTTTGATATATTATTAAGTATTTAGGGGTGAAATATAATATTCGTAATGTAGTTTCCAACAGTTCAGTCAAAATTGTGAATATATAAATGTGCTGTATATATACGCACACCCATGTATAAAAACATATACATATACACACACACAGGAAGAGAAAGAATGTGGCAAAATGTTAAAACTGGTGAATCTATGTGAAAGAAATAGAGTGTTTACTGTACTACTCTTTCAATATTTCTGAAATACTCTAATTTTATAAATTATAAAGGTTAGGAGAGAAGTATCTTCCTAGCTCCCTCCATTCCTGCCTTTCCCAGGTCTGCTCACACACTGCCAGGAGTCTACCTGGAACAGCTGATGTTCTTCAAACAGCCAATACTCTTCCACTAGCAGATCCTGTTTTCTGCTGCTTTACTCACAACTCAAGGCTCAATACCTAAAGCTGGGTTTTGTTATAAGACAGAAGTGTTTACAATACTAATTTTGAAAACAAGTTGGTCAAATATCAAATGGGAGTCATCTTTTAATGGCCTTATTACTAGATTTTAATATGTTCTTAACGTTTCTCTTTCCCAATATAATGTTTATGATCTGTTTCTTAAACTTCATCATACCCATAGGGTGGCAAGCATGACAGAGAAACCTTGGACAAAAAGCAGGGCTGGTCACATCAGAAACTACTAACAGAAACAGTCAAGCTCTGCCTCTGGCTCTCAGCCCATATCACTCTGAACACCCCAGGCAGCCCAGACCAAGGCTCACCTCCTTCCTGCAGGCCTCACTGCTCTCCATATGGCAGCTCACTGACATCAAAGAAGACGGAAGAAACTATCTAAATTCACCAGGCTAGTTCCAATCCTTCCCTTGAACTGTGGAAGAGTCACTGATATCTCAATTACCTCTCCTGCAATAGTACCTTTTTCCCTGCGTGCTGAGATTTTGCAATGCTAAAAAGGGGGGTGAGAAGTGTATACTGGACTAACAGATGGAAGATTAACAACAAAAGACCTACTTGATGGGGAAACAAAACTACAATGTTTGTATACCTATAATAGTAATACTGAGGAAGAGAAATGGAACTTGTAAGTAAAGTTAGGTTGCTCTTCGGTAATGCCTGTCGAGCTACAGACAGGAAAAGACCCAGCAGGGTTTCTGTGTATGCCTAGGCTGTTTCTAATAGAAAGGACAAAATAGAGCCAAAACATCTGTTAACCAGTTAAGTTTGTTAATGAAACCAAATTGCAGCTGGTTTATCAAAGATCAAAAGTGAGGCAAATTAGAGAAAGGATGTATGAACAAAGCTGGTTTCTAAAAAATAGTGGCTAAAGAATTCTAAACCCACTTGTCAAATTAACAAAAATCCTTCCTGGATTTTGCTTAGACCAGTGATTAGTATTTATTTTGTATCTTTGCAGAGACCAGCCTCATAGTTTAAATCTAGTATCGTTCATTCTAAAACTTTGTCTATATTGCTCATTTTGCAGATTTATCAAAATATCACCTTTCATTTAAAAAAACAGAAAAAACATACACTCTACATAATATTACACTAATTAAAAGATTCACTTATATAAGGAAAAAGAATATGTAGTTTGCAACTGTTGGAGACTTCTCTGGTAAAGTGCTTCTGCCCCAAGCAGAGGCATATGTACATTTAGCATTTCACATATACACTGCCACAACTCCTTCTCTTACATGTACAACTTTCCATCACCACCCGAAGACAGAGAGATAAGCACACCCACTCACAAAAACATACTTCCCTCTTGGCCCTGCTAACTCAAAATGTCACATGCAAATTACATGGCTGACGCATTTGCTAACTTTAATTTGGTGAGCTAATTGATGTTTATGTACTCAGAAACATTAATAGATTGGAGAGATCAAAGTACCTGAGAAGATTCAGGTTCATATTTTAAATGCTAGTGTGATCAGAGAACAGTTTCACGTAATCTACTGTAGTTTAAGGCACAGGGCCAAGAAAAGGAAGTTTACAAACAAACAAAAAGTGAAGAATTTTACAATGAAAACACACTGCTACTGTCATGATAAAACAAACAATGGGCCGGGCGTGGTGGGGCATGCCACTAACCCCAGCACTTCGGGAGGCTGAGGTGGGCAGATCACAAGGTCAGGAGTTCGAGACCAGCCTGGCCAATATGGTGAAACCCTGTCTCTACTAAAAATACAAAAAAATTAGCCAGGAGTGGTGGGGCATGCCTGTAATCCCAGCTACTCGGGAGGCTGAGACAGGAGAATTGCTTTAACCTGGGAGGCGGAGGTTGCAGTAAGCCGAGACCATACTCCAGCCTGGGCAAGACAGCGAGACTCCATCTCAAATTAAAAAAAAAAAAAAATAGGCATTTCTTATATATTAAAAATAAAAGGCTGAGCACAGTGGCTCACGCCTGTAACCTCAGTACTTTGGGAGGCCGAGGTGTGTGAACTGCTTGAGCTCAGGAGTTCAAGACCAGCCTGGGCAACGTGGCAAAAGCCTATCTCTACAAAAAATACAAAAATTAGCTGGGTGTAGTGGTGTGTGCCTGTAGTCCAAGCTACTTAGGGGGCTGAGGTGGGAGGATTGATCATTTGAGCCTGGGGAGGTCAAGGCTGCAGTGAACCATGATTACACGGCTGCACTCCAGCCTGGGCAACAGAGTAAGACTGTCTCAAAGAAAAAAAAAAAAAAAATTAGCCAGACATGGTGGTGCACACCTGTAGTCCCAGTTACTCAGGAGGCTGAGGTGGGAGGATCAAGGATCACTTGAGCCTGGGAGGTCGAGGCTGCAGTGAGCCGTAACAAACCACTGCACTCCAGCCTGGGTAACAGAGTGAGACCCTGTCTCAGGAAAAAAAAAAAAAAAAGATGAAAGAAATAACACACAAAGATAACACATATAAAAAGAATATAGACCTTCATTTTTGAGAAACATTAAAACGTACATTTGCTAAATAATGTTTGAAGAGAAAGGATGAATAAAATATTTGTCATTTAAGACAAAATCAGAATAAATCAGCAAATAGTACTTAACTGTTAAATAACTTCAAAGCTGTAGAATATAGATTTTCTTAGCACTGAAAGTATCACAAATGTAGCTGGGAATACAAGAGTAACTCCTGAAAGCTGCTGATCATTCAGGTCAGGATCATGTGTTACAGTAAAGGTATCACAACTATCAAATCTATCCAAGATCCAAAGAGTTAAAAGAATGTTTAACATTCATTTGAACAATCAAAAATCCTCTTGACATAATGTTTCTACTTTACCTGAAGCCCATTTCATTAGAAGTCTAGACAAGTCCCATCTTGATAAAAGCTCAAAAGTGGAACACGCTGTCATGCCTCAGAGTACAATAGAAAGACTCATTCACCCTTCATTTTTTATCTTTCCCTTGACCCAACTAACTAGTTTGAGACAATTCATGTGCTCTCTCAACAATGTCTCAACAACTGGTACTACCTGCTCACAAAAGCAGTCCTCAGACACGGCTATTCTGAAGAATTTCTGAAGCTTAATTATAAGAAGAACATGAACTGCAATTTTTTTTCCTTCCATGACCCTGGAACAGCAAGTATTTGATCCACCTCATCTTTCACATTACAATAGGTTTCTGTCTGACTTTAGTGATTCTAAAACTGACTTTATCTACACCAATTCCAAAATGCAGGTTATTCTGAAGAGCATATTTTACAATATTTAGAGATTTATTCGATTTTCAGTTAAATACACATAATCAAGCACTCTTCGAGAAAGATGACATCTGCAACACAAAGGATACCAATTCAAAGGAAAACTAAGAAGGTCAACAGAGAGGAGGACATTCAGGCTCTATAATTAGCAGATAAAAAATATACACATTTCTGCCAAAAAAGATCCAGAGTCGCCTGAGACTATGAACAGTTCCCCTAGGGCGGGGAGACTTCTGGAAGCTGCATCCAAGAACAACATGGACTAATGAATGGTCCTTCATAAAGCACAGGCTATTGGAAAAGCTCCAGAACAGACAAGGAGGGTCTGCTCTAGGGCAGGGTTAAGGGGACTGAAGAGGAGAAAACAGAATGGAGAAAACAGAAGAAAAGAAAATCTAAAAATTAACTTATCTAATTCATGTGTGTATACAACTCAAGCAACTGCTGTAGGATATACATTTATCTTCTATTTATAGAAATATTTCATATTAATAACAGTGCCAAAAACCCTAACAAAGTATCTCTCTAAAAGGGGCAGGAGAAATAGAATAAACAACTGAATAAGCCAAGACCACACATGACAAGAGTCCTACGTTTGTCTTTCAACCCCATTTCTGATCATCTGAACTCCTTTTAAAAATCATTTTGTGGCCTGACACGGTGGCTCATGCCTGTAATCCCAGCACTTTGGGAGGCCGAGGCAGGTGGATCACTAGGTCAAGAGATTGAAACCATCCTGGCCAACATGGTGAAACCCCATCTCTATTAAAAATACAAAAATTAGCTGGGCGTGGTGGTGCACACCTGTAGACTAGCTACTCCAGAGGCTGAGGCAGAAGAATTGCTTGAACCAGGGAGGCGGAGGTTGTAGTGAGCCGAGATCGCACCACTGCACTCCAGCCTGGCAACATAGAGAGACTCCGTCTCAAAAAAAAAAAAAAAAAAATCATTTTTATCAGCCTGACCAACATGGTGAAACCCTGTCTCTACTAAAAATACAAAAATTAGCCGGGCATGGTGGCACACGCCTGTAATCCCCAACTACTCAAGAGGCTGAGGCAGGAGAATCGCTTGAACCCGAGAGGCGGCAGCTGCAGTGAGCCAAGATTGCACTACTGCACTCCAGCCTGGGCGACAGAGCAAGACTCTGAATCCAAAAAAAAAAAAATCATTTTGATTTTTTTCTTATTGACAGTATCACTGTTTTTGTAATTTTGTTTATGTTTGAAGGTTTTTTGTAAGATTCTAATACAATTATTTCTTCAAGAGAAAAAACATCAGAAGCCCTACTTGATACTGAAAGTGTCCCACCTTCCAATTACGATGCCAGCCTAGAATGAGAATTCCTACATTATGTGCTATACTGGAAACAGACCAAGACTTGACACTTAATAAATTTTATGAAAACATTCTCACTAAAGTGAAATACTAAGGAATTTATTTTAAATGGAACTAAACTGATTTTATAAAAATGCTAAAGCTCAAACGTTCAAATGGAATCTTAATGCTACAATGGGTGCAGTGATAACGGAAGTCTCTCTTAGAATATGTGACTTTCCAAAGTCCTCATAATCTGACCTAATTGAGCTTTACGACTTTTAATGAGAAACATTAATACTATCCTTTAGGAGTTCCCTCACCAAGTCAAAGATAAAGTTTTATCTTCAGTGGTTTAATTCATTTCCATATCACCTCACCGAAGAGAGCTTTCTTAAATAAATACAAAGAATTTATGCTAAGAAGCCAGTGTGGTAATATCCAATTTGAATTCTAGACTATCAGAAGATGTGCAATTACATTTCAGAAAGGAAGCAGCCCTTCTATTTTAACTTGCATTGTATTCCTCCTAGCAGTTATGCATCGGAATGATGATGATGTTAAATCTAATTAGACACAGACTTACTACTTTCTCTACTGCCTTTCCATATTGCTAATATTATAAATAGTATCTACTTTAAAAACTATAATAAGCTCATTGCATCTACCAAATTTAAAATGCTGGAAATCTATTTGTTGGGGCAAAACTGCTTCTAATCATTTGAAGCACTGGAAGAGATACTTTTACTGTTAATAAAAAGCCACCACAGGCCGAGGCAGGTGGATCACGAGGTCAGGAGATCGAGACCATCCTGGCTAACACAGTGAAACCCCGTCTCTACTAAAAATACAAAAAATTAGCCGGGCGTGGTGGCTGGCGCCTGTAGTCCCAGCTACTCAGGAGGCTGAGGCAGGAGAATGGTGTGAACCCAGGAGGCGGAGCTTGCAGTGATGCTGCGAGATCATGCCACTGCACTCCAGCCTGGGCGACAGAGCGAGACTCCGTCTCAAAAAAAAAAAAAAAAAAAATGCCACCACTGTTGACCAGTGTACTGCCCAGTGGTAAAGAGCTCTGAGGTCAGACTGTCTCATCAGAATCGTGGCTTCACCACTCACTAGCTCTATCAGTGACCTTGGGCAAATCACTTAAGCTTTCAGCCTCATTTTTTCATCTGTAAAATAAGGGCAATAATCTACCTCCCTTGCAGTTATTGTGACAAGTCAAGGAGATAATAAATGTAAAGCACTTGGAATAGTGCCAGCATTTAACACTTACGAAACGTTAGTTATTATTCTTACTATTTTTATTTTGTTTTACATTTAATGTAACTGCTCAAAAAAGTAACCAGAATAACAGCTTCTTTGAAAGTCATGGCCAGGCACGGTGGCTCACACGCCTGTAATCCTAGCACTTTAGGATGCCAAGGAGGGCGGATCACTTGAGATCACGAGTTCGAGACCAGCCTGACCAACATGGTGAAACCCTGTCTCTACTAAAAATACTAAAATTAGCCGGGCTTGGTGGTGCGTGCCTGTAATCCCAGCTACTTGGGAGGCTGATGCAGGAGAATCAGCCGAGATGGCACCACTGCACTCCAGTCTGGATGACAGAGCAAGATTCCATCTCAAAAAAAAAAAAAAAAGTCATTAGGCCAGGCATGGGGCATAGTAGCTCACGTCTATAATCCCAGCATTTTGGGAGGCCAAGGCAGGAGGATCACTTGAGGCCAGGAGTTCAAGGCCAGCCTGGCCAACATTAATGAAACCCCATCTCTACTAAAATACAAAAATTAGCCCGGTGTGGTGGCACACACCTGTAATCCCAGCTACTCAGGAGGCTGAGGCACAAGAATTGTTTGAACCTGGGATGCTGAGGTTGCAGGGAGCCAAGATCATGCCACTGCACTCCAAACTGGGTGACAGAGTGACACTCTGTCTCAAAAAAAAAAGGCATTAGTTGACTAAATTGTAATTGAGATCACTCCATTTCTGAACTGTTTTCACTTATATCATAAATTTCCTCCCACAATGCAATGCAAAGCAAACTCTATGGCTTCAAGCACATCAAGAACAATGATAATCTTTTCAAATATATTAGAAAAAGTCTTATATACAGGAAATTATAGTACAATCAATCTACATATGAATCCAAGTTCATCAGCCAAAGGAAGAATAATCATAGGTCAACAATTAGCATATTATGATTTAGTATAAGAAACTCAAACTATTTTAAAATGGCTACTAGGCATTTTGGGTGCCTTTGACAAAAGATGTAGACCAGGAGTGTCCAATCTTTTGGCTTCCCTGGGCCACACTGGAAGAAGAATTGTCTTGGGCCACACATAAAATACACTAACAATAGCTAGTGAGCTTAAAAAAAAAAAAAAATTTAAAAACCACAAAAAAAGTTGTTGATGTTGTTGTTGTTGTTGAAACGAAGTGTTGCTCTGTCGCCCAGGCTGGAGTGCAGTGGCTTGGTCTCGGCTCACTGCAACCTCCGCCTCCCAGGTTCAAACAATTCTTGTGCCTCAGCCTCCTGAGTAGCTGGGATTATATGCCTGTGCCACCACATCGCGGGCCAAAAATCTCTTTATGTTTTAAGAAAGTTTACGAATTTGTGTTGGGCTGCATTCAAAGCCATTCAGGGCCACAGCTAGCCCATGGGCCATGGGTTGGACAAGCTTGCTATAGACCCTAGCCATAGAAAAACATGCGGAGGCCGGGCACAGAGGTTCACGCCTATAATCCCAGCACTTTGGGAGGCCGAGGTGGGTGGATCACCTGAGGTCAGGAGTTCGAGACCAGCCGGGCCAACATGGTGAAACCCCGTCTCTATTAAAAATGCAAAAATTAGCCAGGCATGGTGGCACGCACCTGTAATCCCAGCTACTAGGGAGGCTGAGGCAGGAGAGTCACTTGAACCTGGGAGACAGAGGTTGCAGTGAGCCATGATTGTGCCATTGTACTCCAGCCTGGGTGACAAGAGTGAAACTATGTCTCAAAAAAAAAAAAAAAAAGAAAAGAAAAGAAAAAGAAAAAGAACAAGAAAAGAAAAATGTGGATACACACATGACTTTACACTCTATTTCAGAGGATTTGTGGGATACCCACCCGAGTTCATTTGTGGATCCCGGGCTAAGAATTTCTATTAAATTTACTTCGTGAGTTTACATGGTTTTAAACTATTAAACCACTTTTAATTTCAAAGGGTAATACATTATGTTGTAATTTTCTCACATTTTTTAATAAAAAATGCTATTTTATTTATTTATTTATTATTTTTTGAGATGGAGTTTCGCTCTTGTTGCCCAGGCTGGAGTGCAATGGCGCAATCTCGGCTCACTGCAATCTCTGCCTCCCAAGTTCAAGCAATTCTCCTGCCTCAGTCTCCCCAGCAGCTGGGATTACAGGCATGCACCACCATGCCCAGCTAATTTTGTATTTTTTTAATAGAGACGAGGTTTCTCCATGTTGGTCAGGCTGGTCTCGAACTGCTGACCTCAGGTGATCCACCCACCTCGGCCTCCCAAAGTGCTGGGATTACAGGCATGAGCCACTGCACCCAGCTGGAAAAAAATGCTATTTTATTAAAGAATACAAACATGTTGCCAAATTTGTTTAAACTGATTTTTATTTATTTTTGTTTTTTAAGAATCAAATGATTACTTAATAGAATTAGTCTCCAAATTTCATCAAGTAAAAATTCTAGAAAACATTTCTCAGCTTTCCTCATTATAGCATGATGCTAACTAAACAATTTAAAGATCAGCATCATAAAAAGAGCAGTAACAATTGCCTGCTAAGCAATAAATTACTCTGCTCTCAATCCTAGACACTTTCAGACACGAATTTTCCTTTAGACTAAAAATACTTCTGTACAGATGCCGCCTGAAAAAAATATGATAAGGTTGGCAAGAAATGATGGGCAAGGTTAAAACGAAGGATCAGAACAGACTGTGGAAAATTTGTACTGACTCTTCCATCACAAGTAAATGTATCCCCTGGATCACAAAATTATTGAAATATACTATTAAATTGCCTAAAGCTGCCTGAATTAGTCCATGTACCTGTTCATTATAAAACCTTAACATACCTTAGGGTAGTGTATATATTTTTAAAAACAAAGATATCCAAATCCATCAAGAAATGGCTCTATAGTCCCTTAAGGAATTTCTTCATAGTATAAGCTTTTATAAAAAATATTTAATTAAGGCTGGGCACAGTGGCTCAGGCCTGTAATCCCAGCATTTTGGGAGGCCAAGGCAGGTGGATCATGAGGTCAGGAGATTGAGGCCATCCTGGCCAACATGGTGAAACCCCGTCTCTACTAAAATACAAAAAATTGGTCAGGCATGGTGGCACGCTCCTGTAGTCCCACCTACTCAGGAAGTTAGGGCAAGGGAATCACTTGAACCTGGGAGGCGGAGGCTGCACTGAGCCAAGATCATGCCACTGCACTCCAGCCTGGTGACAGAGCAAGACTCCATCTCAAAAAACAAACAAAACAAAACAAAAATATATATATACATATGTATTTAATTAAAAGCAGAGGTGCCTGATTTGGCTGTGTCAGACATATGAATTAAGGATTTAAGTGGCTTTTTGTATTTTCTTTTAAACAAATGTTATTAAGCAGAAAATCTGATAACTTTACTTCTTTCTTTAGGCCCACATTCTGTCACAGAGAACTAGAGGTTGGTTACACAAACACAACAACCACCTAAGGATCAAATAAATGTGGCAGAAGACTAACAAAATAAAAATATAGTTAACGAATAAATGTTGGTCGGGCACAGTGGCTCATGCCTATAATCCCAGCACCTTGGGAGGACGAGGCGGAAGGATGTCTTGAGCCCAGGAGATCGAGACCAGCCTGGGCAACATCGCGAAACCTCATCTTTACAAAAAGTACAAAAATTAGCCAGGCATGGTGGTGTGCACCTGTATTCCCAGTTACTTGGGAGGAGCACTTGATCCCAAAAGGTCAAGGCTGCAGTAAACCATGAATAAAACCACCATTTCTTTCTTTCGTGTTTTTTTTTTTTTTTTTTTTTTTTTTTTTGAGACAGAGTCTCACTCTGTCACCCAGGCTGGAGTGCAGTGGTACGATCTCAGCTCACTGCAATGTCTGCCTCCCGGGTTTAAGGGATTCTCCTGCCTCAGCCTCCCAAATAGCTGGGACTACAGGTGCCCCCCACCACACCTGCTTAATTTTTTTGTATATTTAGTAGAGATGGGGTTTCACCATGTTGGCCAGGCTGGTCTCGAACTCAGGCAACTGGCCCACCTCAGCCTCCCAAAGAGCTGGGATTACAGGCATGAGCCACCGCGCCTGGCCAAAACCACCTTTTCTTTCTTTCTTTATCTTTGGGACAGGATCTTACTCTGTCGCCCAGGCTGGAGTACAATCAAGGCTCACTGCAGCCTCTACCTCCCATGCTCAAGTGATCCTCCCACCTCAGCCTCCCAAGTAGCTGGGACTACAGATGTGCTTCACCAAGCCTAATTCTTTGATTTTTTTGTAGAGACAGGGGTCTCACTATGTTGCCCAGGCTAGTCTTGAACTCCTAGGCTCAAGCGATCCTCCCTCCCTGGCCTCCCAAGGTGCTGGGATTACAGGCAGGAGCCACCTTGCCCAGCCAAAACCACCTTTCTATCAACAATGATTAATGTTTTATAACATGTATTAATAAAATTAACTGATATCAATATATCTGCTCACCCAAAAGAGAATAAACCCCAAAACTAGACATGAACTATAAATAACTTTCTGCTGCTCTACTTTGTGTTTAGTTTGGGAAGTAAATACAGTAGCTTTGAAACAGAAAAATCTTACTCAACCAAAAACTTAAAGTGGTAGCAGTAATGTAAGGAGAATTCTGCCATATATTTATAAATACCATAGAAATAACATAAGGCCCAAGAAATCAGAGTATTTTAAAAAGATACTGTATGAGACAAAATAAACATTCACCTACAACACAGAGAAGTGGACAATAAAAAATGACTTTATATTGAAATGAGGGATTTAGGTGACATATTAAAATAACTTCTTAAATGCACAGATTATCGGCCGGGCATGGTGTCTCATGCCTGTAATCCCAGCACTTTGCGAGACCAAAGCAGGTGGATCACCTGAGGTCACGAGTTCGAGACTAGCCCGGCCAACATGGTGAAACTCCGTCTCTACTAAAAATACAAAAATTAGCTGGGCATGGTGGCATGTGCCTGTAATCCCAGCTACTAGGGAGGCTGAGGCAGAAGAATCACTTGAACCCGGGAGGCAGAGGTTGCAGTGAGCCGAGATTGTGCCACTGCACTCCAGCCTGGACAAAAAGAGCAAAACTCCATCTCGAAAAAAAAAGCATAGATTATCACCATTAAAATAGGAAGTCTAGCTGGGCATGGTGGCTCACGCCTCTAATCCCAACAGTTTGGGAGGCCGAGGCGGGCGCATCACTTGAGGTCAGGAGCTTGAGACAAGCCTGGCCAAGATGGTGAAACCCTGTCTCTATTAAAAATACAAAAATTAGCCGGGCGTGGTGGCAGGTGCCTGTAATCCCAGCTACTTGGGAGGCTGAGGCAGGAGAATCGCTTAAACTTGGGAGGCAGAGGTTGCACTGAGTCAAGACTGTGCCACTGCACTCCAGCCTGGGTGACAGAGCTAGATTCTGTCTCAAAAAAAAATAATAATAGTAAAATAAGAAGTCTGTAGATTCTTCTTTGAAAACAGTAATAAAGAGAAAAATATACAATGGCCTTTCATAGATTTCTGAAATATATATGACCCTGCCTGGATGAAGGAAGATCAATATTATCCTTCCTGGTCCCTTCAGGCACCAACCAATTAGCAATTAGAGCTTAAAAACAAACCACATGACTCTTCCATTAAATTCTCGGCCAACCAGTGAGGAAGTCCTCCACACAATGCAATACAATATATACATTTTAAAATACAAAAGCCTGCTCTAAGGCAAAACATTCAATTTTATCAAACTTTATTCGGAACGTTTGTCCACATAAAACTTAAGTGAAACTGTAAAAGACAAAAGGACAGTAGTGAGAATGCACGAACATTACTCCTTCGCTTACCTGGTCTTTCTCATGGGGTAGAAGGCTGACAGGTGGGAGCGAGGATGGGAATGCACTGGGATACTGAGGTGCCCCTTTGCAATCTAAGCTCCCATAATTGACCCTGTACTGCGGTCCATCTTTCAGTAACCTCCCATTATTCACAGCGCGTTTGGCCCCCAGTCGTAGCCGCTGCTGAAAGGCTGGGTTGTTGGTGGTGCTTGTGAGATCACTTTGACTTCTGAGATACTTCTCTATGTTCTTCAGGGAGGAGCCATTTGGCTCCTCAAGTCCTTCAATTGCTCTCCTTAAAAGTTTATTCCAATCCACATTGCGGAGATCATTACATGATCCTCTAGACCCCTTGGTTGACTTAGGAAAAGTGCCTGGTTTAACTGATGAAAAGCGCCCAGGGTTGTCTGGGTCCTTATAGGAGGCAAGGCCTTTGTTGGTGACTTTGAGAACTGAGCCATCCTGAACACTGAGTTCCAGCTGTTCAGAGACTGTCTTCTTATCCAACCCATGGGAAGTACTGACCGCATGGCAGATTCTCTCTTCAGAGGGCCTTTGCTTTTGCTTTTTTATTTTCTGTATAGCTTCAAGAATCCACTCTGTATAAAGTGGGTTTGCAAGTTTTACCATGGTTGACAAATGACTTCTTCAACACAAAAGTTACCCATAGAGGTTCTCTTTGTATTTAACAGAACTTGCACATTTGAAAGTCATTTACAATTCAACAAATGGATAGAGTATTCCAGACTGTATTAAGCAACATCTTACAAACATCCATCCTTAAGAGATTCAAAAGCAGACAAACAGGCAATGTTGATGGTTGTCTTATTTTACCAACAGGAAAGACTGCATTCGGGTGAAGAACATCTTTAACTGGGAAATCAAGACCTTAAAGGACAAAAAGAGGGGAAAGTCTCTTAATAATGAAGCTTACACAAATAAACTAAAAGATTCTTTAGCATGACTTTTTCAGACACAGAATGACCACAGAAGTAATGACAGGCAGATATTACATAACACAGAAACAGTGACTATATTTTTCAACAAGAAATTGGGTCACAGTCTGAGAAGAAATTGTTTTTAGAATGTTTCACTTCTCTATATGAAGTCATTTATGAGGCATAATCACATCTAAATTATACATTTAATTGTCTTTATTGAAATTAACAAAATTATATGAAAGTGGTTTGAGGTATATGTCTGCCATAAACATAAAATACACATCAAAGAATAAGTCTATGATATAAAAAATCTGATGAAAGTACATTAAACTTATTTCAAGAAATCTTAAACTTAAAAAAAAGAGTAAATAATCCTGCTTTCAGCTAGGTATTGTATTTCCCAAGTCTCATACATAAAAAAACTTCCTATCTAGCTCTACTTTGTGTTTAGTTTGGGAAGTAAATACAGTAGCTTTGAAACAGAAAAATCTTACTCAATCAAAAACTTAAAGTGGTAGCAGTAATGTAAGGAGAATTCTGCCATATATTTATAAATACTATAGAAATAACATAAGGCCCAAGAAATCAGAGTATTTTAAAAAGATACTGTATGAGACAAAATAAACATTCACCTACAACACAGAGAAGTGGACAATAAAAAATGACTTTATATTGAAGTGAGGGATTTAGGTGACATATTAAAATAACTTCTTAAATGCATAGATTATCGGCCGGGCATGGTGTCTCACGCCTGTAATCCCAGCACTTTGCGAGACCAAAGCAGGTGGATCACCTGAGATCACGAGTTCGAGACTAGCCCGGCCAACATGGTGAAACTCCGTCTCTACTAAAAATACAAAAATTAGCTGGGCATGGTGGCATGTGCCTGTAATCCCAGCTACTAGGGAGGCTGAGGCAGAAGAATCACTTGAACCCGGGAGGCAGAGGTTGCAGTGAGCCGAGATTGTGCCACTGCACTCCAGCCTGGACAAAAAGAGCAAAACTCCATCTCAAAAAAAAAAAAAGCATAGATTATCATCATTAAAATAAGAAGTCTAGCTGGGCATGGTGGCTCACACCTCTAATCCCAGCACTTTGGGAGGCTACGGAATCACATCTCCATCCCTTTAACAGAGGTCTATGATACCCTCTAACCCACAAGTTGGAAAATTGAAAATAATATAGTAACATAACCCTTCACCTTTAAGTAGTAGACCATTCTAGTTATCTTAATACCCAGTTAGCTCATTAAACAGCTCAGTACAAAGAAGGTATATACAAATCTGATTTCCAGGTGGACAATGGTATTTGTTCTGAGAGATGCCTGGTATATATAAAAACCACCCTAGATCTCCAATCTGGTATTGAGTACATCTACAAAGAGCCTACAAGGAGAAAGAGCCTTGGCCTGGGAATTGGGCCAAACCTGAGCTCTAATCTTGGTCTCCAATGATAACATCCACTTCTTAATTCTTTTTATAGTTTAAACTGTACAGAGTGTGCTCATATATAACTTGTCACTTAAACTGCAGAACAACTTTGTGGGTAAACTGAGGCTCGGGAGAAGATGGAATTCACCCAAGGGAAGAGTCAATAACAGATTTAAGGGTCGAACATCATTAATTTCTTTTTTTTTTTTTTTTTTTTTGAGACAGAGTCTCGCTCTGTCACCCAGGCTGGAGTGCAGTAGCGCAATCTCAGCTCACTGTAATCTCTGCCTTCTGGGTTCAAGCGATTCTCCTGCACAGCTTCCCGAGTGGCTGGGATTACAGGAATGTGCCAACACACCCAGCTAATTTTTGTATTTTTAGTAAAGATGGAATTTTGCCATTTTGGCCAGGCTGGTCTCAAACTCCTGACCTCAGCCCACCTCGTCCTCTCAAAAGTGCTAGGATTACAGGTGTAAGCCACCGTGCCCAGCCAATTCTAAAACCCAACTAAGTCCATCACTGTTCTCACCTGAGCCACAACTGCCTGCTCTAGCTAGTTTTGCCTCTGCAAAGAGACCAACATGAGTCTGAACCCCAGCTCTACCACAATGTCCAGTGGAGGAACCCTGGGTAACTTCAGCTTCCACCACTTTACTTGTAGACAATACTGTTATATCCCTTACAGACTATTGAGAGGATTAAATGAACACATTATCTAATATTCAATACATAGTTATCACTTTCATCAAATGCAATGTCTACATACTTTGAAATTTTTCTAATAAAATACAAAATTAAAGTTACCTGTGGTTATTTATTTAGACAGACTATACCTAAGAGGAGAAAATAGTATCTTTCCTTAAAAACTTTGGCCAGACATACTGAAGAATATAGTATTTGCTCTCAGAGATCCTGGAATGTTGCTGAAAAACAGTTGGGTCATTGAACTATACTTGTTCAAACAGTACAGTTTTAAATGCCAACCCAAAATGCCACCTTAAAGGAGGCAGTTTAAACAGGATTGTCCCTGTGATCAGTAAGCTGTAAATTCACTCTACTCATTTTCCCCTCAGATTCAGGAACTTGGGGCTGAAGGTCATCCAGTCTAACCTCTAGTTATCCAATAAAAGATCCCTGCCCAATATCCCAAATAGATGGGCAATGAGTCTTTACATTTTTAAAATACTTCCAATGATTGATAATTTGTCACTTTTTGAGGCAGCTCACCCCATTGTTGCACAGCTCTAACTAAATTTCTTGCTCAGAGAAGCAAAAATCTGCCACCCCATAACTTCGACCCACTAGTCCTATTCCCTGGAAGGATCCCAAGACAATTCTTAGTATTTCTTCAATATGAGAGGCCTTCAAATGTCCAAAAACAAGTACCTTTTGAAAACCACTACAACAAAACCCCATGCTACCTCCAGCCATAACTTAGACCACTCATATCCCAGTTCCTTAACCCTTCCACGTATCACATTGTTTCAAAGCACCACCTTCTCTTGGTTGCTCACTAGTTTGGCTATTGGCCATCTTAAAATATGACAGTTCAGGCATTATCCAATTATAAATGTAACCCAAATTACAGGAACTTCCTCAACACCCCTGCCACGCAAGTGGCCATGGTGAGCATGCAGTCCAACTAAAAATCCCAGATCTTTTTTCAAAAAGTGCTGTCAAGTTGAGTCTTTCCACACCTTTCCTTCTGCAAATTGAAATGCTGCGATTTAACGTTTATTACAGTTCAATTTCATCTCGTTGATTTAAGCCTATCTTCCAACCTGCTAAAGATTGTTTTGAATCTTGATTCTGTCATCTATGTCATCTACAAATCTAATAAGTACTCACTTTTGTTTCATTATATAAACCCTTGACAAAAATGTTAGACTTGGAACACAGTGTGTTTAGGAATGAAATCACTGGCTTTCACAGTGCAACCACTTTCAGGATAGAACACAGAATCATTCTCTGTCAGTAAGTTTAGAACAGGAAATTGATCTTTCCAAAGTAAAATGGTTTCAGGCAAAATTTCATTAGAAGATATTTCACTGTATCCAAGTAATTATTTAATCTTTCATCATTTATTCAGGATGAATCACAACTAATTTAATTTGACTGCACAAAATACAACTGCAGAAAGTAGAAGAGGTCACAGGAAAAGTGCCCAATATTGCCAAGTTGCTTTTAGTTGATTTGGTTACACAGGCAAATGAACATACATTAAAACAAAATGCGTAGCCAGGCATAGTGGCTCACACCTGTAATCCCAGCACTTTGGGAGGCCAAGGCAGGTGGATCACCCAAGGTCAGGAGTTCAAGACCAGCCTGGCCAACATGGTAAAACCCCGTCTCCACTAAAAATACAAAAAATTAGCGAAGCATGGTGGCACGCGCCTATAATCCCAGCTACTCAGGAGGCTAAGGCAGGAGAATCACTTGAACCCAGGAGACAGAGGTTGCAGTGAATCAAGTTTATACCATTGCACTCCAGCCTCAGCAACAAGAGTGAAACTCCATCTCAAAAAAAAAACGAAAAACAAAAACAAAGTGTGTTTCATAACAAATAGATACCCAAAATATACCTTCATGACAAGCTTTTCCCACAATCTTTTTTTTTTTTTTTTTTGAGACAGAGTCTTGCTCTTGTCGCCCAGGCTGGAGTGCAATGGCATGATCTCGGCTCACTGCAATCTTCGCCTCCCGGGTTCAAGCAATTCTCCCACCTCAGCCTCCCAAGTAGCTGGGATTACAGGCGCCCACCACCACGCCCAGCTAATTTTTGAATTTTTAGTAGAGACGGGGTTTCGCCATGTTGGCCAGGCTGGACTCAAACTCCTGATCTCGTGATCCACCCACCTCGGCCTCCCAAAGTGTTGGGATTACAGGCGTGAGCCACTGCACCCAGCCCACAAATCTTTACCCACAATCATTTATATCCATAAAATAATTGTTTATATCCATTACCAACACATTTCAATAAGACTGTCATTTTATACCTTAAAAATGTAATAAAATAAGGGAAGGTACCAGAATTGGAACTTCAAACGTTTTAACAGTCCATGACAAAAATGGAGATTATCCAGGTCTTCAGGCAAATCTGCCAAAAGAAAAAAGGAAATGTTCATTTGGACATAAGGACATCCTTAAATTCAGCAATCATCCATGTATCTCCACAACCATTCAAGACAAACAGCTCCAATGAGTTATTATACTACATTTGGTGACATAATAATTCTTTCAGACCACTGAAGGATTCTTATAAACATGGAACTTGAGACAGAAAATGAAGCCCCAAGGACCCAGCCAAGTGCCTAAAGAAGTAAATTTCATCCGTAAGCCCAGACCTGTTCAAATTTTAAAAATCAGGTTTGTGATAGATTCCTAAGAAAAAATCTCATCGTGGAAAAACAAAAACAAAAACAAAAACCCACTACTACTCAAATAGCCAAACAGATATAACATTTATCGGAAAAAAAAGATAGTCAAAAGTTGTTTTAAGGTCAGCATTCACGTTCCTGGGCAGCATTCACTGTTTGTCCCAAAGGCCGCCAGGCACCTAGGTACTGAATGGACTACCCAGATATGACCAATAAGCTCACCTACAAGAAAAACGTACCAGTTTACATAATAGTAAATATGTATTGACACAAGTCACATTTTAGGACAGCAGTGATTATTTTTACTTGAAAAGCAAAAAATAAATTTAAAAGAACAATTGTGAATAATTGCATTTTCATCTTATGTAAAACAATCAAGGAACCTTGGATCCTCCTTCTCCCCACCCCCAGCCACGACACACATCCCACTCCTCAATTTAATCTCAAAATTAGCTCTCATCTGACACCAACCAACAGAGTTAATTAGGCAGAAGCAGATGTAACTCAGTAGCTCTTTGCTACAAGCAGAATCAGTGTTTAAAAAAAAAAAAATACACAGCTAGGAGAGGAACAAAATCAGAAGTCTCTTATCTGTAGCCAATTCTCAACTAAACACATGTATATTATCCACTTTGTATATTATCCACTGCAAATTTTTTAATCTTAGGCTGATTTGTTTCCAACATCCCACTGGCCCCACTGTAAATTCGTATAAGCAAGAGAATAGATTGAAAACCAATTTCATTTTAGCCTAAGCAGTATCTAACTGGAAAGACAAATCCACAGGAAAAAAAAACGCATAATTCATTCAAAAGCCAAATAGGAATGATTTTTTTTTTCCTGATTTGGAATTATCCACACCATTTCTCTTTTTCAGAGCACGGGGATTTGTTTCACATGTAGATAGGACATTCTATCACAAGCGAAAACCCTAAAATCATTATTCTCTTTTCATTTTTTTCTATAAAAACTTGAAAGTTAGATTAAAAGGCTATCAAAAAGGTAGCAAATCATCCTAAATTAATTCTGGGGATTTATGCTACATCAAATTAAATTATTCTATTTTCTAAGGTTGTGAATCATTTTATTTTTAACTACAAAATATCAGTAAATTATATGGTTGTATCATACAGTCTTATAATATAACACTATTTACATCATTCATTATAAATATTCTAAACATATCTAGAGAAATGCTTAGTCCAGCACTGAGCTTTTAGCTTCACTGGTATTACATAAACATCAACACTATTCAGAAATATTCATGTCAGCATAAGAAGAGTCAAAATATCCTGGATCATAAGTATTATGCGAGGCCTCCTCTAAGCTTTTACTAAAGCTGTGTGTGTTGTTTCAAAATCAATGTCATAACACTCGAGTCATGAGATTATGGATGAGCCAAAAAACAGTGGTAGAAAAAAACAAAGATTAATAACAGAGTTTACACTTTTGTCATCCTGAGTTTTACTTGCTAACAGTTATTTTTAACTCTTTTACTTTCATAAGCTCCTGGCTTTTTCTTTCTTTTTTTTTTCCCCAAAGGGATCGCTGTCGGAAAACCTGGATTTTTTCAAAGCCCATTGTGTAACTGAGTGAGCATCCACAAATCTAAGCAGTATCTTCCAAAACAGAACAGAACTGTTTAGGGGAAGGGACCTTGACTTATTTTTCTTCTATCAGCATACAGCTCAGGTTATTGGCAGAATTGCTCAAAATAGTGTCCTTGGTTAACAAATATCTGTTGTCTGACAACATCAAACGCCATCCATATGGTGATATTTGTTATCTTTCAAATCCTGGATTCATCTATTTCCTCTGAAATCAATGCTTCAGGCCCAAAACATGTGAACTGGGAGGTGAGGTTATAAATACTAATCAAAGAAAAACCAACAAATATTTAGCGAGCTGATGCTCCCTGCATGCAGCCCTGTGGTAGGTACTATGGGGAATACAAAGCAAAGCTAGAGACAGAACATATAAGAAGCAATTAAGAAATAACAAAGCACTGTTTGGCAGTTACTCAAAAAGTTAAACACAGAATTACCATATGGTTCTGTAATTCCATTTCTAGGTATAGACTCAAAAGAACTAAGAACAGATACTCAAACAAGTACACATACACTCATGTTCATAACAAAACTATTCACAATAGCCAAAAGGTGTAAACAGCCCAAATGTCCATCAACAGATGAACAGATAAACAAAATGTGGTATATCCATACACTAGAATACTATACAACCATAAAAAGCAATGAAGTTTCGATATATGCTACTACAATGTGGATGGACCCCAAACACGTTATGCTGTGAAAGAAGCCAGACACAAAAGGCCACACATCATATAATTTCATTCATACGAGACATCCAGAATAGAAAATGCATAGACAAAACATAGATCGGTGGAGTCTCAGGGACATATCTAGAGAAACTGCTTAATGGGTAAGGGGTTTTATTTGGGATCAATAGAAATGTTTTGGAACTTGATAGTGGCCGTGGTGACACAACACTGAATGTACTAAATGCCACTGATTTGTTCACTTTTTAATGGTTTTTTCATTTTATGTTATGTGAGTTTCACCTCAATAAATTGTTTTTAAAAAAAAGAAATAACAAAGCACTAAACTATAATAATAATAATACCAACCATTTCCTGACACCTACTGTGGTCCAGGTACTTTACATAGATTATCAGTAAACCTTAAAACAACCCTGTAAGGTAGCATTGTTGTTTTTACAAAAGGAAAACAGGCTTGACTTAACCAAGATCTCAGAGCCATTAAGTCATGAAGGATTTTAATTCAGATGCCAAAGCCCAAACTCTTTCTGTCTCTCCAGAGGTTTTCAAACTAGGCTCTTTGGATCTCTTGTGACAAGGGGTTACTTTGGGTATTTTCAGGTACTCCTTGTGGGTTAAACTTTGGGCCATCGCAGCACCTTGAACCCAACAGTGCAGCTCCACTTTAACTGTTTTACGTATATTGGTCTTCCCCATAAGATTCGCTTTAAAGAAAGTGTTCCTCTGATTACAGAAGGAAGAAGTCTGGAAACAACTGTGACTATACTACCTTGCTGAAACCATGTGAAAGATGGATGAACATCTCTTCGATGGATGGGACTGAAACTGGACCTTGAAAAATAATGCTGAGCCTGGATAAGTGCCCCACCGTCCCTCTGCCCAAATTCAAATCCTTCATGGCCCAGTGCAAACAACAACTTCTCAAAAGCCCAAACATCTTTGTCTAACAGGAAGCTTTTAGCTTTTTTACTGTTTTGACATTCATTTCCCACTTTGTATCATGCTCACTTGTGTATTAACCTTGTCGCCCCTACTAGACTGTAAAATTCTTAAAAAACAGGATTCATGCTTGATTTATCTTTGTATACCCTAAGATTTCCCAAGACCACAACTTGATCATAAGAGGGTTTCAATGCCTATTTGCTAAATAAATGTATCAGGGAATGACTGAAGGAAATCAAAGTGAAATAACAGAAGCTAAGAATGAGCTGTCAAACAAAAGGGACACCAAGTCCATGTGCCTGACTAGAACAGGTACATGCTCAAAAGAGATAAAGAAATTAAGTTGGGCCAGGCACAATGGCTCATGCCTCTAATCCCAGCACTTTGGGAAGTCAAGGCAGGAGGATTACTTGAGGCCAGGAGCTCGAGACAAGCCTAGGCAACACAGCAAGACCCCACCTCTACAAAAATAAAAAATTAGGTGGGTGTGGTGGTGTACACCTGTAGACCCAGCTACTTGGGAGACTGAGGCAAGAGGATCTCTTGAGCCGCCCAGGAGGTTGAGGCTACAGTAGGCTATGATTGTGCCACTGCTCTCCAGCCTAGGCAACTGAGCAAGACTCTGTCTCTAGAAAAGACAAATATAATTAAAAAATAAAAAACAGAAATAGGCCAGGCACAGTGGCTCACACCTGTAATCCTAGCACTTTGGGAGGCCAAGGCGGGCAGATCACGAGGTCAGGAGATTGAGACCATCCTGGCCAACATGGTGAAACTCCATCTCTGCTAAAATACAAAAAATTAGCCAGGCGTGGTGGTGTGTGCCTGTGGTCCCAGCTACTCGGGAAGCTGAGGCAGGGGAATTGCTTGAACCCCGGAGGCAGAGGATGCAGTGAGCCGAGATCGCGCCACTGCACTCCAGCCTGGCAACAGAGCCAGAATCCATCTCAAAAAAAAAAAAAAAAAACAGAAATAAAGTTGGCTGTGAAAAAAGCCAAGCTGTGGTGTGTGAATGTGACAGATGAATAGGAATCCACTGCAGGAGCAGGTGACACCATAATGCACAGGGAAGGGCATGCACATACACACACAAACCTGTTGAATGTTTGAATCACTCCGGCAATAGTATCCATCTACTCTGGAGAGAAGGGTGATTGAAGGAAAAAACAAAAGCAACCAGTATTTCATCTCTCCAAACATCAATCTTGTTCAACTTATATTTATGAGCCTAACTCAGCAGCAAGCCCAGAGCAGGCACTCAATAAAACATTAGTTGAACTGAATATTTAATTCCCCATCTTTTTAGAGTAACACTAAGTTCTTTCCCACTACTCATTAACAAAGAGTTTTCAATTCATAAGCTAATAATGTTTTCCAAGGATTTCTAAGAGGCTAAATCACCATAAAAATTATCATTTCAACTAATACATATTATATTAATTGCAAGTTTAATTTTTCATGTCATGCTCTCCTAGTTGACAATATCCTTGTTATGTCATTAAACTATAATTGTGTAAATGTGATCAACAAACAATAACTGAACCATCAATAAACTATTATGGCTTCCATAATCCCTAGCAAAGATTAGTTTCAACATCATCATCATAAATTAGTAGAGACAGGTCCCAGATCTCCTGGTGAAACCCATGAATTAGGTTTGCACAGTTATCCCTGCATTTAAGTGCTCAATAGTTTCAGTCTCTAAAATTTAATCACACCGTTAGGAACCTCACAGGAAATGTGATCCCTTGTAAAACAGAGGAATTTAGAGACAAGATGAAAAGTCATTTGAAATCATCAGGCCTTTGGAGCCAGGGTACACTGATTAGTAATGATGTATTTTAACTAGGCACTTTCACTTAAGAAATAATCAACTAAATTTAGAGTGTCTTTTTTTGGCATTTAAAAATTCCTATTCAATCCTAGATTTCTCCCTAATTACAAATTAGCTTTAGTTGGTTTTTGATGACAAAGACTGAGAATAATGTATTAAGGAAAAAAATGTGATTTTTTATTTTTATTTTTTTTGAGACAGAGTCTCACCCTGTTGCCCAGGCTGGAGTGCAATGGCGCGATCTCGGCTCAGTGCAACCTCCACCTCCCGGGTTCAAACGATTGTCCTGCCCCAGCCTTCTGAGTAGCTGGGATTACAGGCACATGCCACCATGCCATTGTTTGTTTGTTTGTTTGTTTTATTTTTAGTAGAGACAGGGTTTTACCATGTTGGCCAGGCTGGTCTCGAACTCCTGACCTCATGATCCAGCCGCCTGAGCCTCCCAAAGTGCTGGGATTACAGGCATGAGACATCGCGCTCGGCCAAAAAATGTGGTTTTTAAAAAACTTTTTAAAATAGAGATACAAGGCCAGGCTCGGTGGCTCATGCCTATAATCCCAGCACTTTGGCAGGCCAAGGCAGGTGGATCACCTGAGGTCAGTTTGAGACCAGCCTGGCCAACATGGTAAAACCCCATCTCTACTAAATACAAAAAATTAGCAGGCGTGGTGGCGCATGCCTATAATCCCAGCTCTTTGGGAGGTTCAGGCAGGAGAATCACTTGAACCCAGGAGGCGGAGGTTGCAGTGAGCCAAGATTACACCATTGCACTCCAGCCTGGGCAACGAGAGCAAAACTGTATCTCAACAAAATAAATAAGATAAAATAAAGATACCAAAAAATCTAAATAAATAAATAAAAATAGAGGCGGGGGCCTCACTATGTTGCCCAGGCATGTCTTGAACTCCAGGGCTCAAGGGATCCTTTCACTGTAGCCTCCCAGAGTAGTGGGATTACAGGCATGAGCCACTGCACCTGACTGAGAAAAATCTGACATCTTAACTTTTTTATGATTCTTTTGAAAAATAGATTATTACAGGATTCTTTGTTAACTGTATTACAGATGTCTTCAGACCAGATATCCAGATACCCTGAAAAATTCAGGTTCCCTTGAGAGTTTCATAAATATTATAGCTCTACTCTAAAAAATAAGCACATGTACCCATATACACTGGTATACATTTTCAAGGGTTAACAGACATTCTGTCATCCACCCATGGACCACTTAAGGTCCACTGGCTATATACAGAGAGGTATTTTATCCAGGTTCACAACAGTTAGCTTTGTGTGCTTTAGTTAAGACATGTTACATCAAGAGTAAGAAAGTTATTCTTTTTGGTTTTGGATGTTATCAAAAAACAGGTTTCTGACATTTTAATCAACAAGTAGGTGTGCTGTGATGGGAAGTATCAGAGTCAGGGATCCAGTCCCCATTCTGCTAGCTACCTAGGCTAGGGGATATTGGACATGTTACTAAATCAATCTAAGTCTCTGTTTTCTCTTCTGTAAAAATGAGAATACGTCTCTGTTTTACAGAACCGTTAAGAGGAATCACTGAGATAACAAATATGAAAGCAGCAAGGATGATGGCAGACACATAGCAGGAACACAATAAAATGCTAGCTCATAACAGGAAAAAGGGCAATACAGTCAGCTGGAGACCTGTAAAATCTAATCTGGCTGAACTTCTGTCTATATGACCATTTTCTCCTAAGAGACAGAAGTCAGCACCTGGCTCTTAGTTATAGCCGCAGAGAAGTAAAAATTCAAGACAGAGAATAGAAGAAAGTGAAGGAAAGCAAAAATAGATTGTAATGGTGACGCTGGGGTCAAGAAGAGTGTATTTTACTCCTAGTTATACATTGTTTAAGGTCAACAAAGCTTTTAAAAGATAGTACTGCATAGGAGAATATCTTCTTGACCTCAGGGTAGGAAAAGTCTTAAAACAAGACACAAAAGGCACTAACCATAAAGTAAAGACCAATAAATTTGTCTCCATTAAAATTAAGAACTTCTGTTCATTAAAAGACACCATAAAGAGAGTGAAAAGGCAAGCCACAGTATTTGCAACATACACACATGACAAAGGACTTGTATTCACAGTAAATAAAGAACTTCTAAACAGCAATAAAAGATACAATGCCCAACTTTTAAAAGCAGAGTGGAAAAGACTTGAACAGAACGTTATAAATGAGGCTATCTAAATGGCTAAAAAAGCATACGAAGAGCTGGCCAGGCGCAGAGGCTCACACTTGTAATCCCAGCACTTTGGGAGGCCGAGACGGGCAGATCAACTGAGATCAGGAGTTCGAAACCAGCCTGTCCAACATGGCAAAACCCCATCTCTACTAAAAATACAAAAAATCAGCCGGTTGTAGCAGCAGGCACCTGTAATCCCAGCAGCTCAGGAGGCTGAGGCAGGAGAATCGCTTGAACCCAGGAAGCAGAGGTTGCAGTGAGCCAAGATCACGCCACTGCACTCCAGCCTGGGCGACAAAAGCGAAACTCCGTCTCAAAAAAAAAAAAAAAAAAATCCATATATATGAAGAGCTGTGCAATCTGATTACTAATCAGGTAAGTGCAAAATTTACCATATTGGCTAAAATTATAAAAGCTAAAAAGGCTGAGATTGGAGAGGGCGAGAAGCAAGGGAATTCATATACTGCTGGAGGGAGTGTAACCTGGTACAATACTTTAGGAGAGTTTGGGACTTAGTGAAGATGAAGACAAGTATACCTTATGACTTGGTGACCATACAATTCATCATCTAAACCTAGATACTTTTGAAAACTAAAAGTGTTACAGTTACACTGGGAAAATAAGCAAAAACCAGGACAAATGGTCACCCTAGCTATAAACCGGCAATTTTATTCCTAGGTGTACACCTTAGAGAAACTTGTGCACATGGGCACCAGATGACAGGTATAGGAATGCTCATAGCAGCTTTGTTCACAATTGCCCCAAACTTGAAACAACTCAAATATTCGGCAACAATGGAATGGATGATACGAAAATTGGTGTATTCCCTTTCTGGGGTCTGCGAGAAGACAGCTATCAGAAGATCATGGGAGTCCTATAAAAAGGTGCTTAAAGGTGCTTTGGAAATGCAAATTAAGGCATTACAGGCAAGAAATATTCCATCACCCCACTTCTCCCATCCATGCATCATTTACCATTCTGCAACAAAGACTGACCACTACAGCTCACACATCCCTACTTACATAAAATATTTCTTTTTTTCTTTTTTTTTGAGACAGAGTCTCGCTCTGTCACCAGGCTGGAGTGCAGTGGTGCAATCTCGGCTCACTGCAACCTCTGCCTCCCAAGTTCAAGTGATTTGCCTGCCTCAACCTCCCGAGCAGCTGGGACTACAGGTGCCCGCCACCACGCTCAGCTAATTTTTTGTATTTTTAGTAGAGACAGGGTTTCACCATGTTGGCCAGGATGGTCTTATTTCTTGACCTCATGATCCATCCACCTCGGCCTCCCAAAGTGCTGGGATTACAGGTGTGAGCCACCACACTCGGCCACATAAAACTATTTATTTAATCCCAGCACTCTGGGAGGCTGAGGTGGGTGGATCACCTGAGGTCAGGAGTTTGAGACCAGCCTGGCCTGCATGGCGAAACCCCACCTCTACTAAAAATAAAAAATTAGCTGGGCACATGTCTGTAATCCTAGCTACCTGGGAAGCTGAGGCAGGAGAATCGCCTGAACCCAGGAAGTGGAGGTTGCAGTGAGCCGAGATTGTGCCCCTGCACTCCAGCCTGGACAACAGAGCAAGACTGTCTCAACAAAAAAAAAAAAACTGTTTCCTTTTCTCTCAATACAAATGTAGGCATGTGTAAGCACATGGAAAACTAAGGGTACACCGTAGAGAACTAGGAGACTGAAAGCCAGATCACTTAGTTATGTCTTTTATTAATTGATATGTGAAAGTCCATGAGAGCTTCTGAAACACATTAAAATTATTAAACTTCCTTTCTAATACTCACGCTATTTACCTTTCATTCATGCTGTGCCTCACATCTGACAGTTTCCACCCGATATTCAAAAGCAGTGTGTGAAATAAACACATGCTATAATAGCAATGACATAATATCCAATCTACTCAGAAGCCTAAGTGTGGCTGGTAAGCAAAACTTCCTCTGCCGACCGTGTCATGACCATCAGCCATTCCCTAAATTCCTCCTTTAACGTTAAAATATTCCTCTGTCTCTATCTTTTCTTTTCTTTTTTTTTTTTTAAACCATCACTTCACCTTCCCAACCTTTAACTCTCAGTAGAAGTTCTCGGAAAAGAAGAAACATGTGCATTTTCCTTTCCTTCTTAAAAACATAAAATACTGCCCAAATTCATTTTGATAAATGTGTAAAGAACTTATGAATGGCTGGGCGCGGTGGCTCACGCCTGTAATCCCAGCACTTTGGGAGGCCGAGGCTGAGGCGGGCGGATCACAAGGTCAGGAGTTCGAGACCATCCTGGCTAACACGGTGAAACCCCGTTTCTACTAAATATACAAAAAAATTAGCCGGGCGTGGTGGCGGGTGCCTGTAGTCCCAGCTACTCCGGAGGCTGAGGCAGGAGAATGGCATGAACCCAGGAGGCGGAGCTTGCAGTGAGCCAAGATGGCGCCACTGCACTCCAGCCTGGGCGACAGACTGAGACTCCGACTCAAAAAAAAAAAATAATAACTTATGAATAAGAAAAAAATAGAGTGTTTTATTTCAAGGCTATGCCAAAAAATCTAGGGTATACAAGTAACACAGGAAGAATGCACTTAAAAAAAAAAACACAAAAAAAACCTTCCTGGGGCCCCATAGAACTAAGACTGTTCGAACACAACTAATTTCCATTTGCTACTTCCACCTTCTGTCCATATAGGAGGGGTCTTCATATGCTCTACCCTGAATTTCCTTGGTACCTCCAACCCCAAACATACTTGGTTCATTGGTCTTCATTTCCTATTTCCTACATCTGTAATTCTTTATCACTACTCCTTCACAACTTCTGTCTAATACTCTCTTTAAGACGTCCCAACACCTTCTACCCATTAGAGGGCTTCAACTCCTTCATGGGGCATAGGACACCATTTGTAATCTAACCCCTCCTCTGCCTTTGCCTGGTCATCTCCTACCACTCCCTGCACTCTGCCCATAGCAAAGTACTAGCAAATTCAAAGCTATGCAAAATGTCCTATCCCAAGGTATGGTGCATGTCTCTTCCTGGGATACCCTGCTGCCCGACACTCCCTTGAAGACTCCAGACCAAGTTTAACATAATGAATCCAGCCTATCACGGGTCGCCATAGCTCACGTCTGTAATCCCATCACTCAGGTAGGCAGATCACTTGAGGCCAGGAGTTCGAGACCAGCCTGGGCAACATAGTGAGACCCTTTTCTCATTTTTATAAAAAATAATAAATAAATACAGTCTATCAAACAACTTGTCTCCCAAACTAACACCTTTCTTTGCCCCATCCTCACCCCTGGCACAGTCCACCAAATCACATTCACTCAAAATTACTATACAGCTCCACTCACTTTCTTCACAGCTGCCGCCTTGTCCCACCCCTACCAATCCCTTGACCCCAGATTTTCTGCCACAGATTTATTTTGCAAGTTCTAAACAGCCTCTCTCCCCTCCCTTCATATTTAAGTTTGCTCTGCTGTCTTAGCATCATCTTTCAGAAACTCTCCCAAGCACAACCATCCCATCCTTCCACGTTTTTAAAAATACTTCATACCCCAAAGCTAGCAAACCTCCTTCTTATTCCAACATGCCGATCCACCCAGATACCTCTTTCCCGTCACTGCAATCGTACCTGCTCCTCACATGCGCCTCAATGCCTCCCCAAACCCAACACTCTGCACCGCTTCAACTCTACTCCACCTCCACCACACCCAAATCCACCTTCTCTGAGCCCAGACAACTGCAATCTCGCCTTCGGCATCCTCTCACCTGCCCTCACACACCCCTCGGTCCGCCTTCCCACCGCTCCTACCAGTTCACTCCCACTCAGAAATTCCCTCTCAGCCCCCGCCTTCCGACTCCCCGAACCCCGCCCCCACCCGATCCCGCCCCGCCCCCTCCGCCCCCGAGCCCCGCCCCTTGCCCTAGAGGCCCTGCCGAGGGGCGGGGCCTGTCCCTCCTCCCCTTTCCCCCGCCCCCTACCGTCACGCTCAGGGGCAGCCTGACCCCGAGCGGCCCCGCGGTGACCCTCGCGCAGAGGCCTGTGGGAGGGGCGTCGCAAGCCCCTGAATCCCCCCCGTCTGTTCCCCCCTCCCGCCCAGTCTCCTCCCCCTGGGAACGCGCGGGGTGGGTGACAGACCTGGCTGCGCGCCACCGCCACCGCGCCTGCCGGGGGCGCTGCCGCTGCCTGAGAAAGAAGCCGCGGCTGCCGCCTGGAGGAGGTGCCGTCGCCTCCGCCACCGCTGCCGCCGCCGCCAGGGGTAGGAGCTAAGCCGCCGCCATTTTGTGTCCCCCTGTTGTTGTCGTTGACATGAATCCGACATGACACTGATTACAGCCCAATGGAGTCTCATTAAACCCGAGCCGCGGCACCGCCCCGCCGCTGCTCCATTGGAGGAGACCAAAGACACTTAAGGCCACCCGTTGGCCTACGGGTCTGTCCGTCACGCACTCACTAACCACTCTGCAGCCCATTGGGGCAGGTTCCTGCCGGTCATCTCGCTTCCACATAGACACACCCCTCGACCCATCATTCCCCCCCCTCCGGCACCACCCCGGGGGAGGGTCCACTGCCAGTACCAATCAACAGACCGCTGGGTCCGCCTCTTCCGGGCACCTATTGGTCCAGCCCTTTTTCTCTCTCCTAGATACCGCGCCACCTCTACTTCCACCTACCCGCCCCCTCCACCTCTAGGAAAGGATTGGGTCTACTCGCAGCAGAGGAGCTTGGCCTTATTGGCTGCAGATGACGCCAATCAGGAGGCCTTTTCCCTCTCCCCTCCCCCACTCAACCCCAAACCCCCTAGCCCGCAGCTAAAGTTTGTGTGAGAGCTGATCGCTGGCGGCGGCCGCAGGATTTAGGGGTGGGCGCGGGCGGGCGCGCGCGGGCGGGCACGCGAAGTTAAAATTCGAGGTTCTCAGTCTCCAGCTCCTTCGGCGGAGTGTGCGGACGGGCGCGCCGCCCGGAGCGTTCCATCCCGCCCCCTCCTCCACCCTCTCTCCCGTCCCGTCCCGGGCGACTACTCGCCCGCCCCCTGGCTTGCATCCTTCCCCCCCCAACACATCCCTACCCTGCCAGCCCCAGGCCGGGTGCAGGCAGAACGATGTCGCTGCAGCCTCCTCGCCATCCCATGCCGCGGGGGAGCAAGCCCCTACCCACCGGGCGTGCACCCCCCGGCTCCACACTCGCCCGTGTCTGCAAGCACGTGCACCGTTCGCCGCTGCCTCCGGCCACCCCGATCCCCGGCTAACCTCGCCTGCAGCCCGGCCAATCGCTCGCTGCCCTTTGTTGCTGCAGCCTGGGTCTCCCCGCTGCCTTCCTCAGCCTCCGCCTCGTCCTTTGCCAGCCGCCCGGGTCCGCAGCGCCGCGCTCCCCCCGCCCGGGACCCACCGCCGCCGCCTCCTTCTCCTCCTCCGCCTCCTCCTCCTCGGCTCCGGGCTGCAGCGCACAGAGCCCGAGGCAGCGCCGCCCAGCCCCGCTCCCCCCGCGCCGCCCGCCAGCCCGCCCGGCCTGGCCGGGGGCGCAGCCCGGACCCCGCCCGCTCCAGTCTCCGCCCCGGGGGTACCTGCCTCCGCCCCGGGGGGCTCCTCTCGCCGCCCTCGGGGGAGGGCGGGGACGCTGGTGTCCGCGGGAGGATGGGGACGCCTGGGCCGTTTGGGGCGGGGAGTGTGCCCGCTGGGGCTGGGACTGAGGTGCGGTCCTCGCCAACGCGCCCCCCCTCCCGTCGCTGTGGGCCCCAAACTTAGTCCTTCGCCCAGGCTTTGCGCCCTCGGGCGATCGCGGCAGTTTTGGGGTGGGGGACGCCTCGGGAGCTGTGTCTACCCTGATCGGGAGGAAGAGGGAGCAGTGACATTCAGCGACTGCGGACAGGGCACGGCGGCGGCATCCTTGGGTGGGAGTGGGGATGTCAGACGCGGGCTGGAGAGGGAAGCTGCCCCCCAGGATGCCCTCTCCCTGCCTGCGAGGAGCTGGCGAGCTCAGCCGCGTTCTGGGTGCTTTCTTGGGCGGTGCAGGCGAATGGTAGAGGGGCTGAGGCGGGAGGGGGGCGGGGAAGACCGCTGGGGGGGCCCTTCCCCCCCTCTCTTTTAGCCAGCGCTCTAAGGAAGGCTGATGGCGAAGTTCGGTTTTCCAGTCTTCCTCTGGGCCCCCCGAGTTCCTGAGGCCCACTTGAGGGAGACTGGGGGCTCCTCTGGCCGCCCAGGCGAGGCCACTCTGACGCTGCCCACATGCCTCCCAGAGCTCTCTGGACTCTGAAGAGAGCGCCCCTGGTTCTTTCCGGAGGTGAATGGGATGCTGGCAAGGGAGACTTCAGAAAATAGGAAAGGTGGTCTGAGAAATGGCTCCTAGAGAGTTTGAGCACGAAGTTTCCCTCCCAGGCGCCATTTCTTTGAGAGGGGGAGGAGAACTATGGCTTTGCAAAAGAACCAAGTTTCAGGCATGGTGGCCTGGGTGGAAAACCACCTGTTGCCTGAAGTCTGTCCCTGGAGTCAGGGCCATCTTGGGCCTGGGCATGGCGATGCAGGGTGCCAGGGAGGGGAGGCCCCAGGCTTCCTGCCCTGGTTGACTCCTGCAGCCTCATGCCACTGACACTGCAGCGGCATCTTCACCTTCCCATTAGAAACCACTGTACAACTAGATAGGTACTTTGTTAGGACAACTTATCTTCGTCCTTATCTCAGACAAAACAAGCAGCACACGCAGCCCGCAGCCCTGTCTTCAAATGCAGACCACAACACACACTTCATTTTGTAAAGATGGTCTGCTGCTTTGGGGTGTGAGCTCCCTCTCCTCCTGAGCTTCTTGGCAGCAAGGTGAGAAAGGAACTTAGACAAAGGGCACAGAGTTGGATGAAAGGATAGAGAAAGGTCGAGGGGGAGCAGAAGAGTTGTAATACTACACTACAAACTGTCACCGGTTCCATTATAAACAGTTTTTATAGGTGTTTTATTACTTGGTTGTTAGTTTTTAAAACACAAACCTCTTTAGATTAAATCTTGGCATTCACAGGCTCAGCCCAGGGAAACAAAACACAGAGAAAACTCCAGCCATCCGCTTGGCTACCTTTGAGTTACATTGCTGATAAAACAAACAGCAGGTTGGGTTTCCTCAGACTCTGTCCCAGCCTCGTTTATTTAGTATCTTCAATAGCTTGCTCAAGGTGAATTTTTACAAACCATTAGTTCATAATTCAGTCTAGTTCATTTAGGTGTTTCGAAGAGAAGGACACTTATAAGGTGTGCTTTTTAATAATGCAGGTGCTGGGATTTTTATTCTCCAAGAAGTTACTAAATAAACTTAAGAATCCTGGCCCACTCTTTATTTAGGCTTTCTGTTCTTTTTTTTTTTTTCTTATGGTCTGTCCAGATGCGCTTTATTTTGTAAATTGCATTTGTGACCCTCAGACTGCATTTTATCTCAAGCAATAAAAATAAACCATGCCTTAATTAAAAACAAGTTTGAAAACCCCAAATCTGTACACTCAAACTAAAGTACGTTAAAAGAAGCAGCTAAAGACAATAAAAGCCAAAAAGTCCACGTTTAAGATGCCTTGAGCCAATGAATTGTGGGTGATTTGTGAGCACCCAACACTCATTATCACTAATGTATTATTCCACAAGGATCTCCAGTGCATCAAGAAGTGAAGAGACACCTTAGAGAGAAATCGGCTATGTTTGCCTAAACTTATGCTCTTGTAACCCCAGGAGCTCAGGAGTACAGAAGAGAGAAATGTCTTCATTCAACATCTTGATATGTTTCTTGAGATTCTGTTCTTAGCAAGCATAGTTCTGTAACAGGGATGTGGCAAGGAATCCGTAGCTTTCCCATTGATACTCCCCTCTAGGGTTACTTGTCCTTTGAGAAATCTGGCTCTTCAGATAAGTGGGACTGGAAAGGATAATAAGAGACACAGCCAGAGATATTTAATGCTTACTCCTAAACCGCTCTCTTATCTGTGGTATCTCAGGTCCTCTGCTGAGCTAAATAGCTCAATTAAGAAATTAACCTAGAAATAGCCTGAATTGAAAACCAAGAATGGTGCAAATTTTGCAAGCCTACTGGGCTGGAGGATTATGAATGGAGAAGCTTATCTGACCTGTCCCCCACAACCCCAAAACAGCTGCCAACCACCACCACAGACCAGAACCACTGACTAGTTATACTGCTCCATGCAATCTACAGATCACTGGAATCAGAATGATCTGGGAATGAGTGTTTGAAAGACAGGTTCCTTGGCCCAAGCCCAGAGATTCTGATCAGTAAGTCTGAAGTGAGTCTCCCAAAAATATATTTTTAGCTCATGACTAGTCTTGAAGCTTACAGTCACTAAATTTGAGAACCACTGGCCTAGGCTAAATCTTCTTCTTCCCCAACCGAGGAAGTTACTTCTTCTGTGAGTGTCTTAGCCAGAAGGTTATAGTCCCTAGTACTGGGCTGATTTCGTCATCTGACCTATTTGTCCTTGAGTTCTGAACGAGAATAATAAAGTGCAGAGGAGCTGCAGGAACCTCTGGGAACCCAGATGGTTTGATCTTTTGGGTTTGTTTACTTGCTCTGAGGCAAGTCAGACAAACAGCCTGATAAGAGGTACCACATCCACAGATGCACTACCAAGTCCTTCTAAAGGAAATTGGGTAAGGAGGCACAGGCAAGGACTCTAAACGTATTTGTCCAGGGCCCAGCCCATGGTGAATTCTATTTACATTCAATTAGTCACTTAAAAAACATTGATCTACACCTCCCTTCCAACTGCCACATGGAATCCTCTCCCTTCATTGACTAGAAACTGACCTCACAAGGTCACAATGTCTGGTTACTTCAGTCAAGGGCAGAGGGGATGGGGGATGATCAGTCAAAGCATTAAACTGGTTAGGAAATTCTAGCTACAGCTGCCTTTATGAACAGCTGGGGTTATCTCAAATACCAGTATTCTGCACCCACATCTAATTTGTGCATTCCTGCTTTAAAACCTTTAACGTCTTTTAAATGCGTTCTGGACCAAGCCTAAACCCCTTAGTCCTCTAAAGGTATGCGTATCTGCACCTCACCAGTATCTCATCTCCAGCTTCCCCGAGCCTGCCACTTGTCTGTGCCCAGCACACCCTGTCCTCGCTGCCATGCCCTCACTCCCTGCCTTATCTGATAAAGACTTTGGCTAAGCACTCTTCCAAATTCCTGCTTGGCTGCTGCCTCCTCTGTGAAGTTTTCCTGGTTTTTGCAGGTAGCCCACAGGACTGAGAGCATGGCTTCACTCCAGCACTGGCGCTTGTTAAGTGCTTAGCTAATATTTGTTGAATTATGGAATAAATAAAAGCATTTACCCTACTCCATTGTCATATTTTGCCTGTTTTCCTAATTAGCTTTTCTACTGCATGGGCCAGTTTGTTCATCTGTGTAACTGCCCTAGTGCCATAAAAGCTACTTAATGAAGACACACCATTCATACCTGTGGTTTGCCTCCCTGGCCGCACGTAGCAATCACCTGAGGAGTTCTTGAAACCAGCCTAGAGCCTAAGTCCCACGTAAGGCCAATTAAATTAGAATATCTGGGGAGAGGGGCCCTTCATCAGCATTTTTCCAAAGCACGCTGTGCAGTCAGGGTGAACAACCATTGATTTATTTCTTATTTATTTATTTATTTTAAGATAGTGTCGTTCCTGTTGCCTATGCTGGAGTGCAGTGGCACAATCATGCCTCACTGCAGCCTCAACTTCCCAGGCTCAGGCGATCCTCCCACCTCAGCCTCTGGTTAGCTGGGACTACAGGAGTATGCCATCACACCTGGCTAATTTTTTGTATTTTTAATAGACACGGGGTTTCACCATGTTGCCCAGGCTTGTCTTGAACTCCTGGGTTCAAACAGCCTCCCAAAGTGCTGGAATTACAGGGCCCGTAATCCCAGCACTTTGGGAGGCCGCTTGAGCCCAGGAGGTCAAGACCAGCCCGACCATTGATTTCTATAAACCAGAAACATGCCTCAGCCTCCAATGAGAGATTCTGAGGAAGACAGGAGAGTGGTAAGAGATTGTAGAGTTAGCTAAAGATTGTTGAAGAACAAAGTTGTCAGGGATCTTTTGGTTTTTGTTTTGAGACTCAAAGGTGAGGTGGCCTTTCACTAATCATATCAATTAGTGATGTCCAAATAGTCTTAATAAAGACACAGTTTTTAGCACCAGGCTACACCAAAGAAAATTTGGACAGGGTATGGTGGCTCACACCTGTATTCCCAGTGCTTTGGGAGGCTGAGATGGGAGGATGGCTGGAGGCCAGGAGTTTGACACCAGCCTAGGCAAGATAGCCAGACCCCTATCTCTATAAAAAATTTAAATATTAGCCAGACGTGGTGACACACACCTGTAGTCTCAGCTACTGGGGAGGTTGAGGTGGGAGGATCACTTGAGCCCAGGAGTTGGAGGCTACCGTGAGCTATGACTCCATCACTGCACTCCAGCCTGGGTGACACAGTAGAACCCTGTCTCTAAAAAAAAAAAAAAAATTTGAACCACCCCAGTGTTTAACTTTGTGATTCACAGTCTTTGGATTTTGTAGGAGAGTAACACTTCAAAAAGAATTTGAGGAAACTGACAGTCGCCAATTTTTTTTTTTTTTTTTTTTTTTGAGACGCAGTTTCACTCTTATTGCCCAGGCTGGAGTACAATGGTACAATCTCGGCTCACCACAACCTCTATCTCCTGGGTTCAAGCGATTCTCATGCCTCAGCCTCCCAAGTAGCTGGGATTTATAGGCATGCACCACCATGTCTGGCTAATTTTGTATTTTTAGTAGAAACAGGGTTTCTCCATGTCAGTCAGACTGATCTCGAACTCCTGACCTCAGGTGATCTGCCCGCCTTGGCCTCCCAAAGTGCTGGGATTACAGGCGTGAGCCACCATGCCCAGCCACCAACTTTTAATTTTGATAATAAAGACATTTTTAAAAAGAACTAATGGCTATCTACTATCAGCATCATTTCATAGAATAAAGGACATTTTATCCCCCAAAATAGTAAGAAAAACATACTCCCTGAATAAAGGATAGCCCTTTTCATGAAAGAAGAGTGGGTGACTTTATATCAACATGTTCATTTTCTCACTTTTTTCATCTTTTTTTATTTTCCATTTCAATATAGACAGTGAAACTATCTTCGTGTCTGGTTAACTGACCAGAGTACATTTAAGAATCACTGGACTACTTTATAAATTTCCAGGGGTAAGGAAGTATAAGTCAAGTTTAATTTAACTACTAACAATATTCTCCAGTTTTTGCAACCTAATGTGGTCATCTAACTGGAAAGGGTTTTTTTTTTTTTTCTTATTCTTTTTTTTGTTTTTCAAGACAGAGTCTCACTCTGTCGCCCAGGCTGGAGTGCAGTGGCGAGATCTTAGCTCACTGCAATCTCTGCCACCTGGGTTCAAGTGATTCTCCTGCCTCAGCCCCCCAAGTAGCTGGGACTGCAGGCCCGTGTCACCACACCTGGCTAATTTTTGTATTCTTAGTAGAGATGAGGTTTTGCCATGTTGCCCAAGTTGGTCTCAAACTCCTGAGCTCAAAGTGATCCACCTGCCTCAGCCGCCTCAGCCTCCTAAAGTGCTGGGATTACAGGAGTGAGCCACTGTGCCCAGCCTCTTATTCTGTCTTCAATGCAGAAGGAAAACACACAGCTCAGAGGGCCAGTGGCAAAGGAATGTGGAACAGAGTGCCAAATTAAGAGTAGGACACTCAGATTTATTTTTATACATCTCTGTAACCAACTAATGTGTGTAAGCCTTGAGCAAATCACTGAGTGTCCTTGTCATAAAGTTGGGTTTTCTACAAAGCAGGAAGCTCTATGCAGACAGCTATATCCTCAGAACCTGGTACAGTGCCTGATACGTAGCCAATGCTTAATAAGTAACTGTTAAATTAATGAATAGATTTAATTAAGGGAATTGTTTTATATCATCTTAGCCACGCCTCAAATTCTACAACTTATTTAAGTGATAAATCACAAATCTCTGCCCTGAGTAATTTATTCATTTACCCTTGGTTCCCAAAAGGTCGATATTTTTGTACTGTGCCTAAAGAATTGATGGAAGAAAACAAAAGAATTGATGAAAGAGTGAAACTTCTGAATTACTTTCTTTTCTTGTTACTGCATTTTTTCTTATTTATTTATTTATTTGTACATGAATAAGATTTTAGTGGTGATATCTGAGATTTTGGTGCACCCAACACCTGAGCAGTATACTCTGTACCCAATAATATAGTATTTTATCCCTCACCCCCCCCCAACCCTTTCCCTCCAGTCACCAAAGCCATACTGCATTGTATTTATTTATTTTTTTTTGAGACGGAGTCTCGCTGTGTCGCCCAGGCTGGAATGCAGTGGCGCAATCTCCACTCACTGCAAGCTCTGCCTCCCGGCTTCGCACCATTCTCCTGCCTCAGCCTCCCGAGTAGCTGGGACTACAGGTGCCCACCACCACGCCTGGCTAATTTTTTGTATTTTTAGTAGAGATGGGGTTTCACCGTGTTAGCCAGGATGGCCTCCATCTCCTGACCTCGTGATCTGCCTGCCTCAGCCTCCCAAAGTGCTGGGATTACAGGCATGAGCCACCACACCCAGCCTGCATTTTTTTAATTATAAAATTTTCAAACATATTTGTCATTGAAAGTTTGTATAGCTGGGCACAGTGGCCCATGCCTGTAATCCAAGCATTTTGGGAGGCCAAGGCAAGGTGGGTCACTTGAGGCCAGGAGCTCAAGACCAGCCTGGGCAACATAGCAAGACCTGATCTCTGCAAAAACCAAAACATTAGCTGAGCATGGTGGCCTGTGCCTATAATCCCAGCTACTTGGGAGGCTAAGGTCAGGAGTATGACTTGAGCCCAGAAGATCAAGGCTGCAGTGAACTATGATCACACCACTGCACTCCAGCCTGGGACACAGAGCAAGACCCCATATTAAAAACAAAAAAAAAAGTTTGTATAATAAAAACAGAAGAGGCCAGGCGTGGTGGCTCATGCCTGTAATCCCAGCACTCTGGGAGGCCGAGGGTGGATCACCTGAGGTCAGGAGTTCAAGTCCAGCCTGGCCAACATGGGGAAACCTCATCTTTACTAAAAATACAAAAATCAGCTGACTGTGGTGGCACACACCTGTAATCTCAGCTATTTGGGAGGCTGAGACAGGAGAATCATTTGAACCCAGAGACGGAGGTTGCAGTGAGCCAAGATCACGCCATGGCACTCCAGCCTGGGCAACAAGAGCAAGACTCCATCTCAAAAAAAGAGAAGAAGTAGTTCTAGGTACTAACACTGAATGATAATATTTTGCATGTATTCCAGTTTTTTGCCTCAGTTAATCTCTCTCTTGTGGCTGAAGGTCGAACTAAATTTTTCAGCTAAGGAAACTAGAGTAGTAAAAAAGTAACTTACTAGAACCTACAAGAATAGCAAGTCTCCTCGGATGGTTTGCATGAATTATAATCATTCCACATCTGGAAATATTCCAATTTCTCTTTCTTTTTTGTGACGGAGTCTCCCTGTGTCGCCCAGGCTGGAGTGCAGTGGCGCGATCTTGGCTCACTGCAACCTCTGCCTCCCAGATTCAAGCAATTCTCCTGCCTCAGCCTCCTGAGTAGCTAGGATTACAGGCGTTTGCCACCACATTTGGCTAATTTTTTTGTATTTTTAGTAGAGATGGGGTTTTGCCATGTTGGCCAGGCTGATCTTGAACTCCTGACCTCAGGTGATCCACCCGCCTCAGCCTCCCAAAGTGCTGAGATTACAAGCATGAGCCACTGTGCCTGGCCAATTTTTCACCATAATTGCAGACAGGGGCCCTGAATTTGCCTTTCCAGCTATAAGGTAACCAATGCAGACAGCATCAGGTCATTCAAGTTGGCAAGTTCATTATTTCCTCTTTAAATGTATTTTTTAAAAATGAGATAACGTTAGCCGGGCACGGTTGCTCACTCCTGTAATCCCAGCACTTTGGGAGGCCGAGGCGGGTGGATCACGAGGTCAGGAGATCGAGAACATCCTGGCTAACCTGGTGAAACCCTGTCTCTACTAAAAATACAAAAAAATTAGCCAGGCGTGGTGGCGGGTGCCTGTAGTCCCAGCTACTTGGGAGGCTGAGGCAGGAGAATGGTGTGAACCTGGGAGGCGGAGTTTGCAGTGAGCCAAGATCGCGCCATTGCATGCCAGCCTGGGTGACAGAGCAAGACTCTGGCTTAAAAAAAAAAAATGAGATAAGGTCTCACTATATTATACAGGCTGGTCTTGAACTCCTGAGCTCAAGCAAACTTCCCGCCTTGGCCTCCCAAAGTGGCAGGTTCATTATCGAACTTCAGGTTAAAGTTCATCTTTCAAGTTGCATCCCAAGAAAGGCCAAGGGGATCAGGCTGGCGAACCATTTCACCAGCTTGATAGCTCTCTGATACCTACTGGTATCAGTAATAAGAGACTGCTTGTAGGAGGATGTAGCTCAGCTTCATACAGCCTTGTCTTTTTTTTTTTTTTTTTTTTTTTGAGACTGAGCCTCACTCTGTTGCCCAGGCTGGAGTGCAGTGGCGCGATCTCGGCTCACTGCAAACTCCACCTCCTGGGTTCAAGCAGTTCTTTGCCTTAGCCTCCCAAGTAGCTGGGATTACAGGCACCCGCCACCACACCCAGCTAATTTTTGTATTTTCAGTAGAGACAGAGTTTCAACATCTTGGCCAGGCTGGTCTTGAACTCCTGACCTCAAATGATCCACCAGCCTCGGCCTCCCAAAGTGCTGGGATTACAGGCGTGAGCCACCTCACCTGACCAAGGCTTCATCTTGGAAGCAGAGAGCAGTCCTCGCCAGATGCCAGCACCTTGATCTTCGACTTCCCAGTCTCCAGAACTGTGAGAAATAAATTTCTGTTCTGTATAAATTACCCAGTCCTGGATATTTTGTTATAGCAACACAAAATGGACTAAGACAGAAATTGGCTTATTGGCTTCCAAATAATTAGCTTTCTCATAAGTGTAAGTTGAATTTTTTGGAAACAAGGATGTTGCTTGGGGAGTACAGCTGTATGTGAAGAGAAAGAAATTCTGCCCAGTATCTGTTCAGTGGCCTCTTTGCAGCTTCCTCAGCCTAGTCTGGAGCTCTTAGTAACAGTTAATGACCTATGAGCTGATTTACAGGGTGGTTAGGGAAAGAACACTTTATTCCTGCCAATTAAAGGAGTTGGGGACTGATATTGGGGATGGTGTTGTGTAATTCTGCGGCTCCACTCAAAACCTCTGAGGAAGATAGTGTGGGAACTCAAGATGCTGAAGTGGACTGAGGGAGCATGTTTGCTGAACATGCCTTTAGTGTTTGGTAGAACAATATTATTAATAATAGCTAACACTTTTGGAGCACTTACAACCTAAGTGAGTTCCCTGAATTGGCTCATGTAATCCTCATAACCATTCTCTTTAAATATTGCTATTATGCCCCATTTTACAGACAAGAAAACTGTGCTCTGAGGTGTTAAGCAGTTTCAGGGAGGTCAGAATTCCCAACTGGGCAGTTGATCATTGCACTCCACTTGCCCCTCAGTGAGGTCTGAATTCAGAGTCCAGGCCTGAAGCCACTGTTCTGTAAGGATGGCCCCTGGGGGCGGTTCAGGAGTCCAGGCCGGCACTGCCAGGACAGGCCTGTGGAACCCATGACCTCTCCCAGGCTGGAGAGGAAGCTGGCACCACCAAGAAGGCACAAAGATGAGGAAGTCAGGGAGGGCGAAGTGGCCTCGGGGACAGAAGGCAGGAGTCCTGGCACTTAATGGATGAGATAGAGTGAAGGTGCTACTGGCAGCGACAGAAGAACTGTCAGGGCCAGGACATGCAGAAGCCTGAGACCCCATCACCTCCAGCCTGCGAGGACACTGGAAGTACCAATTTTTGGACTGCAAAAGCCTCTCACTTAATTCATAGAAGCATTATTTTAGAGGGAGGTGGAATGGGCGACTGGGCACCTCAGGCGGCTGCTGGATGGGGGTCCTCAGAGCTGCAAGCCTCCGCCATCCCTTGCCATCCCCTGTTGCCACCGGGCCTCCGATGCTCTGCGCCTTTGTCATTCCGCATCCCACGGTGCCAGCTAAGTCACTCAGCTGTCACAATGAGGCCTGGAGCTGCAGGATACAAAATAACTCTGGGGAGACCTCTCAGAGGCTAGGCGGGGGCGGGGGCGGGGGGCGGGGGGCGGTGGGGAGGGGAAGACTGGGCCCCAGGGGCGCGGAAAGGAGCACCAGCTGCCTCTTGCAAGTTGCTAAATTAGTCGGGCTGTTGTTTTTCCTTTAATTTTTGTGTGAATTCAAGAATAGGTCGCGGATGTCTTGGCAGCGTGTGAATGAGACCCTTCCTCAAAGAATTCACCTTGCTGAAGGGCTGCTGTCAGGCTCACAAAACTGAGCGAAGCAGGCTTTGCCCGCCGCCTCCTGCTCGCCCTCCCGGCCGGCGCGCTCGGCCTCCTTCCCCGCGCCTGCCTCCCGGACCCCGCGCGCCAAGCCGGCTACCCTGCCCCGCGGGCCGTGCCCAGCCTGCCTGCTCCCGCCCGGCCTCACCCCGCCGGAGCAGCGACCTGAGCAGGAGGCAGGGGAGGCGGGCGGAGGGCTCTGGAAGCTGCCAGACTCGCTCCTGGCCCCGCGTCTCAGCGGCGAGCCCCGAGGCCACCCCAGGCGCAGACAAGAAGAGGGGCTTTCCGGTGACGGTGGCCCCAGACATTTGTTTCCCTTACAGAAGGCAATGCACGGATGGTGAGTATTAACGTTGGTTTTTGTCTCAGTGGCACATCCAACTCCTTGCTGCCACCTTTCTCCATCTGAGTGCACCCAAGGCCTCCTGGACTTGGGTCTCCAGGGTAAAACCAAAGACCCGGAGCCTCAACAACACGTCTGATGGCCTCGGCGGAGCTTTTGCCCATGCGAGCGTGCGTCTCTACTGAGATTTATTAAGAATCAACAGGTTACCTGGCGCGGTGGCCCACGCCTGTAATCCCAGCACTTTGGGAGGCTGAGGCAGGAGGATTGCTGGAGCTCAGGAGTTCGAGACCAGCCTGGCCAACATGGTGAAACCCCGTCTCTACTAAAAATACAAAAATTAGCCGGGCGTGGTGGTGCACACCTGCAGTCCCAGCTACTCAGGAGGCCGAGACACGATAATTGCTTGAACCGGGGAGGCAGAGACTGCAGTGAGCAAGATCGCACCACTGCCCTCCAGCCTGGGTGACAGAGCGAGACTCTGTCTCAAAAAAAAAAAAGAAAAGAAAAGAAAAGAAAAAGAATCGACATGTTACAGTTTTCAGAATGTTTTGCACATTTTAAAAATACGTAGTCCAACATGAACAGTTAATAAAAGTACAGTGAATAAACATACAAAAAATGGTCAGATTCATTAGTTACCAAAGACATGATCATCAAAACTATGAGAGGCTATTTTTTTTTTCCCTCCCAGGTTGGCAAAATGAAAATATTGCCATTCTCCACACTGACCTGAGTGTGGAGAGTTTGGCAATCTCAGTGGGAGTGTGAGGAGCATAAACTGATACTAGGTTTCTGGAGAGTAATTTGACATTGTTTATGAAGAGTCCCCACGCTTTTTTTTTTTTTTTTTTTTGAGACTGAGTTTTGCTCGTTGCCCAGGGTGGAGTGCAGTGGCGCACACAATCTCGGCTCACTGCAACCTCCACCTCCTGGGTTCAAGTGATTCTCTTGCCTCAGCCTCCTGAGTAGCTGGGATTACAGGTGCGTGCCACTACGCCCAGCTAATTTTTTGGGTGTTTTCTTTTCTTTTTTTTTTTTTTGAGACAAAGTCTCAGTCTGTTGCCCAGGTTGGAGTGAAGTGGCTCAATTTTGGCTCACCACAACCTCTGTCTTCCAGGTTGAAGCGATGCAATTCTGCTGCCTCAACTTCCCGAGTAGCTGGGACTACAGGGTCATGCCACCATGCTTGGCTAATTTTTGTACTTTAAGTAGAGACAGGGTTTCACTATGTTGGCCAGGCTGGTCTCGAACTCCTGACTTCGTGATCCACCCACCTTGGCCTCCCAAAGTGCTGGGATTACAGGCGTGAGCCACTGTGCCTGGCCAATTTTTTTGTATTTTTAGTAGAGACGGGGTTTCATGATGTTGGCCAGGCTCGTGTCGAACTCTTGACCTCAGGTGATCCACCCACCTCAGCCTCCCAAAGTGCAGGGATTACAGGCGTGAGCCACCATGCTCGGCCACCAAGAGCCTTAAAAATACACCAAGTAGGCCCTGTGTGGTGGCTTATGCCAGTAATCCCAGCACTTTGGGAGGCCCAGGTAGGAGGATCACTTGAGCATAGGAGACAGAGGCTGCAGTGAGCCATGATCGCCACTGCACTCCAACCTGTGCAACAGAGCCAGACCCTCTCCCTCTCAAAAAAAGAAAGCCCCGAATAGATGAAGGGCCTCTAAAGCAGGGGTTTGGGAGCTGTAAACCAAAAATAATTTTTTTTTTTTTTGAGACGGAGTTTCGCTCTCATGGCCCAGGCTGGAGTGCAATGGCATGATCTCGGCTCACCATAACCTCCGCCTCCTAGATTCAAACAATTCTCCTGCCTCACTCTCCCAAGTAGCTTGGATTACAGGTGTGTGCCACCATGCCAGGCTAATTTTGTATTTTTAGTAGAGACGGGATTTCTCCATGTTGATCAGGCTGGTCTGGAACTCCGACCTCAGGTGATCTGCCCGCCTCGGCCTCCCAAAGTGCTGGGATTACAGGCATGGGACACCGCGCCCAGCCTTTTTTTTGTTTCTTTCAGATGGAGTTTCGCTCTGTCGCCCAGGCTGGAGTGCAATGGTGCTATCTCCACTCACTGCAACCTCCACCTCCCGGATCTAAGCCATTCTTCTGCCTCAGCCTCTCGAGTAGCTAGAGTCACAGGCCCCTGCTACCATGCCCGACTAATTTTTGTATTTTTAGTAGAGATGGGGGTTCATCATATTGGCCAGGGTGGTCTCAAACTTCCGACCTCAGGTGATCTGCCCACCTTGGCCTCCCAAAGTGCTGGGATTACAGGTGTGAGCCACTACACCTGGCCTGATCCCAGGTCTTCAGAAAAACTCAACCAATTGTCAACCAGAAAATGTTTAAATTTACCTACAGCCTGGAAGTACCCCCTCTACCCCCACCCCTCCCTTTGAATTGTCTGGCCTTTCTGGACCAAACCAGTGTATTTCTTAAATGTATTTGATTGATGTCTCATGCCTCCCTAAAATGTATTAAACCAAACTGCGCCCTGACCACCTTGGGCACATGTTCTCAGGACCTCCTGAGGGCTGTGTCCCGAACCATGGGCAGTCATATTTGGCTCAGAATAAATCCAAATATGTTAAGGAATTTGACCCATTTCATCAACAGAGCCAAGCAGATCCGGGTCTGCTCTCACCATTCCAGCTGTGTGCCCTGGAACAAGTCACATCACCTCCTTTAAACCCCTTTCCTCACTACAAAACGGAGGTGCTCCTCCCTACCTCACAGGACTGTTGAGAAGATGAAGAAACAAAACAAAACAAAACAGCCTGCTTAACAGATGGTGATGGTTGATGCAACGGTTGCTGTCGTAAATTCATTTTGCTATCTCCTTGGCCCAGTAATCTGGACTGTCCCAAGTAAACAGCTTTAGGTGTAGACAGAAATTCATGCACAAAAGATGTCTATCACAGCATTACAATATAATCACAAAAACATGAAAACAACATACCCAGCAACAGGAGAAAGTTAAGAAAATTATGGCTTAACCACGGAATTTTACATATAAATTCAATGGATAGCATATGATATACACTGCTTTGTAGCTTGCTTTTTTCACTTAACAGTGTGACATGTTGCAAGTTTTTACTGTGTCTGTAGGATAAGTTCCTAGTATTGGAGTTGTTGGGTCATAAGATGTGCATTTTAGATCTTGACAGCTATAGCCAACTTGCCCTGCATGGAGGCTGGCCCAATGCACACTTCCCTCAGATATAGGGCAGAGCCTGTTTCCCCAGCCCTCCGCAAACATTATCAACATTTTGCTCTAGGCCAGTGTGAATGTAGTAGTCTGTTGAAATTTCAGTTTTTTTTTTAAGCCAGAGTCTTGCTCTGTCACCCAGGCTGGCATGCAATGGCGCGATCTTGGCTCACTGCAAACTCCGCCTCCCAGGTTCACACCATTCTCCTGCCTCAGCCTCCCAAGTAGCTGGGACTACAGGCACCTGCCACCACGCCTGGCTAATTTTTTTGTATTTTTAGTAGAGACAGGGTTTCACCAGGTTAGCCAGGATGTTCTCGATCTCCTGACCTCGTGATCCGCCCGCCTCGGCCTCCCAAAGTGCTGGGATTACAGGAGTGAGCAACCGTGCCCGGCTAACGTTATCTCATTTTTAAAAAATACATTTAAAGAGGAAATAATGAACTTGCCAACTTGAATGACCTGATGCTGTCTGCATTGGTTACCTTATAGCTGGAAAGGCAAATTCAGGGCCCCTGTCTGCAATTATGATGAAAAATTGGCCAGGCACAGTGGCTCATGCTTTTTCTTTTCTTTTCTTTTTCTTTTTCTTTTTTTTTTTTTTTTGAGATAGAGTTTCACTATCCTCGCCCAGGCTGGAGTGCAGTGGCACGATTTTGGCTCACTGCAACCTCCGCCTCCCAGGTTCAAGTGATTCTCCTGCCTCAGCCTCCTGAGTAGCTGGGATTACAGGCACCTGCCACCATGCCCGGCTAATTTTTGTATTTTTAGTAGAGATGGGGTTTTGCCATGTTGGCCGGGCTGGTCTCAAACTCCTGACCTCAGATGATCTGCCTGCCTTGGCCTCCCAAAGTGCTGGGATTACAGGTGTGAGCCACCACGCCCGGCCGAATCTAATTTTTAATTGACTTAGCCCTTCAGCTAACACATGTGCAATTTTTTTTTTCCCACTTGAACACTTGTCTTTTGACTTTTTGGTCAATTTTTGCCAAGGTTTTTTTTTTTTTTTCTGAGACGGAGTCTTACTCTTTCGCCCAGGCTGGAGTGCAGGGGCGCTATCTCGGCTCACTGCAACCTCTGCCTCCCAGGTTCAAGCAATTCTCCTGCCTCAGTCTTCCAAGGGATTACAGGCATGCGCCATCATGCCCAGCTAGTTTTTGTATTTTTTAGTAGAGACGGGGTTTTGCCATGTTGGCCACGCTGGTCTTGAACTCCTGACCTCAGGTGATCTGCCCACCTCGGCCTCCCAAAGTGCTGGGATTACAGGCGTGAGCCACCATGCCCAGCCTCCAAGGTTATTTTTAATCAAGAAAAAAAATACATATTTTTCTTTTTTATTTTTTTTATTTATTTAAGTGGAGGTGAGGTCTCACTATGTTGCTCAGGCTGATGTAGAACTCCTGGGCTCAAGCAATACTCCCACCTCAGCCTCCCAAAGTGCTGGAATTACGGGCATGAGCCACCAGGCATGGCCAAGAAAAAAATTTTAACTCAAAATACTATTGTCTAGGGCTTAGGTAATTTCCCTTTCTGTCCTTAGACTCTGTTGTTGTAATCCACTGACCTTTCTTGCTCTCTACCTCCTTGAGGGCAGGAACCTTGACGACCTAGTTTACCATTTGAACTCCAGCAGGCACCCAACAGATATTTCATGACTGCACTTCCATTTTGTAAGTGAGTGCCAAGAACTTCTGGTCTCCTAGGCAAATCTGCATAGTACACAAGGAGAAAACATTCTTGTATTCTATCAAGTTCTGCCATGAAACAGTCGTGTTCAACTGGTGACAAAATGTAGTGAATTTTCAAAGTATTACCCTACCCTTATATAATAGGTTTCAAGGGGACATGAGTAAGTGTGGACAAGTTCACCCCCAACCTTGGCCAGGCCCAACCCTACTTCCTAGCCCCATATTCAACACACTCTCCTGGCCCGCCACACCTCCAACCCCTGAGACTCACTGGGCTCCAGCTCTCCACTGGTGGACTGACAGTCACGTCCCCACCCATAGGGCCTGGGCAGCTTCAAAAGACCCTCAACTTATCCTCTCAGGAGCCAAGAAAAGTCCCTTTCCAACAGGAAAGAACAGGGTCACCCAGATTGTTATGCAAATGTTAACTCATCTATGGAAACGTTAGAGTATTCTTAGCCTCAACAGCAAGAAACAAACAAAAAAAAAAAAAAAAAAAAAGAAAAGAAAAGGTAAAGTGAGAAGGTGTAGAATAACTTCCAGCTTCTAACAGAGGAGGGTCAGGCCAGGCATCGCTGACACGGTCAGATATGTTCTCATATGTTGCTTGCTGTTTGGGGGCAAATTTGGGACAAAGTACAAGGTGAACCCTTGTCCCCCAAACTGATTTCATTTTGGAGCCCAGCCATTGGTATCATCTTCTTTTTTTTTTTTTTTTTTTTTTTTTTTTTGAGATGGAGTTTCACTCCTGTTGCCCAGGCTGGAGTGCAATGGCAATGTCGGTTCACTGCAACCTCCACCTCCCGGGTTCAAGTGATTCTGTCTCAGCCTCCCAAGTAGCTGGGACTACAGGCGTGTGCCACCACGCCTGGCTAATTTTGTATTTTTAGTAGAAACAAGGTTTCCCCAAGTTGGTCAGGCTGGTCTTGAACTCCCGACCTCAGGTGATCCACCTGCCTCAGCCTCCCAAAGTGCTGGGATTACAGGCGGGAGCCACTGCACCTGGCCCGGTATCATCTTCTAAAGAGGCCCTTTCCAGGAGTGAGGGACATCAGTGTGGCACTGGAGGGACATCAGTGTGGCTGTGCTCTGGCATACAGTACCATTCTATTGGCAGGGTTAGTCCTCGTTGGAGCCCCTTTCAGCAATCACCCCTACCCTTCCTTTACATATCTTAACAGGCTTTCTTAATTTTAAATTTTTATTTTGAAAAGCATGTCAAATTTACAGAAAAGTTGCAAAAACAGCTTAAGGAACTCCCATACACGCCTCACCTAGGTTCACCAATTCATATTTTTGCTGCATTTACTTTAGCATTCTGTATACAATATATATCGCTATTATCTTTTTTTATCAACCTGCTTACCAAATTATTTTTTATTTCTCACTTTTTTTTTGAAATGGAATCTCACTCTTGTTGCCCAGGCTGGAGTGCAATGGCACGATCTTGGCTCACTGCAACCTCCACCTCCTGGGTTCAAGCAATTCTCCTGCCTCAGCCTCCTGTGTAGCTGGGATTACAGGTACCCGCCACCATGCTCGGGTAATTTTTGAGTTTTTTGTTTGTTTGTTTGTTTGGTTGGTTGGTTTTTTTTTTTTTTTTTGAGACAGAGTCTTGCTCTGTCCCAGGCTGGAGTGCAGTGGCGGGATCTCGGCTCACTGCAACCTCTGCCTCCCGGGTTCAAGCGATTCTCCTACCTCAGCCTGCCGAGTAGCTGGGATTACAGGCGCGTGCCACCACACCTGGCTAATTTTTGTATTTTTAGTAGAGACGGGGTTTCGTCATGTTGGCCAGGCTGGTCTCGAACTCCTGACCCCGTGATCCGCTTGCCTCGGCCTCCCAAAGTGCTGGGATTACAGGCGTGAGCCACTGCGCCCAGCCTAAAATTATAGTTTAAATGAACCACTGCGCCCAGCCTAAAATTATAGTTTAAATGAACATTTGAGAGCAAATCATAGATTTTTACCCTTAAATATTTCCATATTCACTGCTAACATGAAGGACATCCTCTTAAATAATCACTGTACAATTATCGAATGCAGAAAATTTAACATTGTTAAATTGCTGTTATCTAAGCTGAAATTCATATTCAAATTTCACTAATTGTCCAATTAAAGGCCTTTATAGCTTTCTCTTTTCCAGACCAGGAGCCGGTCCAGGATCACATGTTGCATTTATTTGTCCTGTTTGCTTAATTTCCTTCTTAATCTGGAAGAGTTCCTCAGCCTTTCCTAGTCTTTATGAACTTGATGTTTTTAAAGGTTTCAGGCAAGTCATTTTGTAGAATTCCCTTTAGTTTGGGCTTGTCTGATGTTTCCTTATGATTTGATTTAGGTTACGCTTTTTTTTTTTTTTGAGACAGAGTCTTCCTCTATCACCCAGCACCCAGGCTGGAGTGTAGTGGCGTGATCTCTGCTCACTGCACCCTCTGACTCCCGGATTCAAGTGATTCTCATGCCTCAGCCTCCCAAGTAGCTGGGATTACAGGCATACACCACAATGTCTGGCTAAGTTTTGTATTTTTAGTAGAGACATCCCAAAGTGCTGGGATTACAAGCGTGAGCCACCGCGCCCAGCCAGCCCGCCTAGTTTTTGTACTTTTTTTTTTTTTTTTTGTAGATACAGGGTTTTGCCTTCAAAAAATTAGCTGGGCATAGTGGCACATGTCTGTAGTCCCACCTACTCAGGAGGCTGAGGTGGGAGGATCCCCTGAACCTGGGAGGTTGAGGCTTCAGTGAGCCATGATTGTACCACTGCACTCCAGCCTCGGCAACAGAGGGAGATCCTGTCTCAAAAAAAAGTATTTTATCAAAAATGCAGCTGGGCGCTGTGGCTCACACCTATAATCCCTGTACTTTGGGAGGCCGAGGCAGGCAGATCACATGAGGTTAGGAGTTCGAGACCAGCCTGGCTAACATGGTGAAACCCTGTCTCTAGAGCACTTTGCCATGTTGGCCAGGGTGGTCTCAAACTCCTAGCCTCAAGTGATCCACCTGTCTCATCTTCCCAAAGTGCTAGGATTACAAGTATGAGCCACACTATACCTGGCCATGCTTTTGTTTTTTTTTTTTTTTTGGAGATGGAGTCTCACCCTGTTGCCCAGGCTGGAGTGCAGTGGTGCAATTTTGGCTCACTACAACCTCCGCTTCCCAGGTTCAAGCAATTCTCGTGCTTTAGCTTCCCGAGTAGCTGGGATTACATGTGCACGCCACCCTGCCTAGCTAATTTTGCATTTTAGTAGAGACAGGGTTTCACCATGTTAGCCAGGCTGGTCTCGAACTCCTGACCTCATGTGATCTGCCTGCCTCGGCCTCCCAAAGTACAGGGATTATAGGCGTGAGCCACAGCGCCCAGCTGCATTTTTGATAAAATACTTTTTTTTGAGACAGGATCTCCCTCTGTTGCCGAGGCTGGAGTGCAGTGGTACAATCATGGCTCACTGAAGCCTCAACCTCCCAGGTTCAGGGGATCCTCCCACCTCAGCCTCCTGAGTAGCTGGGACTACAGACATGTGCCACTATGCCCAGCTAATTTTTTGAAGGCAAAACCCTGTATCTGCAAAAAAAAAAAAAAAAATACAAAAACTAGGCGGGCTGGCTGGGCGCGGTGGCTCACGCTTGTAATCCCAGCACTTTGGGAGGCCGAGGCGGGCGGATCACGAGGTCAGGAGATCGAGACCACGGTGAAACACCGTCTCTACTAAAAAATACAAAAAATTAGCCGGGCGTGGTAGCGGGCGCCTGTAGTCCCAGCTACTCGGAGAGGCTGAGGCAGGAGAATGGCGTGAACCCGGGAGGCGGAGCTTGCAGTGAGCCGAGATTGCGACACTGCACTCCAGCCTGGGCGACAGAGCGAGACTCCGTCTCAAAAAAAAACTAGGCGGGCGTGGTGTTGCACACCTGTAGTCCCAGCTACTCAGGAGGCTGAGGTGGGAAGATCTCCTGAGCCTGGGAGGCATATGTTGCAGTGAGCCAAGATCACGCCACTGCTCTCCAGCCTGGGCAACAGAGTGATACACTGTCTCTAAGAATAAGAAAATTAAATAAGTTGTTTTCCCCCCAAACCAAGTCTCTTTTTGTTTTCTGTGGGATTCTATGTCTAGCAACAAATCTGGCATCACTTAAGAAGCACTGGGGAAACGTTGATTTCTGAATTGATTGAATGAATGAATGAATATAGCATCCAAACACCCTGAATTTTCTGAATTGAGGTCTTTTTCAGGGAATAGTTTAGGTTAATATTAATCACTGTACGTACTGAGAAGTATAGGAATTCAGGTACCACTTTTTTTTTTTTTTTGGGATGGAGTCTCGCCCTGTCGCCCAGGATGGAGAGCAGTGGTGTGATCTTCGCTCACTGCAACCTCCTCCTTCTAGGTTCAAGCGATTCTCCTGCCTCAGCCTCCTGAGTAGCTGGGATTACAGGTGCGCCACCATGCCTGGCTAATTTTTGTATTTTTAGTAGAGACTGGGTTTCACCATGTTGGTCAGGCTGGTCTCGAACTCCTGACCTCGTGATCCGCCCGCCTCAGCTTCCCAGTGCTGGGATTACAGGCGTGAGCCACCGCGCCAGGCCACATTTTTTATTTACTTATTTATTCATTTTTTGAGATGGAGTTTCGCTTTTGTTGCCCAGGCTAGAGTGCAATGGCGCAATCTCGGCTCACCGCAACCTCCACCTCCCTGGTTCACATGATTCTCCTGTCTCGGCATCCCGAGTAAACTGGGATTACAGGCATGCACCACCACACCTGGCTAAATTTTGTACTTTTAGTAGAGATGGGGTTTCTCCATGTTGGTCAGGCTGGTCTCGAACTCCGGACCTCAGGTGATCCACCCACCTCTGCCTCCCTGGGAGGCCTGGCCATTATTTATTTATTTTTTTGAGACAGAGTCTTGCTCTGTCAGCCAGGCTGGAGAGCACAGTGGCGTGATCTCGGCTCACTGCAACCTCTGCTTACTGCAACTTTTGCCACCCGGGTTCCAGTGATTCTCCTACCTCAGCCTCCCAAGTACCTGGGATTACAGGCGCCCTCCACCACGCCTGGCTAATTTTTGTATTTTTAGCAGAGACGGGATTTCACCATGTTGGCCAGGGTGGTTTCAAACTCCTGAACTTAAGTGATCTGCCCACCTTGGCCTCCCAAAATGCTGGGATTACAGGTGTGAACCACTGCGCCCGGCCCAGGTATTACATTTTTACCAAAAAAAAAAAAATTTTTTTTTTTTGAGGTAGGTTTTCGCTTTATCACTCAGGCTGGAGTGCTGGAGTGCAGTGGCATGATCATAGCTCACAGCAGCCTCAATATCCCTGCCTCAAGTTATCCTCCCACCTCAGCCTCCCAAGTATGTGAGACCACGTGCATGCGCCACTACACCTAGCTAATTTTTGTTCTTTTTTTTTCAATTTTTTCTTTTTTTAAAAAAAACCATATATTTATATATTTTTAAATTGAGACAGGGCCTGGCCCTGTTGCCCAGGCTCATCTTGAACTCCTGGTCTCAAGCGATTCAACTGCATCTGCCTCTAAAAGTGCTAGGATTACAGCATGAGCCACCACACCTGGCCTATATATTTATTTATTTATTTAGTAGAAACATAGTCTCCCTATGTTGTGCAGGCTGGCAAAATTGCTTCTAATAATATTTCTCCATCTTCCAGTGAGCCTAAAGCTCACCATCTTTGCCTGGAACCCCATTTGAGCACTGGTGCATTTGATTTGAAGGTGGAAGGTGGAAGCTTGGCTTTCCTGGGGAAGGGCTCCTCCCAGAAATGAAGGAAAAGGCTGGCTCTGTGCTGTCAAAATAGATTAGACATGGTTATTAGTATTGTGAAAATATTAATTACTTTATGGGTTAATATATGCACAAACTGGGCATGGTGGCTTATACCTTTAACCCTAGCACTTGGGGAGGCTGAGGCGGGTGGATCACGAGGTCAGGAGTTCAACATCAGCCTGGCCAACATAGTGAAACATTGTCTCTAGTAAAAATACAAAAATTAGCCGGGTGTGGTGGCATGCACCTGTAGTCCCAGCTACTTGGGAGGCTGAGGCGGGAGAATTGCTTGAACTTGGGAGGCGGAGTTTGCAGTGAGCCGAGACCATGCCATTGCACTCTAGCTTGGGTGACAGAGTGAGACCCCATCTCAAAAAAAAAAAAAAAAAATAATGCACAGCACATTTTTTTCACTGAAAGAACCAACTGAGGCAGAAGGATTGCTTGAGGCTAGGAGTTTGAGACCAACCGGGTCTCAAAAAAAAGAATATGAGGTTATGGGAAGCAGTCATGTTCTTTGTTCAAAACATTTGTGATGTTTGAAAATTTTATCAGAAACATTATTTCAAAATCTGGTTGGGTGTGGTGGCTCACACCTTGGGAGGCCAAGGCGGGCAGATCACCTGAGGTCAGGAGTTCAAGACCAGCCTGGCCAACATGGTGAAACCCTGTCTCTACTAAAACTACAAAAATTAGCTGGGCATGGTGGTGCATGCCTGTAAACCCAGCTACTGGAGAGGCTGAGGCAGGAGAATTGCTTGAACCCGGAGGCGGAAGTTGCAGTGAGCCGAGATCACGCCACTGCACTCCAGCCTGAGTGACAGAGTGAGACACCGTTAAAAAAAAAAAAAAAAAAAAGGAACATTATTTAAAAATCAGAAAAAGGGGGCTGGGTGCAGTGGCTCACACCTGTAATCCCAGCACTTTAGGAGGCTGAGGCAGGCAGATCACCTGAGGTCGGGAGTTTGAGATCAGCCTGACCAACATGGAGAAACTTCGTCTCTACTAAAAATACAAAATTAGACGGCGTAATGGTGCATGCCTCTGATCCCAGCTACTTGGGTGGCTGAGGCAGAAGAATCGCTTGAACCTGGGAGGCAGAGGTTGTGGTGAGCCGAGATTGCGCCATTGCACTCCAGCCTGGGTAACAAGAGAAAAACTCTGTCTCAAGAAAAAAAAAAAAGCAGCAAAAGGGGCTGGACATAGTGGCTCACACCTGTAATCCGAACACTTAAGAAGGCCAAGGCAGGAGGATCACTTGAGGCCGGGAATTTGAGACCAGCCTGGGCAACATGGCAAGACCTCGTTTTTACAAACAATGTAAAAATTAGCATGCACCTGTAGTTTCAGCTACTCAGGAGGTGGAGGCAGGAGGATTGCCTGAGCCCAGGAGTTGGAGTCTGCAATGAGCTATATGATCACACAACTGCACTCCAGCCTGGGTGATAGAGTGAGACCCTGTCTCAAAAAAAAAAAAAAAAAAAATTATTGTTGGACATGGTGGTTCACATCTGTAATCTCAGCACTTTGGGAGGCAAAGGGAGGAGGATCACTTGAGACCAGGATCATTTGAAACCAGCCTGGGTAACATGGTGAGACCCCTTCTTTACAAAAAAAAATTTTTTTTTAATTAGTCAGGCATGGTGGTGCATGCCGGTAATCCCAGCTACTCAGGAAGCTGAGGTGGGAGGATCACTTGAGTTCAGAAGTTTGAGGCTTCAGTGAGCCAAGATTATGCCACTGCACTCCAGCCAGGGTGACAGAGCAAGACCTTGTCTCTAAAATAATAATAACAATGTTTATTGATACCTCGTATTTTACACAGTTACGGGGTACATGTGATATTTTGTCACATGCACGGAATGGGTAAAATCAATTCAGGGTATTAGGGGTGTCCATCAACTTGAGTATTTATTGTTTCTATATGTTGGGAGCATTTCAAGTCCTCGCTTCTAGCCATTTTGAAATATATAATACGTTGTTGCTAACTAGTCATCTCACTTTACTGTCAAATACTAGAACTTACACCTTCTAACCAACTGTATGTTTGTACCCATTGACCAATCTTTCTTCATCCCTTCCTCTCACCCACACATCCTTTGCAGCCTCTAGTATCTATTATTCTACTCTCTGCCTCCATGAGGTCAACTTTTTTTTAGCTCCCACATATGAGTGAAAACATGTGATATTTGTCTTTCTGTGCCTGACCTATTTCACTTAACGTAATGACCTCCAGTTCCACCCATGTTGCTGCAAATGATGTGATTTCATTCATTCCTTTTTATGGCTGAATACTATTCTGTTGTGTATATATATCATATTTTCTTTATCTCTTAGTCCATTGATGGACACTTACATTGATTCCATATCTTTGCTATTGTGAATATTGCTACAACAAACATGGGGGTGCAGATATCCCTTTGATGTACTGATTTCTTTTCCTTTGGATAAATACCAAGTAGTAGAATTACTGGATTGTATGGTAGTTCTATTAATATTTTTAGTTTTTCAGGAAATCTCCATACTATTTTTCATTTTTTCTTTTTTTTTTTTTTTTTAGATGGAGTTTCGCTCTTGTTGCCCAGGCCGGAGTGAAATGGCGTGATCTCGGCTTACCGCAACCTCTGCCTCCCGGGTTCAAGCGATTCTCCTGCCTCAGCCTCCTGAGTAGCTGGGATTACAGGTATACGCCACCACACCCGGCTCATTTTGTGTTTTTAGTAGAGACAGGGTTTCTCCATGTTGGTCAGGTTGGTCTCAAACTCTTGACCTCAGGTGATCCACCCACCTCGTCCTCCCAAAGTGCTCGGATTACAGGCGTGAGCCACCACACCCGGCAGCCTGACTAATTTTTTGTATTTTTAGTAGAGATGGGGTTTCACCATGTTGGCCAGGCTGGTTTCGAACTCCTGACCTCATGATCCACCTGCCTCGGCCTCCCAAAGTGCTGGGATTACAGGCGTGAGCCACGGCCCCCGGCCTATTTTTATTTTTATTTATGTATTTATTTATTTATTTTTTGAGACAGAGTCCCTCTTTCTGTCGCCCAGGCTGGAGTGCAGTGGCGCAATCTCGGTTCACTGCAACCTCCGCCTCCCAGGTTCAAGTGATTTTCCTGCCTCAGCCTCCTGAGTAGCTGGGACTATAGGCGCCCACCACCACACCCAGCTAATTTTTGTATTTTTAATAGAGACGGGGTTTCACCATATTGGCCAGGCTGGTCTCGAACTACTGACCTTGTGATCCGCCTGCCTCGGCCTCCCAAAGTGCTGGGATTACAGGCATGAGCCACCATGCCCAGCCCTGTTTTTATTTTTTGATAGTAACCATCCAAATGGGGATGCCGTGGTAGGATGGTTTTAAAATACAAAAATTACAACTAATATTGCTCAGTTTGAATTGATTTTCAATTCCAAAGTTTTCCCCCATCTGAAACAGAAAGCATCCAGAAGAACCAGGGTTTGAATTACCTTCTTCCCAGGGGTCTTGTTCCACCATCCTGAATGTAACACACCCAGAGGGTTCAATTCACTCAGTCCAGGGCTGCTCCTCATCTCAGTTCCTCGTCTGTAAAATGATAATAATACTATCTACCTCATAGAGTTGTTATGAAGATTATATGAGTTAATTATTATAAAGCACTTACAGCAGGGCCTGACGTACTGCAAGCCGTATATAAACACCTGTTAAATAAAATGATCGAAAATATTTTTCCAGTTTTGTAGGTTCTTTGGAGACACTGATGGAATGTGAGAATTGTGTCCTGCAATGGAAAGAACATGAATTTACCAAACCTTTACAGAATGTCCAGTATTGTTCTAGGCATTAGGAAGCAACATGGGAGATGCCCCAGGAATCTTTCAGATTCTCCAGGATTAAAAACACAACTGCTCAGCTTCCACAGTCTCTTGTAGTGATACTGCATTCTGGCACCGTCCTGGACATTTATATGCCACTTCAATCCTTACAATAACCTTGTAACGTAAAGACTTTGTAATGTTTGTTTGTTTGTTTGTTTGTTTTGAGAAATGATCTCACTCTGTCACCCAGGCTGGACTACAGTGGCGCAGTCATGGCTCATTGTAGTCTTGACCTCCTGGGTTCAAGTGATCCTCCCACTTCACCCTCCGCAGTAGCTGGGACTACAGATGTGCATCACCACACTTTGCTAATTTTTATAAGTTTTTTGTAGAGATAGCGTCTCACTATGTTGCCCAGGCTGGTCTCAAACCCTTGGGCTCAAGCAATCCCCCAGCCTCAGCCTCCCAAAGTGCTGGGATTATAGATGTGAGCCACCGTGCGCAGCCAGCAAATTAATGAGTTTACAGATGATGACATTGAGGCTGTGAGGGGTTATGAGACTTGCCCAAGTTGGGGGCACAGTGGGAGATGGTCTAGAAGGGAGGCAGGGCAGGCTCAACCCAGAGCTTGGGACCTTGGGAGTTAAAGAAGGTCCACTGTTTACTGAGTGTCTGACACGCGCAAGGCGGGCTAAACTTTTATATGTGAGAGTCATCCCACTCATCATGGGACTCCCCATCTCCCAGGAGGGACTTTGGCCATCCACTTTTACCAAAGAGGAACCAAGGCAGAGCAAGGCTCAATCATCAGCCAACAAAGAGTAGGTTCATTTCCAAGTTGCTGGAAACACGAGAAGATGGCTTCAGCGCTATCAATAATTTAAAAGGAAACCTCTTTCATCAAAATCACCTGAGTTGCAAATAAAAATGCAGGTTCTTGGGCCCTGCCACAGGTCCATTAAATAAAAATCTGCCTGGACATTTCAATAAAGCTTTCCTTGCAACCTGTAAATAAGGAGAATAGGACTATCTACAGAGTTAAGCCATGAAGTCAACACCAAAGAATCCCGGTGAGATATGCCAAGTCACCTCTAAAGGGACAGATCAGACTTTCCCTTCCCTTTCGACATAATCCAGATTGATCGTATTAACAAATTTAAAGGAGGAATGAATATGAGAAAATGTTATGACCTTGGTGTAGAGAAACATTTCTTAAACAAAACGCAAAAATCACAAGCCTTGAAAGAAAAAGATTCAAATATCCAACTGCATAAAAAATGAAAGGGTTCTGTGCAACAAAAGATGTCAGTTTTAAAAAATGAAGACAGCCGGGCGCAGTGGCTCACGCTTGCAATCCCAGCGCTTTGGGAGGCCAAGGCGGGTGGATCACTTGAGGCCAGGAGTTCAAGACCAGCTTGGCCAACATGGTGAAACTCTATCTCTGCTAAAAATACAGAAATTAGCCAGGCGTGGTGATGCATGCCTGTAATCCCAGCTACTCAAGAGGCTGAGACAGAATTGCTTGAACCCGGGAGGCACAGGTTGCAGTAAGCCGAGATGGTGCCATTGCACTCGAGCCTGGGTGACAGGGCGAGACTCCATCTCAAAAAAAAAAAGAAAAAAAGAAAAAAAAGACAAGCCAGAGAAGGGGAGAAGATGTTTGTGTTACATATAATCAGCAATGGATTGTGTACAATTAACAAAATATCAGTATCTAGAATATTTACAGAACATCTAAAAATCAACTTTTAGGCTGGGTGAGGTGGCTCATGCCTGTAATCCCAGCACTTTGGGAGGCTGAGGGGGGTGGATCACTTGAGGCCAGGAGTTCAAGACTAGTCTGGCCAACTTGGTGAAATCTGTCTCTACTAAAAATATAAAAATTAGTCAGGCGTGGTGGTGCACACTTGTAATCCCAGCTACTCAAGAGGCTGAGGTGGGAGGATCGCTTCTTGAACAAGGGAAGGGGAGGTTGCAGTGAGCTGAGATCGTGCCACTGCACTCCAGCCTGGGCAACAGAGCACCCATCTCAAAACAAAACAAAAAAAAATTTTTTTTTTAAAGTGAGAAATAGTTCAAGACCAGCTTGGACAACATGGCAAAACCCTGTCTCTACTAAAAATACAAAAATTATCCAGGCTTAGTCAGGCATGGTAGCACAGGCTTGTAATCCCAACTACTAGGGAGGATGAGACATTAGAACTGCTTGAACCTGGGAGGTGGAGGTTGCAGTGATCAGAGATCACACCACTGCACTCCACCCTGTGAGACAGAAGGGGACCCTGTCTCAAAAAAAAGGGGGGTGGTGGAGAAATAGCTCCATAGAATAAGGATAAAGAACATGAAGAGGCAATCAGAGAAGAAAAGACCAAACCACAAATAAACATGAAAAAGGTGCTGAACTTCACTAGGGATGGGGAAATGCAAATTAAAACCACAAAGAGCTATTTCAAGGGCTGGTGAGGAGCAGGCGTGTGGTGGTGGCTCAAGCCTGTAATCCCAGCACTTTGTTTTTATTTTTGTTTGTTTGTTTCTTATTGAGAAGGAGCCTCTCTTTATCTCTTAAGCTGGAGTGCAGTGGCGCAATCTCCACTCACTGCAACCTCCGCCTCCTGGTTCAAGCGATTCTCCTGCCTCAGCCTCCTGAGCAGTTGGGATTACAGGTGCCTGCCACAACACCCAGCTAATTTTTTTTTGTATTTTTAGTAAAGATGGGGTTTCACCATGTTGGTTAGGCTGGTCTCAAACTCCTGACCTCAAGTGATCTGCCCACCTTGGCCTCTCAAAGTGCTGGGATTCGAATCACTAGAGGTCATGAGTTCGAGACCAGCCTGGCCAACGTGGCGAAACCCCGTCTCTACTAAAAATACAAAAATTAGCCAGGCATGGTGGTGTGAGCCTGTAATTCCAGCTACCTGGGAGGCTGAGACAGGAGAATTGCTTGAACCTGGGAGGTAGGAAGTTGCAGTGAGCCGAGATCACGCCACTGCACTCCAGCCTGGGCGACAGAGGGAGACCTTGTCTCAAAAAAAAAAAAAAAAAAAAAACGGCTGGTGAGGCTGGGCGGCAAATGAAACTTCTATAAACGCCAGTGCCAGTGCAAAGTGGGACATCCTCTTTCTAGAGCAGTTTGGCAATTATTAGTTACTACTGATAATATTACTGATAATTAGTAATAATAGTTATTACAAATAATATTAAAAAGGCAAATACCCTCCAATCCAAAGATTTCCTTCTTAGGAAAATTCTCCCACAAGTGCCCCAAAGGACAAATACAAAAGTGTCCACTGCAGCATTATATATAATGAATATGGAAATAACTTTATTGACCACTAATAGGGAATGAATCAATACTTTAATGTATGATCCTACAATAGAACACTATGCAAAAGTTAATGAACCAGAGCTATATGTATCAGCATTTCAAAAATGTAAGTCAGGTCATATCTCTACTCTGCTCAAAACTCTTCATTTCATTTCAGTGAAAGCAAAATCCTCACAATGGCCTACAACCCTCTCTGTGGCCAACATCCCCCAACCCACCCCCACCTACCCAATTATTTTTCTGACATTACCTGACGCACACTTTGTTTATAGTTGCAAAATCTCCTTCTCTTGATGGTCACTAGCTCACCTACCCGGTCCTGTTTTCGTTTTTTTCTAGCCTGATCTCCTTTCGTGAAGGCAGGGATCTTTGTCAGCTTTGTTTATTGATGCATTCCAGATGCTCAGAGTAAACAAACATGGCTGAATCTCAGAATTGTAATGTTAACCAAGAAAATCATGTTGCAGAAGGATGTTTATGGTATGATATCATCTATATAAAGTTTTAAGATGTAAAACAATACTATATATATAACCATTCCCTTATTTTTATTTATTTATTTATTTTTGAGATGGAGTCTTACTCTGTTGCCCAAGCTGGAGTGCAGTGGTACCATCTCAGCTCACTGCAACATCCGCCTCCTGGGTTCAAGCTATTCTCCTGCCTCAGCCTCCCGAGTAGTTGGGACTACAGGCACATGCCACCACGTGCAGCTAATTTTTGTAGTTTTAGTAAAGACAGGGTTTCACCATGTTGGCCAGGCTGGTCTTGAACTCTTAACCTCAGGTAATCCACCCGCCTTGGCCTCTCAAAGTGCTAGGATTACAGGCATGAGCCACTGTGCCTGGCCCCCTTATGTTTTTATACTTTTACTATGTATAAAGTATAAAAAACTTTTACTATACTTAAAATATATATACTATATAATTTTTTTATAGTATAATTACAAATATTATATATATATATTTTTTTTTCATGAGATGGAGTCTCACTCTGTCTTCCAGGCTGGAGTACGGTGGCGCGATCCCAGCTCACTGCAACCTCTGCCTCCTGGGTCCAAGCAATTCTCTGCCTCAGCCTCCCAAGTAGCTGGAACAATAGGCACCTGCCACCATGCCCAGCTAATTTTTGTTTTTCTAGTAGAGACGGGGTTTCACCATGTTGGCTAGGCTGGTCTTAAACTCCTGACCTCATGATCCACCTGCCTTGGCTTCCCAAAGTGCTGGCATTACAGGCGTGAGCCACTGCACGTGGCCCACAAATATAATATATTTTATAGTGTAATATATAATATATTAAAAAGTGTAATTACAAATATAATATATAGTATATTTTATATATAGTAAAATATATATTATATATAGTAAAATATATATATTATATATATAGTAAAAGTATAAAAACATAAGGGAATGGTCAACACCAAATTTTTTTTTTTTTTTTTTTTTTTTTTTTTTTTGAGACGGAGTATCGCTCTGTCGCCCAGGCTGGAGTGCAGTGGCTCAATCTCGGCTCACTGCAAGCTCCGCCTCCCGGGTTCACGCCATTCTCCTGCCTCAGCCTCTCCGAGTAGCTGGGACTACAGGCGCCCGCCACCACGCCCGGCTAATTTTTTGTATTTTTTAGTAGAGACGGGGTTTCACCGTGGTCTCGATCTCCTGACCTCGTGATCCGCCCGCCTCGGCCTCCCAAAGTGCTGGGATTACAAGCGTGAGCCACCGCACCCGGCCAACACCAAATTTAGGATAGTAATTATCCTTGGCTGTTGGGAGCGAGTGGGATAAATTACAATAAATTTTTCATGTTTTGTTTTAAAAAACTGATCTGAGACAAATGAAAAATCATGAGACTTGGCAAAGCTGAAAGGTTCAATTCTATTGTCTTCAATTATTATTACTTTTTTTAGAGATGGAATCTCCCTCTGTTACCTAGGCTGGAGTGCAGTGATGTGATCAGAGCTCACTGCAGCCTCCACCTCCTGGGCTCAATCAATCCTTCTGCCTCAGCCTCTTGAGTAACTAAGACTACAGGCACACACCGTTTTGCCGGGCCAGTTTTTGTATTTTTTGTAGAGACAGGGTTTCGTCATGTTGCCCAGGCTGGTCTTGAACTCCTGGGCTCAAGCAATCTGCCTGTCTTGGCCTCCCGAAGTGCTGGGATAACAGGCATGAACCACCACACTTGGACCATCTCTGTTCTTTTAACTCTATTTGTGTCTTTGAATCTGAATTTTGTCTCTTGTAAATAGCATGTAGTTTTATTTTAAAAATCCATTCTGAAAATCTCTGCCTATTGATTGTTTAGTCCATTTACATTTAATTACTGATAACATAGGATATATATCTGCCATTTTGCTATTTTTAAATATATTTTGTCTTATTTAATACTCCATTACTGCCTTCTTTTCTGATAAGTAGATATTTTCTAGTATACTATAGTTACTGCGTTGTCATTCTTTTACTATATATTTTTAGTTATTTTCTTAGTGGTTGCCATTAACATCTTAACTTAAAACAATACGGTTTGGAACCATGCCAATTTAATTTCAATAGTGTACAAAACTTGCTCCTACAAAGGACCATTCCCTCAACCTTCCTTTGTACTATTATTGCCAAGCAAATGCATGTTTATAGAATATATGACCCTCAATATATATTTCATGTTTTATATTACTGCTTTATGCAGTTGTTTGAAGTAAGACAGGAAAGAAAAAGAGTCACATACAAAACATACATGTATACTGTCTTTTATGTTTGCCTTTATTTAGTTACGTTTTCCAATGCTCTTCACTTCATGTGGATTTGAGTTAGTGTCACTTGTTCTTTCATTTCAGCCTGAAAGATGGATGTGCTAGAGTTAAATTCTCTTCAGTTGCTGTTTTTCTTTAACATTTTATTTTTTCTTATTGTGGTAAAATATACATAACAGAAAATTTACCATTTTAACCTTTAAACATTTCTTGTTTTTATCTATTTCTTCTTTTTTCTTTCTTTCTTTCTTTCTTTCTTTTTTTTTTTTTTTTTTTTTTTGAGCAGTCTCACTCTGTCATTCAGGCTGGAGTACAGTGACATGATCTTGGTTCACTGCAACCTCTGCCTCCCAGGTTCAAGCAATTCTTGTGCCTTAGCCTCCTAAGTAGCTGGGACTACAGGTGCATGCCACCATACTCGGCTAATTTTTTGTATTTTTAGTAGAGATGGGGTTTCACCATGTTGGCTAGGCTGGTATTGAACTGGCCTCAAGTGATTTCCCTGCCTTGGCCTCTCAAAGTGCTGGGATTACAGACGTGAGCCACGGTGCCTGGCCTTTTTTTGTTTTTGTTTTTGTTTTTGTTTTTGTTTTTTTTGAGACCGAGTTTTGTTCTTATTGCCCAGGCTGGAGTGCAATGGTTTGATCTTGGCGTACCACAACTTTCGCCTCCCGAGTTCAAGCGATTCTCCTGCCTCAGCCTCCTGAGTAGCTGGGATTACAGGCATGCACCACCATGCCCAGCTAATTTTGTATTTTTAGTAGAGACCGGGTTTCTCCATGTTGGTCAGGCTGGTCTCGAATTCCTGATCTCAGGTGATCCACCTGCCTCTGCCTCCCAAAGTGCTAGGATTACAGGTGTGAGCCACCACGCCTGGCTAATTTTGTATTTTTAGTAGAGACGGGGTTTCACCATGTTGGTCAGGCTGGTCTTGAACTCCTTCAAGTGATCCACCTGCCCCACCTCCTAAAGTGCTAGGATTACAGGCATAGGTCATCACGCTAAGCGGTCTTGTGTCTTCGTGTGTGTGTATTTTTTTTTAGTAGAGACAGGGTTTCACCATGTTGGTCAGGCTGATCTTGAACTCCTTACTTCATGATCTGCTGGCTTCGGCCTCCCAAAGTGCTGGGATTACAGGCGTGAGCTACCGGGCCCAGGTAGGTCTTATGTCTTCTAAGTGCATATTTGTATGTCTCATTTCAACCAGTTTTAAATGTACAGTTCTGGGGCATTGAGTACATTCACATTGTTGTGCTACCATCACCGCCTTCCATCTCTAGAAATTTTTCACCTTCTCTAATTAAAAACCCCATACCCATTAAAGATTAGCTTCCTAGTTCTCTCTCCTCTGAGCCCTGGCAACCCCATTCTACTTTCTATCTCTATGAATTTAACTACTTTAGGTACCCCATAAAGTGGACAGTATTTGTCTTTTTGTGACTGGTTTATTTCCCTTAGCATAATGTTCTCAAGGTTCATCCGTGTTGTAGCATGTCTCAGAATTGCATTCATTTTTACAGCTGAATAATATTCCAGTATATTAATATATCACATTTTGTTGGTCCATTTGTCTGTTGATGGACACTCTGGTTGTTTCCACCTTTTGGCTATCGTAAATAATGCTGCTATGACTATTGGTGTGCAAATTTCTGTTTAGTTCTCCTTATCATGGTTCACTGCAGCCCCAACCTCTTGGGTTCAAATATCTTTCCACCTCAGCCTACCAAGATGCTGGGACTACAGATGCATGCCACCACGCCTAGCTAATTTTTAAGTTGTTTGTAGAGATAGGGTCTCATCTATGTTAACTAGACTAGTCTTGAACTCCTGGGTTTAAACAAACCTCCTGCCTTGGCCTTACAAAGTGCTGGGATTATAGGTGTCAGCCACCACATCTAAACCTTAATTTTTTTTTTTTTTAATAAAATAAGACGGGGCTTCACTAATGTTGCCCAGGCTGGTCTCAAACTCCTGAGCTCAAGCAATCTGCCCGCCTAAATCTCCCAAAGTGCTGGGTTTGTAGGCCTGAGCCATCATGCCTGCCTCCAGCCCTTAATTTTTAAAGAATTGCTTTGCTGGATGTAGAAATTTTGCTTGCCAGTTTTTGCCTCACTGCCTTTTGAGCCTCTATAATTTCTTTTCTTTTCTTTTCTTTTCTTTTCTTTTCTTTTCTTTTTTTTGAGACAGAGTCTCACTCTATCACCCAGGCTGGAGTGCAGTGGCACAATCTTGGCTCACTGCAACTTCTCCCTCCCAGGTTCAAGCAATTCTCCTACCTCAGCCTCCCAAGCAGCTGGGATTACAGGTGTGCACCACCATTCCTGGCTAATCTTTGTATTTTTAGTAGAGACGGGGTTTCACCATGTCAGCCAGGCTGGTCTCAAACTCCTGACCTTAGGTGATCTGCCCGTCTCAGCCTCCCAGAGTGCTGAGATTACAGGCGTGAGCCACCATGTCTGGCCTGTTTTTTTGTTTTGTTTCGTTTTGTTTTCTTTTGAGACAGAGTCTTGCTCTGTCATCCAAGTTGGAGTACAGTGGTGTAATCTCAGTTCACTGGAGCCTTGACGTCCTGGGCTCAAGCAATCTTCCCACCTCAGCCTCCTGAGTAGCTGGGACTACAGGTGCATGCTAATTTTTTAAAATTATTTTTTGTAAAGACAAGGTCTCACTATGTTGCCCAGGCTGGTCTTGAACTCCTGGACTCAGGCAATCCTCCTGCCTTGCCCTGCCAAAGTGCTGGGATTACAGGCATGAGGCACTGTACCCGGCTGTCTCTGTGATTTCTGATAAATTAGCTGTTAATTTTATTGAAGATCTCTTGTATGTGATGAGTTGCTTCTGTCTTGCTGCTTTCCAGATTTTCTTTTCTTTTTTCTTTCTTTTTTTTTTGAGACAGAGTTTCGCTCTTGTTGCCCCGGCTGGAGTGCAATGACATGATCTCAGCTCACCACAACCTCCGCCTCCCAAGTTCAAGCGATTCTCCTGCCTCAGCCTCCTGAGTAGCCGGGATTACAGGTATGTGTCACCAAGCCCGGCTAATTTTGTATTTTTAGTAGAGATGGGGTTTCTCCATGTTGATCAGGCTGGTCTCGAACTCCCGACCTCAGGTGATCCTCCTGCCTTGGCCTCCTAAAGTGCTGGGATTACAGGCATGAGCCACTGTGGCTGGCCCAGATTTTCTTTTTGTCTTTGACTTCCAGCAGTTTGATTATTATATGTCTACATTTTGGATCCTTTTGAATTTACCTTACGGTTAGTTTTTGAGCTTCCTGGATACGTAGATTGGTTTCTGTTTCCAAATTTGGAAATTTTTGGCCATTATGGATTCAAATTTCTTTCTCTATTTTTCTCTCCTCTCCTTCTTGTTATGCATCATTGGTATGTTTAAAGGTTTCCCACAGGTGTCTGAGATTCTGTTCCTTATTTTCACCTTTTTTCTTTTTGTTCTGGAAAGAGAGACTGGATAATCTCAATTGACCTATCTTCAAATTCAGTGATTAAAAAAATTTTTTTTTGGCTGGGTGCACATGCCACCATGCCCAGCTAATTTTTAAATTTTTTGTAGAGATAGGGTCTCACTATGTTGTCTGGGCATACATAAATTGCAGGCATGCAATCCCAGCACTTTGGGAGGCCAGGGCAGGTGGATCACTTGAGGCCAGGGGTTCAAGATCAGCCTGGCCAACATGGCAAAACCTTGTCTCTACTAAAAATACAAAAAAATTAGCCAGCTATGTCACTCCAGCCTGGGCAACATGGTGAGACTCTGTCTCAAAAAAATAAATAAATAAAATAAATAAATAAGTACTTTATATTGACACATAATGATTATAATATGTATGGGGTACACAGTGATGTTACAACACATATAATGTATACTGAGCAAATTAGGTAATTAGCATATCCATCATCTGAAACATTTATCATTTCTTCATGTTGGGAACAATCAATATCCTCTTGGTTTTTAAAATAACAACTTTATTGAGATATAATTCACACATGTACAATTAATCCACTCCAATTATGCAATTTAGTGGTTTTTAGTATATTCACAAAGTTGTGGAACACTTACATTTGATTATAAAATATTTTCATCACTGAAAAATAAACCCTGTACCCATTAGCAGTCACTACACATTTACTTCTAAATCCCCAGCTGTGGACAATCACAAATCTATTCTCTTTCTTGCTATATTTTTCTATTGTGAACACTCTATGTTTTCTTTATTTTTTTGGACAGGGTCTTGCTCTGTCATTCAGGCTGGAGTGCAGTGGTGCCATCATAGCTCACTGCAGCCTCAGCCTCCTGGGTTCAAGTTATTCTCCTGCCTCAGCCTCCAGAGTAGCTGGAACTACAGGTGCACAGCATCATGCCCGGCTAAATATTTACTTTTTTTTTACTTTTTTTTTTTTTTGAGACTGAGGCTCACTGTGTTGCCCAGGCTGGATGCAGTGGCGCAATCTCGGCTCACTGCAAGCTCCACCTCCCGGGTTCACGCCATTCTCCTGCCTCAGCCTCCCTAGTAGCTGGGACTACAAGCGCCCGCCACCACGCCCGGCTAATTTTTTGTATTTTTAGTAGAGATGGAGTTTCACCATGTTAGCCAGGATGGTCTCGATCTCCTGACCTTGTGATCCACCCGCCTCGGCCTCCCAGAGTGCTGGGATTACAGGCAAGAGCCACCGCGCCCAGCCAATATTTACATTTTTTAACAGAAATGGGGTTGCACTATGTTGCTCAGGCTGGTCTGGAACTCCTGGCCTCAAGTGATCCTTCCACCATGGCTTCCCAAAGTGCTGGGATTACAGATGTGAGCCACCATGCCCAACCCCATGTTTTCAATTTAAGGGTTTCTAAGGAATAGATTTATCCTAATCACCAAACCCGGACCATCTGCTTCTCAAACAGAACCAGTTATTCCGCTTTGTGACGTCATCTCAGAGACACAGGCTTCTTTTCCCTTCCTTGTTCTCCTTCCTCACCTATTTCCCTATTAATCTCATCTGTCCCCTCACTTTTTCCTCCTCTCTCTCCCTTCTCTTTACACTTTCGCTCCACTTCCCTTTTCTCCCCTGCTCTCCCCGCGTCTGCTTCAGTGACACAACATGACTTAGTGAACATGCTCAGGCCTTGGCACCAGGAAATCTCAGTTTGAATTCCAGAACTGTTATGTGCAGTTGAGCATGTCTTTATGTTTGCTCACTTGTAAAATGGATTTAATAACAATTAGCTTTAGTATTATAGTGAGGATTAAATGAAATAATATACACAGGCCAGGCATGGTGGCTTACACCTGTAATCCCAGCACTTTGGGAGGCCGAGGCTGGTGGATCATTTGAGGTCAGGAGTTTGAGACCAGCCTGGCCAACATGGTGAAACCCCGTCTCTACTAAAAATACAAAAATAATTAGATGGGTATGGTGGCACCCGCTTGTAGTCCGAGGTACTCAGGAGGCTGAGGCAGGAGAATTGCCGGAACCCGGGAGATGGAGGTTGCAATGAGCCGAGATGGTGCCACTGCACTCCAGCCTGGGCGGCAGAGCAAGACTGCCTCAGACAAAAAAAAAAGAAATAACAAGAAATAACATAAGCAAAGATCGACACATGGTAAATGCTCAATCATTGAAAACTATTATTAATAAAGATATTATACAACATTATTTCTGCAGACTATGTTATTAGTTTTTGTTTGTTTTAAAAATATGGGTATAATTTTCTATCCTGTTGTGGGGGGTGGTGGGGGAGGGGGGTGTGTTTTGTTTGTTTTTTGAGACAGAGTCTCGCTCTGTCCCCCAGGCTGGAGTGCGGTGGCACAATCTTGGCTCACTGCAACCTCCACCCTCCAGGCTCAAGCCATCCTTCCACATCAGCCTCCCAAGTAGCTGGGACTACATGCATGTGCCACCATGCCTGGCTAATTTTTGTATTTTTAGTAGAGATGGGTTTCACTGTGTTGGCCAGGCTGGTCTCAAACTCCTGACCTCAGGTGATCTGCCTGCCTCGGCCTCCCAAATTGTTGGGATTACATGCATGAGCCACTGCACCCAACCCATCTATTGTTTTTAGCCATCTATTTCTTCTGTTGCTTCATGTCTCCATCCTTTCTTCATTTACCATGGTATATTGCCTTGTTTCTTGAATTGTCTGTATCCCTAGGGCCTTGGACAGTGTCTTGCATAAGACAGGGACCCAATTAAACAGTTGCTAAAAATCAAATAAATTAATGGTTAAATTAAGTTTAGCTTAAAGCTGCCTCCTTAGATATTTTAAGTTCAGCCTAAAGGTTTCTTCATAGATAGCGATCTGTAACCTAACTGGATGTGTAAACAGGCTGTAACTTACTTTTCTACCAAGCATTCAGTTCCAGCCAATCAAAGGTGACCAACTGTTCAAACGGTGTTTAAATAAGGCAAACACTCAGCTGTAACCAATCCAGCTATTTCTGCACCTTTCTTCCTTCCATTTTCTATACATCACTTCGCTTTTTCTGTTCCTAAATCTTCGACCACGTGGCAGCACCAGTCTCTCTGAACCTATTCTTCTTTCAGGGGCTGTCCAATTTGTGAATCGTTTTTTGGTTAATTAAACTCTTTAAATTCAATTTGTCTAAGGTTTTTCCACTAACAGAATGAACTTCTTCGCATCCTGGGACAGAAGGAAGTGCCCAGCAGGCTTAGAACACCTACTACTGTTTATTGTTTCCTCAACTTCACGGCAAAGCATCAGCTTCACTATTTTACCATTAGCTGAGGTCCAACAGTGCTATTATTATTATTATTATTTTAATAATAATTATTATAATAATATTATATAATTTATATATATTATATATTATATTATATAATATATAATATATATAATATACAATATATAATAGTATTATATATACTATATATAATATATAATGTATTACATATTATATATTATATATAATAGTATTATATAATATATATTATATAATATTTAATAGTATTATATATAATACATTATATATAATTATATATTATATAATATATAATATATTATGTATTTAATATAATATATAATTATATAATAATAGTATTATATAATATATAATATTATTATATATAATATAATAATATTATTATTAGTAATATTATAGAGTGAGCCTGGGTCTCACTCTGTCACCCAGGCTGAAGTGCAGTGGCGCTATCTCAGCTAACCGCAACCTCTGCCTCCTGGGTTCAAACGATTCTCCGGCCTCAGCTTCCCAAGTAGCTGGGATTACAGGCGCGCATCACTACGCCCGGCTAATTTTTTTGTATTTTTAGTAGAGACAGGGTTTCACAATGTTGGCTCAGCTGGTCACAAACTCTCCACCTCAGGTGATCTGCCTACCTCGGTCTCCAAATGTCCTGGGATTACAGGAGTGAGCCACTGCACCCGGCCTGTGCTATTATTTTTTTAAAATACGCAGTTAGGTAAGATGAATAAGTATAGAGATGTAATGTGTTGCGTGAGGACTATAGGTAATAATGTTGTATACTAAATATTTGCAAAGATAGGAGATTTTAGGTGCTGTTATCACACGCACATATACACAGAGAAAGTAACTATGGAAGGTGATTGTTTGGAAAAACTCGAGCTATGCTTTACCTCCGCTCTCACACGACCACGGGAACAAGAAACATCAACACGGAAGAAGACTTTTGTGACCAAATGTGTATGGGGGGGGGTCTCCCCACCACGAAGTGAGCAATCAGTTCTGCAGGGAACACCAGTGGAGTGTCCTCCAATTCGATTCTGACATTATGTACCTGGAGATAGTGTCAGATCCCACAGGTTGGGGGCTCAGTCTTCAAAACTGCCCTCCTTCAGGCACTAGTGGCAAGTCCAGGCCTCTGCAATTTCTGACTGACTGGCTTCGAGTTGGGGGTCCCACAACCCCATCTTTGGGTTCAATTAATTTGCTAGAATGGCTGGCAGAACTCAGGGAAACACATTTACTGGTTTATTATATAGTATATTACAAAGAATACAGATGAAGAGATGTGTACACTGAGGTGTGAGGGAAGGAGCTTGGAGCCTCCATGCCCTCTCCAGGAACCTCCATGTGTTCAGCTATCCAGAAGCTCTCTGAAACCTGTCCTCTTGGGTTTTTATAGAGGCTTCCTTACATGGGCATGACCGATTAAACCATTGGCCATTGATGATTAACTTGATCTTCAGCCCCTTTCCTCTTCCTGGAGGTTGAGGGTAGAGCTAAAAGTCCCAACCCTCAAATTATGCCTTGGTCTTCCATCCTGAAACTATCGGTGAACATTAGCATACAGAAAGACAGCACTTTATAGCTGAGCATGGTGGCTCCCACTTGCAGTCCCAGCTATCAGGGAGGCTAAGGGAAGAGGATACTTTGAGCCCAGGAATTGGAGGCTGCAGTGAGCTATAATCACACCCCTGCACTCCAGCCTGGGCAACAGAGTAAGACCCCATCTTAAAAAAAAAAAAAAAGACAGCACTTGGGGATTGCAAGGATTGTAGGAGTTGTATGCCCGAAAATGGGGATAAAGACTGTGAAAGGAAAATAAATCTTGGGGCCCCCAAATTACTAAACTAAAGGGAAAAGTCAAGCTGGGAACTGCTTAAGGCCAACCTGCCTCCCATTCTATTCAAAGTCACCCCTCTGCTCACTGAGAGAAATGCATATCTGATTGCTTCCTTTGGAGAGGCTAATCAGAAACTCAAAAGAATGCAGCCATTTGTCTCTTATCTACCTCTGGCTTGGAAGCCCCTCCCCTCCCTACTTCGCATCTTCCCACTTTTGCTTCTAGTTGTCCCGCCTTTCCAGACCAAACCAATGTTCATTTTACATATACTTGATTGATGTCTCATGTCTCCCTAACATGTGTAAAACCTAACTGTGTTCTAACCACCTTGGGCACATGTCATCAGAACCTCCTGAGGCTGTGTCATGGGCGCACATCTTCAATGTTGGGAAAATAACCTTTCTAAATTAACTGAGACCTGTCTCAGATTTTCAGGGTTCACATTTTGGTAATCACAAAGGTATTCTGAGTGGAGATGTCCCTGACTTTTGACAAATCTCCTATCAGTGCTTGATACCAGCTCGAGCTAATTTTATGGCTCAAACCAATAGGACAATTTGCTGAGGTGTGGGAGCATCCCCTCCAGAAAATTCCCTTATCTCCCAAAATGTGATCAAGATCTAAAGTTTATTTTGCTATACAACTCCTCTTTTTTTTTTTTTTTTTTTTTTTTTTTTTTTTGGTTTTACTTGCTTCCAACAAGAAAGGCAAGATTTCCTGTTTCCATGACGATGGAAGGCAGGTAACTTCTTTATGGAGTTTGAGCTCGCTCCCAGCAGGGAAGATGAATTTGGGTTTTTTTTGTTTGTTTGTTTTTGTTTTGCCTGCTTCTAGGATGGCAGAGTGCAGTCTTCAGCCTGAGACCCATCCCTAAGTAAATATGTGAATTGGGGTTTTGTCTTGGCTAAAGTTTAACAATCAGCTGATCTTAATTTCTCCTTACATTAGAGGGCTCAGTAATCATATAAGTTGTGCAATTAGTTTATTTTGCTTAACTGTTTTTTTGTTGTTGTTTCTGTTTTCGTTGTCGTTTCAGTCTTTTTTTTTTGAGACGGAGTCTTGTTCTGTCTCCCAGGCTAGAATGCAATGGTGCGATCTTGGCTCACTGCAACCTCTGCCTCCCGAGTTCAAGCAGTTCTCCTGCCTCAGCCTCCCAAAGTGCTGGCATTACAGGCATGAGCCACCTCGCCTGGTTGTTTGGGTCTTTTTCCCATTGGGTTTGACCAACTCTATCCAACTTGATCAAATCCGAAGGAAAGTTCCAAATTATTGTTACAGGAAAGGGGTCCCGATCCAGATCCCAATAGGGGGTTCTTGGATCTCCCGCAAGAAAGAATTCAGGGCGAGTCCGCAGTGCAAAGCAAAAGCAAGTTTATTAAGAAAGCGAAGTGGTGAAAGGACAGCTACTCCATAGACAGAGCAGGACGTTCCTGAAAGTAAGAGGAGGAACACATCCACCCCAGGTACAATGCCTGTATATGTGGGGAGATGTGCTCTGCTACAAGGGTTTGTGATAAAGGATTACTTTTCTTAATTACTACATTTTGCAATAATCAAAATTATGCAAAATTAGGAATGCCTTTGTTTTCCAGATATTGGGATATCTGGACACCTCCAAGTCTGGATATGTTTAGTAAACATTATTAATTTGTTCCCTTAACCATAAACGTCTAGAGGCAAGGAAGACCTAATTTTCTGGGAATGCAGCCCAGCAAGTCTCAGCCTTATTTTCCTAGCCCTTACTCAAAATGGAGTTGCTCTGGTTCATATGGCTCAGACATATCTCCCCCTCCCTTTGCAAGAAAACCCTGAATCCTAAGAGTTGCACAGGGATGAAGATCTGTTTTCTGTAACTTCTTCAGGTTGAATGGGGTGATGATACTCCTAACTATTAAGATCTTTTGCATTCAGGGCACAGCAAAGCTCAGTCAGAGAACATTGGTATGGTGAAGGTTGTTTATAACTCTGAATTCCAACAAAAGGTGATATCTATCCCTTTCATTTCTTCTGAACAGGAGTCAGAGGTCACTGATTGGCTCACAGGAATAAACGGGATCAGTCTCTTGTGTTCCATCAGCCTGTTTAATTTGAGATAAGTGGACCCAGCTGTTTATTCCCAGAAGTTTAACTGCAGTTGGGGTACTAAGGAGAACTTGATAGGGTCCCTTCCATTTGGGGGAAAGTTGATCTGCTGGGGACCCTTATTTCCAAGTTTTTAACAGGACCCAGTCTCCTGCTGGGTTGTAACAAGATTCTCTTCCTTAGTAGGGGAAGGGAGTCTTAGATTTCCGTATTCAAGGAGTGCGTTTTGCATTTGTCCTAAGTTAATCACATAATTCTTTTTTTTTTTTTCTTTTCAGACGGAGTTTCACTCTTATTGCCCAGGCTGGAGTGCAATGACGTGATCTCGGCTCACTGCAACCTCCACCTCCTAGGTTCAAGCCATTCTCCTGCCTCAGCCTCCCGAGTAGCTGGGATTACAGGTTCCCACCACCACGCCCGGCTAATTTTTGTATTTTTAGTATAGACAGGGTTTTGCCATGTTGGCCAGGCTGGTCTTGAACTCCTGAACTCAGGTGATCCACCCACCTCAGCCTTCCAAAGTGCTGGGATTACAGGTGTGAACCACTGCGTCCAGCCTGATTACAGAATTCTGTAGCTTGAAAGTATTTATGTCTATTAGGAGGTCTGTAGTTAAGAAAGGCCTTCCACACATTATTTCAAAAGGGCTGAGCTGCAAATTTCTCTCAGGGGCCACTTGAACCCGTAATAAGGCTACAGGTAATAAAGACAGCCAGGTTTCTGATGTCTCTTGGCATAGTTTGGCAAGCGTCCTTTTTAGAGTTTGATTAGCTCTTTCTACTTTCCCTGAAGACTGTGGCCTCCATGCCAAGTTAAGGTGGTACTGAATTCCTAGGGTTGAAGATGTGTTTTGGTAATTGTCGCTGTGAAAGATGGGCCAGTATTGCTCTGTAAGCTCTTAGGCAACCCAAATCGAGGAGTTATTTCCTTTAGCAGGAGTTTAGAAACTTCAATTGCCTTTTCAGACTGGGTAGGAAAAGCCTCAATTCAACCCGTAAAGGTGTCAACAAATACTAATAAATATTTAAACCCTTTACATGGGGGCATCTGAGTATAATCTATTAACCAGAGTACGTTCCCCTGTGCTGATCAGGCCTTACTAGAGGAGGAGGTAAAGAATGGTTATTTGGGTTATTCCGGGCACATAGTTCACAGGCTTAAGTTACCTGCTTTACTGTATTAAGTAAGCCTTTTCCAATAAAAAAACCAAGACATTAATTGAAACAGAGAATCTGTTCCCCAGTGAGTAGAATCATGCAAATGCTTAACTATTTCCCGCTGATTAGCACCTGGTAGTAACAGTTTGTTGTCCTACTTCCGTGGTGCACAAAGCTACTTCCATCTGTAATTCATTCTACCTCAGGATTATCTAGAGGCTCATCCTTTAAATCTAGACGGCTGGAGTAAACTTGCTCCATAACTTGGATACAAGAATAATCTAGGTTGCTTGTGGGTTCAGGCAAACAGGTAGCTGGATTCAAAGTTTGGTATACTTTAAATATTTTATTTATTTATTTATTTATTTATTTATTTATTTATTTATTTATTGAGACTGAGTTTCACTCTTGTCTCCCAGGCTGGAGTGCAATGGCATGATCTCGGCTCACTGCAACCTCTGCCTCTTGGGTTCAAGTAATTCTCCTACCTCAAGCTGCCCAAGTAGCTACACAGGTGCCCGCTACCACATCCAGCTAATTATTGTATTTTTAGTAGAGATGGGGTTTCACCATGTTGGCGAGGCTGGTTTTGAACTCCTAATCTCGGGTGATCCACCCGCCTTGGTCTCCCAAAGTGTTGGGATTACAGGCGTGAGCCACCGTGCCCAGTCATACTTTAAGTATTATATCAGGATGTTTAGCAACAAAGCCTGATACTGATTCACAGGAAAGGAGAAGGAGCAATTTCTGTCTGCCTTGTGATTTCCAAGTGATACTACTGTTTGCAGCTGAATTAACAAATCCCTTCCCAACAAGGGTGGGGCATTCAGGAGAAAACCAAAGTCCCCAAAGAGCTCTTAGAGGATTGGTAAAATGTCTGTGGGCTTGTCCATCTGTCCCTTTGATCACACATTTTTGGGGTGACAGAGGCCCATTATGAGTCAAAATGGAGTAAGCATTCCAGAAGGAAGTTAATATTCTTTTTTTTTTTTTTTTTTTTGAGACGGAGTCTTGCTCTGTCACCAGTCTGGAGTGCAGTGGCATGATCTCAGCTCACTGCAACCTCTGCCTCCAGGGTTCAAGCGATTCTACTGCCTCAGCCTTCCGAGTAGCCAGGCACAGGTACGTGCCACCACGCCCAGCTATTTTTTTTGTATTTTTAATAGAGACGGGGTTTCACCATGTTGGCCAGGATGGTCTCAATCTCTTGACCTTGTGATCCGCCCACCTCGGCCTCCCAAAGTGCTGGGATTACAGGCGTGAGTCACTGCACCCGGCCCGGAAGTTAATACTCTTACCTGCCACGTCATGGTTTACCCAAGGCTCCCCTGGTGATACAGCTAGTTGTCCGATGGGAGTGTGGTGGAAGGTCTCGGGCCCTGTCACTCTTGGGCTCACCTGGCTATTTCAGCCATCATTGGGTCAGGTGCTGATGGCCCCCTTTGGAACACTGGACAATCCCTCTCCCAATGGCCAGTTTTCTTACAGTGTTCACACTGATTGATGCCCAAGGCACGTTGACTCAGATGCCCAGCTTTGGGCTTCCCGCCTTTCAGCTTCCCTTGTTCAGGCTAAGAGCCAGGAAGGCAGCCCCATATAGGAGGTGAGCTTAAGGCTGCAGCCAAGAGCTGCACCTCGTGGGAGGTCCTTCTTGCTCTGTCTGCTTCCTCTGCTTTGTCGCTGTTATTAAAACCTAAAAATGCCATATCCAAAAGCTGTTCCATAGGAGTCTGGGGACCCATAGCTGCTATTTGTAGTTTCCTGTGGATATCAGGGGCAGACTGGGTTATAAAATGTACTCCCAAAAGGGTTTGTCCTTCCCTTGAGGCAGGACCAGTGTTAGTATATTTCCTGATTGCCTCAACAAAAGCTGGATTCTTATCTCTTTGCTCTGAGAAACTTCCTTAACCTTTTCATAGTTAACCGGCTTTTTCATACATTTCTTAATCCCCTCCAACAAACAAGTGACTATATGATCACTCCTTCCCAAGTCCTCACTACCCCTTTGATAGTTGTTAGATTCACGACTACACCAAATGTCATGCCCAGGGCCAAGTTCCAGACCCATCTGAGGTCCGAGGGGAGTGAGTGGACAGGGGATAGGGAGCTGAAAGAACATTCGAAGGGCCATAAGCAGGTGAAATGTAGTTTTATTCAGCAACTCTCTCATGAGCAGCTTTCTCAGACTAGCTCTCACACTTCAGCAACTTACTTATACTGTCCGCCCTGTCTCGGCTGCTTGAGCTGGCCGCTCCCACACACAGCTGTGTGGCCAGCCCTTCCTTGCCTTCAGGGTCAGCAGCTTAACTCTTTCTCTCTTTGGGCACGAGCACAAGCCGTGCTGTGCCGTGCCGAGCTGTGCCCTGGCTCCCCTCTGTCTGTCTGCAAGACAGACAGCTCTGGTTCTCTCTCTCTCTCTCTGGGCGCCAGCGCGCCTGCATGAGAGCCATGTCAAGTCGTGCCCAAGAGTGCCTGTACAGTGTTAACAGGGCAGTTACACCTTTCACAGAAAATAGTGGCTCCAAGGCAAGTATGAACTTACACAAACAGGTTATATAACAAGTGGAGTATGCACCTGCACCCTAAACCTGCTGAGTTACTTTGGCCCGGATGTCCGCCTCAGCCTATTGTTGACCAAAGCACATCCACGTACCTTACAATAGTTCCACTCTGGATCTTGATCTGGAACTGCTATACCTCCTGCCTGATATATATTATGGTTTGGGTTGTGAGCCAATACCTCATCTCCATGGGTCCTAGCTGTCCCCAAAATGTGTTGTTTGTCTTTCACTGTACAACACAGAGACAACAAAACATGAAGATCCTGCCAAGTTAAACTATAGGTCAGAGTTAACTTCTCAAACTCATCTATGAATTTTCCTGGATCTTCAGAGAAATGACCAAACTTCTCTTTACATAAAACCAAATCAGACATAGAAAAGGGGACATGTACTCTCACAGTGCCTTCTTCCCCATTTGCCACCTCTCTAAGTGGACAAAGATTTCCCTTTGGAGATTGATGGGAGGCTCCGCTATGAGTAGTTCTCACTGGGCTAAGTTCCTCAGGGAGTGGTGGGTATAGAATGGGACTAGACTGGTAAGGAGGAGGGGACGAAGGGTCCTCAATAGAACTTTCAGGTGGACTGAAGGGAGAAAAGATTGACACATCTGAACCTTCAGAGCTGATGGAAGGAAGTTCTGCTCCACCCAAAACTCCCCACTGAACCTGGGGGTCTTGCATTAAAGGATCATCTAGTATGACTACCTCTTTTTCCTTTTTCCTCTCATCAAACATGCACATGCCTGCTGCAGGGTTTTATCCTGACTGAGCTGCAAAAATGCTTGAACATATGGTATTTCATACCATTTTCCCTCCCGTTTACAAAAAAAAAAATAAGTTGTAGTATTAAAGGCCATAGTTCCAGTAGGAGGCCATTTCTCTTGTTTTTCCAAATAATACTGAGGCTAAACAGTATTACATAGAAACACCAGTTTTCACTGGGTGTGGTGGCTCACACCTGTAATCCCAACACTTTGGGAGGCTGAGACGGGTGGACCACCTGAGGTCAGGAGTTTAAGACCAGCCTGACCAACATGGTGAAACCCCGTCTCTACTAAAAATACAAAAATTAGCTGGGCGTGGTGGTGCATGCCTATAATCCCAGCTATTCAGGAGGCTGAGGCAGGAGAATTGCTTGAACCCGGGAGGTGGAGTTTGCGGTGAGCCGAGATTGTGCCATTGTACTTTAGCCTGGGCAACAAGAACAAAACTCCGTCTCAAAAAAAAAAACAAAAAACAAAACAAAACAAAACAAAAAAACAAAACCACCAGTTTTCTCTTCTTAAGCCCATTCAGTTTAAACTGGTCCCAATGTTCAATAATGCATCCTAGTGGTGAGTTCTTTGGAATCAATGCCATGAGTCCCATGAAGGAGGCAGGTGATGTTGAAAGAAAAGTTCCAAGCCTGTGAGTGTATTGCCACTGGCAGAGTTCCACTAAAAAGAGAGGTTATTAAGGCCAGCTGCATTAATGAGGGGATCCCTGCCGAAAATTGAATTCTCTTATTCACATTTTCCAAATAACGTAAGTGAGCTGAGCCATGAATCTTAGATAAACCACAACAGGGACTTCGACAAAAATGTCAAATAGGCAAAAGGAAATGAAGAGGATTTCGATGGGAATGACCAGAGCAAACAGGTCTGGGCAACAGCAGCAGTGTGGATTGGACAAGCAAAGCCAGTTTGCCCAAATCCAAGAAAGGAAAGAAGATTTTTTAGTGTGAAATGAAACAGCAAGGATAAAATTCCCCTGATTTTCATCCTAGTGATTCTCGATCACAAGCAGACAGATGGAAATTGGGAGGCGCTTAGGAAAAGAGTAAGTTAAAATTCCTAAGACCAGTTAAATAAAGTCTGCTGAAAATGACAGTGAAACAGAGACAGCAATTAAGAAATTGATTTATGCAGCAAAGAGGACAAGGCAGATTAATACAAAGAGCATAGCCTGCGGTGCCAAACACATTTTTTAGCCACGAGGGACTTTACTGAGAGGGACCTCTAAGCCCCAAATCATAGAAGGGACTCTAACCCTCCTAAGTCAGGCCTCTAACCTGAGGTCAAGCATCCTTGCCTTTTATTAAGAAGGGTTTCTAACCCACTCTGTCTTAGGAGAGACTCTAACTCCCCTAAGTTAGGCCTCTAACCCAATCCCATTCTTTACCCAGGTACCCCACCACTTACCCAAAGTTACCCAGTCAGTGCTGCAGTCTATTCCTTTGGGTTGGAGGGTTTCTTCAGTATCGTCCCTTCAGGGTTCACCAGAAAGATGTTACAGGACCCCAACACTTACCCAAAGGTAGCCATTGGGTCAGGGTTTCTGCACTAGAGTCCCTTCTGTGGTCACCAGAAATATGTTACAGGAAAGGGGTCCTAATCCAGACCCCAAGAGACGGATATTGGATCTCATGCAAGAAAGAATTCAGGGCAAGCCCACCGTACAAAGCAAAAGCAACTTTATTAAGAAAGTGAAGTGGTGAAAGAACAGCTACTCCATAGCTATAGTGACTTCAGGACATTCCTGAAAGTAAGAGGAGGAATGCACCCACCTTAGGTACAATGCTGGTATATATGGGGAGATATGCTCTGCTACAAGGGTTTGTGATAAAGGATTAATTTTCTTTTTTCTTTTTTGAGATGGAGTCTCACTCTGTCACCCAGGCTCTAGTGCAGTGATGGGATCTCGGCTCACTGCAACCTTCGCCTCCTGGGTTCAAGTGGTTCTCTTGCCTCAGCTTCCTGAGTAGCTGAGATTACAGGCATATGCCACCATGCCCGGATAATTTTTTTGTATTTTTAGTAGAGACGGGGTTTCTCCATGTTGGTCAGACTGGTCTCGAACTCCTGACCTTGTGATCCACCCGCCTTGGCCTCCCAATGTGCTGGGATTACAGGAATAGCCACCGTGCCCAGCTAATTTTCTTAATTACTGTATTTTGCAAGAATCAATATTATTATCTTTAAAACTTTTGTTATCTGTGGACAATTGTTGTTTTGGTCCTCTTTAGATGGTGGTTTTATAATCAGCTATGAAACTCAAACAGGTGCTCTTGAATGCAGGTTTCTGATAACTTTGGAGATTGTGACATCAGAATAGAGGAAAAACTGTAGGACTCATGGAGAGCTGAAATGTTCATGAATATCAAGCAGAATAGGAATTAACTGTATGGACTGAAGTAATAGAAAACTGAAGTAATTTTTTGACTTTTTGCTTAAAATGTTGCTAATCCTTAATTTTTTCAGAGTCAAGAAAACTCCTTTGGAGCTATTGATGGCTTTTAGCAATTTAGTGTACTCCTATAAACAAAATTTGGAGCATGTTTTTTTCTCTCTACCTGATTTCTACAGAATTTCGAAACTATTTGTGAGTATTCTTAACTTACAGCAATGCAGTTATTTGCATAAGTGCCATGAGAATCTGTTTTCATTTGTAACAGGACACAATCGAAGAAACTGGTTATTTTACCAAAGCTTTGACTGGAATGGTGTGCTTGCCTTTAAGGAACCAAACTTGACTTACGGAGCCAATAAAAGCCCCTTGAGAAAACTGGCCTCATATCTTGTCTCCACAGTGCCCCCTGTACAGGGTTTCTGACCTGTGCTAAGTAAAGAATGTCACTTTCTGACAGGCCCAGGAGCCCCAGGTTTGTCTTGGAACCTCTAGAGGAGAGGAATTCACCCAGCTCATAGGTATTTGATGGTACAAATCCATCACTGGGCTTGGATTTTAAAATCTTATCTAAGATTCTTTCTATGGAACAAAGTTCCATCAAAACCCATTTAAAAGCCTACATAAAAGAAAATAATTATTCTCATTGCACTGTATACAAATAATCAGGCCAAGTAGAGTAAAGCAAATTAGTCCTATCATGATTTATCTTTTAATAAAAATGAGAAACTGGAGAAAGAAAAACTATGTTTCAAAAATTATAGTATACCTGTTTTTAGATTCTGGTCTTGCCTAACGTTTTTCAATTTTTATTATTTTCTACAGTTTGGACTGAATTCTAATTTTTTTTTTCTTGGCTACAAGTCTGCAAAATAATGCTTTCAATTTTTTTTTTCCTTCTTTTTCCCCATTTTTCCTAATTTGGAGTCACCGAAAACTAAGCTGTGCTTTTGTAAAGCCCTGTGAACTGAAGCTGGATAACTTAAACTTTAGAAGAAAATAACAGCAACCAATTTTATATATATATAAGTCACTTTCATACCTGCCTACTGATGTATGGACTTCAGAGTAATGTGGCCCATATTGATTTTCCAGGATTGTTCTTTTGTTTGTTGTTGTTTTTCTCTCTTCCTCCCCCTATTTTCTCTTCATAGGACATGAGACTTCATAACCTGCTAAAAAACAAGCTTTCTTAACCCATTTAATTTGGGACCTACCCATCTAGGAATAAACCATCCTAGCTATGAGAAATCAGACAAAACCTGAGACCAGAGACTCATTTTCTTCTAAAATACTTTTTCAAAAGATTTTTGAAAAGAAAAGGAGGGGGGAAATGTGAAAGGAAAATAAATCTTGGGGCTTCTAAATCACTAAGCTAAAGGGAAAAGTCAAGCTGGGAACTGCTTAGGGCCAACCTGCCTCTCATTTTATTCAAAGTCACCCTTCTGCTCACGGAGATAAATGCATATCTGATTGCCCCCCTTGGAGACGCTAATCAGAAACTCAAAAGAATGCAACTATTTGTCTCTTATGTACCTATGACCTGGAAACCCCCCCTCTCACCTTTGCTGTGAGTTGTCCTGCCTTTCCAGACTGAACCAATATTCATTTTACATATGTTGATTGATGTCTCATGTCTCCCTAAAATGTATAAAACCAAACTGTGTTCTAACCACCTTAGGCACGTGTCGTCAGAACCTCCTGAGGCTGTTATGGGTGCATGTCCTCAATCTTGGCAAAATTAACTTTCTAAATTAACTGAGACCTGTCTCAGATTTCTGGGGTTCACAAGACAAAATATATATGTATTTCACAGCATCACAGTGATGGATATGTTAACTTTTTTGACTGTAGTAGCCATTTCACTATGTATATGTATATCAAAATGTAACTGCCCAATGAGTTCTTCCCACCTGCTGCACAGACAAAATCAATGCACTGAGACCATGGCATTGCAGTAAAGAAAGAGTTTAATTGAGGCAAGGCAGCCACACTACATTACTCAAGGCAATCTCTTCAAAAATTTGAAGGCTAGAGTTTTTCAAGGAAGGTGGGTAGGGGGCTATGGAGTAGGGGCATGCTGATTGGTTGGGGATGCAGTCATATGGATGTGAAAAATGTTCATTCTGTGCTGACCCTGCTTCTAAGTGGGAGCCACCAAAGGGGCCACTGGTCCTGGTCAGGCAGTCCAGTGGGACCATCTGGTCATCAGAAATGCAAAAGACATCTCAAAAGATTCTACAATAGCAATGTTAATTACTATTAATTGGGGAAGTTGTAAATCTTATGATCTCTGGAACAATAAAAATTATTTGGCTGGGCGCAGTGGATCACGCCTGTAATCCCAGCACTTTGCAAGGCTGAGGGACGCGGATCACTTGAGGTCAGGAGTTCGAGACCAGCTTGGCCAACATGGCGAAACCCTGTTTCTACTAAAAATAAGAATATTAGCCGGGCATGGTGGTGGACCTGTAATCCCAGCTACTCAGGAGGCTGAGGCAGGAAAATCACTTGAGCTCGGGAGGCAGAGGTTGCAGTGAGCTGAGGTTGCACCACTGCACTCCAGCCTGGGCAACAGAGCAAGAGCCTGTCTCAAAAAAAATAAAATCATTTGGCTTGGCTCAATGTCTCACACCTGTAATGTCAGCACTTTGGGAAGGTGGGAGTGGAGGGCAGATGGGTTATCTCAGGAGTTCAAGACCAGCTTGGGCAACATAGCAAGACCCCATCTCTACAAAAAGTACAAAGATTAGCCAGGCGTGGTGGCATGTGTCTGTAGTCCCTCTTCTCAGGAGGCTGTGGTGGGAGAATTGCTTGAGCCTGGGGAGCTCAAGGCTGCAGTGAGCCATGAATAAGCCACTGCACTCTAGCCTGGGCAGCAGAGTGAGATCCTGACCAAAAAAAAAAAAAAATTGGCTGGGCTTGATGGCTCATGCCTGTAATCTCAGCACTTTCGGAGGCCGAGGCAGGTGGATCACGAGGTCAGGAGTTCAATACCAGCCCGGCCAGCATAGTGAAACCCCATCTCTACTAAAAATACAAAAATTAGCCCAGTGTGGTGGCGGGCACCTGTAGTCCCAGCTACTTGGGAGGCTGAGGCAGGAGAATCGCTTGAACCCAGGAGGCGGAGGTTGCAGTGAGCTGAGATCACACCACTGCACTCCAGCCTGGGTGACACAGCAAGATTCTGTCTCAAAAAAAAAAAATTATTTATACCTACATCTTAGCAGAATTCATGCCCCTCTCACCCTCCTAACCTGGTGGGCTTTCATTAGTTTTATGAAGGCAGCTTATTTTTTGGGAAGGGTTATTATCATTTAAACTAGAAACTAAATTTCAAGGCCTGGCAAGGTGGCTCATGCCAGTAATCCCAACACATTTGGTTGGCAGGCTGAGGTGAGTGGATCACATGAGGCTGGGAGTTCGAGACCAGCCTCAGCAACATGGTGAAACCCCATCTCTATAAAACAGACAAAAATCAACTGAATGTGGTGATGGTGCATGCCTGTAGTCCCAGTTACTCGGGAGGCTGAAGTGGGAAGATGGCTTGAGCCCCAGAGGCAGAGGCCGCAGTGAGCCATAATCAAACGACTGCAATCCAGCCTGGGCAACTGAGCCAGACCTAGTCTCAAAAAACAAAACAAAACCAAACAAAACAAAAAATGGCCAGGCATGGTGGCTCATGCCTGTAATCCAAGGCATGGGGCAGGTGGATCACTTCAGCCTTGAGAGGCTGGGGCACTTGAGCTCAGGTGTTCGAGACCAACCTGGCCAACAAAGTCAGGTCTCTACTGAAAATACTGAAAATACAAAAATTAGCCAGGCCTGGTGGCATGCGCCTGTGGTCCCAGCTACTCAGCAGGCTGAGGTGGGAAGATCGCCTGGGCCTGGGGAGATCGAGACCACAGTGAGCCATTATCATGCCACTGCATTCTAGCCTGAGTGACAGAGTGAGAAACCCCTTCTCAAAAAAAAAAAAAAAAAAAAAAGGCTGGGTGCAGTGGCCCATGCCTGTAATCCCAGCATTTTTTGATTGCTTGTGTCCAGGAGTTCAAGACCAGCCTGGGCAACTCACTCCAAAAAATAAAATTAGCTGGGTGTGGTGGAGCGTGACTGTAGTTCCAGCTACTCAGGAAGCTGAGGTGAGAGGATCTCTCGAGCCTACCAGTAGAGGCTTCAGTGAGCCATAATTGCACTAAAGCACTCTGCCTAGGCAACAGAGAAAGACCCTGTCTCATTTAAAAAACTATATATATATATAGTTTTAAAAATGACTGGACGCAGTGGTTCATGCCTATAATCCCAACGCTTTGGGAGGAACACTTGATCTCAGGAGTTCAGGACCAGCCTGGGTAAAATAGCGAGGCCCTGTCTTGAAACTGCCTTTGCAAAAGAATTATGACTGAGGAAGTTATGACAGTGAAAGGGATCTGACCTAACAAACTCCACCTTGTTTCTAGCCTCACGGGTTGGCTATCTGCTCATTCCTGGGCATGGGCCAAGCTCACTTTGGAAGAAATTTAGTTTATAGTTTAAATAACAGCCTTTCCCTAAAACTAAACTATTCTTGTAAAACTAATGAAAGGCCACCAAGTAAGGATGAGAGGGACTTGAATTCTAAATAATTACCAGCCATTATTCCAGAGATCATAAGATTCGCAACTTCTCCAATTACTCTTGAAGATAACATGGTAGAACCTAGGACTGGCTTTTTAAAATGTCTCTTCGGGTTTTTGCATTTCTGACAGCCTGATGGCCCCACCTGGACCTGCCAATCAGTCCTGTGACCCCACCCAGGAACTGACTCAGCATAAGAGGACAGCTTCAACTCCCTGTGATTTCATCTCTGAGCCAACCAATCAGTGCTCCCAACTCACTGGTCCCCTACCCACCAAATTATTAAAAATTCGAATCCCTGAATTCTCAGGGACACTTACTCGAATAATAATAAAACTCCAGTCTTTCATATAGCTGGCTCTGCATGAATTGAACTCTTTCTCTATTGCAATTAACCTGTCTTGATAAATTGGCTCTGTCTAGGCAGTGGACAAGGAGAACTCGATGGGCAGTTACAGTCTCTACAAAAAATTTTTAAAAAATTAGCCAGGTATGGTGGCATGTGGCTGTAGTCCCAGCTACTCAGGAGGCTAAGGCGGGAGGATAACTTGGGCCCAGGAGTTCTAGACTTCATTGAGCTATGATGGTGCTACTGTACTCTAGCCTAGGCAACAGAGCAAGACTCTGTCTCTAAAAAAGTTTTTTTAAATTAAATTTAATTTAAAAAATTAAAAATTTTATTTAGGCTGGGCATGGTGGCTTACGACTGTAATCCCAGCACTTTGGGAGGCTGAGGTAGGCGGATCACCTGAGGTCGGGAGTTCGAGACCAGCCTGACCAACATGGAGAAACCCCGTCTTTACTAAAAATACAAAAAAAAAAAAAAAAAAAAATTAGCCGGGTGTGGTGGCGCATGCCTATAATCCCATCTACTTGGGAGGCTGAGGCAGGAGAATCGCTTGAACCCAGTAGGAGGAGGTTGCAGTGAGCCAAGATTGTGCCATTGCACTCCAGCCTGGCCAACAAGAGTGAAACTCTGTCTCAAAAAAAAAAAAAAATTATTTAAAGAAACTTGCTGTTTTACTTAAATGTAATCAAAAGGGAAATTTTTATTATTTATTTATTTATTTACTTTTCTTGAGATGGAATTTCACTCTTGTTGCCCAGGCTGGAGTGCAATGGCTCCATCTCAGCTCACCGCAACCTCTGCCTCCCAGTTTCAAGCAATTCTCCTGCTTCAGCCTCCCGAGTAGCTGGGATTACAGGCATGTGCCACTATGCCCGGCTAATTTTGTATTTTTAGTAGAGACGAGGTTTCCCCATGTTGGTCAAGCTGGTCTCCAACTCCCGACCTCAGGTGATCTGCCCGCCTCAACCTCCCAAAATGCTGGGATTACAGGCATGAGCCACCATGCCTGGCCCAATAGGGAAATTTTATATCAATGTTATAAATAGAAAAACCACTGTCACTTGCCTTTACTGATTGAACTAAGCATATTAATATTCCAAATAAAAAATATTGTTTTGTGAATCATTTAGTATGATCTTGGGAACCATATTTTGGGAAACATTACTTCTCATTCAGCACTTTCTTCACCTAATACACTGGCCATTTGCTTGGCATACAAGAATTTCTGATTCTCCCTGTCCTTCCCCTTCTCAAGGGCTGAGATGCTGTGTCCTATGGAAAATGAAATTCCTTCAGTTCTGTTAAAGGAAACTAAATATGACCTGAGAAGGACTCCATACTTCTATATGTAAGTCCTTGTGGATGAACTGCAACCTAATTTAATAGGTAGACAAGATTGAAAACCTAACTTAGGAGTATGACCCTGTAACAATCGCTGAATCTTGTCCATTCCCGGTGGCCATACTTTAACCAGTCATACACTGATGAGTGCTCAAACTGTGTTCAAATAAGGCAAATGCTGAGCTGTAACCAATCCAGCTGTTTCTGCACCTCATTTCCGATTTCTGTCCATCACTTTACTTTTTTTATCTATAAATTTGTTCTGACCATGAGGCACCCCTGGAGTCACCCTGAATCTGCTGTGATTCTGGGGGCTGCCTGATACACCAATCGTTCATTGCTCAGTTAAACTCCTTTAATTCTGCTGAAGTTTTTCTTTTAACAGTCCTGGTTAATGTGAATTTATTTTCGGTCAGCTCAGAAAGCTCCAGCAGAGGCCCTGGGTGCCCAGGTGTGCCCTGGGCTGCTCCTGGGATGGGGCCTGTGGTTGTTCTCATTTCATTGCATTGCTTGGGTGCCCGCCCCAGGGTGAGTCCACCATAACCTACCTTTGAGCACAGGCATTCAATTTTTTCTTTTTTTAAGATGGAGTCTCATTCTGTCACCCAGTGCAATGGCTTGATCTTGGCTCACTGCAACCTCTGCCTCCCAGGTTCAAGCGATTCTCCCACTTCAGCCTCCTGAGTAGCTGGGATTACAAGTGTGTACCACCATGCATGGCTAATTTTTGTATTTTTTGGTAGAGACAGGGTTTCACCATGTTGGCCAGGCTGGTCTCGAACTCCTGACCTCTAGTGATTTGCCCACCTCGGCCTCCCAAAGTGCTGGGATTACAGACGTGAGACACTGCACCCGGCCAGCATTCAATTTTTATTATTTGTAAATTTAACTACCCAGAAAACCAGGATAATGACTCAGGTGAACACTCAGACCCATCTGTAAAAGAAAAACACAATGAAACATTTTGTTATTATATACCATGCAATTGTTTCCAATTAGCCCAGGATTCATGTTGCATGTTATAGAACACAAAGTATCTCTAAACAGTCTAGAAAGACTTCTCGTACAATATACTGCATAATTATATCATTGCTGCTGATTTGTAATTTTCATTATAAACAAGTTTGCTGAGAGGTTCATAACTCTGCCTTAGCTTTCATAAAGCGTCTTTTTGGCAGGTACGAGTGGAATTGGATGCAAATCCTCACTCTAAATTAAGTGAGAACTTGTTAAGTCAGTCTATTTAGATCAAGGAGGGATTTTGATCAGTTTTTGGAGAGAGTACAGACGCTTTTTGGTCCTGTCACTTCCCATAACTATACACAGCTATTTTATCAGGAGAAACTGGTTCCCAGGGGTAAGCCCTGCTGAAAACTGGAGGGTGCCTCTCCTCTGGGATGCTGAGGGCGGAGCTGCCAGGTGACAGGTGGCTGGGAACCTGCTATCCTGCACTCTGCCTGGGGAGAGCTGAAGCCTGAGATGTGCCTCTGGCTCTTCCCTGCTCCCTGGCCAAGCTCACTGCAGTTTGGCGCTAGCATGGGGTGGTCTGAAATGTCAGCAGGCCTGGGTCTCTTGGCCACACACCCTCCAGACTCCCACATCTTTGGTCCTTGACTTCTGCAGAGTTTGGCTAGAAGGATTTTAGGGGCCCTTGTGAGAGGGACTCATCATCCTCTGGCCAATCTGAGTGGCCAGTGTCCCCAAGTGACCAGTGACTGTGGTAAATAAAACACACTCCATCAGGCCAGGTGTGCTGGCTCACGCCTGTAATTCCAACACTTTGGGAGGCTGAGGCAGGAAGATTACTTGAGCTCAGGAGTTAGAGATCAGTCTGGGCAACATAGTGAGACCCCCGTCTCTACTAAAAAAAAAAAAACACACACACAAGCCAAGCGTGGTGGTAGGCACCTGTAGTACTCGGGAAGCTGAGGTGGGAGGATCACTTGAGCCCAGGAGGTAGAGGCTGCAGTGAGCCATGACTGTGCCACTGCACTCCAGCCTGGGTGACAGAGCGAGACCCTGTCTCAAAACAAAAACAAAGACAAAAACCACAGTCACTAATTTTGAAATATAAAGCCTAAGAATTTCACCCAGACTCTCTCAAAGAATGTTAGCCAGATGTTTCTCTTGAGGGCTCCAGTGAAGCCCGTGATAAAGTGGTTTTCTGCTTCCCTGGTGTGGGTGTGAAGGGGAGGCGCCCCTGGACACCTTTTGTTTTCATTTATCCTTTTGAGCATTTTTGTTCCTCGGACACAGCAGCTCAATGACTGCACAAGGGACAAGGGACAGCCGCAGCTCTGCTGAGGTCTGAGTCATTTTCATGTTCACGTAGGAATAATTCCTCTACTTGTTAACACCCTGGCGATTCCTGCTTCTCCCTGCTCTGGACGCCGGAGTCCTAGGTGTTGCAGCAGCTGCAGTTTCCCGGGCTGGTGCCTTTCCTCATTCTGTTTCACCTGGAAAAACCCATTCCTGTTTTCAATTGCCAATCTCAGATTCAAAATGCTCATCTCCTCCTGTTTTTGAATCTCAGATTTTGAATCTCAGATTCAAAATGTCCACCTCCTCCCGTTTCTGCTACACCTTCCCTCACTCTGTGATCTATCCGCTGGGCTGTGTGCACCTCGAGAATAAGACCTGTGTCACCTCTGTCCTGGATCCCCCGCAAGGGGCTGAGTTTATCATTTGTTGAATTAAACCAAATGCATCCATTTTTGCTTACTTATTGTTTCCCCATTTGAACCTTAGTTTTGATCGTCACCACTCTGGACTTTCTATTCATTCATCTCTTCATTCACAGAACATGTATTGAGTGCTTTCCAAGGGTCAGGCACCGGTCGACGCACTGGGGAGGTTCCAGTGAACAAAACTCTGTCCCAGGTGCCAAGCAGACCCCAGTGCAAGGGGAGGGCTGAGTGGGAGTACAGGGCCCACTGTAGGAGGGGCTGCAGATCCACCGGGAGAAGGCAGGAGGCTTTCCAGGGCAGGCAGTGTCCAGGCTGAGACTCCTGGAAGCTGGAGTCTGGTCCCCAAGAGGTCCTGTGCCCTCCTGCTCTCCTCTCTCACCCTCCTGCTCTTCTTGGTCTTTTTCAGTGTCAATGACATTGGCAAGGTTTTGTCCTGGACCTTGTCCTCCTCCCTGGCTGGACTCTCACCTCGACGCAGGTGACTTCTCGCTGTGTCTCTAAGCCCCAGGCTTCTCCTATAAGGGCCAGGGGTACGTTCTAACAGCAGGCTGGATCCAGCCTCCTCCAGACGTTATGCTGTTTCCTCACAATTCAGCACATCTGAAACAGACTGTGGCATTTCTCTTCTGAGTTCTTGCTCCTGAGACATTCAGGTAACCGTGGTTACATTCCGGAGCCCAAGTCTGGAATCAGGTAGAAGGCACTGCCGCTGGCTTCTGTCTTTTTACACAACAAAGTCTACCTGAGCCATTTTCTCTCTACTCACAGACATTCCCTGGTGATAAACATAACTATACTGTTTGATTATTTGTCTCTGTCTTTTTTTGTTTGTTTGTTTTGTCTTTAGGGACAGGGTCTTGCACTGTCACCCAGGCTGGAGTGCAGTGGTGCCATTATAGCTCACTGTATCCTCCAACCCATGAGCTCAAGCCATTCTCCTATCTTAGCCTCCTGAGCAGCTGGGATCACAGGTGCATGCCACTACACCTGGCTAACATTTTAATTTTTTGTAGAGGTGGGAATCTCACTATGTTGCCCAGGCTGGTCTCAAACTCCTGGTGTCAGGTAATCCTCCCACCTCGTCATCCCAAAGCACTGGGATTATAGGCCTGAGCCACCACACCTGGCCTATTTGTCTCTGTTCTTAGGTAATGGTTTCTATCATGTTATATCAAGAAGTAACCTACTTCTCAGAGATGGCCTGACAACTGCGTGGGGGTGCTGTGGCTGAGCCCTGTTGTCTGGATGCCAGTCACCTCTGGCAGTTTAGGGGAGTTGTTCAGATTATTCACCAAGTACTTCCAGCCCCCCTGCATCTCCTGGGACATGATAAAATTGCATTTTGGACCCTCTTGTTGTTGGGTGGGGTGTGTCACTTGTTCTGGCCAATGAGTCCGGCGTGGAAGGAAGTACTGTGTGTCCCTGGGCTGCGGCATTTAATTTGCATGCAAGAGCCTTCCAAGACTCCCTTTTCCATGGCGACTGGCAATGTTTGAGATGACAGCTGCTTCCCCAGCCTGGGTCCCAGAATGAGGAGACATGACACCATGGCCCCAGCCAACCCATGATACACACAGAGCTTGAGTGAGAAATAAACCTTTGTTTTTATAAACCACTGAGGTTGGGGCTGCTTGCACCTGACTCTTGCGAAGTGAAGCTCTATTTAGCACCTTTTATATTTCAAGTAGGCATGAGTTTTTATAAGTAAATAGCTGACATATCCAATTCCATAAACATTGTAAATGAAATGCCCGAAAGCAATAGGTTTCTCTTCAAACAGTGGTTGAAAATATATGCACATCGATAGCACATTTTACACAAACCTAACCTGGGTGAAAGCAATGTGTGTTCCATACTTAATGAGTAAATAAGTTAGGTTTACTTAAGGGACCACACTGATTGTTAAGTTCGCCTGAAGCTCAAGACGCCTCTGCTGAGACACCACACTGACTTGACCTACTGAGCCAGCAGCGGGTGGCCACCCCCAGCTCCATCGTCCCATGGTCACTCACTCTAATAATTCAGCACCCTGTTTCAACTAGTGTCACCTCTCTGATCTTTCATCTTTCTCTTACCCGTACCAATATGCCACTGGAGTTTCCAGTTAGAAGGGCCCCTTGCGGTCACATACCCAGAACAGAGGAAGGGAAACTTGTGTGGCCATCATTTAGGGGCAGAGGACAGATGCCTGGAATCTGGGCAAGGAGAGTCTTTGCAGATACTAACATGGACCAGGCCTCATCCCCTCAGCCTGGAGTGCGGCCCCGGCTGCCTGGGCGTCCCCCATCCTCGGGGCTTTGCTCAAATGCAGCCCCTTCTCCCAGCAAGGCCTCCCCTGACCCCCAGATTTAAAATTGCAACTGCTCCCTCATACTACTTAAGGCTCTGCATCCCCTGCCTTGTGTCTCCTCCACAGCACCACAGCACTGTCTCCTGAGCACACACCGTATCATTCCCTAATTTATTATGGTTGTTTCTTTCCCTCCTAGAACATGAGCACTACAAAAGCGGGAAATTTTGTGGTTTTGTGTCTTGGACCCCAAGAGCCTGTCCAGGCTGTTGTCCAAAACAGTGCCTGGCACAAAAGAGACACTTAACAATTATTTGTTGAGGCCGCATACGGTGGCTCATGCCTGTAATCCCAGCACTTTGGGAGGCTGAGGCAGGTGGATCACCTGAGGTCAGGAGTTCGAGACCAGTCTGGCCAACATGTGGAAACTCCATCTCTACTAAAAATACAAAAATTAGCCGGGTGTTGTGGCAGGTGCCTGTAATCCCAGCTACTCGGGAGGCTGAGGCAGGAGAATCGCTTGAACCCAGGAGGCAGAGGTTGTGGTGAGCCAAGATCATGCCATTGCACTCCAGCCTGGGCAACAAGAGTGATACTCCATCTCAAAAAATAAATAAATAAATAAATAAATAAATAAATAATTAATTAATAAATATTTGTTGAATGAATAAATAGGGTGGAGCCCAGGCACTGGTGATTTTGATGGGCTCCCCAAGTGGTTCCAAGCAGAGCAGGGTGGAGGGCCAGTGCCCCACAGTCCCTCGTTCACCTGCAGTGTGTGTGGAGTGCTTGCTCTTTTCTCGATTTGATCTAAGTGGCCAAGCATTTTCTGGTTTATTCCTGCCAAGCAGGGACAATATCCCTGCCACAGCCTTGGTAGAGCAAGAAGATGGAGTCTTTGGGAGGGAGCCCCTGAGGGCTTCTCTCTATGTGCTCATGTTTTAAATGGACACACATCAAAAAGAAACACAAATTGTGGTGATATGAAACAATTTTTAGTGACTGTTAAATTTGGCATTGGAAGTGGAGGACACTTTTCTTTTCTTGTTTTTTTTTTTTTTTTTTTTGAGACACAGTCTCCCTCTGTGGCCCAGGCTAGAGTGCAGTGGCGCAATCTCGGCTCACTGCCACCTCCGCCTCCTGGGTTCAAGCGATTCTCCTGCCTCAGCCTCCCAAGTAGCTGGGACTACAGGCATGTGCCACCACACCCAGCTAATTTTTGTATTTTTAGTAGAGATGGGGTTTCACCATATTTGGCCAGTCTGGTTTTGAACTCCTGACATCATGATCCACCTGCCTCAGTTTCCCAAAGGGCTGGGATTACAGGTGTGAGCCACCGTGCCCGGCTGTGGACACTTTTTCTCTCTAATTGCATCTCCGGAGCAGAGGTCTCCCTGGCTGCCCATGGCTGTCAGGGCAGCATCGGATGCCTATGGTGGCAGTGGTCTTGTTCTGAACCTTGGAGTAGCAACAGGGAGACACAATTTATCCTTTGCAAGAGAGGACAGACACATCACTGTTGGCAAGCACACAGACTCCTTGCTAAATTTTAATTTTAAAATTTATTTTATTTAAAGAGTACCATTTGCTGCAGAGTACAGTGGCTCATGCCTGTAATACCAGTACTTTGGGAGGCTGAGGTGAGCAGATCACCTGAGGTCAGGAGTTCGAGACCATCCTGACCAGCATGGTGAAACCCCATCTCCACTAAAAATACAAAATTAGCCAGGCGTGGTGGTGGGCACCTGTAATCTCAGCTACTCGGGAGGCTGAGGCAGGAGAATCACTTGAACCCAGGAGGCAGAGGTTTCAGTGAGCCGAGATTGTACCACTGCACTCCAGCCTGAGTGACAGAGTGAGACCCTGTCTCTAAATAAATAAATAGTACCATTTGCTAATAATTTTTTGCCTGATTGTTACAGTGTTTATATATATATATATATAAAATTTTTTTTTTTTTTTTTTTTTTTTTTTTTTTTTTTAGACAGAGTCTTGCTCTGTCGCCCAGGCTGGAGTGTAGTGGCATGATCTCAGATCACCTGCAACCTCTGGCTCCTGGGTTCAAGCAATTCTCGTGCCTCAGCCTCCCTGAGTAGCTGGGATTACAGGTGCGAGCCACCATGCTCAGCCTGAATCTCATTACTTTCTAAGTAATGTATTTGATTAGTGGATGGCTTGGTAATAATAATAATAATATTAACAATAATAACCACTATATTTTGAGCCCTTATATTGTGGTAAGATCTTCTCCTAACTCAACGACTATCAGAGGGAGTCATTGTTACTCCATTTTTTCAGAGAAGCACAAATAAGTTATTTGCTGAAAGTCACACAGTTATTTTAACCACGGGATCTAGGTTCAAACCAGGTTTTCTTACTTCAAAATCTGTGTTCCTAATTGCTCTACTCTTTCTGGATATGCTGTTGTCAATAGAGAACAGATTTGGGGCCGGATGCAGTGGCTCACACCTGTAATCCCAGCACTTCAGGAGGCCGAGGCTGGCAGATCACCTGAGGTCAGGAGCTTGAGACCAGCCTGACCAACATGGAGAAACCCCGTGTCTACTAAATTCAAAATTAGCCGGGCACGGTGGCACATGCCTGTAATCCCAGCTACTTGGGAGGCTGAGGCAGGAGAATCGCTTGAACCTGGGAGGCAGAGGTTGCAGTGAGCCGAGATCGCGCCATTGCACTCCAGCCTGGGCAACAAGAGCAAAACTCCGTCTCAAAAAAAAAAAAAAAAGAGAGAGAGAGAACAGATTTGGTTCTCTTCTTTTCCCTGGTCACAGAGGAGGAACTGCCCTTGTGGGACTATGCTACCATTTCTGGGACTATGCTACCATTTGTAACCAACGGGCTGTGAGTGGAACTTCCAGGCTGAGGCATTTAAAAGCAAGTATGAGTTCTCTACTCTCTCTTTTTCCCTGTTGCAGTAGTTGGAAGCAATGATCAGAGATGGTGAAGTTATAAGATGAAAGGTGAGCTGGGTGCAGTGGCTCACGCCTGTAATCCCAGCGCTTTGGGAGGCTGAGGCAGGCGGATCACCTGAGGTCAGGAGTTCAAGACTAGCCTGGCCAACATGGTGAAACCCCATCTCTACCAAAAATACCAAAAAATTAGTCGGGCGTGGTGGCAGGTGTCTGTAATTCCAGCTATTTGGGAGGCTGAGGCAGGAGAATTGCTTGAACCTAGGAGGCAGAGGTTGCAATGAGCCGAGATCACGCCATTGCACTTTAGCCTGGGTGACAGAACGAGACTCTATCTCAAAAAAAAAAAAGATGAAAGGTGCCTGGATCCCTTAGTCACCACATGGCAAATAGCGTCCTGGCCTGCACTGAACTTTGAATGAGCAAGATACAAACTTTTATGTGTTAAGCTACTGAGAGTTCTAGCTCTGTTTGTTCTTGTGGTGTAGACTACCCCTCCTATGAAAGCTGAATATCAGTGCCTCCATTTATTATTATTATTTTTTCATGTTTATATAGTTTTATTTATTTATGTATTTTTTCTCCAACTTTTCTTTTTAGTTCAGGGGTACATGTGCAGGATATGCAGGGTTGTTATCTAGGTAAACGTCTGCTGTGGTGGTTTGCTGAATAAATCGTCCTATCACCTAGGTATTAAGCCCAGCATCCATTAGCTATTCCTCCTGATGCTCTCCCTCTTCCCAACCCCCATAGGTGCCCAGTGTGTGTTGTTCCCCTCATGTGTCTGTGTTGTTCCCCTCATGTGTCCATGTGTTCTCATCATTCAGCTCCCACTTATAAGTGAGAACATGTGGTGTTTGGTTTTTTCTTCCTGCGTTAGTTTGCTGCAGATAATGTCTTCTAACTCCATCCATGTCCCTGCAAAGGACATGATCTCATTCCTGTTTATGGCTGCAGTGCCTTCATTTCTTTTCCTCTGGATTGGAGTTCTGCCCTCTAGGGCTATACATAAGGATATGCCACATTGTCTTATTGTCAGATACTTGCCAGATTGTTTTATTTGCTATTGTCTTCTATGTGTTAGGCTTGTGGCATTGATTAGTTATGATATCCTTAGCTGGTCAGATATTGTGTTTTATATTTCTTTCTTTCTTTTTTTTTTGAGATGGAGTTTCACTCTTGTTGCCCAGGCTGGAGTGCAATGGCGCGATCTCAGCTCACTGCAACCTCTGCCTCCTGGGTTCAAGCAATTTTCCTGCCTCAGCCTCCCAAGTAGCTAGGATTACAGGCATTCGCCACCATGCCCAGCTAATTTTGTATTTTTAGTAGAGACAGGGTTTCTCCATGTTGGTCAGGCTGGTCTTAAACTCCCGACCTCAGGTGATCCACCTGCCTCAGCCTCCCAAAATGCTGGGATTATAGGCGTAAGCCACCGCGCCTGGCTGTGTTTTATATTTCTTTGTTGTCGTTGTATTTATTTATTTATCTATTTATTTATTTATTTAGAGACAGGGTCTCATCTGCCGCCCAGTCTGGAGTGCAGTGGTGTGATCTCAGCTCACTTCAACCCCTGTCTCCCAGGCTCAAGGGATCCTCCCTCCTCAGCCTCCAGAGTAGCTGGGACTAGACTACAGGGCACGCCACCACACTCGTCTAATTTTTTTTGTAGAGACAGGGCCTCAGTATGTTGCCCAGGCTGGTCGTTAGCCCCTGGCCTCAGGCAATCCTCCTGCCTCGGCCTCTCAAAGAGCTGGGATTATAGGCATGAGCCACCATGCCCGGCCTATATTTGTTCTTTATCCTAGAAGCTCTAAGCACAAAGTTAGTTCTATAGCAGTGCTGGTGAATTATTGAATCTATATTATCCAGAAAAAAACTATTTGCAGCCGGGCACGGTGGCTCACACCAGTAATCCCTGCACTTTGGGAGGCCGAGGTGGATGGATCACCTGAGGTCAGGAGTTCAAGACCAGCCTGACCAACATGATGAAACCCCATCTCTACTAAAAATACAAAAAATTAGCTGGGCGTGGTGGTGTGTGCCTGTAATCCCAGCTACTCAGGAAGCTGAGGCAGGAGAATCACTTAAACCCGGGAGACTGGGGTTGCAGTTAGCCAAGATGGTGCCACTGTACTCCGACCTTGGCAACAAGAGCAAAACCCCATCTCAAATAAAACAAAAAAACACAAAACTATTTGCATTTACTCTGGTTTTAAAATGTTAATATTCAGTAGACTTTTAAGTTCAGTTGAAAACCGTATTCTATTTATAAGTCTAGGTAATTTTAGCAATTACTTTTAAGGAGTTTTAAAATAATAATTTGGTCCCATTTACTCATTCAGTTAAATGCCTTCAGTCATTTAAAACTTAATTTATAAACGTAATATATTCAATTTCCTTTTAAAAGTACATACTTCAATACAAAAATTAGCTGGGCATGGTGGTGCGTGCCTGTAATCCTAGCTACTCAGGTGGCTGAGGCAGGAGAATCACTTGAACCCGGGAGTCAGAGGTTGCAGTGAGCTGAGATTGTGCCACTGCACTCCAGCCTGGGGGACAGAGCCAGACTCTGACTCAAAAAAAAAAAAAAAAAAATTAAACATATAGCGGTATGGTGAACCTAATTTCCCTGAAATCTTTCACTACTGTATATAAATTTAGTAAGGTTTTTACTTAAAACCCACAAGTCAATTACTTGATGACACATTTTTGATACAAACACAAACTCAGAACAGCTGAAAGTACAGTACAAAGAACTTTTTTTTTTTTTTTTTTTGAGACGGAATCTCACTCTGGTCGGTGCATCTTGGCTCATTGCAGCCTCTGCCTCCCAGTTCAAGCGATTCTCGTGCCTCAGCCTCTTGAGTAGCTGGGATTACAGATGCATGCCACTATGCCTGGCTAATTTTTGTATTTTCAGTAGAGACGGGGTTTCACCATGTTGGCCAGGCTGGTCTTCAACTCCTGACCTCAAGTGATTTGCCCGCCTCAGCCTCTCAAAGTGCTGGGATTACAGTAATGAGCCACCGCTCCCAGCTTGGCTTGCTCCTTTTGACATGCCCCCATAATTTTTTTTGTTTTTGAGTAATTGTGTGCTTTCTGGAAAAATAAGATGTTTCAGGTTTATATTGCACTTTGCCTGCCTTAACCCTGGAAGCATCCATTTATCCAAGGAGCTGTGGAAAATAGTATTTAAGGCCAAGACCTGTGCTCCAGGGGGGCCCATTGTTGTTGGAGTGATGCTGCTCCTGGGTCCCCTCAGTAACAGAAACAGAGAGCACCCTGGCTTCCACTGCCCTCAATATGTTTACTTATTTCATTTTTTCTTTCCTTTTTCTTTTCTTTTCTTTTTTCTTTTTTTTTAGGGGGGACGGAGTTTTGCTGTTGTTACCCAGGCTGGAGTGCAATGGTGTGATCTCGGCTTACCACAACCTCCACCTCCTGGGTTCAAGCAGTTCTCCTGCCTTAGCCTCCTGAGTAGCTGGGATTACAGGTGCACCCCACCACGCCAGGCTAATTTTTGTATTTCTAGTAGAGATGGGGTTTCACCATGTTGGTCAGGCTGGTTTCGAACTCCTGACCTCAGGTGATCTGCCCGCCTTGGCTTCCCAAAGTGCTGGAGTTACAGGCGTGAGCCACCGCACCCAGCCATGTTTACTTATTTCATCACCACCTATGCGTGTGATGAATCTCCCACCTGGGCTGCCACTGGCTTTTCCCTGTGTGCACTCTGACTCCATACTCTGAACCACCGCCGCATGGATCCTCTCCTCCCCTCTTTACCCTGCCTGGGATCTGACACTCTGAGCTGGGCCGTGGCAGTTCCTCACTCTCCTTCTGCAGATACAGTAGATTTCCATTACTCATAGCAACTGCATTTGATAAGGTCACCACAGGCACTGAATTAGTGAATACTGAACCATCGCACCTAGGGGAGAGCCTAGGGTTAGCTTCCTGAGAGCCTCTGGTCACAAGAGTTTTGTCAACTGATTAATATATGACTTTATTTTATGTGTATTTATGATTTTTTGGGTTTTGTTTTATTTTGTTTTATTTTTGGAGAAGCGGGGTCTTGCTCTGCCCAGGCTAGAATGCAGTGGTGGTGCAATTATGGCTCACTGCTGCCTCAACCTTGCAGGCTCAAATGATTCTCCCACCTCAGCCTCCTGAGTAGCTGGGACCACAGGTGTGCACCACCATACCCAGCTAATTTTTAAATTTTTTTGTAGTGATGGAGTCTTTATGTTGCCCAGGCTGGTCCTGAACTCCTGGGCTAAAGTAATCCTCTTGCCTTGGCCTCCCAAAGTGCTGGCATTACTGGCATAAGCCACTGCTCCCAGCTGTGTATTTCTGTTTAAAGATGCCTTATTAATAAATATTGTTGATTCATTAACATTGAATTAAGTCAACCGCACTATAGCTCTTGCCTGAAGAAAGTTCATCTAACACATGTATTTTCTCCAGAAGGTGCATCACAGTCTTTCTGCACTCAGGATCGCTAGACAGCACTTCAGCTGTGCGCGTGGGGACCATTTTACACAGCACGATCCCCAAGAGAAAGGACAAAAATATGAAAAACCTGGCACTAAATGGACTGTGAAAAGGACATTTCTTCACAAAATGACAGTTGAAACAGGAAGTCAGAGCGTTGCCTTGTTCAGCCTCTGCTAGAAATGTGCTTGTCGGTTGACTCAAATTTTTTGCCGCTCTGTGCATGTTGGTGAATATCTGCAAAAGCATTGTGGGTCGGGCGCAGTGATTCTTTCCTATAATCTCAGCACTCTGAGAGGCTGAGGCAAGAGGATTGACTGAAGCCAGGGGTTCAAGACCAGCCTGGTCAATGTAGTAAGGTTACATCTCTACAAAAAATAAAAAACTAGCTGGGCATGTTGGCATGAGCCTGTAATCCCTGCTTCTCCGGAGGCTGTTGAGGTAGAATCCCTTGAGCCCAGGAGTTTGAGGCTGCAGTGAGCTATGACTGCACCACTGCACTCCAGCCTGGGACACAGAGCAAGACCCTGTCTCAACAAATTAAAATAAATAAATAAATAGGGCATGGTGGCTTATGCCTGTAATCCCAACACTGTGGGAGGCTGAGGCAGGATTGTTTAAGCCCTGGAGTCTGAGACTAGCTTGGACAACGTAGTGAGACCTCTACTCTATAAAACATAAAAATAAAAAATAAAATAAATAGTAGCAAGTTTGAAAAATGCTTACCCAGTAAACGAATTATTATATTATCTCACACAATTTTGGGGGTTATTGTCTCATATTATTTTTGAGGTTGCCTCATTGACTTGCACTGCTTGAGGTTGCAAAACTACCGAAGAAGTGGGCTACTGGTAGGATTCTTGCTGGTGACGCTGCCAGGCTGCTGGGAATCAGCGTGTACAGGAGCTGGCTTGCCCAGGCTCACAAGAGCTGGCTGTGCAATCTCTTCCAAGCTCTACATTCTGGGCCTACCTTCTGGGTAGTTTGAAATTGGCCATGGTGGGTATATTTACACCACAGAAATCTGCAAATGCCTCAAGTCAGGGCTTTTTCTTGGAGGAACTGATGGTTAAACCGTAACCAGCACGCCATTGCCGTGAACTCTATTTATAGATGCTGCATCAATGACTTCATAACCCAAGAAGGGAACGCTCACACAGCCAGAGACCCTTCTAACCTCTCCTTGCACGAGTCTTCATGCCTTATATCACTTGTTTGGATACTGCATTTCTTTGGCTCTTAAGATATGTAACCCCAGCTCTAAAAACTTAAATTTGATGGCTTCCTACATGCTTCCTAGGACCACACAACTCTTATAGCTATAGAAATAAAATCTGACTGAGTCTAGGCCCTCTAAGCTTTGTTCAGTGACCTGAAGGTCACTCTATGTTCCACAGCCCCTACCCCCAACCTCCAAGCTAGCACGCATCCCCCTGCAGCACCCAGCGCCGGGTCCTCATGTAAACTTTCATCACCTCTTTTTTTCTGTTTAGGGTCCAGACAAGGGTTTCTTTTGCAGACAAGTCCCCTGGCCTCCCAGCCTGGGGTGCAGGCACCCGTCTGCCCCGCCTGCAGGTCTCCTTGAGCCGGGTAAGTCACTGCAGCCCGTTCCTTCAACACCTGGCAGCAGCATGCGGACAAAGAACTCATGCTGTTGTGCTGAGCCTGGTGATTCAGGCTGTAAAACTGCAGGCCAAGTTGTTAAACCCAGATTCAGGTAGACAGCCAAGCAGGGCCAAGGCTGCCCTGCATCTGGGTTTTGGCAGACAGAGCAGTTTCCCCATCTGTGGGGGCCTTGGTGTGGCCTTTCCCTCCAGGAGGCAATGTCGGTATAATTTATTGGGCCATAATTGTTGAAAGGAGCAGTCCTTCAGGCCATTCATTCGGGCCAAAAATATTTCTTTATTGAGCGTTCCCAGTGTTCTCAGCCTTGTGCTATGCGGTGGGGGTGGGGTGTGTGTGTGTTGGGGGAGTCACGAAAGAGACCAAATCCCACTCGTTCTGCAGCAACGGAGTGGCAACGGCAAGCAGTGCTTGCTACACACCCCGCGCAGAGGCGGCAAGTCCTGCTAGAGAGTCTCAAAGGAAGAGCTCCTCCAGTGGCCCTGAATTTTGCCCGGTTTTGCAGAACAAGTGGGATTTAGTCCATGAAGAGTCCGGCAAGGGTACCTCCTCTGGGGAATCAAAGCACAGGATGGGTGGGGAAGGGCCCAGGCTCGCCCAGGGAGTGGTGAGTCCTATGTGTGGACGGGCAGGGCCCTGGAGAAGGTCTCCTGAGAGACAAGCTGGAGATGTGGCACGGGAGAGGACTCTTCAATGACAGGAGAGAGTTTGGAGTTCGTTCTGTAGGATACAAGGGACCTCACTGAAAGTTTTTGAGGAGAGAAGTGGCATGACCCGCTCCATGTCACGCGAAGGCAAGCTGGTGTTTCCACTCTCAACGCGAGAGGAGTTTTCCAAGAGGAGCATAGTGATGTGCCGCCGATATCAGGCCGGGGGGCATGAATGAAGGAAGAGGGTTGGGTGTGTGTTCAAGACCATCTCTTTTGTACTCACCGAGCTGTTTCCATTGTCCTGCTGCCACCATCTGTAGGAGATGTCAGAGATAACAGTGTGATTCCTAATAATCATTGTAGCAATGATAATAGTAACCACAAAAACAATCAGTATAGGTGAATTGTATTAAGTAATCTCTATGTGCTAGGCCCTGAGCTAAATACACTACATGAATGATTGTGTAAAATACTTACATCAACCCTATGAAGTAGACATTATTATTTTCCCCATTTTACAGATGAGAAAAACCAAAGCACAGAGAAGTAAATGCACTTGTGCAATGTCACATAGCCAGGGAATGGAAAAGGGAAGGCAAGAACCCAGCATTGTCTGACTTCAGAGCCTGAGCTCTGTTCCCCTCCACTATAGCCCTTTCTGAGATGCAGCACTTCCTCTAGAAAGCACTCTCCAGTGTATCTGGGCAGGATGGGCAGTGGGAGGCTGGATGTCAACCTGGGGAGGTGGTTTAGTAAGGGGTTGGAGGACTGTGTCCAGAGGGTGCTGAAGAAGCCCTGGGGCTTGTCCACCCAGCCCTGGGGGTCCACTTACGTTACTTCCTTGGCTTCTACAGGTATTTGATGTTGAGACCCTATCAACACATGCTTCCCTGGCCAGGCACGGTGGCTCACGCCTGTAACCCCAGCACGTTGGGAGGCTGAGGCAGGCGGATCACCTGAGGTCAGAAGTTCGAGACCAGCCTGGCCAACATGGTGAAACCCCATCTCTACTAAAACTGAAAAAATTAGCCAGGCATTGTGGCAGGTGCCTGTAATCCCAGCTACTTGGGAGGCTGTGGCAGGAGAATTGCTTGAGCCTGGAGGCGGAGGTTGCAGTAGGCTGAGATTGCACCATTGCACTCCAGCCTGGGTGACAGAGCGAGATTCTGTCTCAAAACAAAAATAAAGCAAAACACATGCTTCCCTGACTACTCACAGGTGAAGTGAAGGTGGGAGGGATAAAGCAGATGGATCACAGCAACAAGATCCAGGAAGATCCAGTCAATTGATGAGCATCTAGTGAAAGTTTAATAGGAATAATGCGAAATCTTGTAATGGTCCATGAAATCACCACACTGTACTAGTGTGGACACAGGAGTATGGCTTAATACTAATGTGATGCCAAAAAAAAAAAAAAAAGGAAGAAAAGGAAACAAACACTTGACTTTTGGTTGATGAAAATCTCAATATGAATCAACAGTATTATATGAATATCAAAAAAAAGCTGTGATTGGCACTTTGGGAGGCCGAGGTGGGAGGACACATGAGGTCAGGAGTTCGAGGCCAGCCTGGCCAACATGGCGAAACCCCGTCTCTACTAAAAATACAAAAATTAGCCAGGCGTGGTGGCGTGTGACTGTAGTCACAGTTACTTAGGAGGCTGAGGCAGGAGAATCACCTGAACCTGGGAGGTGGAGGTTGCAGTGAGCCAAGATGGCACCACTGTACTCCAGCCTGGGCAACAGAGTAAGACTCCATCTCAAAAAAAAGAAAAAAAGCTGTGACTGCAGGCTATATTAATAGAATTATAAAGCAATTGTTTGGCTTCCACATAGAAGGTATTCAAGGTGTGCTATGTAGCTCCCAGGAAGAGTATCTGTTAATTGCACAGAGTAGAGACGAAGGGAAGACAGACTTTGGCACAGGGTAGAGAAGCTGCTTGGAGGTGCCCAGATGAAATAGCAGAAAGAATAGCTGGCGGGAGCCAGTGTGCTCCTTGGAAACAGGAGTGTTCAGGCTCGAACAGGATGGCCGCTTGGCAGAAAGATGGAGTAGTGAGGGAACCATCAGAAGACGATTGGGCTCAAAGAACTTCACATCCTTTTTGACCCTCACGCTCCATGATTCCATGTGCTAGAAGTCTCTTTGGGGAAAGGAAAGTGATAACCTCTGTGTGTCGTTTCAGGTGTGAGAGCTACACCTGCAGCATTAGTGCAGAAGTGAAGCCTCTGGAGAGAAAGCATTGGTTGACTGTGAAAGCACACGGGGGTATCTCCAAAAGCTGGGCGACCCCCCCTCAGTCTCACCGTCTGAGCACCCACCATGGCATTTCAGATGTGGAGAGTGCTGAGGGTGGGGCAGCGAGCCACCCTCTAGGTTTGTGGTTCCGCCAAACTTGAAACAGAGACATGGAAATGTAGGCTTTACCGAATTAAGTGACAGCCACTCTGTATAAACAAATTGCCAGCTATGGGGAGTCCCCATGCAGCCACAAACCAAGGCTGGTAGTCTGCTCCCAGACAGGGCTCTGTAAGCTGGGTTAGCAATGGTTCCGTGGTACTGGATGCATATCATCGTGACGCACAGGGGTGATGCTCTGCCGTAGAAAGAATACAGGCTCCAGAATCAGGAAGCCTGGGTTCAAATCCCAATTCACTGCTTTTTTTTTTTTTCTTACGACAGGTTCTCTCTCACTTTGTCACCCAGGCTGGAGTGCAGTGGCATGATTTCGGCTCGCTGCAGACTCAACCTCCTGGGCTTAAGCAATCCTCCTGCCTCAGTTCCCCAAGTAGCTGGGGCGATTCACGGCTTCTTGGCACCGTGTGGTCTAGAGCCATTTGCTTCCTCTCTTTGAGGCTCATGTGACTCCTGTGTAAAATGAGGATAATCACATCTACATAAAAGCTAATATACATGAAGTGTTTATAATAGTAGGTGATCGACAGAAAGCAATCAAAGACCTAGTTTTCTTCACAAATATTTTTAAGACCGGACCTTTTTATAAAAAAAAATTTTTACATTGCCCAGGCTGGCCTTGAACTCCAGGCTCAAGTGATCCTCCTCCCTCAGCTTCCTGAGTAGCTGAGAGTACAGGTGCGCACCGCTGTGCCTGGCTCAGACATTTCTTTCTTTCTTTCTTTCCTTTTTTTTTTTTTTTTTTAAATGAAGTTTCACTCTTGTTGCCCAGGCTGGAGTGCAATGGCGTGATCTTGGCTCACCGCAACCTCTGCCTCCCAGGTTCAAGCGATTCTCCTGCCTCAGCCTCCCAAGTAGCTGGGATTACAGGCATGCACCACCACACCCAGCTAATTTTGTATTTTTAGTAGAGATGGGGTTTCTCCATGTTGATCAGGCTGGTCTCGAACACCCGACGTCAGGTGATTTGCCAGCCTCAGCCTCCCAAAGTGCTGGGATTACAGGTGTGAGCCACCGCACCCGGCCCATTTCTTTCTTTCATCCTGTTGTGGCTTTGCCTTTGGGGCTGCTTGGATTTCAGCAGCTTTGGCCTCTAAGAAAACACATGTGAGCAGACTCTGGGGGAGGGCTTAGAAGACTTGAGCTCTAATTATGGGCAGGATCAACAAGTTGTTCACGTGGAATGATCATCCCTAGCAGGTTTGTTTTGTTTTGTTTGTTTGTTTGTTTGTTTGTTTGTTTTGAGACAGGGTTTCATTCTATTGTCCAGGCTGGAGTGCAGTGGTATGATCACAGCTCACTGCAATCTCGAACTCCTGGGCTCAAGCGATCCTCCCAGTTGGCCTCCCAAAGTGCTGGGATTACAGGCATGAGCCACCATGTGCGGCCTTCACTAGCAGTTTTGCTAGAAAAGCCTCTCATTTGCCATCTCACTCAGTGTCTCCTGGAAGAGGCTCTCTGGGAGGAATTGCTGTCACCAGCTCCTTAAAATGCCACCTGGGGGTCCTTCAAGATGCCAGGCACACCCCAAACCAGGGCCTTTGCATTGCTGTTTCCCCTGCCTGAAGCCCTCCTACCTCAGATATTTGTGTGACTCAGTCTCTTTCTTCATTCTAATATGGCCTTATCGGAGGAACTGTCCTGAGGGGCCCATCTAGAACAGCATCTCTCCCTGCCCTGATCACTCCTTCCTCCTTGCCCTCCCTGCCACCTGACATTCCAGGTATTTATCTGTGTGTTATTATCATGCCTCGTGGACAGCAAGCTCCAGGAGAGCAGGGACCTGGCTATAAGCAAAGCTCTTTCCCCAGGGCTTAGAACATGCCGTTGTGTGGTGGGTCTCAATAAACCTTTTTGGATCGTGTGGTTCACTATGCCTTCCTGGATGGCTTTTCTGCTTCCCAGGAAAACTATATCCCAAACATCCTGAGTTCATTCTGAGGAATGGGTCTGTGGCAAGTGAACAACTTCTAGAGAGGTAATGCCTCCTCACCAGGCACTGAGATGGGCAGGTTTTGTGGCCGACTCCCTCTGCCTCTGGCTTCCCTCCTGCCGATAAGGTTAAACAATAACAGCAAGAGACAGAGAGCAGGAATGGAGGCTCCTAGAATAAAAAGACATTTACTCACACAAAGGGGAAGTAGGACAAAGCACCCTACTTCTACTGAGACACACAGAATAATCCCTGGAAGTGGGGAGCACTTAACAGTCCCGTCTTTCAATGGTGCAATTGTCTGGCACCACAGAGCTGTGAAAGCTGTTTATAGATGGGCTTTCACACTCGAGCAAGGAAACAGTCCGCTCTTGACTGTGCTGCCCAAGGTAAACCTTTCATATGTCTCCTCTCTGCACAGCCATTGCATTTTACTCACATGGAAGATCATGTTTACTCCTTGGGCCCTTAAAGGGCTGATGCTCTTGAAGCAATTATTCACCGGCCAGTTCTCATGCTGTCTAAACTTGTATTTCAAAGCTGTGTCTGGCATTAGAAATAAACTCCATTGGCTTGTGGGGTTTTTTCGTGTTGGCATTTGGCCTTGTTGGGCAATGGGAGGTTTTGGGCTGACAATTCAAACAGTATCTTGTGATGGAAAGTGACCAAATGGATATGGCCATGGGTCTAAAATGAGGAATTGGAATACTAGGAATATAATTATGTTTTGCAAGACATCAATATTTTAAAATTTAACTGATAAACAACTCACAGGGGTGGAGAGCGAGGGCTGAAAAACATTTAGACTTGAGTAAGATAATTAACACAGCAATTAGCTATATTTTGTATTCTGCATTTGTTGTTTGTCACGTGCATTGTTTGGCCCTATTGCCAGAGCTTGCCCTACGCAGAGTCTGGCCGCATAGGATGACCAGACGCTCCCCCTTGAAACAAACCCCTCTGGGGTAGGGGTGGAAATGTGGTGGAAATATGTGTTTCCTAGTATATTCATTGCCCATTTAAAGTCTACAAAAATGGCGTAGGCCCAGATGAGAGCCAGGTGGAGATCATGGCCTCAGTAAAGGGTCTTTAGGCACGTTCAGCTCCGGAAAAAGCCCACACATACCCGTCTCCATCTCTGTGCTTCCCGTGCTGGCTCACTCAGTAAGGTGGTGGGTCCTTCAATGGTGGGGTCTACAAGTCATTCCCCTTTGCAGCCCCTGGGCCTAGAAAGTGCCTGGCACATGTGCTCAATATAGGACCATTGAATGGAACGGAATGATTATAAAACAGAATTTTAGCAATGGAGGGACTTCAGACATCATCGGGTCAGACGCCTTACATTACAGCAAAGGGTCTAAAGAGATGATGCAATTTGCCTGAGATCCCATAAGGCTGGCAGCCACCAGCAACCAGGGACTTTGCTTCCTTGCCAGACATTTTTCCACTAGAAAAACAGGTGTTTCAGGCCAGTCGCGGTGGCTCACCCCTGTAATCCCAGCACTTTGGGAGGCTGTGGCAAGAGCATCACTTGAGCCCAGGAGTTTGAGACCAGTCTGGGCAACATGGCAAGACCTCATCTCTACTTAAAAGAAATCAAAAGTTAGCTGACAGCATAGTGTCCTGTGCCTGTGGTCTCAGCTATTTGGGAGGCTGAGGTGGGAGAATTCTTGATCCTAAGAGATCAAGGCTGCAGTGAGCAGTGATTGAGCCACTGTACTCCAGCGTGGGTGACAGGGCAAGAACTTGTCTCAAAAAAAAAAAAAAAAAGAAAGACAAAACGACCAAAATCCCCCATGTGTTTCAGAGTGGGAGTGGCCTTGGCATTCGTGAGCATGTTTTCCAGTTGTGTCCATGTGCATGTGTTCCTGTGTGTGTGTGTATTTGGTCACAGTGAATTTCTTTCTGGTCATAGGATTAAAAAAACAAACAAACAAAACTCTGAAGTCATCTGTCTAATGCTCTCATTTCATAGATGGAGAATTGAGGCCAAGAACCTCAGCGTAGTTGCCCAGGCTTCCCAATTGGGTATGCAGTAGGCAGAGCCCAAAGATGCCTCCTTTTCCGGGAGCTGAGCTCAGGGCTGTCCTGGGTGTTTCCAGACCACTAGGAACCTCCCGAGTTGTCCACAGGAGGCAAGACTGCATCACTGTCCCCCATCACGGCCCAGCACAGTCCACAGCGGCAGCTCCATGAAGGCAAAGACCTTGGGCCCGTGGCAGTGCTTAGCCCATCCTAGGGGCTCAGAGAGCCTTTGCTGAATAAAGGAAAGGCTGCTCCCAGGGCTATTTTGAAGTGGGCCATGTAGAGAATGGCTATAAAGTTACCACACAGAAAACAACATACATTTTGGCTGGGCACGGTGGCTCATGCCTGTAATCCCAGCACTTTGGGAGGCTGAGGCAGGTGGATCACCTGAGGTCAGGAGTTCAAGACCAGCCTGGCCAACCTGGCAAAACTCCGTCTCTACTAAAAATAAAAAAATAAGAAATGAATAGCTGGGCCTGTTGGCGGGTGCCTGTAATCCCAGCTACTCGGGAGGCTGAGGCAGGAGAACTGCTTGAACCTGGGAGGCACAGGTTGCAGTGAGCCGAGATCGCGCCATTGCACTCCAGCCTGGGCGACAGAACAAGACTCCGTCTTAAAAAAAAAGAAAAGAAAAAGAAAACTACATACATACTAATAGAACGGTTACATCTAAATGCGTTTTGTCTTCCAAATAATTCACTTTGTGAGGCTATATATGTTTATTTCAGTATGCTGCTACTGTTCAAAACACTTTTAAAAGATATCCTTTGGCATTCCCTCCTGAGTTCATTAATTAGTCATAGAAAATCAAACTCTCTTTACTTTATGGTCGAATTTTCTTTTTGACCTAAACACAATTTTCTCAGTCTAATCTCCTATCATATTCATCGTATTTTATTTATTCAAAGATGTTTATTAAATGTCTTTTGCATGCTAGCATCACTGACTTCAAGATTTAGTATTCAATCATTATATATATATGCAGTGAATATTTATTGAATGCCAGGCACTGTGTTTATAAGCACATCATAGAAACTGATTTATTTAATCCCACAACTTTAAAAGGTAGCTGGGCAAGGTGGTGCGAGCTTGTGGTCCCAGCTACTCAGGGCTGAGGTGGAGAACCGCCAAGGGCAAGGTAGCAAACATTGCCTCTGAAAAAAATAAATAAATAAAATAGATAGGTATGGAAACTGAAGCTTAGAGAGGTCAAGGGAATTGTTTCACAATACGCAGCTAAGAAGAGATAGGTTTAAATCCAGCTCTGACTTCATGGCCTAACAGCTTACATATTCTAATATTTACCAAGTCAGAACACACTTTTTTTTTCTTTAGAGACAGGGTCTTGGCATGTTACCCAGGCTGGAGTGCAGTGGCACAATCATGGCTCACTGCGGCTTCGACCTTCTGGGCTCCAGTGATCCTCCCACCTCAGCCTCCTGAGTAGCTGGGACTACAAGTGCATGCCATCATTCCTGGCTAATTTTCTAATTTTCCATTTTTTGTAGAGATGGGATCTCACTGTATTGCCCAAGCTGGTCTTGAACTCCTGGGCTCAAGCCATCCTCCCAACCTCGGCCTCCAAAAGTGCTGGGATTACATATGGACTATAACCTACCAAAGTGGTCTTCTATTGCTGAACATTTATATATATATATATATATATATATATATATATATATATGTATATGTATTTTTTGAGACACAGTCTTGCTCTGTCACCTAGGCTGGAGCTCAGTGGTGCAATCTGGACTCACGGCAACCTCCACCTTCAGGGTTAAAGCGATTCTCGTGCCTCAGCCTCCCAAGTAGCTAGGATTACAGGCATATGCCACCATGCCCGGCTAATTTTAGTATTTTTAGGAGAGACAGGGTTTTGCCATGTTGGAGAACATTTAAATATTTCCATTAAAAATATTTTAAGTAAAAAAAAAAATAACAATCAGCAGATACATGTAATAAAAAACATAAAAATTAAGAAATACATTTTAAGGACCAGGTGCTGTGGCTCATGCCTGTAATTCCAGAGCTTTGGGAGGCCAAAGCAGGGTGATCGCTTGAGGCCAGGAGTTTGAGATCAGCCTGGCTAACACAGCAAGGCCTCATCTCTACAAAAAAAATTAAAAAATTGGCCGGGGATGGTAGTACACACCTATACTCTCATCTACTTAGGAGGCTGAAGCAAGAGAATTGCTTGAGCCCAGGAGTTTGGGCGTGCACTCCAGCCTGGGCAACATAGTGAGATTCTGCCTCTATGTATATATATTTTTTCAGGAATTCTACGATGCACATCCTTGGACATAAATCTCTACATATGTTGCTTGATCTTTTCTCCAGAAAAAATTCTGCTACCTACCGAACTGCAGGCTAGTGACCTGGGGGCCTACAAGCAGGTCCAGAAGGGACCCCTGAAGCCGAAAGGAATCACAGAGCTTGGAGTGACCAAGCAGAAGAAGAAAAAGAAGCACAAAGACAAGGCACAACTCAGGAAGAGATGGGAACAAGCAAAAAGAATGAGGAGAAGTGGTGCGGCCTGGACAAGCTGACCCCAGCCCAGGAGAAAGTGAAGGAGAAGCGACAAATGGAAGGATCCTGAAGAAAGCATCCCAGACCCACAAGCAGAGAGAGGAAGACTTCAGCAGACACCTGGACGCACACACGGAGCGTCGCGACACCCCCAAAGTCAGCTGGACCCAGTAACCACCCACTGCCGGGACAGAGCAGCATCCAGGGGAACAAAGGCCAAGTCGGGTTGCATCTGTTTCCTCTAGTGTATTCTAGAAACTTTGCTTTACACACACCCCTGCATCTTCTGCTACAAAGTGCTTTTCAAAGCCATGCACCCCATTCTGGAACTTGATTAAAGTAAGCCTGTCCTTTTACTCAGTTTAGGTTTCTTGGTAACACCTAGAAGATATATCCTTTTGGCTTGGATGGAAAGTTTCTAAAAGTTTATCCAGAGGTACAGCCCGTTTCTGCGTCCGGGACATGTAAAAATATTTTACCTCCTAGTGGCATCTATAAATCTATAATAACGCTCTGAGGCCAGCCAGCTGTCTTTGCTTGGATGAGACGGACCCCAGTGGAGAGGATTGGAGCTAATGCCCGCGTGGCCTGCAGTGCGCAGACCCCCATGGGGCCTAGTGTGTGCACCCTTCCAAGCTCCATCCAGCGTGGGGCTTATGCTGTTCCCTGCAGGCCACGGGGAAGCCACTTGCAACTTTGTAACCTTGACTTCCTCCTCAGCCACCTGGCTGGTGGGACGGCACAGCCTGGGTAGCAGAACAACCACCTACGGCAAGGATGGGCCACACACCTTGTCCCTTTCTGAGCCCATTCCCCCCAAACCCCACACCCTTCCAGGTACCTCTAATGGGTATTGTCACGGCAGGCATTGCTCATGGATCACAGCGTTCTTTGTAATGGAAGCCAGACACAGACTGTCTCTCAACCCTCAGCCCCAGGCAGCCTCTTGTATTTACTCAGAGTTGGTACATCACATGGAGCCCGTTTGGCATTCCTGCCCTAAGGACACCTCAGGGTGACAGGACCAGGGCAGAGCCCCAGCACAGGCATGGGTGCAGTCACCTGGGAGGCCCAGGTGGCAGTGCTAGAGGGCTAGGATCTTTGAGGGCCTATGTGTCCTGGATGAGGCTGCATATGCTATTGGGAGAAACGGTCTCTGTTGACATAGATAGTGAAAGAATAACAAAGACCGAAGAGAAAAACCAAGTGTGGAATTTGGGATTGTCCTATGTGAACTACAGAATAAAGCAAAAACCAGTTATTGAAAAAAAGAAAAAAGAAACAATTCTAGAGACAGTATTTCCAGGTCATATTTTTAAAGCCTTGACTGTCTTCTACATATATGAAGTCCTTGTTTACAGTGCTTATGTTATCATTATTTAAATTGTTGATAATCTGACCAGGCACAGTGGCTCTCTCCTGTAATCCCAGCACTTAGGGAGGCAGAGGCAGGACGCTAGTTTGAGTCCAGGAGTTTGAGACCTGCCTGGGCAACATGGCGAGATCTCAATTCTCCACAAAAAGAAAAAAAAAAAAAGACACACAAAAAAGTAAATTGTTGGTAACCCAGGAGATATTAAAAGGTATTTAATTTTTTTCTATTTTATCTGCATTTCTGTGTTTATTATTGAAAGTAAACCTTTCGGCAGGGCGTGGTGGCTCATGCCTGTAATCCCAGCACTTTGGGAGGCTGAGGTGGGTGCATCATTTAGGTCAGGAGTTCAAGACCAGCCTGGCCAACATGGTGAAACCCTGTCCCGACCAAAAATACAAAAATTAGCCAGGTGTGGTGGCACACGGCTGTAATCTACTCGGGCGGCTGAGGCAGGAGAATTGCTTGAGCCTGGGAGGCAGAGGTTGCAGCGAGCCAAGATGGGGCCATTGTACTTCAGTCTGGGCAACAGAGTGAGACCCTGTCTCAGAAAAAAATAAAAATAAAAATAAACATTTCTTTTTTATTCATATTCTTCTTTTGTGAATTGCCTTTTGTCCATTTTCCAAATGGAATGTATGCCTTTTTCCTTCTGCTTTGCAAGGGTGTTTTCTAAATTAAGGACATTAGGCCAGGCGTGGTGGCTCACACCTATAATCCCACCACTTTGGGAGGCCAAGACAGGTGGATCACCAGAGGTCAGGAGTTCAAAACCAGGCTGGCCAACATGGTGAAACCCAGTCTCTACTAAAAATACAAAAATTAGCCTGGCATGGTGGCGCATGCCTGTAATCCCAGCTACTCAGGAGGCTGAGGCAGGAGAATCGCTTGAACCTGGGAGGCAGAAGTTGCAGTGAGCTAAGATCGTGCCACTGCACTCCAGCCTGGGCAACAGGAACAAAACTCCAACTCAAAAAAAAAAAAAAAAAAAATTAAGGCTATTAATATCTTGTCAATCTTTTACACTGCCAACATCTTGTCCCTGTTCATGGTTTGCCTTGTTATTTTTTAAAAAATCAAATTTAAGTTTTAAATTTTTATGTAGGCAAATCTATGCATCTCTTATATTTTTCTTTAGGTATTATGCTTTGAAAAATCTTTACCACTCAAGATTATAGAAACACTTTCTATATTTTCTCGTTATTCTGTTTATAGTATTTAAAAAAATAACTGATCTATTTGGAACTTTACCTTGATGATTGGCATGCAGTGGGGACTCCAGCTTAATTTTCCCCAACAGAAACCAATATTCCAGCACGATTTGCTTGCATAATATTTCCCCTTTCTGATTTTAAATGCTAACTTTATCATATGCAAAATACTGGTGTGTATGTGAGTCTGTTTCCAGGTTTTAAATTTTATTTTACTGATCTGTCTATTCTATGCCAAATCTGTTTTAATTACTGTGGTTTTATAACAGATTTTAATAATTATGCGAAATCCCCTCATATTTCTTTTCTTCTCCAACAATTTACTGACTCGTCTCTCCCAAAGTATCTTTGAGATTTTAATGGACACTGCACTTCATTTATTAATTAGTTTGAAAAGACCTGACATCTTTTATTATTGCCTTTTCTCACACAGGTATGTGACATGTTTCCCATTTATTTATCTTCTCTTATGTACCTTGGCAAACTTTTGCTCTATTCTTCTTTCAGATCTTATATACATTTTTAAAAGTTTATTCCTGGGTGAAATATGTGTGTGCGTGCTAGGACTAGGATCTTTGAGGGCCTATGTGTCCTGGATGAGGCTGCATATGCTATTGGGAAAAACGGTCTCTGTTGACATACATATTGAAAGAATAACAAAGACCGAAGAGAAAAACCAAGTGTGGAATTTGGGATTGTCCTATGTGAACTACAGAATAAAGCAAAAACCAGTTATTGAAAAAAAGAAAAAAGAAACAATTCTAGAGACATGTGTGCATACATGTATATGTGTATGCATAGGTACATATGTATATACACACATACACACATGTATGTGCATATGCATATATACACATATATACGCACATGTATGCATGCACACATGTGTATATACACATATGTATGCATATACACACGTGTATGTATGTATATATGTATACACATATATACACACATACATTTATACATAGATGTATATGTATGGAATATATATGATGTGTGTATACATACATAACACACAAACACATGTGTATATTTGCTATAATTTGTACTTGTATCAGATCTTTTTCTTATTTTATTTTCAAACTGCTTAATAGTAATATTCAGTCACTCAACAAATACTTACATGCTACTGTGTGCCAGGCACTGTGCCAGACATGAGGACCACACTAGTGTACAAAACAGACACGGTCTATATATACTATTGGTCATTTCTAAAATATTGACCATCCTTGCATTTCTGGAACAGGATCTGCTTGGGTATGAAATATTATTTTAGTATATTGTACTAATGAATTAAATTTGCTAGTATTCCATTTAGGATGTGTGTTTATAAATTCCATATAAATAGCCTAAGTGAGACTAATCTGTCTGGCTTGAGGTGTGTGTGTGTGTGTGTGTGCGCGCGTGTGCATGTATCTGGTTTTGGTAGAAGGGTTATGTTAGCTTGTGAAATAAACTGGAAACTTTCGTTATTTCTCTGTTTTATGTAGCGTTGGAATTGTTTCATTCTTACTCCTAACAACCACATTAAATTATAATGTTCAAACTAGAAGACTCGAACTGAGAAAAGGCCCCAGTTGTCCTACATCTCAAACCTTTGAAACAATTTATGGAAATGGGAGAGAATGGAGGTTTACACAACAAGACACCAGATGACAAGACACGTCTTTCTTGTTTTGGTCCTGTCCCCTCAAAGGGGGCCAGCGGCCTTGTATATTCACTTCTTGAAAGGACTGACTTTTTTCCCAGGGAGGAAAAGTGTGGCCTCATCTTCCAGCAGTTTGATACTCCTGGCGAGTGCAGGACTGGACTGATGCTGCGAGGCAGGGGATAACAGATTGGCTTCATACAAGGCAGGCAGAAAACTCCAGTGACAGCAAGCTGAGAGCAAAACACAGCACCATTACTGTTCCCGTCTCACAGAGCCTGCAGATAGCCGACACAAATAAGAGCCCCATATCTCCCACTTGTCTTCAGCCTTTGTGTCTTTCTGAATTTCTATGACTACAGCTGAATCTGTCAGGCCAGTTCCATGTCCACGGCAGAGTGCAGCATCGGGGCCAATATGTGAGCCCCAAAGTCCTGATTCTGTGATCTAACATAATACCTCCCATAATGTTTTTATTTATATCCCTAAATGTGTCTTCCAATTTTTTTTTTTCGAGACCAGTTCTCACTCTGTCACCCAGGCTGGAGTGCAGTGGTGCAATCTTGGCTCACTGCGACCTCTGCCTCTGGGGTTCAAACAATCCTCCTGCCTCAGCCCCCAGAGTAGCTGAGGTTACAGGCGTACACCACCACGCCTGGCTAATTTTTGTATTTTTTGCAGAGACGGAGTTTAGCCATGTTCGCCAGGCTGGTCTTGAACCTCTGGACTCAAGTGATCTGTCTCCCTCAGCCTTCCAAAGTGCTGGGATTACAGATGGGAGCCACTGTGCCCAGCCCCAACTTTAAAATTTAAGAATCATCCCTCTTACTTATCTGAGAACCTTTTAAGTACATGGGGTCTCTACTTGCGAGCAGCTCATATATTAGTTTTCTATTGCTGTGTAACAGATTGCCACAAACTTAGTAGCTTAAAACAGCACCCATTTATTATCTCACAGTTCTGCAAGCACAAACGATTTTTATAAATAGAGACAGGTTGCCCAGGCTGGTTTCAAACTCCTGACCTCAAGTTATTCCCCCGCTTTGTCCTCCCAAAATGTGGGGGTTACAGACGTGAGCCACCACGCCTGGCCTCTCACGGTTCTGTAGTAAGAAGTCTGGTGGGTGGGCTTGGCAAGGTACTGTCCTTAGGGTCTCTAAATGCTGAAATCGAGGTGGCAGCAGGGCTTTGTTACTTCCTGGAGGCTCTGGGAAGGAAACTGCTAACAAGCTTATTCAGGCTGTTGGTCAAATTCAGCTCCTTGTGGTGCTAGGGCTGAGGTCCCGTTTCCTTTCTGTTGGCCTTGAGCCTCTTGAGGTTTCCTGTGCGCCTGGTCACGTTGCCCCTTCACCTTCAAAGCCAGCAATGGCTCACTGACTCCTTCTCAAGCGTCAAAACTCTCTGACTTCTGCCTTATCTCTCCTGCCTCCTGCAGGAGAAAGTTCTCTGCTTTTAAAGGCTCACGTGATTAGACTGGGCTCACTGGATCACCCAGAATAATCTCTGTATTTTAAGAACTGTCACCTTAATTACATCTGCAATGGCCCTTTTGCATGTTACATAATGTACTTACAGGTTGCAGGGATTGGGACATGGATATCTCTGTGGGACCATTATGCCTATCAGAGCTTTTATCTCTTTGTTTTCCATATAGAATATTTTAGGATAATTTTTTTCCCTTTATGTTTTTATTTTATTTTTGAGACAGGATTTCCCTCTGTCACCCATCTGGAGCGCAGTGGCGCAATCATGGCGCACTGTAACCTCTTCCTTCCAAGCTCAAGAGACCCTCCACCTCAGCCTCCCAAGCAGCTAGGACTAATACAGGCACATGCCACCACACCTGGCTAATTTTTGTATTTTTTGTAGAGACAGGGTCTCCCTATGTTGCCTAGGCTAGTCTTGAACTCCTGGGCTCAAGCAATCTGCCAGCCAAAGTGTTGGGATTACTGACATGAGCCATCTTGCCTGGCTATTTTTTTCCGTTTAAGAGGAAGTAGAAGACAGCTCCATCCTTTTGGAAAAAATGAACTGCCAGACACCATCAGGCCCCAAATTCACACAGCCATCATGCATTCAGCCTCCGACCATAAGTCCTTGATTCTGGCCTCAAACTCAGTAAAATTCATTTGTGCATTTAAGACTTGAGGCAGCCAAATTTTGACACACCGTTAGGTGGCACTTGATTAGAAAGCTTGCTTCTGTCTGAACTTTTCTCAAGGCAGCAATCCGACAAGAGGGCAAGGAAACTCTGAGGTCAAGCGCAGAGTAGGGCTGAGGTTCTTAGTGATTATGGGGAAGTCCTTACAGGCAAAAACTGTCCAAGACTTGAAAGTAATTTGTACATTCAAATTGACTTTAGAGAACTTAAATATTACTTAGCAACTGTAAATAGACTACTTAAAAGCTTTTACACATGATAATTTAAGAAAGCATGGCATCAGCCAGGCATGGTGGCTCACACCTGTAATCCCAGAACTTTGGGAGGCTGAGGCGGGTCAATTGCCCGAGGTCAGGAGTTCAAGACCAGCTTGGCCAACATGGTGAACGCCATCTCTACTAAACATACAAAAAGTTAGCTGGGCATGGTGGCGGGTGCGTGTAATCTCAGCTACTAGGGAGGCTGAGGCAGGACAATTGCTTGAACCCGGGAGGCAGAGGTTGTAGTTAGCCGAGATCTCTAGCCTGGGCAACAAGAGCAAAACTCCATCTCAAAAAAAGAAAAAAAAGCATGGCATCAAAAAATCGCTGTGTGTGCGCGTGTGCGCGTGGTGTGTGTGTGTATTTTTTTTTTTTTTTGAGACAGAGTTTTGATCTGTTGCCCAGTCTGGAGGGCACTGGTGCAATCACAGCTCACTGCAGCCTCAACCTCCTGGGCTCAGGTGATCCTCCCACTTCAGCCTCCTGAGTAGCTGGGACTACAGGCACATGCCACCACGTCTCGCTAATTTTTGTATTTTTTGTAGAGACAGTGTTTCACCATGTTGCCTGGGCTGGTCTTGAACTCCTGGGCTCAAGCAATTCACCTGTCTCAGCCTCCCACAGTGCTGTGATTACAGGTGTGAGCCACCATGCCTGGCCACAACATTTGTCTTATGTTTAAAATGAGCAAATATTCAGGCTGGACGCGGTGGCTCACGCCTGTAATCCCAGCACTTTGGGAGGCCGAAGCAGGCGGATCATCTGAGGTGAGAAGTTGGAGACCAGCCTGACCAACATGGAGAAACCTCATCTCTATTAAAAATACAAAAGTAGCCTGGTGTGGTGGCACATGCCTGTAATCCCAGCTACTCAGGAGGCTGAGGCAGGAGAATTGCTTGAACCCGGGAGACAGAGGTTGCAGTGAGCCGAGATTGCACCATTTCACTCTAGCCTGGGTGACAGAGTGAGACTCCGTCTCAAAAAAAAAAAAAAAAAAAAAAGGCTATTATGGAGATTCATGCACGAGTTTATTTCTGAGTGTGCACATATGTTTTTATTTCTTCTGAGCTGATATGGAAAGGTGGAATTTCTGGGTTAGATGGCAACTCCGCATTTAGCTTTCTGAGGAACCGCTCAACTGTTTGCCACAGTGGCTGCACCATTTTACATGATCAACACATACGTAATTTTAAAAATGGCTTCATTAACATGTGATTGACATACAATAAAATGCACATATATTAAGTGTATGATTTGGTAAGTTTTGACTTATGAATACACCCATAAAACCATCACCACAATCACTTCAAAGTCATCTATCACTCCAAAATTTTCCTTGTACCCCTTTGAAATTCATTCTTCCCATATCTCATGATACCACGTGAGACCTGAATTTGAGTATTTGTTGTTACTGTTGTTGTTTTGCATAGGAAAACAATTGTTCCAGCATCACTTGGATAGTCCTATGCAAAACGACAACAGCAAATACTTAAACTCAGGTCTCATAATCTGTATCATGTCTAGCTCATATACAAAAAATTGTCTCCAAATGGACCAACTCTCCCCACTCCATCATTCCATTATTTCCAAGCAATCACTGATCTTTCTGTCACTATGGGTTAGTTTGCATTTTCTAAAGTTTTAAATAAATGTAATCCTATAGTATTTTTTTGGTCTAGCTGTGTGTTTCCTCTTTGTCTGGCTTTTTCCACTGAGTGTAATTATTTTAAGATTCACCTAAGATGTTGACTATCTCAATAATCCATTCATTTTTATTGATGGGTAATATTCCATTGAATGTGTATACCACAATTTGCTTACTCATTCACCTGTTGATGGACATTTGGGTTGTTTCCAATCTAGGGCTATTCCAAATGAAGCTGCTATGAATGCTCATGCACAAGTCTTTTGTAGACATATATTTCATTTTTCTTGGGTAAATACCTGAGTGGAATGTTTCCGTTATGTGATAGCTATATTAATATTAAGCATTTAAGAAACTTCCAAACTGCTTTTGAAATGGCTGTGCCATTATATATCCTCACCCGCAGTGAATGGGAATTCCAATTACTTCACATCCTCACCAATACTTCGTATGGCCAGTCTCTCTCTCTTTTTTTTTTTTGAGATGGAGCTTCGCTCTTGTTGCCCAGGCTGAATTGCAATGGCATGATCTCGGCTCACTGCAACCTCTGCCTCCAGGTTCAAGAGATTCTCCTGCCTTAGTCTCCTGAGTAGCTGGGATTACAGGCACCTGCCACCATGCTTGACTAATTTTTGTATTTTTAGTAGAGAGGGGGTTTCACCATGATGGCCAGGCTGGTCTCGAACTCCTGGCCTCAAGTGATCTGCCCACCTCGGCCTCCCAAAGTGCTGGGATTACAAGCGTGAGCCACTGCGCCCAGCCCAGTATTTTTAATTCTATTGATTCTAACAGGTGTGAAGAAGGTCTGTGGGTTTAATTAAATCTGTGGGTTTAATTTGCACTTCATGAGGTCAAGTGTCTTTTCATGTACTTATTTGGTGAAATATGTGTTCAAATCTTTGTCTAAATTTGGATTACCGGCGTGCCACCATACCGGCTAATTTTTTGTATTTTTAGTAGAGACAGGGTCTCACCATGTTGGCCAGGCTGGTCTCAAACTCCTGACCTCAAGTGACCCACCCACCTTGGCCTCCCAAAGTGCTGGGTGTTATACATTATTGATACAAGTCTTTTATCAAATATGAGCTTTGCAAAAATGTTCTATTCTGTGGCTTACATTTTCATATTCTTAACAGTTTCTTTTGAATAGCAGATATTTTCAATTTTTATGAAGTCCAAAATATCAATTTGTCCTTTTTAGGATTGCGTTTTGGTGTCATATCTAAATATTTTTTTTTTGCCTAATGGACGACCAAAATTTTCTCCTGTTTTTGTTTCTGTAGTTTTATAGTTTTAGATTTTTAACAATCAATTGCCACATAATTAAAATTTCAGAAATAAACCCATAGATTTATGATCAATTGTTTTTCAGCCAGGGTGCCAAGAAATAGCCTTTTCAACAAATAATGATGAAAAATTGGATGTTCACATACGAAAGGAATGTGGACCTCTAACTCACACCATACACAAAAACTAACTCAAAATTACCTATAGATCTAAATTTAAGAGCTAAAACTATAAAACACTTAGAAGAAAATGCAGAATATTTGTGACCTTGGGCTAGGCAATGGTTTCTTAGATATGACAAAAGCACAAATAACAAAAGAAAAAAAAAGTCTATAGCTAAGTTAGAAACTTTTGTGCTACAAATGATACCATCAAAAAACTGAAAAGGCAACTTACAGAATTGGAGAAAACATTTGCAGATCGTATGAAGGAATTGCATCTAGAACATACAAAAATACAATTCAACAATTAAAAGACAGAAAAAAACCCAATTTAAAAATGAGCAAAGGATTTGAAAGTATATCTGAGGAAGTTATATAAATGGTGAATAACACATGAAATGACGCTCAACACCATTAGTCATTAGCGAAATGAAATCATAACCACAATGAGTTACCACTTCGTATCCACTATGATGGCTATAATAATTTTTAAAACACAGAAAATTACAAGTGTTCGTTAAGGAGGATGTGGAGAAACTGGAAACCTCGTACATTGCTGGGAATGTAAAATGGTGCAGTCACTGTGGAAAACCATTTGGTGGTTCCTCAAAAAGTTAAACATACATTTACAAGATGACTCTTCAACCCTACTCCTAGACATATAATCAAAAGAATTGAAAACAACAGACTCAAGCAGATATTTGTATGCTAATGGTCATTGTAGCACTGTTCACAATAGCCAAACAGTGGAAACAACCCAGTGTCCATCAACTGATAAATAAACAAAATGTAGTGCACACATACAGTGGAATAGTATTCAGCCATAAAAAAGGAATGACATTCTGATACATGCTACATCATGGGTGAATCTTGAAAACATTACACTAAGTGAAATAAACTAGACAAATATTGTATTATTCCACTTATAATATCTATAATAGGCAAATTTATAGCAACAGAAAGGAAATAATAGATTACCAGGGGTTGGGAGTGAGGAGAGATGGGTAGTTAACATGTGCAGAGTTTCTGTTTGGGGTGCTGGAAAAGTCTTGGAAATAGAAATACTGGGGATGATTGTAAAACATTGTGAATGTAATTAGTGCCACTAAATTGTGCTCTTAAAATGGTTAAAATGACGGTCAGGTGCAGTGGCTCGTGCCTGTAATCCCAGCAGTTTGGGAGGCCGAGGCGGGCAGATCACGAGGTCAGGAGATCGAGACCATCCTGACTAACATGGTGAAACCCTGTCTCTACTAAAAATACAAAAATTTAGGGCCGGGCGCAGTGGCTCACACTTGTAATCTCAGCACTTTGGGAGGCCAAGGCGGGCAGATCACGAGGTCAGGAGATCGAGACCACGGTGAAAGCCCGTCTCTACTAAAAATACAAAAAATTAGCCAGGCGTGGTGGCGGGTGCCTGTAGTCCCAGCTACTCGGAGAGGCTGAGGAAGGAGAATGGCGTGAACCCGGGAGGCGGAGCTTGCAGTGAGCCGAGATTGCGCCACTGCACTCCAGCCTGGGCAACAGAGCAAGACTCCGTCTCAAAAAAAAAAAAAAAAAATTTAGCCGGGCGGCTGAGGCAGGAGATGGCGTGAACCTGGGAGGCGGAGCTTGCAGTAAGCCGAGATTGCTCCACTGCACTCCAGCCTGGGCAACAGAGCGAGACTCCTTCTCAAAAAAAAAAAAAAAAAAGGGTTAAAATGACATATTTTATGTTACATTTATTTTACCACAATAAGCAAACAGACAAATGCATAATGAGATACCATTTCATGTTCACTAGCATGCCTATAATAAAAAAAGACAGGCAATAATGAGTGTTGGCAAGGATATGGAGAAATTGAAACCTTAGTGAACTTCTGGCGGGAATGTAGCCTTTTGTAGCTGTTTTGAAAAATAGTTTTGCAGTTTCTTAAGAAGTTAAACATGTCATTTTCATACAATCCAGCAATTCCACTCCTACTTATCAACCCAAGAGAAATGAAAACATAAGTTCACAAAAAAACTTGTACATAAATGTCCCTAGCAGCATTATTGTAATAGACCCAAAGTGGAAATAACCCCAGTATTTATCAACCAATGAATGAATAAACAAAATGTGATATATCCTTATAAAGGAATATTATTTGGCAAGTGAAAGGAATGAAGTACTGACACACACTACAACATAGATGAACCTTGAACAAATTATGCTAAGAGAAAGAAGCCTGTTATAGAAGACTAAATATTGGATGCTTTCATTTTATAAAATATCCGTAAGAACCAAATCTGTAAAGACAGAAAGATTAGCTGTTGCTTAGGGCTGAGAGGGAGACAGTAGGGGAAATGAGGTGTTATTGCTAATAAGTACAAGGTTTCTTTCTGGGTGGACAAAAATTTTCTATAGATTGTGGTGATGATTGTCCAACCCTGGGAACTTATTTAAAAAATTTGACTTAGGTTGGGTGAGGTGGCTCATGCTACCTGTAATCCCAGCACTATGGGAGGCTGAGGAGGGAGGATCACTACAAGTCAAGAGTTGGAGACCAGCCTGGGCAACATAGTGAGACCCTGTCTCTACAGAAAAATTTAAAAACTAGCTGGGCATGGTGGTGTACATGTGTAGTACTAGCTACATGGGAGGCTGAAGCAAGAGGATCCCTTAAGCCCAGGAGTTCGAGGTTACAGCAAACTATGATCATGCCACTGCACTCCATTCTGGGCAACAGAGTGAGACCCTATCTCTAAGAAAAAAATAAATTAAATAAAATTAAAAATGTAAAAAGTGTACATTTTAAATGGGTGAATAGTTTGGTTTGTAAATTATATCTCATAAAGCTCTTGAAGAGTCACTTGTGCATATTTATGTGGGTCTATTTCTGAACTCTCTATTCTGTTCCACTTATCTGTTTCTAACTTTATGCTAATGCCACACTGTTTTGATTACTGTGGCTTTATATGTCTTGAATCAAGTAATGTAAATCCTCTGACTTTGCTCTTCTTTTTCAAAGCTGTTTTGGTTATTCTAGGTCCTATGTATTTTCACATGAATTTGAGAATCAGTAGCTTGTCAGTTTTCACAAAAATGCCAGCTAGAATTTTGATTGTGATTGCATAGCATCTGTATTAGACCATTTTGTGTTGCTACAAAGGAATATCCAAGGCTGGGTAATTTACAGACAGAAGAGATTTATTTGGCTCACGGTTCTGCAGGCTATCCAAGCATGGCACCAGCATCCACTTGGCTTCTGGTGAGGCCTCAGGAAGCTTTCATTCATGGTGGAAGGTGAAGGGGGAGCAGGTGTGTTACATGGCAAAAAAAAAGGAAGCAAATGAGAGATGCCAGACTCCTGTAAACAACCAGCTCTCATATGAACGAGAACTCACTCATTACCATAGGAGGACACCAAGGCATTCATGAAGGGTCTGCCCCATGACCCAAACACCTCTTACTAGGCCCCACCTCCAACAGTGGAAATTACATTTCAACATGAGATTTGGAGGGGACAGATATCCAAACCATATAATTCCACCCCTGGCCCCCCAGATCTCATGTCCTTCTCATACTGCAAAATATAATCACCCCTCCTTAATAGTTCCCCAAAGCCTCAAGTCATTCTAGCATCCACTCAAAAGTCCAAAGTCCAAAGTCTCATCTGAGACTCAAGGCAAGTCCCTTCCACCTATGAGCCTGTAAGACCAATAACACGTTATTCCAAGATGCAATGATGGTACAGGCATTAGGTAAACATACCTATTCCAAAAGGGAGAAATTGGCCAAAAGAAGTGGGTAACAGCCCTCATGTGGGTCTGAAACCCAGCAGGGCAAACATTAAATCTTAAAGCTCCAAAATAATCTCCTTTGACTCCATGTCCCATATCCTGGGCACACTGGTGTGAAGAATGCACTCCCAAGGCCTCAGGTGGCCCTGGCCCTGTGGCTTTGCTGGGCACAGCCCAAGCGGCTGTTCTCACAGGTTGGAGTTGAGTGCCTGCAGCTTTTCCAGGCTGAGGGTGCAAGCTGCCAGTGACTCTACCATTCTTGGGCCTGGAGGGTGGCAGTTCCATTCCCACAGCTCTACTATGCAGTGCCTCACTGGGAACTCTACACGGGGGCTCCAACCCCACATTTTCCCTCAGCACTGCCCTAGTTGTGGCTCTCTGTGGGGCTCTGCCCCTGTGGCAGGCTTCCACCTGGGCACCCAGGCTTTCCTACACATCTTCTGAAATCTAGGTGGAAGCTGCCAAGCCTACTTCACTCTTGCATTCTGTGTGCCTGCAGACTTAACACCATGTGGAAGTTGCCAAGGCTTATAGCTTGTGCCCTCTGGAGCTGCAGCCCAGGCTGTACCTGAACCCCTTTGAGCCAAGACTGGAGCTGGAGTGGCCAGCATTGGGAGAGTAGTGTCCTGAGGCAGTACAGGGCAGCTGCGCCCTAGCCTGATCTCTAAAACCAGTCTGTCTGTCTAGGCCTCCAGGGCTGTGATGGGAGGAGTGTCCTGGAAGATTTCTGAAATGCCTTCTGAGCCTTTTCCCCATTATCTTGAATATTAGCACCTGGCTCTCTTTTAGACGTGCTAATCGCTTTAGCAAGCGTTTGCTCCCAACCGCAGCCTGCTTGGATTCCCCTTCTGGAAACTCCCTTTCCTTCTCTACCACGTGGCCAGGCTGTGGATTATCCAAACTTTTATGCTGTGCTTCCCTTTTAATGATAAGTTTCAACCTTAGGTCATTCCTCTGCTCCCATATCTGATCATAGGCTGTTAAAAGCAGCCATGGCACTTCTTGAATGCTTTGCTGCTTAGAAATTTCTTCTGCCAGTTACCCTAAGTCATCACTCTCAAGTTCAGCCTTCCACAAAGCTCTAGGACATGGACACAATGCAGCCAAGTTCTTTGCTAAGGTGTAACAAGGGTGACTTTTACTCCAGTTCTCACTAAATTCTTCATTTCTTTCTTTTTTTTTTTTTTTTTGAGACAGTCTCACCCTGTCGCCCAGGCTGGAGGGCAATGGCGCAATGTCAGCTCACTGCAACCTCCACCTCCCAGGTTCAAGCAATTCTCCTGCCTCAGCCTCCCAAGTAGCTGGGATTACAGGCACCTGCCACCATGCCTGGCTAATTTTTGTATTTTTAGTAGAGACGGGGTTTCACCATGTTGGCCAGGCTGGTCTTGAACTCCTGACCTCAGGTGATCTGCCCACCTTGGCCTCCCAAAGTGCTGGGATTATAGGTGTGAGCCACTGTTCCCAGCCAAGTTCTTCATTTCTATCTGATACCTCCTAGCCTGGCCTTCACAGTCCACATTTCTATCAGCATTTTGGACACAATCATTTAACCAATCTCTGATAAGTTCCAAACTTTCCCTTGTCTTCCTGTCTTCTTCTGAGCCCTCCAAACTCTTCCAACCTCTGCTCATTACACAGTTCCAAAGCCACTTCCACATCTCCAGGTATCTTTATAGCAACATCACACTCCTGGTATCAATGTTTTATGTTAGTCTGTTTTGCATTGCTAGGGAGGAAATGCCTTCTGAGTCTTTTCCCTGTTGTCTTGAATATTAGCACCTGGCTCCCTTTATTATAAATTTATAAAGACTAGGTAATTTGGCCAGGTGCAGTGGCTCACGCCTGTAATCCCAGCACTTTGGGAGGCTGAGGTGGTTGGATCACTTGAGGTCAGGAGTTTGAGGCCACCCTGGCCAATATGGTGAAACCCTGTCTCTACTAAAAATACAAAAATTAGCTAGGCGTGGTGGCTCACACCTATAGTCCCAACTACTGGAGAGGCTGAGAGGCAGGAGAATTGCTTGAACCCGCTGAGGGCAGTGGTGCTGAGATCGTGCCACTGCACTCCAGCCTGAGTGACAGGGTGAGACTCCATCTCAAAAAACAAACAAACAAACAAACAAAACACTGAGTAATTTATAATTATCAGAGACTGGGTAACTTATAAAGAAAAGAGGTTTATTTGGCTCACGGTTCTGTAGGCTGTACAAACATGGCATCATCATCTGCTTAGCTTATGGTGAAGCCTCTGGAAAGTTTTTTTTTTTTTTTTTTTTTTTTTGAAACAGAGTCTCGCTCTGTCACCCAGGCTGGAGTGCAGTGGCACAATCTTGGCTCACTGCAACCTCTGCCTCCCGGGTTCAAGCGATTCTTCTGCATCAGCCTCCCAAGTAGCTGAGACTACCCATGCATGCCACAATGCCTAGCTAATTTTCGTATTTTTAGTAGAAACAGGGTTTCATCATGTTGGCCAGGCTGGTCTCGAACTCCTGACCTCAAGTGATCTTCCCACCTTGGCCTCCCAAAGTGCTAGGATTAAAGGTGTGAGCCACCATGCCTGGCCAGCCTCAGGAAGATTTTACTCATGGCAGGAGGCAAAGAGGGAGTAGGTGTGTCACATAGTGACAGAGAGAGCAAGACAGAGATGCCAAGTTCTTTTAAACAACCAGCTCTTGTGTGACCTAATACAGGAAAAACTCACTCATTACTGCAGAAGGGCACTAAGCCACTCAGGAGGGATCCACCCCTGTGACCCAAACACCTTTCACTAGGCCCCACCTCCAACACTGGGCATCACATTTCAACATGAGATTCAGAGGGAATAAATATCCAAACCACATCAGCATCTGTAGATCAATTTGGGGACAATTGATATCTTAACATTGTTGAGTCTTCTGACCCATGAACAAGGCACATCTATTTTTTTTTTTTTTATACAGGGTTTCACTCTGTCACCCAAGCTGGAGTGCAGTGGCTTGATCATGGCTGACTGCAGTCTCGACCTCCCACATGCCTGTAGTCCCAGCTACTTGGGAGGCTGAGATGGGCTCAGGTGATCCTCCCATCTCGGCCTCCCAAGTAGCTGGGGCTACAGGCGTGTGTCACCATACCTGGCTAATTATATATATATATATATTTTTTTTGTAGAGACAGGGTTTGCTGTGTTGCCCAGGCTGGTCTTGAACTCCTGGGCTCAAGAGATCTGCCCACCTCAGCCTCCTAAGGTATTGGGATTACAGGTGTGAGCCACTGTGCCCAGACTATTTATTTATTTAGATATTATTTAATTTCTTTCAGCAATATTTTATGGTTTCCAGTTAGAGGACTTTTATGTATTTTGTCAGATTTATTCCTAGGTATTTTATATTTTTGATGCTATTACAAATGGCATTTTACTAATTTGATAATTAATAAATTTATGACTTTTCACTGTTAGCATATAAAAATACAGTTAATTTTTGTGTATTATCTTGTATCCTTCAACCTTGCTAAACTTGCCTGCTAGTTCTAGTTGCTTTTTTCTGGGTTCCATTAGATTTCTACACAGGCAGTCATGTTGTCTGAAAATTGAGACAATTTTACTTCTTCAATTTGGCTGTGTTTTTTTTTTTTTTTTCTTTCCTTTTCTGCCTGATTGAGTGGCCAGGACTTCCAGCACAACGTTGAACAGAAAAGGGGAGATAAGGTGCCTTGTTCCAAATCTTAGGGAAAACTATTTAGTCTTTCACCACTAAGTGTGATAGTAGCTGTGGGGTTTTTGTAGATGTCCGTTATTATGTTGAGGATATCCCTTTCTATTCCAGATTTATTTAGTTTTTATTAGGAATGAATACTGGATTTTGTCAAATGCTTTTCTGTGTCTATCAAGATAATCATATGGTTTTCTTTTTTACTTTGTTAATATGGTGAATTATAATGAATGATTTTTCTTTTAGAGATGGTGTCTTGTGTTGTTGTTGCCCAGGCTGGCCTTGAACTCCTGGGATCAAATGATCCTCCCACCTTAGCCTCCTGAGTAGCTTGGACTACAGGCATAAACGACTGCAATTTGCTCAATTATTGATTTTGAATATTTTATTTATTTAGAGATGGGGTCTTGCTGCATTGCTCAGGCTGGTCTTCAACTCTCAGCCTCAAGATATCCTCCCAGCTCGGCCTCCCAGTGTTGGGATTACAAGTGAGAGCTGCCACATCTGGCCCAATTTTGAAGATTAAACTAGCCCTGTATTCCTGGGATAAACTCCACTTGATCATGATATGTTAACTTTTTTTTTTTTTTTTGAGACAGGGTCTTGCTCTGTTGTTCAGGCTGGAGTGCAGTGGCACGATCATGGATCACTGCAGCCTTGACCTCCTGGGCTCAAGTGATCTTCCCATCTCAGCCTCCTGAGTAGCCATGACTACAGGCATGCACTACCATGCCCGGTTATTTTTCATATACATATATATATTTTAAAAATTAATTTAATATTTTTTTGAGATGGAGTCTCATTCTGTCACCCAGGCTGGAGTGCAGTGGAGCAATCTTTGCTCACTGCAACCTCCACATCCTGGGCTCAAGCGATTCTTGTGCCTCAGCCTCCCGAGTAGCTGGGATTACAGGTGCCTGCCATCACAGCCAGCTAATTCTTGTATTTTTAATAAAGATGGGATTTCACCATGTTGGCCAGGCTGGTCTCAAACTCCTGACCTCAGATGATCCACCTACCTTGGCCTCCCACAGTGCTGGGATTACAGGTGTGAGCCACAGTGCTCAGCCAACTTTTTAATATGTTGTTGGATTTGATTTGCTGAGAATTATTTTGAATTTTTAATCTACGTTCACAAGAGATATTGGTTTATTTTCTTCTTTTTTTTTTTTTTTTTTTGAGACAGAGTCTTGCTCTGTAACCCAGGCTGCAGTGCAGTGGTGTGATCTCAGCTCATTACAAACTCCGCCTCCTGGGTTCAAGCGATTCTCCTGCCTTAGCCTCCCGAGTAGCTGGGATTACAGGTGTGTGCCACCATGCCTGGCTAATTGTTGTATTTTTAGTAGAGACAGGGTTTTGCCATGTTGGCCAGGCTGGTCTGGAGCTCCTGACCTCAGGTGATCCCCTCGTCTCGACTCCCAAAGTGCTGGGATTCCAGAGTATTTTCTTCTAACGTTTTAATCCGGTTTTGGTTCTAGCCTCAAATAATGAGTTGGAAAGAATTATGTTTTCTTTAATTTATTTTGGAAGAGTATACATAGAATTGGATTCTTTCTTCCTTAAATGTTTGGTAGACTTCATGAGTAAAGCCATATGGGCCTGAAGGTGTTTTTGTAGGAGTGTTTTCAACCTTACAAATTTCAATTGCTTTAAGATATACAGGGCAACTCCTGCCATCTTTTTGTTTGTTTCAAAGTAATTGTTATTGAGATATAATTAATATACCACAAAACTCAACTTTTAAAGTGTACAATTTAGTTACTTTTAATATATTTAGGTTGTACAACCACCACCACTAATTCCAGAATATTTCACTACCATCAACCCACCAAGAAGAAACTCCATAACCATTAATAGTCACTCCTCATTTCTCTCATTCTCCCAGTTCCTGGTAATCACTCATCTGCGTTTTCTCTGTGATTCAGATTAATACCGACTTAGTTCCAGTAGTATATAAAATATTTGCTCCTATATTGCTTCACCTCCCTCTTTATGCTTTTATTGTCACAAATTATATCTTTATAGGTTATATGCAAATATTTTTAATTATTGCTTTATGCAGTTGCCTTTTAAACCAGATAAGAAAGAAGAATTACAATAATAATATGTTAACATTGTCTTCTATATTTACTTATGTGGTTACCCTGACTAGTGTTCTTTTCTTTTCTATTCTTTTTTTGAGACAGAGTTTTGCTCTTTCGCCCAGGCTGGAGTGCAGTGGCGTGATCTCAACTCACTGCAACCTCTTTCCCCCGGATTCAAGTGATTCTCCTGCCTCAGCCTCCTGAATAGCTGGGATTACAGGCATGCACCACCACACCTGGCTGATTTTTGTATTTTTAGTAGAGATGGGGTTTCGCCACATTGGCCAGGCTCATCTCAAACTCGTGGCCTCAGGTGATCAGCCCGCCTCAGCCTCCCAAAGTGCTAGGATTACAGGCATGAGCAGTCGCACCCCGCCTGACCAGTGTTCTTTATTTCTCTGTGTGGATTTGAGTTATTGTCTAGTGTCCCTTCATTTCAGCCCAGAGGATGCCACTTAGCATATCTTTTAGAGAAATTTCTTCAATAAACTCCCTCAGTTTTTGTTTATCTAGGAATATCTCAATTTCTTCATTTTTGAAGGATATTTTTGTTGGATTCTTGGTTAACTTTTTTTCTGTCAGAGCTTTAAATATGACACCCGACAACCTTCTTTTAAAATAGACTTGACTTTTTAGAGCAGTTCTACAATTTTCACAGCAAAATTGAGCAGAAAATTTCAGAAGTTCCCATATACCTCTGGACTCCCAACGGGCACAGCCCCCTCCACTACCAACGTCCTGCACAAAAGTGGTATATTTGTTACAGTCAATGAACCTACAATGACACATCATTATCCCTCCAAATCTATGGTTTACATTAGGGTCCACTCTTGGTATTGTGTATTCTCTAGGTTTTGACTAATGTATAACGACATGTATCTACAACTATAACATCAACAGGGAAGTGTCATTGCGCTAAGTATCCTCTGTGCTCTACCTCATCATCTCTCCCTCTCTCCGGTCCCGGGCAACCACTGATATTTTTACTGTCTCTATAGTTTTGCATTTTCCAGAATGTCAAATAGTTGAAATTGTATAGTATGTAGCCTTTTCAGATTGGGTCCTTTTACTTCATAATATGCATTTAAGATCCTTGCATGTCTTTTCATAGCTTGATAGCTTGTTTCTTTTTTTTTTTTATCTTAAAAAATAGAGATGGGGTTTCACCATGTTGCCCAGGCTGTCTCAAACTTCTGGCCTCAAGCAATCTTCCTGCCTCAGCCTCCCAAAGTGCTGGGATTACAGGTGTGAGTCACCGTGCCTCACCAGTAGTGTATTTCTTTTTAGTGTTGAATAATATTCCATTATCTGATGTACCACAGTTTACTTATCCATTAACCTACTGAAGGACAAGTTTTGGCAATTATGAATAAAGTGGCTAAGCTGCAGTAAACCTCCATGTGCAGGTTTTTGTGTGAATGTAAGTTTCAACTCCTTTGGATAAATACCAAAGAATATAAATATGGCAGGAGTACGTTCAGTTTGTAAGAAACCACCAAACTGTCTTTCAGAGTGGCTGTACCATTTTGGATTCCCACCAGCAATGAATGAGAGTTCCTGTTGTTCTGGTATTTGATGTTTGTTAGTATTCTAAATTATGGCCATTCTAATAAGTGTGTAATGGTATCTTATTGTCTTTTTATTTTTTGTCTCATTGTTTTAATTTGCAGTTCCTTAATGACATATGAGGTTGAGCATCTTTCCATATGCTTTTTTTTTTTTTTTTTTTTGAGACAGAGTCTTGCTCTGTTGCCCAGGCTGGAGTGCCAAGATTGCACAGTCTTGGCTCATTGCAACCTCCATGTCCCGGGTTCAAATGATTCTTATGCCTCAGTCTCTAAAGTAGCTGGGACTACAGGTGCACACTGCCACGCCTGGCTAATTTTTGTATTTTTAGTAGAGATGGAGTTTCACCATGTTGACCAGGCTGGTCTTGAACTCCTGGCCTCATGTGATTCACCTGCCTTGGCCTCCCAGAGTGCTGGGATTACAGGTGTAAGCCACTGTGCCTGGCCTCATATGCTTGTCATTTGTATAATTTCTTTGGTGATGTGTCTGTTCAGCTCTTTGGCCCATTTTTAAATCAGGTTGTTCCTTTTCTTATTGTTGAGTTTTAGGAATTCTTTATGTATTAAGGATAACAGTCCTTTGTCAAATATATCCTTTGCAGATATTTTCTCCCAGTCTGTGGCTTGTTTTCTTATTCTCTTGATCCATACTGCCTGTTGGCTTCCATGATTTCTAATCAGAAGTCAATTGTTAATCTTATTGTGGGTCTCTTGTTTATGATGAGTTGCTTCTCTTTTGCTACTTTCAGGATTCTTTGTTTTTGGCAGTTTGATTTAATGTGCTTCAATGTAGATCTCTTTAAGTTTATCCTACTTGGAATTTGTTGATCTTATGGGATGTGTCAATTAATATTTGCCATCAAGTTTAGGGAGTTTTCAGCCATTATTTCTTCAAGTATTCTTTTTGCCCCTTTCTCCTCTCCTTCTGGGATTTCCATTGTGTGTGATAAGTGTTATGTTGGTTATATGTTAGTCTACCCATTTGTCTCCATTCTTATTTTTTCTCTTCCTCAGACTGGATAATCTCAATCTTCAAGGCCACTGATTTTTTCTTTTGCTTGTTCAAATCTGTTGTTAAGCCCCTGTTGTGAAATTTTCATTTGAGCTATTATAATTATACTTTTTTTGAGTCAGAGTCTCACTCTGTACCCAGGCTGGAGTGCAGTGGTGTGATCTCAGCTTCCTGGGTTCAAGAGATTCTCGAGCCTCAGCCTCCCAAGTAGCTGGGATTACAGGTGCTGGCCACCAAGCCCTGCTACTTTTTATATTTTTAGTAGAGATGAGGTTTCACTTCCCCAGGCTGGTCTTGAACTTCTGACCTCAAGTGATCCACCCACCTCGGCCTCCCAAAGTGCCAGGATTATAGTCATGAGCCACTGTACCTGGCCTGAGTATAATTTTAAATTCCAGAATTTCTATTTGGTTCCTTTTTAATATTTTCTATCTCCTCATTAATATTCTCTGTTTGGTGAGACATCAAGCTTTTTTGGTTGTTGTTGTTCTTTATTTTATTTTATTTTATTTTATTTTATTTTATTTATTTATTTTTTTGAGATGGAGTCTCGCTCTGTCACCCAGGCTGGAGTACAATGGCACCATCTTTGCTCACTGCAACCTCTGCCTCCCAGGTTCAAGCAATTCTCCTGCCTCAGCCTCCCAAGCAGCTGGTACTACAGGTGCACACCACCATGCCTGGATAATTTTTGTATATTTAGTAGATACGGAGTTTCACCATGTTGGCCAGGCTGGTCTCGAACTCCTGACCTCAGGTGATCTGCCCACCTCAGCCTCCCAAAGTGCTGGGATTACAGGCATGAGCCACTGCGCCCAGCCTTTTAGTTGTTGTTCTTTAGACGTGTTTTATTTAGCTGTTTGAACATACTTAAAATAGCTGATTTAACGTCTTTGTCTAGTAAGTCTAATGTCTGAGCTACCCCAGGGACGATTTTTGGTTGATGTTTTCCCCCCACATATAGGCTATACTTTCTTGTTTCTTGCATTTCTTGGAATGTGGGGCATGGAACTAGGGCAGGTTAAAATGCCACAATGCCACTGCACCTGGCCAAGGGACAGACTTCTAAGAATGAAGCTACATAGAGAAGAAGGAAGAGTTTTAGAACAGAGGATGTGAGCAGAAGTAAAGCCAGATAATACGAACAGCTAGTTTTTCTAGCAGCCAAAATCCCTGGTGACTCTGCCTTTCCTAAGTCTCTAACTCACTACAGAAATCTGGAGAAGTGAGAAAGTTCTTCACTGAGCAAACATTTATTTAGCATCTACTATGTGGCAGTAGATAATTCTGCCTTAGAAGAAGACATATACATTAATAAACAGTTATATGATACAATACAATTGCATAAACTATGATAAGGAAATATGCAATGTACTATGAGAGAAAAACGGATGAAGTAGCAACTAATTGCCTGGGTATTACAGAATAAAACATTACAGATGACCTGACTTTTGAACAGCATCTTTAAATATGAGTAGTTGTAGAGGAAAAGTGGTAATCCAGTTAGAAGCATGAGTGCAGTTATAAGGTATGTTTAGGCTGAAATGGGGGTTATAAGGAGGGATGGCAGTAGGAAAGCTGTTAAAGTGGTTAAGGGGTGGATGGTCAAGGGATTTAAACAGACCAGGGAATGTGACTGAGTTTCCTCTTTAACAAGGCGTCCCCGTGGTGAGGGAGGACTTACTGGTGATGGGAAAGAACCAGAGTTGGGGAACTATATATGATAATCCTCTAAATTACACCAAAGGAGATGGAGACATGAGGAAGAGATTTAAGAGAGATACTGCTGACCGAACTTGGTGATCAATTAGATATATAGGAAGGAATGATGTCAGCAACAGGGTGGAATAGGAATTTCCAGACTCTCCTCCACTCACAGATACACGAAATCAACATCTATTTACAGATCAATTCCCTTTGAGAGAAAGTCAGGGACCAGTTGAGAGACACCCACTGGGCAACTGAGAAAACATCCACTTGAGTGGGTAGGAGAAGCCAAGCCACACTCAGGCATGGATAGCATTCTGGGCACTGTGCTATAAAACTGGGAAAGGAATCTCCAACATATATCTTCTCTATGGTTGGTTTCTTAATCCACCTACTCTGAGAGTAGAGGGAATCAGGCATACGCAAGTCTCTCTAGACCACAGGAGAAAACTGGCAGTTTTATAGATGCACAAGCACTTCTAGAGGCTGCATCTCCCAGGAAGAACGCAGAGAAAGGGCTTAAAAAATGCATCCCTCTTTCTCCCCAGAAGGGGTTTATGACACACTCTTTCAGTGGCTACTTAACAGCCTTGCTTTTAACTAACTTGCATCAGGGAGTTAAAGAGGCAGACAAAATAGAAGCCTGCCGGCAGCCTGATAAGCAGATTGGCATTTCCCAAGCCTTCTTTCCTGGTTCACTCCAGCAATAACTCCAGGTCTATTAATCCCTTCTGGAAGGAGATTGTCCACACAAGCACCCCAATGTTTACAGTTTCCATCTGAGGGATTGCATCCTAAATCTTCTAGCTCTAGTAATAGAGGGGATCTAAGCATATTTGAATCTCTCTAGTCCACAGAAAAAAGTAGTGGTTTCATATGCAAGCATTACCAGGGGCTTTATCCCCTGGAAGCAGTGCAGAGAAGGGGCTATGGAAATGCAGCTCCTTGTTTCTCTCCAGAAGAGGCTTATGCCAAGCATCAAGTGCTCCAGTTTTTTACGGTTATCTCCCAAAGGATTCCATCCTAAACCTATTAGACCTGGGAGCAGAAGGGACTAGGCGTATGTGAGTCTCCGTAGATCACAGAACAAAGAGATGGTTTTAAACAGGTGCACAAACACTTCCAGGGGTTAGACCCCCTTGCAGTAGTGCACAGAATGGGTTGGAATGTACAGCTTCCATTTTCTTTCCAGAGGAGGTTTATGGCACACACTTCCAGTGGCTACTTCATGGCCTGGCTTCTAATGAACTTGCCCAGGGAGTTAATGGGGCAGACAAACAACAGTAGCTCTACAGCAACCTGAGCCAGAGATTGGCACTTCCTGAGCCTTTCCTTTGGCTCACCCCAATGATAAATCCAGGCCTATCCATTCTTCTTGAGAAGGAGTTTTTACATGCACTGAGTGCCACAAATTCTATATCTCCTACCAAAGGGACCGTCTCCTTAAGAACCTCACTCTAGGCTGGGCGCAGTGGCTCACGGCTATAATCCCAGCACTTTGGGAGGCTGAGGCTGGTGGATCACCTGAGATCAGAAGTTTGAGACCAGTCTGGCCAACTTGGTGAAAACCCATCTCTACTAAAAATCCAAAAATTAGCCAGGCATGGTGGCAGGTGCCTGTAATCCCAGCTACTCAGGAGGCTGAGCAGGAGAATCACTTGAACCTGGGAGGTGGAGGTTGCAGTGAGCTGAGATGGCACCATTGCACTCCAGCCTGGGCATCAAGAGTGAAACTCTGTCCCTGAAAAAACAAAACAACAACAAAAAAACCCCTTACTCTAGGAATTGATGGGACTTTGCATTCCTGAGTGGCCTAGACCACAAAAAACAAAGAGGCAGATATACAATGGGCCCACTTCCAACAGCTATTTCCCCAGGAACACAGGGGTGCTGCCTAAATGTGAAGACAGACATCTGCCACAGATTCTCTCCCCAGCTTTGTGCAGAGAAGGTGGAAGAAAATGTTTGCACTCAGCTTCACTGTGAAGATAGAAGGAACTGGAACACATATGCAACACCTCAACCTTTCCAGCTATATCAAGAGAGGCTGCTTCTACCTTACCAATCTTGGGGTATGGAGAGGACATAGCATATTCTTTTTTTCCCTCTTTATTTTTATTTAATATATTAATATAGAAGTAGGGCCTTATTATGTTGTCCAGGCTGGTCTCAAACTCTTGGGCTCAAGTGATCCTCCTGTCTTGGCCTCCCAAAGTACTGAGATTACAGGCTTAAGCCACTGTGCCTGGCCAGGACATGGCACATTCTAATCTCCAAGGGGCCACCCAAACCAGAAACAGTAGTTTGGATGAACATAAAGGTTTGAGAGAAAATTTAAAGTCTCTGGCCAGATGGATTGGTGAGATTCCCTATTATGAGGCCAGTCTGACAAGACTAGGAGAGGCAGTTCCTATCTAACGTACAGAAACCAACAAAAAGGCAAGGTAAATGAAAAAACAGGAGAGTATATTTCCAAAAAAAAAGAACAAGATAAATCTCTAGAACTGATGTGAAGTGGAGATGCAATTTACCCAACAGGGAATAGAAAATAATGGTCATAAAGATGCTCACTGAAGTCAGCAGAGCAATGTAAGAACAAACTAAGAATTTCAACAGAGAGAGAGTATTAAAAAATACCAATCAGGGTGTGGGAGCAGTGGCCCATGCCTGTAATCCCAGCACTTTTGGAGGCTAAGGTGGGAGGATTGCTTGAGCCCAGGAGTTTGAGACCAGCCTGGGCAACACAGGGAGATGTATCTCCACAAAAATTTTTATTAAAAAATTAGCTAGGTGTGGTGGTGCATGCCTGTGTTTCCAGCTACTCAGGGGGCTGAGGTGGGAAGATTGCTTGAACCTAAGAGGTCAAGGTTCCAGTGAGCCATGATTATGCCACTGCACTTCAGCCTGGGCAACAGAGCAAGACCCTGTCTCAAAAACAAAACAAAACAAAACAAAAACCAAAAGAAAACAACGCACCAAACAGAAATCATAGAGCTGAATAATTCTATGACTGAACTGAAAAATTAAATAGAGGGATTCAACAGCCGGCTAGATCAAGCAGAAGAAAGGATCATTTAACTTAAAGACAGATCATTAGAAATCATCCAATCTGAGGAACAAAAACAAAAAAGAACTTAAAAGAGTAATGATAGCTTAAAAGACTTACAGGACACCATCAAATGTAACAACATAAGCATTACTGGTATACCTGAAGGAGAGAGGAGAGATAAAAGGACAGAAAACATTTTCAAAGTAATAATGGCAGAAAACTTCCTAAGCCTGGGTGAAGAAAATAGAAATCCAGATTCAGGAAGCCCAAAAGAAACCAAATAGGATGAATCAAAAGAGACTCATACTGAGACACATCATAATCAAATTGGTAAAATTTAAAACAAAGAGAGAGTTTGGGGAGCAGCAAAGGCAGGCTAGAAGGAAGCAGAATGACATATTCAAAAACCTCAAAGATCTCGGCCGGGCGCGGTGGCTCAAGCCTGTAATCCCAGCACTTTGGGAGGCCGAGGCGGGCGGATCACGAGGTCAGGAGATTGAGACCATCCTGGCTAACATGGTTAAACCCCGTCTCTACTAAAAATACAAAAAATTAGCCAGGTGTGTTGGCGGGCGCCTGTAGTCCCAGCTACTCGGGAGGCTGAGCCAGGAGAATGGCTTGAACCCAGGAGGTGGAGGTTGCGGTGAGCCGAGATCGCACCACTGCACTCCAGCCTGGGGGGACAGAGAAAGACTCCATCTCAAAAAAAAAACACAAAAACCTCAAAGAAAAAAAATGTCAACTCATGATACTATACCCAGCAATCTTGTCTTTCAAAAATGAAGGAGTGATAAAGATGTTCTCAGACAAATAAAAGCTGAGACAGTTTATCACCACTAGACCTGGCTTACAAGAAATGCTAAAGGAACTTCTTCAAGCTGAAGGAAGAGGATGCTATTTAGTAACATTAAAACATATAAAAGCATAAAAGTCATTGATAAAAATAAGTATGTTGTGAAATCCAAAACACTCTAATATGGTAAGGGCAGTGGGTAAATCAATTATATCTGTAGTATAAAAGTTAAGAAGCAAAAGTATGAACAACTAGAGCTACAATAATTTGTTAAGATGCAAATAATAAAAGATGTAAATTTTGACAAAACCATAAAACATGGGAGGAGGGGGAGTACAAATGTAGAGTTTGTATAAATAATCAAAGTTAAATTGTCAGTAGCTTAAAGTAGCCAGTTATAAGATGCTTTATGTAAGTTTCAGGGTAACTACAAAGCAAAAACTTATAATAGATACAAAAGAGATAAAAAGAAAAGACCCAAAGCATACCACTACAGAAAGCCATCAAATCACAAAGGAAGAAAGCAATAGAGGAAGAAAGGAACAAAGCATCTACAAAACAATAAGAAAACAATGATCAAGATGGTGCTGGTAAATTCCTACCTAGTAATAGTTATGTTGAATATAAATGGATTAAATCATCCAATCAAAAGGCATAGAGTGGCTGAATGGATTTTAAAAAACAAAAAACCAAGACCCAACTATATGCAGCCTATGAGAGATTCATATCACCTTAAAGGATATTCATAGATGGAAAGTGAAGACATGGGAAAAACATTCTATGCAAATGGAAACCAAAAGAAAGCAGGCGTAGCTACACTTATTTCAGGTAAAATATAATATATATATTTTTTTGAGATGGAATCTCACTCTGTCATCCAGGCTGGAGTGTACTGGCATGATCTTGGCTCACTACAACCTCCACCTCCCAGGTTCAGGCGATTCTCCTGCCTCAGCCTCCTGAGTAGCTGGGACTATAGGCGTGCACCACTATGCCTGGCTAATTTTTGTATTTTAGTAGAGATGGGGTTTTACTATGTTGGCCAGGTTGGTCTCAAATTCCTAACTCAGATGATTCGCCTGCACTGGCCTCCCAAAGTGCTGGGATTATAGACATGAGCCACTGTGCCCAGCCCTGATAAAATAGACTTTAGATAAAAAACTGTAAATAGAGACAAAGAGGATCATACATGGTGATAAAGGGGTCAATTAATCAAGAGAATATTATAATTGTAAATACATATATACCCAACATCACAGCATCTAAATATATAAAGCAAACATTAAGAGATCTGAAGGAACACATAGACTGGAGGAACACTACAATAGTAGGGGATTTTAATATCTCAAGTCCAACAACAGGCAGATCACTCAGACAGATAATCAATAAGGAAGCATTGTACTTGAACTACACTTCAGACCAAACAAACCTAACTGACATATAAAGAACATTCTACCTATTCTTTAAGTCAAATAATAAATTTAAGGGGAAATTTTAAAAAGTCTTGAGACAAAAATGAAAACAAAACATACCAAAACTTATGCAATACAGCAAAAGTGGTTCTAAGAGTAAAGTTTATAGCAAAAAATGTCTACCTTCAAAATGAAAAAAGTTATCAAATAAACAAATGTAACACCTCAAGGAACTAGAAGAACAAACTAAGCCCAAAGCTAGCAGAAGGAAGGAAATAACAAAGATCAGAGCAGAAATAAATGATTAGAGACTAGACAAACAATAGAAAAGACCAACAAAATTGGTTTTTGGAAAGCTAAATGAAATGGACTCTTTTTTTTTTTTTCTTTTGAGATGGATTCTTGCTCTGTCACCCAGGCTGGAGTGCAATGGCATGATCTCAGCTCACTGCAACCTCTGCCTCCCAGGCTCAAGCGATTTTCCTGCCTCAGCCTCCCAAGTAGCTGGGATTACAGTGCCCACCACCACACCTGGCTAATTTTTGTATTTTTAGTAGAGATGGGGTTTCACCATGTTGGCCAGGCTGGTCTCAAACTCCTGACCTCAGGTGATCCACCCATCTTGGCCTCCCAAATTGCTGGGATTACAGGTGTGTGCCACCACACCCAGCCATGAAATGGACTCTTGGCTAGAATAAGAAATAAAAGAGAGGGCTGGGCATGGTGGCTCATGCCTGTAATCCCAGCACTTTGGGAGGCCGAGGTGGGTGGATCACCTGAGGTTGGGAGTTTGAGACCAGCCTGACCAACATGGAGAAACCCCGTCTCTACTAAAAATACAAAATTAGCCAGGTGTGGTGGCACATGCCTGTAATCCCAGCTACCAGGGAGGCTGAGGCAGGAGAATCACTTGAACCTGGGAGGTGGAGGTTGTGGTGAGCTGAGATCACACCATTGTACTCCAGCCTGGGCAACAAGAGTGAAACTCCGTCTCAAAAACAAAAATAAAACAAACAAACAAACAGAAATAAAAGAGAGAAGACTCAAATAAATAAAATGGGGCCAGGCATGGTGGTTCATGCCTGTTATTACAGCACTTTGGGAGGTCAAGGTGGGAAGATGAGTTTGAGCCCAGCCTGGGAAACAAAACAGGACCCTGCCTCTACAAAAAATAAAAAAGTTAGCTGGGTGTGGTAGTGAGCACCTGTAGTCCTAGCCAGCTGGGAGGCTAATTCAGGGCAGAGGATCACTTGAGCCTAGGAATTTGAGGTTACAGTGTGTTGTGTCACATCACTCCACTCCAGCCTGGGTGACAAAAAAGAAAATAAAAGTGGAAGAGGAGACATTATAACTGTTAACACACACAGAAATACAAAAGATCAAAAAGAGTACTATGAACACCAAAAAAATTGAACAACCTGGAAGAAATGGTACATTCCTGGAAACATATAACCTACCAAGACCGAATCACGAAGAAATTCGAAATCTGAACAGACCAATAATGAGTAAGTAGATTGAGTATGTAATTAAAAGTCTCCCATAAAAAAAAAAAAAAAAAAAGCTCAGGATCAGATGACTTCATGGCTAAATTCTACCATTTACAGAAGAACTAATATCAATCCTTCTCAAATTTTTCCACCAAATTGAAGAGGAGGGAATACTTCTAAACAAGGTCATCATTAACCTAATACCAATGCCAGACAAAGACACTACAAGTAAATAAAACTACCAGCCAATATCAATCATGAACATAAATGCAAAAAATCCTCAACAAAATACTAGCAAAGCATATTCAATAGTATATTCAAGGATCATTTGCCATGATCAAATGGGATTTATCCCTGGGATGTAAGGGCTGATTAAACATATTCAAATCAATAACTGTGATTCATCGTATTAACAGAATGAAAGACAAAAACCATGTGATCATCTCAATAGATGCAGAAAAAACATTTGAGAAAATTTAAGATCTATTTATGATAAAAACTCTCAGCAAGTTAGGTATAGTAAGAATGTTCCTCAATACAATTAAGGCCATATATGACAGGGCCACAGTTAACATTATATTCAGTGATAAAAAGTTGAAGGATTTTCCTCTAAGACCAAGAACAAGAAAAAGATGCCCATTCCCACCACTTTGGCTCAAAACAGTACTAAAAGTGCTAGCCAGAGTAATTGGGCAAGAAAAGAAAATAAAAGGCATCCAAATAGGAAAGGAAAAAGTGAAATTGTCTGTGTGGATGATAGAATTTTATATATACAAAATCCAAAAGATTCCACCCAAAAAATATTAGAACTGATAAATGAATGAAGTAAAGTTTCAGGATACAAAATCAACATACAAAAGAGTAGCACTTTCATACACTAACAATGATCTATCTGAGAAAAAAATAAGATAACAATCCTATTTACAATAGCAACAAAAGAATAAATTACATAGGAGTAAATTTAACAAAGGAAGTGAAAGATCTGTATACTAAAAACTATAAACATTGATGAAAGAAATTTAAGAATCAGTTGGATACATTAAATATGTTAAAAAAGAAACTAAAGAGGACATAAATAAGTGGAAAGATATCCTTTGTTCATGCATTGGAATAATTAATATTTTTTAAATGTCCACACTACCCAAAGTGATGCAATCCCTATCAAAATTCCAGTGTCATTCTTTTTTTTTTTTTTTTTTTTTTGAGACAGGGTGTGGCTCTGTTGCCCAGGCAGGAGTACTCACTGCAATTTCTGCCTCCGAAGCTCAAGCCATCCTCCCACCTCCGCCTCCTGAGTAGCTGGGACTATAGGTGCATGCTACTACATCTGGCTAATTTTTGTATGTTTTGTAGACACGGGGTCTTACTTTGTTGCCCAGGCTGGTCTCAAACTCCTGAGCTCAAGCGATCTGCCTGCCCCAGCTTCCCAAAGTGCTGAGATTACAGGTGTGAATCACTACACCTGGCCTCCAATACTATTCTTCATAGAAAGAGAAAAAAAATCCTAAAATTTATATAGAAGCACCTAAGACCTGAATAACCAAAGCAATCTTGACTAAAAAGAACAAAGGAGGAGGCATCACACTACTGGATTTCAAAATCTATTAGAAAGCTATAGTAACCAAACTGTATGGTACTGGCATTAAAAACAGACATATTGACCAATGGAATAGGATAGAGATTCCAGAAATAAATCCATACATCTATGGTCAATTGATTTATGACAAAGGTGCCAAGAACACACAATGGGGAAAGGACAGTCTTTTCAATAAATGGTGCTGGGAAAACTTCCATTCTTCCACATGTGGATATCTATAAATGGAAGAATGAAAATAGCTCCTTATCTCACCTCATACAACAAACAACTTTGCCAGGTGCTGTGTAATGCCAGCACTTTGGGGGGCTGAGGTGGGAGGTTCACTTGAGCCTAGGAGTTTGAGACCAGCCTGGGAAACATAGGGAGACCCCATCTATTAAAAAAAAAAAAGTAAATTAGCTGTGTGTGGTGGTGCATGCTTGTGGTCTCAGCTACTTGGGAGGCTGAGGTGGGAGGATTGTTTCAGCTTGGGAGACTGGGGCTGCAGTGAGCCATGATTGCACTATTGCACTTCAACCTGGAAGACAGAGTGTAAAGAGTTAAATGTAACATCTGAAACTATAAAACTACTAGAAGAAAAGAGGAGAAAAACTTCATGACATTGATCTGGACAGCAGTTTTCTGAATATGACTCCAAAAGCACAGGCAATGAAAACAAAAATAGAAAAATAGGATTATATCAAACTGAAAAGCTTCACCATAGTAAAGAATTAATAAAGTGAAAATACACCCCACGAATTGGAAGAAAATATTTGTAAATCACACATCGCATAAGGGGCTAATACTCAAAATATATAAGGAACTCAAACTACTCAGTAATAAGAAAACAAATAACCCTATTTAAAATGTGAAAAAGACATGAATCACATTTTGCAAAAGAAGACATATGAATGGCCAATAAATATGTGAAAAAATGCTCAAGATCTCTAGTCATCAGAGAAATGCAAATTAAAACCACAATGAGGTATCATCTCTCACCTGTTAGATTGGCTATTATCAAAAACATGAAAGATAAGAAATGCTGGTGAGGATGTGGAGAAAAGGGAACCCGTGCATACTGTTGGTGATATCGTAAATTAGTACAGTCGTTCTGGAAAACAGCATGGAGGTTCCTCAAAAAACTAAAAATATAATTACCACATGATCCAACAATCCCACTTCTTGGGCATATACCCAAAGGAATTGGAGTCAGTATGTCACAGATATGTCTGTTCTCTCATGCTCTCAGCAGCATTATTCACAATAGCCAAGATATGGAAACAACCAAAGTGCCCATCAATGGATAAATGAATTTTTAGAATATGATCTATATACACAATTGAATACTATTCAGCCTTTTAAAAAATAGGAAATTGGCTGAGTGCAGAGGCTCTCACCTTTAATCCCAGCACTTTGGGAGGCTGAGGTGGGAGGATCACTTGAGGCCAGGAGTGAGACCAGCCTGGCCAGCATGGCAAAACCCCAACTCTACTAAAAATACAAAACTCAGCCAGGTGTGGTGACACATGCCTATAATTCCAGCTACTAGGGTGGCTGAGGCATGAGAATTGCTTGAGCCCAGGAGGTGGAGGTTGTGTAGTGAGCCGAGACGGTGCCACTGCACTCCAGCCTGGGCAACAGAGTAAGTCCCCGTCTCAAAAAATTTTGTTATATTTACCTTATCTTTCATCTACTCATCTCCCTCTTTGTGTTTCTTATTTCTTGATGCACTTTACCATAGGTCGAAAACCTCAGTACAGTTTATCTCTATCAGTATGTATTCTATTTACCCAGAATTCATTATTTGCATATAATTCTTTTTTTTTTTTTTTTGAGGCAGGCTTTCCCTTAGGCTGGAATACAGTTGTGCAATCAAGGCTCACTGCATCCTCAACATCCGGGGATCAAGTGATCCTCCCATCTCAGCCTCCTGAGTAGCTGGGATCACAGGCATGCACAATCATGCCCAGCTAATTTTTTTTTTTTTGTAGAGATGGGGTTTCATCATGTTGCCCAGCTGGTCTCAAACTCCTGGGCTAAAGTGATCCACCCACCTTGGCCTCCCAAAGGGCTGGGATTACAGGTGTGAGCCACCGTGGCCAGCCTATAATTCTTTTTGTGTGTGTGAGGTAAAACCTAAATATAATGAAATCACAACTTAAGTGGGCTATTTCCTGAGTGTTGACAAATGCATGTAACTGTGTAATCCTATTATGATGCAGCACATCATCATCAGTTCAGAAAGTCCCCTCACGACCCTTTCTAGTCAGTTTCCACTTCCCTCCTCCCCTACAAAGGCAACCACTGCTCTTTTTCACTATAGGTTGGTTTTGCTTGTTCTGGACTTTCAAATACATGGAATCTCACAGTTTGTATGCTTTTGTATCTGGTTTAATTCAGTAAGGTTTTTTTAATTGTTGAACTGATTCATGTTGTTTTATCAGCAGTTAATTTCCTCCTTTTACTATTTTTTCTTTTTGAGACAGGGTCTCCCTCTGTCACCCACGTTAGAGTGCAGTGACCCAATCATGGCTCACTGCAGTCTTGACCTTCTGGGCTCAAGCAATTCTCCTACCTCAGCCTCCTGGGTAGCAAATACGGGTGTGCACCGCCATGCCCAGCTAATTTTGCTTTTTCTCTGTAGAGATGGGGTCCTCACTATATTGTCCAGGCTGGTCTTAACTCCTGGGCTCAAGTGATCCTCCCACATCGTTCTCCCAAATTGCTGGGATTACAGGCATGGGCCATCACACTCGGTCCTCTTTTGCTAAGTATTATTCCACTGTTTGAATATATCAGTTTATCTGCTCTCCCGTTGATGGACAACTATTCCTTTCCAGTTTTTGGCAATGATGAATAAAACTGCTGCAAGTCCTTTGGTGGACATATACTTTCACTTCTGTTGGGTAAATACCCAGAAGTGCAACAACTGGATGAAGAATAGGCATATGTTTACTTTTTTATGAAAAACTTAAGGGCCTTTTCCCAAAGTGGTTGTTCAGTTTACAACAGCAATGTTCAGTGGTTGTTCAGTCCATCAGCAATGTTGCTCCATGTCCTCTCCAACATTTGGTGTTGTCATTTTAATTTTAGTCATTCTAGTGTAGTAGTATTCTCAATGAGGTCTTAAAATTCATTTCTCCCATGATAACAATGTTGAATACTTTATGATGTACTTATTAGTGATTCATATATCTTCTTTTGTAAAGTATCTGTATTTTTGAGTTGTAAGAGTATTAAGATACATTCTGCATGTAAGTTCAGATATATATGTTGTGATTATTGTATCCTGGCCTATGGGGTAATTTAATGGTATCTTTTGATGAACATAAAGTTCTAATTTTTTGAAATCTAATTTATCAATATTTTTGTTATATGGTTAGTGCTCTCATGGTTCTTTCCAAGAACTTTTGCTTACCCCAACTTGTGAAAATATTCTCCTGTTTTCTTCTTTAAGTCTAATAGTTTTAACTTTTATGTTGTGACAATGTTTTATCTCTAATTTTTTGTACGGTATGAGGTCAGGGTCAAAGATTCATTTTTTTTCCTTATGAATATCAAGTTTTTATAGCATCATCTATTGAAAAGATTTTCCTTTCCCCATTGGATCGCTTTGGCACCACTGTAAAATATCAAACTACTTTATATTTAAATTAATTGCACTACAGATAGTGCTCAACTTTCTAAAGTTCAACATACAAGTTTCTGACTTTATATATTTATTTATTTGAGACAAGGTCTTGCCCTGTTGCCCAGGCTGGAGTACAGCACTGTGATCATGGCTCACTGTAGCCTCAGACTCCTGGGCTCAAGCGATCCTCCCAACTCAGCCTCCTGAGTAGCTGAGCCTACAGGTGCAAACCACCACAAGTAATTTTTTTTTTTTTTGAGATGGAGTCTCACTCTGTTGCCCAGGCTGGAATGCAGTGGTGTGATCTTGGCTCACTGCAACCTCCGCCTCCTGGGTTCAAGCAATTCTCCTGTGTCAGCCTCCCAAGTAGCTGGAATTACAGGCATCCACCATCATGCCTGGCTAATTTTTGTATTTTTAACAGAGATGGAGTTTCACCAACATGGTGGCCAGGCTGGTCTTGAACTCTTGACCTCAAGTGATACCTGCCTCATCCCAAAGTGGTGGAATTGCAGGTGTAAGCCACCATGCCCAGCCTGTGGCTGGGTAATTTAAAAATTTTTTTGTAGAGGTGGGGCCTCACTTTGTTACCCAGGCTGGTCTTGAACTCCTAGGCTCAAGTGATCCTCCCACCTTGACCTCCCAAAGTGTTAGGATTACAAGCATGAGCCACAGCCTGGCCTGGCCAAATCCTTTCCTATGATTTGAATTCAGTTTTACAAACATTATCTTTTTTCTTCAAAAAGAAAATAATCATAATCATAATAGTAGCAGCTACTTATTAATCATTTACAAGGCATTATAACAAATATCTTATACTTGGTAATCTCTCTCAAATCATCTCAATGACCTTCTATGTAAGGGTTATTATCCCATTTTACAAAAAGGAAACTGAGGTTCAAAGATTTACCTAAGGTCATATAAAGGTAACTAAGTCTGACTCCAGAAGTCCAATTATACCATTTTGTCATCCTTAAAAAAATGATTTATTGGTCTCTGATACTAAGTTATTCTTCAGTGTATTATGTTGCTGTTCTTCATAATTCTGTTAACAAATTGGGTATCATTTCAGGGCCCAGTATTGCTGTACACAGGGAAAAGACAGAAAAAAATTCCTATATGACAAGTTTTTGTTTGTATCCAATTACAGAGTTCCATAAGACTATGATTTGAATATTGTGATACAACTTAAATTTGGCACATTATTTAATTATCCAAAGTTTATTACATATTTGAGTGCATATTAAAGAGATTATTTGGCATAATTGACAAGATAAAATTTCTGTACCTTATTTGACTATCAGATGTATATGCGGTATATTTATGTATGTGTGTGTATAGACACACATAGACTCCTAAATTAAATATATTTGTATAAAAAGCTAAAGATTACTATGTTAAGATTAATTCGTTAAAAAATCTATTATATTAAATTGCATCTGCATTTAAAGCAGAAATGTAAAAAAACGAATCAGTGTACTAAATACACATGAATTTACAAAGTAATTGAAAATGAAATAAAAATTTCTATTGAAGTGTTATATTCTTGTTTAATTGGTATTTAAGTGGCACTATCAAACTATCGAAATAAACATCATTTTTTTAGATTGTTGAGATAATAAAGATTCTACAAGCATTACCGTACCCTTGTACCCTCTAAATTAAGATTCAGCATTATTATAGTAGGAAAAAATGGCAGATAATTTTCTTCTTTATTAATATGGGAATTCTCAGGAAGCAATCAGGGCAGTGTCTGCACTCCTGGGCTTGTGTTTTCAGCTCTTCCATCAGTGGAAGTCTGGCTTCTCAGGAAAGGTGCAGCCAGTCCGTCTAATTATGATGCTTGCTGCATAGTGGCCAGCACGGATACATTCAGTCAGAGGCTTGTCAGAGACCAGTTGAGACAGAAAACCTAGAACACAGGCAAAAAAACCCATGAGTATTGTGTAACAGCAGCAGAAATGTCATATTGGGTCAGACCAATATATGATCTAAGCACCTGTCTCATTCTTCAGGCTTGACAATTAGAGAAAGTCTTGTGCGTTACCGTTAGGGAGGTCTTTTTTTTTTTTCCCCTGAGATGGAGTCTTGCTCTGTTGCCCAGGCTGGAGTACAGTGGCATCATCTTGGCCACTGCAACCTCTGCCTCCCAGGTTCAAGCAATTCTCCTGTCTCAGCCTCCTGAGTAGCTGGGACTACAGGCACGCACCACCATGCCCAGCTAATTCTTGTCGTTTTGGTAGAGAAGGGGTTTCACCATGCTGGACAGGCTGGTCTTAAACTCCTGACCTTGTGATCTGCCCGCCTTGGCCTGGGATTACAGGCATGAGCCACTGTGCCCGGATGGGAGGTCTTTTCCCAAACATCATGAGCTTCCCCTAATATTTATTCTAAAATCAAGTTGAGACACAACAACTTGCCATCAAGTCAATCTGTTCTTTTTTTTTTTTTTGAGGTGGAGTTTCACTCTTGTTGCCCAGGCTGGAGTGCAATGGCATGATCTCGGCCCACTGCAATCTCTGCCTCCCAGGGTCAAGCAATTCTTCTGCCTCAGCCTCGCGAGTAGCTGGGATTACAGGTGCCTTCCATCACGCCCAGCTAATTTTTGTATTTTTAGTAGAGATGGGGTTTCGCCATGTTGGCCAGGCTGGTCTCAAACTCCTGACCTCAGGTGATCCGCTTGCCTTGGCCTCCCAAAGTGCTGGGATTACAGGCGTGAGCCACCGCACATGGACAGGGAAGCATGTGTTGATACGGTCTCAAAATCAACATGGTGAAACACCATCTCTACTAAAAATACAAAAATAAATTATCTGTACTGGTAATGTGTATATATAATTACACATATGAGCAATGAACAATTAGAAGTTACTAAGAATAAGCCAGGCATCGTGGCTCATGCCTATAATCCCAGCACTTTGAGAGGTCAAGATGGGTGAACTGCTTGACCTCAGGAGTTTGAGACCAACATGGGCAACATGGCGAAATCCTGTCTGTACAAAAAATACAAAAATCAGCCATGCATGTTGGTGCATGCCTGTAGACCTAGCTACTCAGAAGGCTAAGGTGAGAGGATTGCTTAAGCCTGGAAGGTTGAGGCTGTGGTTAGCTATGATCACATCACTGCACCCCAACCTGGGCAACAGAGGAGGACCCTGTCTCAACAAAAATTGATTAGAAAGTTAATATTAAGAATATTTATCCATATTTATTCTAAGGTACTTCAAATATTTGGAGTACCTTAGAATAAATCTGACAGAAGTTGTGTAGGGCCTGCACATTGAAAATGACAAAACAACACTGAGAAATATAAAAGAAGCCTAAATAAATAGAGAGACATAAAGTGTTCAAAGGTCAGAAGATTCAATATTATCAGTTCTGCAGGAATTTTTCTATTAATTCATTGGAATACCAATAAAAATTCTAGCAGATTTTTCTTATAGAAACTGACAAGCTGCTTCTAAAATTTATATGGAAATTCAAAGGACCTAGGTTAGTGAAAACTCAACTTCGAAAAAGAAGAACGAAGCCAGAGGATTTACACTACCTGATTTCAAAATTTATTATAGAATAATAACCAAGACACTATGGTATTAGCATATAGACAAATAGATCAATGGAACTGAACAGAGTCCAGAAATAAACCTACTTCTGTATAGCCAACTGATTTTTGACACAGGTGCCCAAACAATCCCATCGAGAAAGGACACTCTAACAAATTGTATTAGAACAATAGATACCATGTGTGAAAAAAAAAGCACGTCAACCTTTACCTTACACTATCTACAAAAATTCACTTGAAATGAATCACAGACATAAATGTACAGAATAAAATCCTAAAACTCTTGAGGAGAAAACACAGGAGAAAATCTTAGTGATCTTGGGTTTGCTAAAGATCACTTAGTAAGATGTAAAAAGTACAAACTTTTCTTTTTTAAAAATTTATTTATTTATTTTTGAGACAGTGTCTCACTATCACCCAGGCTGGAGTGCAGTGGCACACTCATGGCTCACTGCAGCCTCGACCTTCTGGGCTGAAGCTCTTCTCCCACCTCAGCTTTCCTAGTAGCTGGGACTACAGGCATGTGCCACCATGCCTGGCTAATTCTTGCATTTTTTTGTAGAGATGCTCAGGCTGGTCTTGAACTCCTGGGCTCAAGTAATCTGCCCGCCTTGGCCTCCCAAAGCACTGGGATTACAGGTGTGAGCTACCACACCTGGCTAAGAATACAACTTTTATAGAAGAAAAAATAATCTGAACTTTGTCACAATTAAATGCTTGGTACCTCAATACCAGAAACAACTCAATACAAAGTAGGCAAAAGTATTTAACATTTTAGCAAAGAAGATAGATGCCAAATAAGCAAATGAAAAAATGTTCAATATCATTATCCATTAAAGAAATGCAAATTAAAATCACAATTAGCTACCACTGCACACTCACAGAATGGCTAAAACTGAAAAGACTAACTATAACAAGTGTTGGCAAGGGTGTGATCAACTGGAACTCTCATACACTAATTGTGGGAATGTAAAATGGTAAGACTACTTTCCAAAACCATCTGTCAGTCTTAAAAAGTGAAACATGTGCATATCATATGACCCATTTTATTTCTAGGTATTTATCCAAGGTAGGTGAAAGCACATATCCACACAAAGACTTGTAAATGAATGTTCACAGCAGCTTTATTTGTAATAGCCCCAAACTGGAAACAATCCAAAAAGGGATGAGAAGGAGCAGGAAGGCATGATTAGAAAAGGCCATGGGAGCAGTGGATATGTCCATAGTGATGGTTTCATGGGTGTATACACATATGTCCAAAGTTATACAATTGTACACTTTAGATTTGTACAGTTTATTGTATGTCTATTATGCCACAATAAAACTGTGAAAAAAGAAAAAAAGGATAATTGCAAATAAGACAGGTCAAGAGCAGAAGAATCTGGGCTACCTTCCCCTTAGGGGAAACCTGAGCTGCTGCAGTTAACACTCAAATACACACAAGAGCAGATAATTATGAGAAACTGTGCTGCAGCTAGGCTTCTGGGCCTTCCCTGAGGCCCTGGGCAGCCTGAGGGGGATGAAGGTTAATTGAGAAGCTGTGGTATAATGACCTGTAGAGAACATTATAAGTGATTTATGTCCTTCTTCTTCTACCATTCTGACCACACAGACTTTTCCCAGTCAGATTTGGGGAATGCTCTGTATTAGATGAAACAAATAAGTATTCCCAACCAAAGAATAAAATTAAAATGGTTAATAGAATGATGTATTTTAAAGACATTTGCTGAGACTGTAAAATCACTTTCTCAAGAGGTTTAGTAAGAGTATTTTATCACTGAGTTTTCAGGTAACAGTCAAAAGTCAATATTAACTTTTCTGCCAAACTGTGAGGCAAAAATGCTCAGTCCACACAGTGAATGGAGCAGATGCCAAATTCAGAGTCAGATCAGCTTACAATGCAAACATGTCTATTAGACGCCTTATAAGCAACATCTGTTTTCTTCATTCCGCCTGGTATTATCATTGTGAGAAAAAGAAAAAGCTTATGTTTATGAAATATTTTTGTGAAGCAAAACCACCAGCATCCTTTTTCTAAGAGAACTAGATGATGAAGTAAGTATCCTGAAGAGTCTTTTGCTTTGACAAGTGGAGAACCTGGATGCTGAAAAAAGCTAAGAGCTTTGCCCAAGGTGAATGTCAGTTTTTCAATAATCTATTTTTAAAAACCAACTAAAATGAAATACAGATACTACATAATCAGTTATAAGTGGAATCTTCAAAAAGTAGCTGATGTGAATCTTGAAAGCTGTATAAAATTGTTTAAATAAACAAAGGGAGTTTATATTTAAGTAATTGTAGGGAATCCTTTTATAATGGAAGTAAACATCCTGAAGATACTTTATTTTGAAAAATATACATAACATAAAATTTACTATTTTAACAAATTTTAAATGCACAATTCAGTGACATTAAGTACATTCACAATGTGCAACTACTACCTCTATGTATTTTGAGAACTTTTCCATCACCCCAAAAGAAACTCTGTACCCATAAAACAATAACTCCCCCCTCCTCTTTACTTCCAGCCCCTGGTAACTGCTACTCTACTTTTTGTCTCTATAAATTTGCCTATTCTAGGTACCTCATGTAAGTGAGATCATACAATATTTGTCTTTTTGTGTCTAGCTTATTTCACTTAGCATAATGTTTCCCCCCAATATAATTTTAGTTTAGATTTTAATTATTAGCCTGCTTAAAGTGTATTTTATTTGAAAAGGATTCCAAATTTAGAAAAAAAGTTGCAGGAATAAAATAGTACAAAAAGCATCTGTATATCATTTACCCAGGTGCACAATATTGTTAACATTTTGCATCATTTGCATATACTCTTTCTCTGCATACAATTTTATTTCCCTGAACTACTTGAGAGGAAGTTACATTTATCATGTCTTTTTACTTCTGAAAACTTCAGTGTATCTTTTCTGAGAATAAGGATATTCTCTTACATAGCTACAGTGTGGACATCAACATCAGCTTCAGTAACATTGTTATCTAATCTACTGCCCATATTTCAATTCAGTCAATTACCCAATAATGTCCTTTATAGAAATTTTCTCCTCTGGAACAGAATCTAGTTCAGGATTTAACTGTGGTATCTTTATAGTTTTTAAAAATCTGGAACATTTCCTCAGATTTTGACTTTTGAGATATGGACATTTTTGAAGAATATAGTCATCCCTTACCTCATTTTTAATTTATTTGTTTATTTATTTGAGACAGGGTCTTACTCTGATTGCCCAGGCTGGAGTGCAGTGGCATAATTTTTTTTGGCTCACTGCAGCCTCGACTCTCTAGGCTCAGGTGATTCTCCTACCTCTGCCTCCCGAGTAGCTGGGACCACAGGTGCACACCACAGTGCCTCGCTAATTTTTTTGTACTTTTAGTAGACGGGGTTTTGTCATGTTGCCTAGGCTGGTCTCGAACTCCTGGACTCAAGCAATCCACCCGCCTCAGCCTCCTAAAGTGCTGGGATTACAGGTGTGAGCCACTGCATCTGACGTGCTTATCCCATTATTTATTTATTTTCCCAATTTTAATAGACTGATTCTAATATTGGATTTGTCTAATATTTTCTCATGATTAAATTCAGATTATGCATTCCCAGGCAGACTACTACACACATTATGATGGATCCTTCTCAAAGTGTCACATTTAGAGGCACGACATGTCCATCTGCTGTGCACTGGTGATAGGAATTCTGATCACCTGATCAAGGTGTTGTCCTACTTCTCCATTGTATAGTACCTAGTTTTTCCCTTGCATCTAACAAGCAGTTTGTGAATAGACAATTTAAGATCACATAGGCCAGGTACGGTGGCTCATGCGTGTAATCCCAACACTCTGGGAGGCCAAGGCAGGCAGACCATGAGGTCAGGAGTTTGAGACCAGCCTGGCCAACATGGTGAAACCTCGTCTCTACTAAAAATACAAAAATTTGCCAGGTGTTATGGCACTTGCCTGTAATCCCAGCTACTTGGGAGGCTGAGGCAGGAGAATTGGTTGAACTCAGGAGGCAGAGGTCACAGTGAGCTGAGATCATGTCACTGCACTCCAGCCTGGGCAACAAGAGTGAAACTCCATCTCAAAAAAAAAAGAAAAAAGAAAGAGACCAGAGAGAGAGAGAGGAAGGAAGGAAGGAAGGAAGGAAGGAAGGAAGGAAGGAAGGAAGGAAGGAAGACAGACAGACTGAGCAAATCCTCAAATCAAATTAGGCTGGGCATGGTGGCTCATGCCTGTAATCCCAGCACTTTGGGAGGCCAGCGGTCGGGGGCGGGGGGGGCGGTCGGCAGATCACAAGGTCAGGAGTTTGAGACCAGCCTGGTCAATATGGTGAAACCCTGTCTCTACTAAAAATACAAAAATTAGCCGGGCATGGTGGTGGGCACCTGTAGTCCCAGCTACTTGGGAAACTGAGGCAGGAGAATCACTTGAATCCGGGAGGCAGAGGTTGCAGTGAGCCGAGATTGCGCCACTGCACTCTAGTCAAGGTGACAGAGTGAGACTCCATCTCAAAAAAAAAAAAATCACATAAATATTCTGTTCGTTATCAAAAGTCCCAACCCCCTCCCAGATTGAGTATCCACTCATAATTTTTAACTGAAGCAACTCATACTGTGATGATTTTCCAACTCCAGCTATGAAATGATTTTCATATTTACTAATCAGCCCTCACCATTCTACCATAAACAAGAGCCTACCTCTTCTCCCATTTATTATTTTAAAATCTATTTATTATCAATAAGAATGCACAGTTATTTTTATTTTATTTGTGTGGTGGAGTCTTGCTCTGTCAGCGAGGCTGGGGTGCAGTGGTACAATCTCGGCTCACTGCAACCTCCACCTCCCCGGTTCAAGCGACTCTCCTGCCTCAGTCTCCGAAGTAGCAGCTGGGACTACATGAGCCACCATGCCCGGCTAACTTTTGTATCTTGAGTAGAGATGGGGTTTCACCATGTTGGACAGGCTGGTCTCAAACTCCCGACCTAAGGTGATCCACCCACCTCAGCCTCCCAGAATGCTGGGATTACGGCATGCTCGGCCCACAATTCTTTTTAAATCAATGGTTTATAATCCCTTACAGCCCTTAATTAATTTGGTCCTTAAAATATTCCAGTTTTTGCCAGTGGGAGCTGTTCAGGCTAGTGGCTCCTGTGTCCTTGGATATGCCATCACATTATTTTTGATCACTTCTTTATGTTCTGGCATAATGTTCTGGGCTCTGCTATGCCCTGGAATCAGCTATTTATCTGAGGATAACTGGTTCTTTTTAGCATAGAATGGTATTAGAGACCAAGATCTGGGTGGCAGGTGTGCTTTTTGCTTCTAGACCCTGTTAATGAACAGAGCTAGGAAGTATGCATGCATAGTCATGCACACACACACACACACTTACATCTATAACTGTATACATGTGTACAGAGACCTATTTTAGAAATTGAGCTGACACCAGTACTTCCAATTCTAGTCCATCTCCACAGGGTTCTTTCTTGCCTTTCCTCATCCCATTATTTGTATGTTCCTTCTTCTGTAGTGAGAACCTAGCTCCCAACAATATCAACAAATTTATTTATTTACTCACTTTTGTAATACATCTAAAATAGTTTCAAAGTCACTTCATCCCTAACTTTAAAAGAAAAAAAATCCAAATCTACTAAAAAGAGTTTAGGGTTAATTTTCTGTTCTCTGACGTAGTCAAATACTGTGTTCAGCATGTTACTTAGATTGGCTCTCTTTTTTACCCCCTTTGGGGAGCTCATTTTACTTAAGAAAAGATTGGAAAAAGTTGGGTTCGTGTTTTTCAGTTTGCTATCAGTTTTAGTCCCATTTCTTACATTCTATCCTTATTGATTTAATATTTAGAAAATATGTAAAACATTAACATGTTTCTAAAAGTAAAAATTCTATAGAAGATATGCTCAAAGAAGAGTCATTCTCTTTACCATGTCCTCCTCCCCATCCCTTGTAAGCAACCACTTTCACTGTTTTCTGGTTTATCTACCTGTATTCTTTTAGTAAAGGTAAGCAGATGTATGTACATTTTCTTCCTTTTTTTTTTCTTTTTTTTTTTTTAAACACACAAGGAGGTAATACAGTATATATGCTCTCTTACACTTTGCTTTTTTTCCACTTAAAAGTATCTCTTGGAGGCTGGGTGCCGTGGCTCACGCCTGTAATCCCAGCACTTTGGGAGGCTGAGGCAGGTGGATCACCTGAGGTTGGGAGTTTGAGACCTGCCTGGCCAACATGGTGAAATCCTGTCTCTACTAAAATTACAAAAATTAACCAAGTGTGGTGGCAGGTGCCTGTAACCCCAGCCACTTGGGAGGCTGAGGCAGAAGAATCGCTTGAACCCAGGAGGCAGAGGTTGCAGTGAGCCGAGATCACACCACTGCACTCCAGCCTGGGTGACAGAGCGAGACTCCATCTCAAACAAACAAACAAAACAAAAACAAAATCTCCTGGTAATCATTCTACATCAATTGGTAGAGATTTTCTTCATTCTTTTTTACAGCTACATAGTATCTCCATGTATAAATACACTGTAATCTATCTCCTATGTGTGGGCATTTACATAGTTTCCAATGTTTTGAAAATATAAACAATGCTACAATGAATAACCTTTTACATATGTATTTTTGTGTTGTTAGGGGCGTATCTTCAGGATAAATTCTAGAACTAGAACTGGTAGGTTAATGAGTAACTATATGCATATATAGTTTTATTAGTGATTCTCCTTCATAGAGGTTTAAGGATTTTGTATTTCTACTAGTAATGTAAGAGTGCCCATTTCCCCACAACTTCACCAATATAGTATACTGTCCAGCTTTTTAATTTTTGCCAGTCTGATGGGTTAGAAATATTTCAGTATAATTTTAATCTGGATTTCTCTTATTAAGTGAAGCTGAACATCTTTTTATATATCTTTAAAGAACAGATCTCTCTGTGAATTAATTTTTATCTTTTGCTTATTTTTCTATAGGATGTGTGGTCTTTCACCCTCTATTTTATTATTATTATTATTGTTTTTGAGACAGAGTCTCCTCTTGTCACCCAGGCTGGAGTACAGTGGTGTGATCTCGGCTCACTGCAGCCTCTGCCTCCTGGGTTCTGAGTAGCTGAGATTACAGGTGTGCACCACCATACCCAGCTAGTTTTTGTATTTTCAGTAGAGATGGGTTTCACCATGTTGGCCAGGCTGGTCTTGAACTCCTGACTGCAGGTGATCCGCCTGCCTCGGCCTCCCAAAGTGCTGGGATTATAGGTGTGAGCCACCATGCCTGGCCTCACTCTCTATTTTTAAAAGTTCCCTGCATTTTAGGTATATTATTCCAACAAAGTGTTTTTCAAAAAAAAAAAAAAAAACCAACAATAACAATATGCTATTAATAGATACAAATACTGTACTGTGTCAGCAAGTAAACAAAGTACTTTTTAATATTTCATTCACTGAAACACAGCCTCAGGCCCCAGAGTGTGGCTGGTAAACACTATAGCAGATAAATGTGGCTTGTAGGTATTAAAAAAAAAAAAAAAAAAAAAGGCTAGGTGGGGTGGCTCATGACTCATCTCTAATCTGAGCACTTTGGGAGGCTGAGATGGGAGAATCACTTGAGCCCAGGAAACCAGCCTGGGCAACACAGGGAGACTTGTCTCCACAGAAAAAAAAAAAAATTAGCTGGGCATGGTGGCATGCACCTGCAATCCCAGCTACTTGGGAGGCTGAGGTGGGAGGACTGCTTGAGCTGGGAGGTTGAGGCTGCAGTGAGCTGTGATTGAGCCTACTGTACTCTAGTTTGGGCAACAGCAACAACAACAGCAGCAAAAAAACAAAAACAGGTCAGGCGTGGTGGCTCATGCCTGTAATCCCAGTACTTAGCGAGGCTGAGGCACCCAGATCATTTGAGCCCAGAAGTTTGAGACCAGCCTGGGCAACATGGCAAAATTCCATCTCTACAAAAAAATTCAAAAATTTAGCCAGGTGTGGTGCTGCATGCCTGTAGTCTCAGCTACTTACTCAGGAGGCTGAGGTGGGAGGATCACCCAAGCCTGGGAGGTTGTGGCTGCACTGAGCCATATCGCACCATTGCACTCCAGCATGGGAGACAGAGTGAGACACTATCTCAAACAAAACAAAACAAAACAAAAACAAAAAAGTCTGCTCTTTTTAGAACAAGATTTGGGCTTACCAAGAGTCCAAGAAGCAAAATCTTAAATAACTGACTTCGAATGTGTGTTCAATATGAAAAAGTCTCTTACGATCCCTTTTTCCCAGTGCCACTGGCTTGTGGTCCTTATCAGTACATCATCTTGAAAATGAAGAGCACAGCTCTGTATGTATGCTTTTCAGCACGGCCAAGAGAGCAGCCATAGGAGGCATTACACCAGAGAACAAGAACCATCAATGCAGGTTTTTCCAAATCAAGAACTCATATGCCGAGGCAGTTGTTGTTGCCTTTTTACTTTGGTTCCTTCTCTCTATCCTCTTACACATAGGTCTGTCAACCTGGGCCCCTCAGGCTTTTCCCAGCTTTAGGAGACGTTATAGACTTTAGGTCCTCTAGCTGTCGAGGCATAAGGTGAGAATCTCTCATCGATAATAAATTGGGTTCCTAGGGTTATTGTTAGCTGGCTCTGAATCTTGGAACAATCTTTCCAAATAAACCTCTGTTCATTAACAATTGGTGCAGCCTATTATCTTCTGGTTGATTTTATTTAGACTTTTACTGATGTTACGAAGTGTGATCAACAAATTGACAAATTGTATCTAGTATTTGACATGAGACCTGAAGCATATGTTAAAGTTGTACAAAAAGAGGAGGTGCTACCCTAGTTTCCTCAAAGCACACAGAGGTGGGATTGCTGGTGTGGTCAAAAGGCAATGTAATTTCCTAACTTAAGCTGTTTATTCCATGTAGTTACTGTATAAGAGATATAGCATCTAGAATTTTCTTAGTGTCATTTACAGGGAATCGAGAAATATTGTCAGTGGGTATGGAAGGCTTAATGGAGACACTTAATAAGAGTTAGGGATATTTTAGAAGGAAATGAACAAAGTCTTTATGAGTCCATTTTTTCTTTTCTATTTCTAGTTCCTTAATAGTTTTTCATAGTAGCTGGAACTTAAAACCCAGTAGACTCTATTACTGTTCTTTTTTTTTTTTTTTTTTTTTTTTTTTTTTTTTTTGAGACAGAGTCTCGCTGTCGCCCAGGCTGGAGTGCAGTGGAGCGATCTCGGCTCACTGCAGGCTCCGCCCCCCGGGGTTCACGCCATTCTCCTGCCTCAGCCTCCTGAGTAGCTGGGACTACAGGCGCCCGCCACCTTGCCCGGCTAATTTTTTGTATTTTTAATAGAGACAGGGTTTCACTGTGTTAGCCAGAATGGTCTCCATCTCTTGACCTCGTGATCCGCCCGCCTCGGCCTCCCAAAGTGCTGGGATTACAGGCGTGAGCCACCGCACCCGGCCTATTACTGTTCATTCTACATTCAGCAGCTTGTCAACAAGTAAGCAAGCTGCACTTTATGGACTTGGAAGAATAAAGTTTTTTTTGTTTTTGTTTGTATTCCTGGGCTCAAGCAATCCTCCCACTTCAGCCTCCTGAGTAGCTAGAACTACAGGTGTGTGCTACTATGCCTGGCTAACTTTTCTATTTTTTGTAGAAATGGAGTTTCACTATGTGGCCCAGGCTGGTCTGAACTCCTGGGCTCAAGCAATCCTTCTACTTCAGCCTCCCAAAGTGCTGGGATTACAGGTGTGAGCCACTGTGCCCAGCCAGAATACAGTTTTACTAAGTCACTTTTTACAAGTATATATTATGCTGAAATTGTTTTCCCAAAGATACAATACAAATACATGTCAGTGGCTCTATTTTTATCTTCTTAAATAGTTCCCAGAAACCTTTTATATATAGTAGACCACCATATGCCTATGTAGAGTTTAAACATTTTAAAGGTTTTGGAAATATATATATATAATTTGTTCTAAAAAATCTCATTTTACACTAAATTTAAATTATTATACATCTAGGTAGTACATTGTTCACCTGGAAAAATATACAAATATTTATGCATTGAAAATAGATTTTAAGCCACATAAATTTAAAGGTCAGAGAATACTGTGAATAGATAGCAATACCTCAAATATATAAAGCCTGAAGCCATAGCAGCTCCATGGCCATCCATATTACACCTATAAGGACCCCTCAGGCCTTCACTAAGAGATTACTTATTTTTAAGAAAGCAAGTGAAAATATTGTTTTTCTGATTATAAAAGTCATAGCCAATAACTGCAGAAAATGTGGAAAAAGGGAAACAGTAAAATTACGAATAAATAGAAAACATACATAGTCCCATTGAAAATAATAATCAGGGCTGGGCGCGGTGGCTCACGCCTGTAATCCCAGTGCTTTGGGAGGCCTAGGAGGGCGGATCACAAGGTCAGGAGATCGAGACCATCCTGGCTAACACGGTGAAAACTCGTCTCTACTAAAAATACAAAAAAAAAATTAGGCAGGCATGGTGGCAGGCGCCTGTAGTCCCAACTACTCGGGAGGCTGAGGCAGGAGAATGGTGTGAACCTGGGAGATGGAGCTTGCAGTGAGCCGAGATCAGGCCACTGCACTCCAGCCTGGGCGACAGAGCGAGTCCGTCTCAAAAAATAAATAAATAAATAAATAAATAATAAAAATAAAATAATAATCAGGCTAGGCGTAATGGCTTGCACCTGTATTCCCAGCACCTTGGGAGGCAGAGGCAGGTGGATCACTTGAGGTCAGGAGTTCGAGACCAGCGTGGCCAACATGGTGAAACCCCATCTCTACTAAAAATACAAAAATTAGCCAGGTGTGGTGGTGTGTGCCTGTAATCCTAGCTATTCGGTTGGCTGAGGGATGAGAATTGCTTGAACCTGGGAGGTGGAGGTTGTGTTGAGCTGAGATTGTGCCACTGTATTCCAGCCTGGGTGACAGAGTGAGACTCTGTATCAAAAAATAAAATAAAATAAAATAAAATAAAATAAAATAAAATAAAATAAAATAAAATAAAAATCAATACTATTTAACATAGTGGGGAAGTCCTAACAAGAGTAGTAAGGCTAAAAAAAATTTAAGAATTGTAAAGGGAGGCTAGGTGCAGTAGTTTGTGCCTGTAATTCCAGCACTTTGGGAGGCTAAGGTGGGCAGATTGCTTGAGGCCAAGAGTTCAAGACCAGCCTGGGTAAGAAGGTGAAATCTCAGCTCTACAAAAAATACAGAAATTATCTGGGTGTGGTGGCACGTGACTGTAGTCCCAGCCACTTGGGAGGCTGAGGTGGGAGGACTGCTTGAGCCCAGAAAGTCGAGGCTGTAGTGAGCTGTGAACATGCCACTGTACTCATTCTATCCTGGGCAACAGTGCAAGATCTTGACACACACACACACACACACACACACCACACATACACAGGAATTGTAAAAGAAGAAATAAATTTGTCAATATTTTCATTGAGAGCAGCTTTGTATATAGAATATACATATATACATATACATATATACACACATATATATGCATATATACACACACATATATATACACACACACGCACACATACATACACGAGAGTAACGGTTTTAAAAATGTAATTTGGTAAAAATACAAAAGCGATGCAAGTTATGCCACCCTCTAATAAAGAAAACTATAGAACTTTATGGAAAGATATTACAAAGGACCTAAATGGAGAGATATGTTGGGTTATTGGAGAAGAAGATAACATTCGATACAAATTCAATCACAGTCTCAACGATGTTTTGGGGAAACTGAGAAGTTGATTCTAAAATTTATATGAAAAAGCGAAGGATCAAGAACAGGCATATACACTTACTGAAGATAAAAAAGATAGGAGAGACTAGCCCTACCAGATTCAACACTTCTAAAAATCTATAATAATAAATGCAGTGTTTGTTGGCATAGCTATAAATAAATAGGGAAAAGGTGGAAACTTGAACTACAACAGAGTAGCCATTGCAAATTCATGGGGAAAAGATGGCTTCTTGGAAAAGTAGTGTTTAGGCAACTAGTTTTCAATTTGGAAAAATAACATTACCTCACTCTATATTAAAAAAAAAAAGAATTCCAGGTATATCAATGAGTTAAATGTAAATGGAAAAATAGTAAGACTTTTAGAAGAAAATAAAAAAATATCTTTATGTCCTAGAGGTAGAAAACATTTCTTAAATAAGACACAAAAAAAGCAGAAACCAGAAAGTGAAAGATTAAACTGTGCTAAAATGAAAACTTCTGGCTGGGCACAGCAGCTCATGCCTGTAATCCCAGCACTTTGTGAGGGTGAGGCAGGAGAATTGCTTGAGCCCAGGAGTTTAAGACCAACCCTGACAACATAGCAAGACCTTGTCTCTACAAAAAATAGAAAAATTAGCTGGGCATGGTGGTGTAAACCTTTAGTCCTAGCTACTTGGGAGGCTAAGGTAGCGGGGACTGCTTGAGCCCAGGAGTTTGAGGCTGCAGTGAGCTATGATTATGCCTCTGTACTCTAGCCTGGACTGGAGAGTGAGACCCTGTCTCAAAAAACAAACAAACAAAAAACCCAAAAACCCCCAAACCTTCTGTTTTGCATATAATACCTTTAAAGAGAGGAAATTAAACAAACAAGTTTTTTTTTTTTTTTAGTAGAGATGGGGCCTCATCAGGTTGCCCAGGCTGGTCTCCAACTCCTGGCCCCAAGTGATCCTCCCACCTCAGCCTCCCAAGGTTTTTGGATTACAGGCATGAGCTACCACACTGGTCTGATCCTGACTTTATAATTTCTACTTGTGTTTCCTTCCACTTTTAGTCTTTAGTCAGATCCATGCAGTACATTTAGAAACATGTTTAGTCAAAATAGTAAAAAAAAAAAAAAAAAAAAAAAAAAAAAAGTGTTTGAAAAAAGTTAAGTTTCTAGAGTTGGGATGACGTTTTTCTTGTTTGTTTTTCTTATGTTTTAAATATTCTATAATAAACGACATCACACTTTTAAAATCAGATCTAAGTCAATAAACCTTTTTTAAAAAAAACATGGGAACTTTAAACTATTCAGAAAAATGGTTATTAAGAGCAACCATTCAAGAGTTTCAGCTAAGTGATGTTTTATTTTAATAGTTTCCCACTCATGCCTTTGGAGTGAGTTGGTAATTGTAGCCACTGGATGAGTTTTCCACAAGGTAAATCAGTACAAGTATCAGTATAAGTAGAATGAAATTGGTCACTCTTCTTAGAAGATTCCTCAAGCACATAAAAATCATCACTATTTCCTGTATTTTACTCTTAGGCTTAGGGAAACACAGGCAATTTTAGAGAAGGCACTTTAGAAAGTTTCTGAGGGAACCTTAGCACAACCTTTCTTTCCCAAATGAAACTTCCTCTTACAGAAGCTATATAATAGGTAAATCAGTACGCATCTTTTGAAACGGAAATTCAAGGAGTAATACTTCCCTCACAGGGAATGCCGGGGGGATTCCCAACAGAATTAAGAAGGATAATCACACTTAGAGTGGCTATCATGTGATAGCAATGAAAACAGGTATTTTGGTAAAAACTGTGAGGTCACTGGCCACAGGACACACGTCTAAGCCATAGCACCTTAAGGCAGTGAAATTGATGACACTGGGAAACACAGACCATCATACACACCCAAGATGTCGGTAGAATAAGATGGATGGAAGAAAGGTTTTTCCATTTGGGTTTAAAAAAATTAATAGACTTTATATTTTTGGGCAGTTTTAGGTTTACAAAACAATTAAGCAGAAAATACAGAGAGTTCCCAAATCTTCCCTCATCCCCTTACTCCCCAGTTCCCCCTATGATTAACATCTTGCATTAGTTAGTGGGTATGTTTGTTACAATCGACGAGCCATTATTGACATATTATTGTCAAATAATGTCTATAGTTTACATTAGGGCTTACTCTTTGTGTTGTATACTCTGTGGGATTTGACAAATATAATAATATACACCATTAAAGTATCACACAAAACAGTTTTGCTGCTCTAAAAATCCTCAGTGCTCTCTACCTATTCATCCCTCTGTCCTTGCACCACAGCTCCAGTCCATGGTAGCTACTGACTTTTTTATAGTCTCCATAGTTTTGCCTTTTCCAGAATGTGATAAACAGTCTTGAATTGCTTAATAACAGGGATATATTCTGAGAAATGGACCACTAGGTGATTCTGTCATTGTGAAACCATCAGTGTACTTACAGAAACCTAGATGGTATAGCCTATTGTTCCCAGGCTACAATCCTGTATAGCCTGTTACTCTACTGAATACTGTAGATAATTGTAACAAAATGTTAAGTACTTGTGTATCTATACATATCTAAACTAGAAAAGGTAGAGTAAAAATAAGGTATTATAATCTTATGAGACCACTGCCATATATGTGGTCTGTCAATGACCAAAACGTTGTTATGTGGTGCATGACTGTAGTTAGAATCACACAGTATGTAGCCTTTCAGACTGCCTTCTTTCATTTAGCAACATGCATTTAAGGTTCCTTCATGTCTTTTCTTGGCTTAATAGCTCATTTCTTTCTTTCTTTTTTTTTTTTTTTTTTGAGACGGAGTTTTGCTCTTGTTGCCCAGGCTGGAGTGTAATGGCACAATCTCAGCTCACTGCAACCTCCCCCTCCTGGGTTTAAGCGATTCTCCTGACTCAGTCCCCCAAGTAGCTGGGATTATAGGTGCCTGCCACCATGCCCAGCTAATTTTTGTATTTTTAGTAGAGACAGGGTTTCACCATGTTGGCCAGGCTGGTCTTGAACTCCTGGCCTCAAGTGATCTGCCCGCCTTGGCCTCCCAAAGTGCTGGGATTACAGGTGTGAGCCACCATGCCCAGCTGATAGCTCATTACTTTTTGTTGGCTGAATCATATTTCATTGGATGGATAATGTTTATCCATTCACCTAGTGAAAGATATCTAGCTACTTCCAAGTTTTGTAAGTTATGAACAAAACTGCTATAAACATATGTGTGCAGGTTTTTGTGAAGACATAAGTTTTTAAATCATTTGGGCAATGAAGGAGCCTGATTGCTAGATCATATGGTAAGAGTATGTTTAGTTTTGTAAGAGATTGCCAAATTGTCTTCCAAAGTGGTTGTTTACCATTTTGCATTTTTTACCAGCAATGAATGAGAGTTCCTGGTGCTACACATCCTCACCACATAGGCCATACATATAATCTCAGGATGTTGGAAAATGAGATGACTGAAATATTTTTCAATTAAAAAAATTCTTAATATTTACTTAAAAGAAAAACCTCCCCAAATAAAAGGAACTGTTTAAAATTACATGCATTACATCCCAAACTCATTGATCTATTCCAGTGCTTTGTCAACTTACTTTGTTGTGTGTTTATGGTCTTCAGAAGACACTGTGACAAGCCATGAAGAATTCACCTCAGACTCATTTGGTATTCTCCATGGCTCTGGCTCAGATCCTTAAAGACTGGGTGCAATGATCTAATTAACCATTTGCATTCCTGATTGCAATAATCCTATGATTTCCCTGCTGCCTCCATCCCTCACCCCACCCTCACTCATTCACTTAAGTTACCAATGTTCTTTATCCATGAGTAATATCAAACTTCACACTGTATAGTAGTGACAAGCTAATTACATAGTTATTTAGAGATAATATGGGAGTAGTAACATACGTTATCATGTAATTACCTTTGTTCTTAGAAGCATTACCATGTAATTAAAGCAAACCTGATATATTTTACAGCAACTAACAGTACTAAACTCAATTCTCCCTGTCTCCCTGCACAAACTTTGTTCTTAGTCATTTCTGGGTCAATCTGGTTTTTCAATTCTTTGTTTATTTTCCATCTTTCTTAGCTATCTGTCCTTTAGTGATGATTTATATGCTGTCTTAAACTGGCCTGTTAAACTTACCTCCTATACCAATGATTACCAGATATATGCTGCCACAGTGTACACCAGGCAGTCAACTTAAAGGTGCTACATTCTTTTTAAAGGTTTCATTTTCATTATCTCTAGCTGCTTTAGGAAAGGGAATAAGATACAAATTACAACTTTGACTAATCTGAATCCTCAATTTACTAGACTCATGCCATGACTGCTTCTATACTACATTTTTATTATAAGAAACAAAAGAAAGTTAAAACCTGGAATCTATCAGAAGTACCTGGATTCATTCCATCAACCAACAGCTATTGAATGTCTAGGTACTGGGCTTTGGGTGCACTAAAGGAGTCAAAGATGGATAAAACACAGTGTTTGTCCTTGAGGGTTTTATAGCTTTAGGAGAGAAAGCCATGTATGCACTTTAAAAATAACATAACACCTCAATTTGGGGACATTTAGAAATGCATCTTGGAGAAGATGACATGAGCTGGGTGTTGAATGAATAACATTTTGCAGAGATAGACATTATAAGCAGAAAAAAAAGCCGTGCTGTTGACAGGACAAAGCTTATTTTGCAATATAGTCAAAGGTCAGCTGAGTTGGGGACATAGCGGGAAAGACAAAATGGGGACTTATTGTCAAGGATCTTGTATGATGTGATTCGGACTTTTTTTGAGATGGTGTCTCATTCTATCACCCAGGTTGGAGAATAGTGGCGTGATCTCAGCTCACTGAAACCTCTGCCTTCCAGGCTCAAGCAATCCTCCCACCTCAGCCTCCTGAGTAGCTCGGACCACAGGTGTGTGCCACCATGCCTGGCTAATTTTTTGTATTCTTGGTAGAGATGGGGTTTCCCCATGTTGCCCAGGCTGGTCACAAACTCCTGAGTTCAAGCAATCCACCCATCTCAGCTTTCCAAAGTGCTGGGATTACAGGTGTGAACCACCACACCCAGCGTGATTTGGATTTTATACTATAATAAATAGAGAGCCAACCAAACTCTCATACAGGGGAGGCATATTACATTGCTTTTGGGCAGCTAACCCTGGCAGAAGTGTGGAATATGAACTTACTAGGAAAGAGACTGCTTGCAGAGAGATCAAATGGGAATCTACTGCAAAATTCTTTCCAGAAATGGTTCTCAAAGTGTGTTCCCTGAACCAGCTGCTTCAGTATCACTTAAGTCCCATCACGGACCTACTAAATCAGAAGCTCTGGGAGAGGGTCCAGCAATAGATCTTTTAATAAGTGTTCAGATGATTCTGACGCACGATCAAGTTTGAGAACCACTATTCTGGGTGATAGACAGTAAGGGAAGAAGAAAAATAAACAAGTTTGTTGATTTGATGTGGGTGCTGACAAAAGTTAAAGAGCTAAGAACAATTCTGTGGCTTGAGGTAAAGAAGCTGTGGAAAATGAAACAGGTTATGTCCCAGGCTCAGTGCTCTTCACTAGAGATTTTCACTGCCTCCTTTGTGGATGAGCTACTTTTTACCCCACTCACACCTATAAATGAAGGAATGGCAGCAAAGATCCTAGGTAGGACAGGGCAAGGTTCTATTATCTGCTGAATTAAACCCTTCCCACTGGACATTTTGGCAAACCAAATCTGTAAGTTTGGAGTGTGATGTGTGTATTAGGGGACTTGAGAGTGATGTCAGGAATCAACTTGGAGATCTACTGGATAACTTTAATATATTTTATGAAATCTTGACTGGAGTCTCTGACCTGTATATTACTGCCTATTACAGCAGGAACTGATGTTCAGGATTATGATCTTGAGAATAAATTTTTTGTATCTGTACTATAACTACTTAGTACAATTGTTATTAAATACCACCTTCTTTCCTAACACACGTATTCTCTCCATAGCATCCTTTATTATTTATTTTATTTTATTATTTATTTATTTATTTGAGACTTGCTCTGTCGCCCAGGCTGGAGTGCAGTGGCGCGATCTCAGCTCACTGAAAGCTCTGCCTCCCGGGTTCACGCCATTCTCCTGCCTCAGCCTCCCGAGTAGCTGGGACTACAGGCGCCCGCCACCACGCCCGGCTAATTTTTTGTATTTTTAGTAGAGATGGGGTTTCACCATGTTAGCCAGGATGGTCTCAATCTCCTGACCTTGTGATCCGCCCGTCTCAGCCTCCCAAAGTGCTGGGATTACAGGCGTGAGCCACCATGCCCAGCCCAGCATCCTTTAAGTGACACTAAAGGTAGTATGATCAGTCTCTGTTTCTGGATTAGTCACATACACACTCAGGCTGGAGTGCAGTGGTACGATTATGGCTCATTGTTTCCTTGACCTCCTGGGCTCAACAGATCCTCATATCTCACCATCGTGAGTAACTGGGACTACAGGTGTTTGCCACCAGGTCTGGCTAATTTTTAAATTTTTGATACAGATGGGGGTCTCACGATATTGCTCTGGTTGGTCTTGAACTCCTGGGCTCAATTTATTGTCTCACCTCAGTCTCTTAAAGTGCTGGGATTACTCGGGTAAGCCACTGCACCTGGCCTAGCATGGGTTACTCTTAAACCAAGTTGACCTGATCCTAAAGTATGGCCTACTCTATTTCCTGACTCATTCTAACCCCTTCTTATGATATACCTCAATAACCAAATTCCTAGAAATACTGACTAAATGGTCTTTACTTGACGGTAGGCGCAAACTGGTTTGCAGCTGTGCATGTGATTGATATATTCATTGATTTAACTAATATTTACTGAGTATGCCAGGCACTGTGCTGGGTCCTGGGGATACGCTGGTGAATAAGACACTTACAGTTCCTGTTCTCCTGAAACTTACATTGTAATGGGGGAGATAGACAAAAACAAGTAAACAAGTAAATAAGACAATTCCAGAGTGTTAAGTGCTTCTATGAAAAAGAACTGAGTAACAGGAGAGAATAATAGTCAAGGGACCCATTTTAGATAGGATGATCAGAGAAGAGTTGACTTTTAAAGAGTAGGGGAGGAACATTCTAGGCAAAGTAAGCTCCACTGTACAAAGTGTCTAAGGCCTGAAAGAAGACTGACAGTATAGCTACATCATGCAGACAAAAGTGAAAATGGAATGAAATAAAGATACATGCATAGCAGATCACATAGATTCTTTTAAATCAACACAGGAGCTTGGATTTTTTGGCTAAGTGCAGTGAGAAGCAACAGAAAGGCAGAGGAATGAAATAATTCAACTTCTTCCTAAAGTGATTATTTTGGCTACTACACAGAAAATGGAATGAAATTCCAGAAAGAGTGAAGGCATAGACATCAGTTAGGAAACTACTATAGTAAGTGGAAAACAGGCCTAAGCTAAAGTCATGACAGAGAAATAGAAGTGGACAAATTTGAGATATATCCTTAAAACGGAATCAAAATAACTCACTGACGGTTTGGAGAGTGGGAATGGAAGGACTCAGGAAGGACGTCTAGGTTTCTAGCTTGAGATACAAGCTGTTTGATGTTCCATGTATTGTATGACAGATGGATCACGTTGTAGGGAACATTTTCAGAACTATAAATATGGGAAGAAGGTAGTAGACAAGGCATGCAAACACAATGTTTATAGAGCCCATCCACGTATTACCCTTTTAAGAAAAATCACTTCCAGTACTGCAGAATGTTTTGTGCACGTAAATTCAACCTCTACTATTAAATGGAACAAAGGGTAGGCATCTTGTTCAAGGGCAAACAACTTATGGTTCTCCTAGTATCCTACTTGTGACATTGTATAAAAAGTGAATTGAGCTAATAACCCAGTGTTCTCTTTTAGGAGCCAGAATGGAAAACAAAGACAGGCTGGGAAGCTGACTGTGAGACAGCAAGATGCAGACATGTAACGCAGCTCAGTAGCACTAATTAGTGAAGCACTGGAGTGAAGATCCAGTATCTGCTGCTGAGGTCTCTAGAACTGACTTGAACCTACAATCACCATCTGGCTATACTTTCAGTGAAAACTTGTCATTCTGGCTTTTGTTTGAGACTTCTTTGAGACCCCTCTTATAATAGGTAACACTTAATGAATCCTTACTATGTATCAGGTGTTGTGCTTTATAAACATTACTTCATTTAACTTTCATAATAACCCAAATGAGATAGGTACTCATTATCTTCATTTTTATAAATGAGGAAACTGAGGCTTAGAGATGTTAAGTAATGGCCAGGCGCGGTGGCTGACTCCTGTAATCCCAGCACTTTGGGAGGCTGAGGCGGGTGGATCACGAGGTCAGGATATAGAGACCATCCTGGCCAACATGGTGAAACCCCGTCTCTACTAAAATACAAAAAATTAGCTGGGCGTGGTGGCGCACACCTGTAGTCGCCAGCTACTTGGGGGGCTGAGGCAGGGTAATCGCTTGAACCCAGGAGGCAGAGGTTGCAGTGAGCCGAGATCGTGCCACTGCACTCCAGCCTGGTGACAGAGCAAGACTCCATCTAAAAAAGAAACACAAAGAACAAAAAACAAACAAACAAAAAAGAGAAGTAACTTGTCCACAGTCTCTCTCATAGTCTGTGCTGCTACAACAGAATACTTGAGACTGGGTAATATATAAAGAGCAGAAATTTATTGTCTCACAATTATGGAAACTTTGAAGTTCAAGATCAAGCTGTTGGCATTTGGTGTCCTGTGAGGGTGGAAGGGTAAGCCAGAGTGGGAGAGCAAGCTAGCCAAATGCTGCATGAAGCCTCTTTTATAAGGGCCTTAATCCCATTAATGAGAGAGAGGCCACCACGGCCTAATCACCTCTTAAAGTCCCCACCTCTTAATACTATCACATTGACAATGCTAGAATTTTAGAGGGGACACATTCAAACCACAGCAGTCCCACAACTAGTTAATGTGGTACCAGGACTTAAGACTACATCTTTTGGGGCCGGTCGCAGTGGCTCACACCTGTAATCCCAGCACTTTGGGAGGCCAAGGCGGGCGGATCACGAGGTCAGGAGATTGAGATCATCCTGGCTAATATGGTGAAACCTCGTCTCTACTAAAAAATACAAAAAATTAGCTGGGTGTGGTGGCGGGCGCCTGTAGTCCCAGCTACTCGGGAGGCTGAGGAAGGAGAATGGGGTGAACCTGGGAGGCGGAGCTTGCAGTGAGCCAAGATCGCGCCACTGCACTTCAGTCTAAGCAACAGAGCGAGACTCCACCTCAAAAAAAACCCACATATTTTGACCCAATGTCTTAATGGGTCTATGTTATAATAGCTTCCTTACAAAAAAAAATTCCTTAACCTGAACTAGGTGAAATGGGTTTATGCTCCTTTTGACTGAAGGAGTCAGAGTAAACAGTGCCGTGAAGCTCAAATACGGCTACCCTACTATATCCTGCCCCTCCCCATCCAACAAGCTCTCTCACATGCTGTCATTCTCAAGAAAACTGCATAGAATAAAATAAATTACTGTATTGTGGGCATTTTGAGATACACATAAAAATGATATAATGATATAATCATAAATCCATATCCTTTATGTTTTCTGTTTTTGAATACCTTAATATGGAAGAATGATCTAAATACAATTGTGAAAAGTCAATTTCTTCTACCTTTTGAAAAATTAGAAGAGCAAGCTCTAGAGGTGCCCTCTTATGCAACAATATTTTACAACCTGCTATTTTGTGGCTTAAAGATACAATTCAGGGTAGAATTTAGCTTAGAACTATATGCACAGATAAACATGTGACATAGCATTTCAAAGACAAAGAAAACCCAACATCTTTTGCTGTTCTTTCTGACAGAGTCTGTTACCCTTAGGCTTTAGAACTGGTCATCCCAGAGATATCGTGATTTTTATTAGTCATTTAGACAGGCCGAGGCAATAGTGCAAGAAGACATAAAAAGTTCACCATAAAGCACTAAATGAATTATTGTAGATATGGGAAGATGTACTTTAAATATAATGGTCAAACTTATTTTTCATTTTTGCTTGACTGCAGCATCATGAGAGAAGGTCAAACTTATTTTTAATAAATTTCCAGTTTTTTGTTCATTTTCTAGGTGGGTGATTTTTTTCAACTGTGATTTGTTTTTCTAGATATTTGCAAGAGGTCAGGTAGTGTTCATATGAATGCTCTTCATGAAGCTCGTTAGCTAATGCAGTTTCTATAGAAGGTAAGCAACTCCTTACTCTGACGCTTGCCTTTTGCACAATGTGCATCAACTTTTATTGCTAAGACAATGACTAACTTAAAGTAAGCTAGAATACTTTAGAATCTGCTTTAATCAAGGTATTTAGAAATAAGGGTGGCATTGACAGTTTTATGTGTTTAGATCACGTTGCGTTACAAAACATTTAAATGTAATAAAGATGAAAACTGGATTTTTCTACAGAGACATGTTTTATTTTTATTTTTTGAAACAGGGCTTTGTTTTGTCACTCAGTCTGGAGTGCAGTGGTGTGATCACGGATCACTGCAGCCTTGACCTGAGCTCAAGTGATCCTCCCACTTTGGCCTCCTGAGTAGCTGGAACTACAGGTGTGCACCACCATGCCCGGCTAATTTATTAATTTTTTGTAGAGACGGGAGTCTCACTATGTTGCCCAGGCTCATTTTGAACTCCTAGGTTCAAGTGATCTTCCTGCCTTGGCCTCCCAAAGTGCTGAGATTACAGGTATGAGCCACTGCGCCTTGCTTAAATTGTTTTATAATTGTTTTACTACTTCTTTTAAGTTGATTTTTCAGAAAAAAAAATCATGCATTTATTCTGCTGGTGTAAGTACAGATCACTGTATCTTTACATTGGTTTTGGTTCTAATTATGTTCTAGTGGTAGCCTAATTTAGAGTGAGAAAAAGCCTGAAAAACCCTTAGCCATTAAATTCATATATTTAACAAGTCACAATCTTGATATCTTGATCTACCTGGAAATACCATTAAAAGTGCTTGGCTATTAATACTAGGGAAAGTTTTAATAAAAGCTAATTAAGCTACAAAACTCCCAAGTGGTTAACTGATTTTAGGGGCTAAATTTCTGGTACTTCTAATTATCCTCTGATGGCTTTACTTAGTGTTTCACAACCATGACAGATGACATTGAAAAACTGCAGTGAAATTCATCCACCCTGACACTGTGCTAAGAACCAGCTTCTCCCTCTCCAAGTAAAATCAATACTCTGTTTGAGTAAACACGTTTACAGCTTTATTAGGATGTCTTGCTTGTTCTGTAACAGCTACTTGAAGCTGTGGTAACAAATCGACTCAACTCAGTTAAACCTAGAGAGCTGGGTAAGAGGCCCATCGATAAGGTTGTTATAAAAATAAACTGCAGGAGATCAGAAAGCTGGAGCAAACAGTCTGGTAAATGTCAATATTTTCCCTTACAGAGGACAACAAAACCAGTGAGATCATGTAGAAAGTCTTTTATCCCCTTAAAAATGTTACTTGTTTCAATTGAATAATGCATTTCCACTTTTTGTGCACAGCTCTTCTGAATGAAATTTTCACTTCCTAATTCCCATGTGCATCTAGAACAGGAGGTTGATATAAATACTTGGTATTTTTCATGTCATTTCAGATTCTTTATTTCCCTTATATTTAGAGACATATTTTGGTCTACACTGACTTTACAAAACGACCCTATCCAAGTTATCTGGAATACCTGTGGTGTTTCAGTCTTACCTTCTTTCTATTAATGAAACAAAATTTTTGTCATCTACATTTGGGAGGACATTTCAATGCAGTGTTCACCCTGGATATAATATCTGTAAGATTGAAGTTGTACATTCAAAATGAGGCCTTCGATGTTTTTACATTTAATAAGAGCACATCATGTTGACTTCAAATAGGTTGCACAACCTCCTGACTGGTGGTAGTACATATAAAATGTCTGCTGCCTGTTAGGAGCAAGCTTCCAGAGTGGTTGTAGCTCTACCAAACAAGGACTCATAACCCCTCACTTACTTGGATGTTCACAGGTTGCTCAAAGAACTAACACCTGGCAGGAAATTCCCACTTCAATTTGGCTAGCTTAGGATATCCAGATGTGACAAAATAATGGTTTCCCCCTGCTGAAAAGTGCTCAGATGTAAACTTTTTGTGTTTTCTACATAGTCTAGTTAGTAAAATTTTGTTTTGGCTTCATATTGCCTAATAATTAGTCATGAACTCAAATAACAACTTGTGACCCAAATTTTAGAAAACTGATTTTTCAGGGAAAATAATAAATATTAAATTTGGAAATAATTGAAAAAGCTACTGTGCCTGCCAGGGTAAGGTCTGACCTAGCAGGTATTTGCATAATGAAAACCAGGCCGGGTGCAGTGGCTCACGCCTGTAATCCCAGCACTTTGGGAGGCCAAGGTGGGTGGATCATCTGAAGTCAGGAGTTAGAGACCATTCTGGCCAATATGATGAAACCCTGTCTCTACTAAGAATACAAAAATTGGCCAGGAGTGGTGGTGCACACCTGTAGTCCCAGCTACTCGGGAGGCTGAGGCTGGAGAATCACTCGAACCTGGGAGGCAGAGGTTGCAGTGAGCTGAGATCACACCACTGCACACCATTCTGGGCAACACAGCAAGACTCTGTCTCAAAAAAAAAAAAAGAAAAGAAAAGAAAAGAAAACTAAAGCTTAAGTGGTGTCAGATCGTGTTAATTGTTGACATGTACAGGAAGTCAATTTAGAGCAAAGGTTCCTTGAAGATAGTTAGGCACAACACACCCTCCCACATAAAGCGAGCAATTGAGAAGCAATGTGTAATATACAGGCAAGTGGTCAGTACTGTAGCTATAAGAATAACTTTATTGTCCTATAGCTACAGCTATGAGAATAACTTCTTATTGCTTCTTTGTGGTGGCTACAAATGGAAACTTACTAAGTTCTGTTAACATGGTATGGGACATTGTATTTGAATTAAAAACAAAACCAAAAGCTCATCAATTTAAAAATGATCTTAATTGTATTTTGTACTGATATAGATAAGATGCCCTTTCACCCTAATCGCTTTCAAAACACTGCTTTAAAAGTCATTCTTCTTCATGGAACATAGATAATACAACACTGGGTCAGAATTTGATTTTAAAGCTAATGTGTGATCTTTTGATGTGGTTCCCAAAATAAAAGTTTAGCATATGCTTCTGTTTATTGTTAAAGTCAAACATCAAGACAAAAAAAGAAAACAAAACAAAAAACCCCTCCTTCTGTGCATTTGGGATATTGACTCTTGACCTATATGTTTCCAAGAGGACTAAATAACAGACGGCTTAACTGACAACTTTTTTTTTTTTTTTTTTTTTTTGACATGGAGTCTCGCTCTGTCGCCCAGGCTGGAGTGCAGTGGCATGATCTTGGGTCACTGCAACCTCCGCCTCCCAGGTTCAAGCAATTCTCCTGCCTCAGCCTCTCGAGTAGCTGGGATTACAGGTGCCCACCATCATGCTTGGCTAATTTTTTGTGTTTTTAGTAGAGGCGGGGTTTCACCATGTTGTGTTGGCTGGTCTTGAACTCCTGACCTCAAGTGATTTGTCCACGTCGGCCTCTTAAAGTGCTGGAATTACAGGCATGAGCCACCGCACTCAGCCTTAACTGACAACTTTCATTTGGATTATGAACATAAGTAACTGCTGCATCATGAATTCAGTAATCTGGCTTCTTGTCTCGTATTTCCAATTAACTCCCTTGGACAACCCATTTTACCTTTCTTTGGGCCTTACGTTCTTCATTCATCAAATGGGGGCTTTTGAATAGATCATGGTTTTCCTACCTGACATCATGAGCCACCAAATAAAATGTGGATAGGGACAAATGGGAGTTTGTTTAATGTCATTTCATTCTTTCTTTTTCTTTTTTTTTTTTTGTGGGTTCATTTCATTCTGATTCAGATAAGATCTCATTTGAAAAGAGTTTCACTACTGGAAACTGAAAACCAGAAAATATGATTTTTTAAAATTTTCCTTTCAGCACGAACACTCTAAACAATATAGTTAAAAACAAAAGATTCAATGGGGCAAAGTAATAGCTGCTGGGATAAAATGATGGTAACATTGTTTATGTGAAGCTGTGCTTATGCCCTAATTCATAAGCAAGATAATTTTGTTATTAAATTTTGTTATTATTTAACTCAGTTCAAAAACCTACATTTGATCAACTGAAAATTTCTCATAGCAGGATGGTTCTAAAATTTTAAGAGCATTTGATGACAGAAATCAGTTTTTAATTTGCCGTTTACTTGGTGGGCTAGAAATATATCTAAACTCGCCAGGCGCGGTGGCTCACGCTTGTAATCCCAGCACTTTGGGAGGCCGAGGCGGGCGGATCACGAGGTCAGGAGATCGAGACCACGGTGAAACCCCGTCTCTACTAAAAATACAAAAAATTAGCCGGGCGTGGTGGCGGGCACCTGTAGTCCCAGCTACTCGGAGAGGCTGAGGCAGGAGAATGGCGTGAACCCGGGAGGCGGAGCTTGCAGTGAGCCGAGATTGCGCCACTGCACTCCAGCCTGGGTGACAGAGCGAGACTCCGTCTCAAAAAAAAAAAAAAAAAAAGAAATATATCTAAACTCTATAAAATGTCAATGTTAATTGGATAATTAAATGAAAAATAAATTAAAAGCCTGTGTTTATACCCCTAGTTTCAGAACTTATATATCTGAAGAGAGAGTAGCTGTTAATTTGACAATCATGCTGCTAATTTTGTTTTATTCAGACCTCTGCTGATAAGTAGCCTTAAAACATCAGAGGTTACGTTTCATGTAAATTATCACATAGTTTGAAATGTTGTGTCTGATGACTTATTTACCACAGTGAAGATTTCTGCTAGGTACTAAGGTTGACTAGGCTCTGCCTCAGTGCTACACACATGTGATTTTATTTATTTAAAGATTACATTAATTACAAAGCCAATAAGGGCAAATTGTAAAAAAAAAAAAAAAAAAAATTCAGACATACAGAGTGGAAAGTGATTATTTCATTCATCCACCTCCAAGTACGTCCACTGTTAGATGTTTGGAGTGTTTCTTCCTGGAACTTTTATAAGTATACATACAACATACACACATAAGACCATTTTTAACAAAATACAAAACACATCATATTATACTTATTGCTCTGTATTCATCTGTTTTTTTTTTTTTTTTCTTTTTGAGACGGAGTTTCACTCTTGTTGCCCAGGCTGGAGTGCAATGGCACAATCTCGGCTCACTGCAACCTCTGCCTCCTAGGTTCAAGCGATTCTCCTGCCTCAGCCTCCCTAGTAGCTGGGATTATAGGCATGTGCCACCACGCCTGGCTAATTTTGTATTTTTAGTGGAGACGGTGTTTCTCCATGTTGGTCAGGCTGGTCTCGAACTCCCGACCTCAGGTGATCTGCCCGCCTCGGCCTCCCAAAGTGCTGGGATTACAGGAGTGAGCCACCGTGCCCGACTTTTTTTTTTTTTTTTTCTTGAGATGGAGTCCTGCTCTGTCGCCCAGGCTGGAATGCAGTGGCGCGATCTCGGCTCACTGCAAGCTGTGCCTCCCAGGTTCACGCCATTCTCCTGCCTCAGCCTCCTGAGTAGCTGGGAATACAGGCGCCTGCCACTGCGCCTGGCTAATTTTTTTGTATTTTTAGTAGAGACGGGGTTTCACCGTGCTAGCCAGGATGGTCTCGATCTCCTGACCTCGTGATCCGCCCGTCTCGGCCTCCCAAAGTGCTGGGATTACAGGCATGAGCCACCATGCGTGGCCTGTACTCATCTGTTAACAGTAAGTATAGAACTTACAGTTCTATACTTGTCTTGTTTACTTTTTATTATTTTGTTTTTTGGGATGGAGTCTTGCTCTGTTGCCCAGGCTAGAGTGTGGTGGTGCCATCCCAGCTCACTGCAACCTCTGCCTCCCGGGTTCAAGCGATTCTCCAGCCTCAGCCTCCCAAGTAGCTGGGATTATAGGCACCCACCACCACACCTTGCTAATTTTTGTATTTTAGTAGAGATGGGGTTTCACCATGTTGGTCAGGCTGGTCTCGAACTCCTGACCTCAAGTGATCAACCTGTCTCAGCCTCCCACAGTTCTGGGATTACAGGCGTGAGCCCCTGTGCCTGGCCTATACTCATCTTCTTTATATGAAGACATGGGTCAGATATTAGAAAAGCCCAACATGAACAGCATTCAAGTCATCACTAATCTTTTAGTGGCATTAAAAAAAAAAACTGGCCAAATAATTTTGTAGAATTTATGAAAAAATATGGTTGATCAGTGAATCCCAGACTTTGGGATTTCATAGAACATTGAAACTTGCCCAAAAGATTTTAGGGATAAACACAGAGCTGGCAAACTTTAATTCTGCTAGATAAGAACATTTTTAAAAAATCCACTATTACCAACATTATTCATAAAGAAAGAAAATTTAACTCCCTCAAAGTAGGAAGGGCAAGATTTAAAACTGAATACATTTAGTTTTATAGAAATTTACTTTCTTGCCCCTGCCTTTTTACATTTTGATATGGACTGATGAAAACTCTTATGTCATAGACAGGTACCAGTCTACAGACCAGTGTTTATAAAACCACTTTGGCTATTTCTCCTCCTTTAGAGAGGAAGGTAAGATGTTGTAGTAATAAAAGGGAGTATAGCAAAATGGCTAGGGCTAAGAACTTTGAGGCCAAATTTTGAGTTTGAATCTTAGCTTTCAATATGATCTTGGGCAAATTACTTAATCTCTCAACACTCTAAGGCTAGAGGAACTGTCCAGGTAAGCACAGGCCCAGCTGTCAACCCACAGATTTGTGGAGCTAAATAAATGAGCTGTTATTTTAGGTAACTAGGTTTTGAAAGTGGTTAGTTATGCAGTAAAAGCTAACTGATACATGTTGGATGTATCAGACAGATATGACATGTAAAATTGACCAGATTCATGTAATAGCAGCTGAGAGAATTATAGGATTCAAATTACTTCCAATTGGCTTACCAATATTCTAGGTCAGGGAACTGACACACATATATTTTGTTATGTCACAATTCTGTTTAAGAAAATGAACTTCAGAAATTTTACTTATGACATTTCCTGTGGACCTCTGCAACTAAATAAAAATTTCCATATCAACATCATTTTCTTAGAATAAATATTTCTCAGTAATCATCAAATATAAGAAACCTAAGGTTCACATCTGAGCTTTGGAGTCTGATAGCCTACATGGTTCAGACTGTCTGTGTCTTATCCACATTCCCAGAAGATAAAGTCCTTTCAATTCCATTATCTATTTACAATTGCTTCTAGATGGAGGCCATTCAGGATATTAGGTCTTTGAGGGAACATTTGTGTTGATGAGAAATTACAGGCTTCATTCTAAAATCATCCTGCATTTCACATAAACTAATTTCTCTCTTTTTTTTAAATCATCACTGGAGAGGATAATCTTTACATTTTTTTAACTAACGAAGGCTCAAATAATCACAGACAGTGTTTATGAAATTTGGTGCTGGTCTAGCTTCAGCTTGACTGAGACTCTGGATGTATAACACTAGTGTAGCATGTAATAAAGCATCCTATCACTGTGCAAGGGTATAGCTCTCTCTTCCCTTATCTTGCGTGTACTTGAACTACTATCTGTGATGAATGTTTCATATCCTTTTTTTTTTTTTGTAGAGACAGTGTCTCCCCCTGTTGCCCAGACTGTAGTGCAGTGGCGTGACCTCAGCTCACTGCAGCCTCAACCTTCTGGGCTAAAGCGATCCTCCCACCTCAGCCTCTTGAGTAGTTGGGACTACAGGCACATGCCACCCTGCTTGGCTATTTTTTTTTTTTTTTTGTAGAGACTGGGGTCTCACTGTGCTGTCCAGGCTGGTCTTGAAATCCTGGCCTCATGTGATCCTCTGCCTCTGCCTCCCAAAGTGTTGGGATTACTGTTGGGATTACAGGTGTGAGCCACCACGCCTGGTCTGTTTCATATTCCTAATGACCAAGCCAATTCCACAGTTCATTTGATGGTTTTAAGAAAAATTTCTGCTCAAGAAATAAAACAGAGAAAATGTCCCATCAGAGCAGAAAGACATGAAAAAGAGTTGTTGACATCGGGTTGTTTAGCAGTGGGCAGCTGTCATCTTGCTCACCATCAAGTAAATCCTCAGCAGACGTGGGTCATATGAAGGTTTTGGTTTTTGTGTGAAGAAGTCTGACAAACAATATATTCAACACTTACCAAGTTGTCTTCTAGCCTTCTGAGATGGAGAGCAAAGGAAGGGGGTAGTGTAGAAAAAAAAAATCCCAAGAATTCTGCACCACTTCTATGCACAGCACAATGAAGCAGCAATTAAGAAGAATGGGGGAGGAAGCTATAAATGTTTGGGACCAAAGAAACAAGGTGAGGATAGAAAATATGAAGATAATTAGAGAGTCTTTATGGTTCTCAGAAGTATAGATAGGTGCCACGTGAAGAGGAAGTGCCATCCTTATTCTGAAAACAACTCTTTAAAATTTTTTTTTAAACCAATGTTCTTTTCTAAACATGAATTAGAGAATAAAATTGTTTTCTGTTTGTTTTTGAGACAGGATCTTGCTCTGTCACCCAGCCTGGAGTGCAGGGGTGCAATCACAGCTTACTGCAGCTTCGACTTCCCAGCCTCCACCAATCCTCCCACCTCAGCCTCCTGAGTAGCTGGAACCACAGGCTTATGCCACCATGCCCAGCTAATTTTTTTATTTTTGGTAGAAATAGGGTTTTGCCACGTTGTCCAGGCTGGTCTTGAACTGCTGAGCTCAAGCTATCCACCTGCCTTGGCATCCCAATGTGCTGGGATTACAGGTGTGAGCCACTGCTCCCAGCCTAGAGAGTGAAATTAGTGTTCCTTTATATTAGATGGGAAATAGGAGAATTATTTGCATTGTGATTGCTAAGTGGTTTTCAGAGTCATTTGCATATTATAGGTAGTATTTTTAAGGGTAATACATTTTTTCTGCTGAAGCTGTTGTGACGATTTTTAAAATAAAGAGTATTCTGGCTGGGGGTGGTGGCTCATGTCTGTAATCCCAAATGAATTGTCATTTTAATGAATTGTAATCCAGCACTTTGGGAGTCCTAGGCAGGAGGACTGCTTGAGGCCAAGAGTTTAAGACCAGACTGGGTAACAGAGTGAGACTCTGTCTCTACAAAAAAATTTTTTAAAAACCCTGTAGTCCCAGTTACTCGGGAGACTGAGGTGGGAGGATGGCTTGAGCCCAGGAGTTTGAGGCTGCAGTGAGCTACGATCGTGCTATTGCACTCCAGCCTAGGTGACAGAATGAGACCCCATCTCCCCCTCCAAAAAAAGTATTATGAGGCAGCACAGTTACTTTATTATCATTCCAAATAAAATATTCTGGCCAGGCACAGTGGCTCATGCCTGTAAATCCAGTGCTTTGGGAGGCTGAGGCAGGTGGATCACCTGAGGTCAGGAGTTTGAGACCAGCCTGGCCAACATGGCAAAATTCCATCTCTACTAAAAATACAAAAATTAGCCAGGCGTGGTGGCGGATGCCTGTAATTCTAGCTATTTGGGAGGCTGAGGCAGGAGAATTGCTTGAACCTGGGAGGCAGATGTTGCAGTGAGCCAAGATTGTGTCACTGCACTTCAGCCTGGGCAACAGAGCAAGACTCCATCTCAAAACAAAAACAAAAACAAAACAAAACAAAAACCAACAAAATAAAATCTTCTAATCTATATGTGGCTCTTAACCATACTTAATGAAGGGTTTTATTTTTGTTTTTTTGTTTTTTTTAAATTCTAAGAATGTTGGTTCTTGGGTGAAGTCTCTAGTCTTTTATCTGAGAGTTGTATATAAGTGCCTACACATAATCTGTCAAAGGTGTACTCATTTTCAGTCTAAAGATGATTTGTAGGTCCTGTCCATAAAACATATGACTAAATCATACTAGATTAACACAGGCTGGTATTGACAGCCCAGTGGGAACATATTGATTAGGTCCTCTTTCATATTATTTGTTATGATTTTTCTTCTCAGTTTCATTTACTGGGAAGACACAGGGGAAGAGATTTCACTGGGAACAATGACAGTGCCTGTCACAAAATGTTCTCAATGTTTCCATTTGTTACTAAGGCAGTGACAAAGAGGGTTCCAAATGAAAAGGCAGACCTGCTGTGACAAAGCACAGCAGGACAACAGGAAGAAATTCTTTCCTGACCTAGGAAATTAGGAAATCATACTTAGAGATTATAGAATTGTCTCCATTTCCAAGAGTACAATCCTAGCACTTGGGCTTTTGAGGAAGAATGTGAAAAGATTAGTTCTATCAGGGCTGGGCAGTGACAAATAAAGGGCAAATATCACAAAGTGCTTAAGACCTCCAAATAGAACAAGGAGCGATGCTTGTAGAGGCTGGAGGGATTTGTTACTGTCACTAAACCCGTGAGATGGAACTATGAATTTAATTTAATTTAATTTATGTACATTTGGGTTACTCATTTTTAAATTATACATGAAAATCCATGATGTAGTCATATATCTTTTTAGCTGGCTAAAGGAACACATGGCACTCTGGTACTGATATAGATAATTAGCACATGGTAGCTGGAGTGATACTTTATCCAAAACTTGAAATTTATGCAAAGAAAATTATTGTCCTTCAGAGAGTTAAATTACCACAAAGTGGACCAAAATATAGATATGCAAAGTCACAAAAGACAGAAATACTCAGGCCAGCAAAACTTGAAAGTTACAGGATGAATATATTAACCATCCAAAGATAGAATGTGTCAATCAGAAAGAAGATATGTTAATTAGGCAATGAAGCAAAGAAAAATAAACTACATAGTAAATGTAAAAGTTGCCACTGCCTGAGATTCATTCCCAAGGTGGAAGGAGTCGATAACTATTATTTTTTTAATTAATTAATTAATTTTTTTGAGACAGGGTCTCACTCTGTCACCCAGGCTGGAGTGCAGTAGCAAGATCTTGACTCACTGCAAACTCTGCCTCCTGGGTTCAAGTGAATCTCCTGCCTCAGCCACCCAAGTTGCTGGGACTTCCCATGCCCAGCTAATTTTTCTATTTTTAGTAGAGATGGGGTTTCACCATATTGGCCAGGCTGGTCTCAAACTCCTGGCCTCAAGTAATCCACCTGCTTCGTCTTCCCAAAGTGCTGGGATTACAGGCATGATTTCCCACCACACCTGGCTGATTTAGCACTTACATTTAAGTCTTTGATCCATTTTGTTAATTTTTCCATATGGGCAGGGCCTCAGCCTCCCGAGTAGCTGGGACTACAAGCGCATGTTACCACGCCCGGCTAATTTTTTGTATTTTTAGTAGAGACAGAGTTTCACCATGTTGGTCAGGCTGGTCTCAAATTCCTGGCCTCAAGTGATCCGTCTGCCTTGACCTCTCAAAGTGCTAGGATTTCAGGTGTGAGCCACTGTGTCAAGCCAACAGTTGTTATTTCTAATGCCAGTAGAAAGGCTCCTGCTGGTGTGGAGAGGGAGCAGGGGGTTTTAACCAATGGATCTTTTAGTATTTCCACCTAACAAGACCATTTCTGTTGCAAGATAGATGCATCAGGCTGTTAGATGGGTGCTATTGATAGGGACAGGAGGCAGGCAAATTTCTGGGCAGAAGAGGGTAGGTCTCTGGTGAGTGCCCCATCTTAAAGCCAAAAAGCCTAATACCATGGCCCAAAGTGAGAATTTACATCCTTGTTTTCCTGCTCAAATGTTGCCTTTTCCAAAATCACCCATGGCCCACCCCACCCACAATCTTGTGCCCATAAAAACCCCAGGCTCAGTCGACAGAGAAAGGAGAAGAGGAGAAGCAGCTGGATGTTGGAGACCATGGTTGGACATCAGAGAGAAGCAGCTTGACTTCAGAGGGACAGCTTGATGGCATAGCTTTGGAGAGGAGTCTGGCTGGGGATGACTGGACTCCAAGGGATTATCTTCCTGGTCCATCCCCCTTTCAGCTCTCCTTCCTGTTGAGAGCCACTTTCATCGGCAATAAAATCCCCTGCATTTACCATCTCCAATTCGTTTGTGTGACCTCATTTATCCTGGACACCGGACAAGAACTCGGGTGCCATTAGTGTGGGTGCAAAGGGCTGTCACACTGGTGACAATGGAGGGTCACTCCACTGAGCTATTAACGCTTAAGCTGTCTACGGACAGCAAAGCTAAAAGGGTACTGTAACGCTTCTTCTGGGGATCCAGGGGTCATGGGCACCTTCCCTTAGATGCTGCCACTGGTCTGGTATAGAGTTCGCTCTTACCAGTGCCCAAAAGTGCTCAGCCCAGCTCCTGCACCTGCTCACGTGTGCTCCCCCTCCTGTGAGCGGTGGAGAAGCGAGTGAGTGAAGTTTGCTCCTGCTGGCACCAAAGTGGCCGGCTAGTTCCAGCGCTCACACACCGCAGTTTCTGCCTGAGAAGGGCTTAGGGAAATATCCCGCTTCACTATTAAACAGCTGATTCATATAACTCTCTTATTCAGAGTCCATGCTAACTAAGCAAGTTTATCATTTGGCTTTCTGTATCTCTGTAGTGCAATCGATTCTACTGCTTAGCAAAAAGCTCTTGGTTCAAACTCACCAGGGACTACAGTTCTTGGATTCTCTTCCCTTTCAGTTTTTCTTTCTTTTCCTCAACAATCTTACCTTAGAGTCCTCAGAACCCTGTCAGATTACAAAAGATCCCTTTCAATAAATGAAGTCATCTACTCAGATAACAGGAAGATTCTCTGGCAAAACCAGCTTTTGTCAGGAAGGCTGGTCTGTGGTTCTCAGTTTTAATGATGAGATTTACATAAATGTTTAGAGAAGCAGTATTAGTGTGGTGAGTAAAAGCACTGACTTTGGAGCCAGGCTTTCTAGGTTTGAATCCTGGCTCTGCTACTCTCTAGCCATGAGACTACGGGCACATTATCTCACCTTTGTTTGTCTCTGTTTTTTTCATCAGTAAAGTAGGGGTAAAAATAATCTACCCCCAAGAAGCTTTTGTGAACACTAAATTAGTTAATATATATATATAAAGTGTTTAAGATATTGTTGGTTAGTAGGTACTGTATAAAGGTTATCTATTGCTATTACTTTGTAGCTTGACTCACATTTGACAGAATGTGCTAAAGATGGAAACATGAGTATTCCATTAACAAACTGACATTAGGATGTTCATCTCATTGCATGACCCAGTGTTTTGGGATGTGATTACCCTGGGAACTGAGTAGGTTTAAAGTGAGAAAAATGGCTATCTAATTGTATTACCAGTAAAGTTCTGCCTATTTCTACCTGCCTTCCACTTTTCTCTATTCTGATTTCAACAATGTGTAGTGAAATCCAGTGTTTGGAGCTTTGAAATGCTAGAAATGAATAAAATGAGGAAGCTCCCCATGATTTAAAAAGTGTTTGGCAACTATAGTCTGTAGGCCAACTCTGGCCTATGGTATGTTTTTGTATAGCTGGAGAGTTAGGAAAGGTTTTTACATATTAAAAGTGCTGTAAAAAAACAAAACACAAGCAAGCAAACAAAACAAGAAGATATGCAATACAGCCTGTATATGACTTGCAAAGCCTAAAACAGTCACTGTTTGGCCTTTAAAAAAAAAAAGATTGTGGATCTCTGTTCTATACTCTTTTTCTTTTTTGCTTACTAAACTATACCCCAACAATAAATATAATGAAGTAAGATTAAAAAGAGGCTGAAAAATCCTCTAACGAAAAATCCCAATTGCTTTGATGAAGTAGTTTATTTATTGCTGTAACCACAATACAAATGGTAGCTAGCTGTTCCTACCTCAGTATCCCAAGAATGGCCTCTCCCTCCCTCAAAAAGTCTATATGTTCTCACCTAGTATCGGTAGCATTACAGATGGTTAGGTGTCTGTAACAGAATCTGTTGTTGCAGGGCCAGGAAGCCTAGTAACCCAAGGCCAGAGGTAGTGGCTATTTAGGTCACCATCAAATCTATGATGGCCTCATTATGTGTCCTACTGAATGTCAAAGAAATAGAATACTTCATGTTTTAAAGATTTTAAAGTACTTAAGTATGTACATACAGTGTATAAGTTTAAAAGTTTCTAGACTAAGATTCCTGGTTTGACCAATTTCTAACCAAGAAATCACTAGAGTTTTCTTAATGTATTACAGAATATGGCTAAATTCAGAATAAAATATTTTTAGCCTACATACATCTATAGCTCTAAAGAGTAAAAAATAGGAAAATTGGCTGCTAAGTACTCTAATATTATCACTAATGAAGACTTTCCAAGCAAGGAAATAAAAAACACAATCATAACAGTGAAGTAGAATGTTGTCTGTAGTGCAGACTCTTTCCAAAGAATACAGGGCATGGGGCATCCTGATGGTTATAGTTCATTTAAAACTGGGCAGGACCAGCCTGTCCAATATGGCAAAACCCCATCTCCACTAAAAGTACAAAAATTAGCCAGGTGTGGAGGCACGCACCTGTGGTCCCAGCTGCTCGGGAGGCTGAGGCAGGAGAATCATTTGAACCCGGGAGGCGGAGGTTGCAGTGAGCTGAGATTGCACCACTGCACACCAGCCTGGGAAAGAGAGTGAGACTCCATCTCAAAAAAAAAAAAAAAAAAAAAAAAAAGAAAGAAAAGACTGGGCATGAATAGTTTTAGAGAAAGAAAAATAAAAATTTATGTTGGTAAAAGACCATTAAAATAAAATATTAAGTTAAAACCATCACATAAACTTAAGTAACTTTCCCATGATTCAAATTATCCTCCAGAGAAAAAGGGACAATGGTCAGCTCCACTTGCTTGCTTTTTTTTTTTTTTTTTTAAATTAACCTGGTCTGGCTTGATGTTAAGAGAAAGAAACAGAGACCGGGAAACACCCCTTTGGGGTATCTTTGAGGAAGCGAAAGCTTTCTAGAGACTATAAACTAGCTTAATTAACTACACTTAACTAGAAGGAATTTAGATTTGTCAAAAGAATTTTTGAATCAGATTTTAGATCAATCTAAGTCAACAAGCCAAAAATCTTCTATTGTCTTGATTTTATTTTTGAGTATTCATTACCAAAATCATTAGTTCATATAAAATTTGCCAGTTCTTATTGAGCCAAAAATAGGCAAAAATTTAACCCTTCTTAGTATAACAAACAACCACTAGTGTGTTTGAAACAGATGTTTTAACCAAAGGATATCATCCAAAGACATCATCCTTAGTTATTAGCATACTGTTTAATATTCATCACAACTTGTTTTAAAGAACCAAAATGTGTTAACATTTAAGCCTGAAGGGCTATGAATATACTATATATTGTACTTGATGCAGTTTGTTTATGCAATTTTCTGACAGATACAATTAATCTTGTGAAAATGACTGGGGTATAGCATAGTAGCAAATTATCTTTTCCAAACACAAATTTTTCCTGTGGTAAAATCCTCTTATAATACTGACAATGATAGAAGTATATGGAAAGAACTTCAGAAGTTAATTATTTAAAAGAAGAAATTAAAAGTTATTAAATGAATAAATCTTGGTTATATGGTAGAAACAAGGGTTAAAATGTTTTACTTGTAAGTAAGAATGAAATAAATTAGTCTGTACCTCCAACAAATGCATCTCCAGCTCCATTGGTATCAATAATTTCTTTCTGGTCTTGATCCAAGACAGCAAAAGCAGTGACTTCACTTTCTGCAATTAGAGCAAAAGAAAGGCAGAATGACTTCTCTTTGTTAACACTCAATACAAGCTCACCCAGTAACATCTGAAGCTCCTTCAGCACTCATCATTCAAAGAGAGACAGGATATAAGCTCCATATTCTGTACAGGGGCACTTGGGAACTAAGGTGCAAAATCATCTGCAAGTAATACTTTTTTGTTAACTTTCAGCATACAGATGCTGCTGTATACGTCTTATGAGAGTTATATCTAGGTAGTTCACATTGTTTTTTGGAATGACTACAAATGGTAGCAGTACCTTTCTGGACAGTGCAAATGAACAGAAGCCATAAACTAAAGGAAGTGTTGGTATGGATTGGATCATGGGTTTCTAATAAAGCTTCAAGCCTGACTATATTCCTGGCAGTGAAATGTTGGATACAGTTAAAGAGTTGTAAATTTAAAAAAATATAAATAATGAATATTGGGTGTTTCTTTATAGAAAATCACAATAGCACAATAAAAACATTACTATTATTCTGTTAAAATACTTCTTCCCAATGTCAAGAATTCTTTATTTTAGTTGGTTTATTAAAAATAACCCAATCTGGTTATGTTTTGCAAAGAAGTCACTATCTGTCAGCTGGCAAAAGGGAAAGCTACTACTGAATGCATGGGCAGAACAAAAAGGACAGTGCAACGGGATCTTGCCCTAGCGTAGTCTGGACCAGGGCTTACTTGTTTTGACTACAGAGTAACCTAATTTAGTACTTTAAATGTGGCACATGACAGTGGAATGGACTTATCTGTGATGAAATCTGGCTTACAAGATACATCTGCAACCAATTGGACAGTGCTTCTTATCGGGGGCTGGAACTTCTGAAATCATAAATTTGCATCCCTGTGGGGACAGAGTGGCTAAAGACTCGTAAACTTCAGTCTCGTTTAAGATCAAGAGGGAGGCAAAAGGAGATCTTGAGAAACTTAAGAAAGGTATTAATAAAGAGCATGGAGAATCTTCAAAAGCATATTCTGTCTAGCTTTTGCTACTTGCTCTTAACGGATACTTTCAACAAGAGACATAAATATGTTAATGAAAAGACTCTCCTGGAACGATTGATATTCAAGAAGAGGACTCGTTTACTTAGTCAATCTTTTTAAAAATCTTTTTTTTTTTAGGTCTTGCTCTGTCATCCAGGCTGGAGTGCAGTTGTGTAATTATAACACACTCCAGCCTTAACCTCCTGGGCTCGAGGGATTCTCCTGTCAGCCTCCTGTGTAGTTGGGACCACAGACATGCAGCACCACAGCTGGTCAATTTTTTGCTTTCTTTTGCGGGGGGTGGGTGGGTAGAGACAGGGTCTCACTTTGTTGCCCAGGCTGGTTTCAAACTCCTGTGCTCAAGCAATCCTCCTGGCTTGGTCTCCCAAAGAGCTAGGATTACAGGCATGAGCCACTGTATCTGGCTTAAACTTTTTTTTTTTGAGACGGAGTCTCATTCTATTGCCCAGGCTAGAGTGCAGTGGTGTGATCTCAGCTCACTGCAACCTCCGCCTCCTGGTTCAAGCGATTCTCCTGCCTCAGCTTCCCAAGCAGCTGGGATTATAGTTGTGCTCCACCACGCCCAGCTAATTTTTGTATTTTTAGTAGAGACAGGTTTTGCCATGTTGGCCAGGCTGGTCTTGAACTCCTGACCTCAAGTGATCTGACTGCCTCAGCCTCCCAAAGTGCTGGGATTAGGCGTGAGCCACCATGCCCGGCCAAACTCTTTAAGTAAGTGAACTTTCCACATTTTGTAACATGAGGGCCTACATGGCAGTTGACAAGATTTTGATTAATTGAAAGTTATGGCACAAATATCCAGAATTACATTTTCTAGAGAGTATATATAGTACAAACTACTATACAGGCCAAAAAAAAAAGTAAGCAGACTTTATTAGAAATACTTGGGAAAGGTCTGCAGTCTGATTTAGGAAAAGGTCTGTACCATAAATACTTATAAAGAAATCTGGTTTTACTACTTCCAAGTACAAGCTATACTATACAGGGAAACAACAACTATAAACTAAAACCAAACAGGTACTAAATAAGTAAAATGAGCTCAAGTTAATGAAACCATTACTATTTATAATACATTTACATTATGTAATAATCTAACATGTCTATAAAACATTTTAGGTAATATAAGAATTAATCACTAGATTTATAGATTGGAAAATAATTATATATAAATGGTAAGTAAACCAAAATTACATAGCATTCCTTGAGCTCCTCGTTTGAAAACAATTATTTATTTTTGACTGCATATTTATTTATGAACAGAACCTAATCGACAACGGAAGAGATTATTTTGAATTTTATTTTTAAGAATCATGACTTCTGGTCAGGCATGGTGGCTCACACCTGTAATCCTAGCACTTTGGGAGGTGGAGGTGGGCAGATCACGAGGTCAGGAGTTCAGCCAGCCTGGGCAACATGGTAAAATCCTGGCTCCACTAAAAATACAAAAAAAAATTTGCCGGTCGTGGTGGTGCCTGCCTGAAATCCCAGCTACTCTGGAGGCTGAGGCAGGAGAATTGCTTAAACCCAGGAAGCAGAGTTGCAGTGAGCCAAGATCGCACCACTACACTCCAGCCTGGGCGACAGAGTGAGACTCCCTCTTGGAGAAAAAAAAAAAAAAAAAAAAAAAAAAAAAGAACCATGACTTATTGATCTAAATTGCTGAAAATTCTACATAAATGCAGCTTTATAATGCTTTTTTGTGGAATATATATATATATATATATATACATCATTGAGATACTTTATCCTTAGTTGTCATATGAAGTTCAATTTCCTGAAATACAAAGTAGAATTATTTTCTACCTTTTTACACTTATCAGTACAAATAAATATATAAGAATATCATATATGCAAAAGATGTGTCATTAACTCAGTTTTCATTATTTTCTATTATCTAAAGAACCACAAGAACTCCTTTCAAAATGATGACTCTGAAAAATCTTCAATAATATTTATGTTTTATTACATTTTTAGTATGCTCTCATTTTCAAATGACTTAAGCTGGTTTACAGATCTATATAAAAAGTCACGGCCGGGCACAGTGGCTCTCGCCTGTAATCCCAGCACTTTGGGAGGTTGAGGTGGGTGGATCACTTGAGGTCAGGAGTTTGAGACCAGCCTCGCCAACATGGTAAAACCCTGTCTCTATTAAAAATACAAAAATTAGCTGGGCGTGGTGGCATGTGCCTGTAATCCTAGCTACCTGGGAGGCTGAGGCATGAGAATCGCTTGAATCTGGGAAGTGGAGGTTGCAGTGAGCAGAGATCATGTCACTGCACTCCAGCCTGGGCAACAGTGAGACTCAGTCTCAAAAAAAAAAAAAAAAAAAGTCACAAAACTAACAGTTTTTACTGGCATGACCTATTTCATAGCTATTCTAGGAAATTTATTATATGAACACATGAAGTACATTCACTAAATCTGAATATACACTTACAGGTAAGGACGTTATTTAACCAATGAAGCCTAAGACACTCACATGACTCTCACTGGGACCTAGTTTTCTTAGACATGAAATGGGCCTGGAGTAGCTGTGGGAACAATTAGTAAAAACTAGCTTTCTGCACTAATTGTAGAAAAATGACCCGGTTAGTTTTGATCAATTACTTCTACCTAAGAGCTTAAGATTATTCATAGCATTTATTTCTCAATTCTTCACAAACTTTTTCTACAGTGAGAAGGAAAAGGGTTGGGAATAATTATTATTCCTACTTTCTGGATTTCTAAAAAACCACTAAATCATAAGCTTCCCCAAGCAGACAGGAAACAAACACTAACAATTCAGTTGATAACAGATTTGTTTTGTGTCATTTATTAGATAAGACTGAAGAGTGCCTTCATTCAAAACAATAAAATTTAGCTTACCTAGAATACAAAATAATCAATTTTAGGCATTCTCTAGACACTTCATACAAATAATTTACTCTTCACTTAAATATGAGACAAGCTTCACTACCTAATCACTTACGAGGCCAATCTAGTTAGAATAAAAACATCTTCATGCATCAATAATGAAAGTCAATTATAGTAGAGATGGTTAAGTTTCTACAACTGCCACAATATCTAATTGAACAATAATAAAAATCCAGTCACTCAATGCCAAACAATTAAATGTTTCTGCAGTTTTACCTCCACTAAATTAACTATATATTTTAGCACTAGATACACATAACCTCACGATATCCTTAGAAAATTTTGTTCAAAGTATTTTTAAAATGCCACATTGTTATTGTTTTGTTGATGTCCTAAACTGTTGAGAAGATACAAATGAAGGTGATCCAGCAGGTTGAAAGGCAGGTAGGCAGGTGTTTTTCTTTCTTTCTTTTCTCTCTCTTCCTTTTCCTTCCTTTCTTCATTCTCCTTCTGTCTCTCTCTCTCTGTCTCTCTCTCTCTCTCTCTTTCAAGAGCTAAGGTCTCGCTCTGCCTCCCAGGCTGGAGTGCAGTGGTGTGATCATGGTTCACTGTAGCCTCAAACTCCTGGGCTAAAAGGATCCTCCTGCCTCAGCCTCCTAAGCAGCTATGACTACAGGTGCAAGCCAACATACCTGGCTAATTTTTAAATTTTTTTGTGGAGACGGGGTCTTGCTTTGTTCTCCAGGCTGGTCTTGAGCCCTTGGCTTCAAGCGATCCTCCTGCCTCAGCCTCCTAAACACCAGGCATGAATCACCACACTTGGCCTGGTGTTTTTCAACCTCAAGGTAAAATGCAGTCACTACCCCTGCCACTGCCTCTGACCCAGCATCAATAGGCATGGAAGAAACAGAAAAGTGATGGTAAAAACTTCTCCAGAAAGTGAAAAGTATGACTATGTAAAAACCAGAACCCTTCACATTCTTGTAAGAGGCTCCTGTATCTTAGCCATTGCTTATAATAAGGTAATCTCCATAGTATTAAAATGTTTTTGTTTGTTTCTTTTAAAAAACTATTTAGAAATAATTTTACATTAACAGAAAAGTTCCCAGAAAAATACAACTTCTATGCAACATTTATCCAGATTTACCATTTTTTAACATTTTGCCACATTTAGTTGATCATTCCTCCCATATATATAACATTATTTATTCTTTCAAACTTTTTTAGCATTTGTGGTATATATTATGCCTTTTACCCCTTAATACTTACTTTGGTGTGTATTTCCTAAGAGTGATGATATTCTGTTAGCCAGGTTATAGTTGATAAACACAGAAAACAACATTTTAATCTAATCTATAGTCCACAGTCCAATTTTCTTAATTGTCCAAATGCATTTTATAGCAATATTTTTCATCTGGTACAGAATTCAGTCCAGAATCACATATTACTTTTTTTTTTTGAGATGGAGTTTTGCTGTGTTGCCCAGGCTGGAGTGCAGTGGCACGATCCTGGCTCACTGCAACTTTCACCTCCCAGGTTCAAGCGATATCCTTCCTCAGCCTCCTGAGTAGCTGGGACTACAGGTACGTACCACCATGCCTGGCTAATTTTTGTATTTTAGTAGAAACGGGGTTTCACTATGTTGGCCAGGCTGGTCTTGAACTCCTGACCCCAAGTGATCTGCCCACCTTGGTCTCCCAAAGTGCTGGGATTACAGGCGTGACGCAACACACCTGGCCACATATTACTTTTAGTTGTGCTTGCTTTTAATTTAACTTTTTGAGTAGGTAATGCATTCGTATGATTCAAAAATATAAAACATATGAAAAGCTATGTTATAAAATCTCCCTCTCTTCATCTCTACCCTTCAGCTGGTTTCTGCTCCTTCTACTTCCCAATCTGGTTATCACTGTTATTGCTTTCTTATATACCCTTCTAGAATTTTTCTATGCATATACAATAAACTGCATTCTTATTTTTTTCCTCCCCTCACCCACACAAAGAAAGGTATCATACTATCTAGGCTACTCTGGATCATATTTTAAAATCTTGGTATCTTTCTAAATTGGTAAACAGAGAATGTCCTCATTATTTTTTATTGCTGCATAATAGTCCATTACATGGATACAGTATAATTTATTTAACCAATCCTTTACTGATGGACTTTTAGGGTATTTTCAATCTTCTATTATTATAAACAATGTCACAAAGCATTAATTCTTTTAAACAGACCTTAAATTTAACTATTTTGCTTCATAGGTCAATAATATCATTCCAGCTTTATAGAGAGAACTGATAGAAGGAAACTAAATTGTTATACTAACAGCATGAAATATGCCTATATCAAGGAATAGGGAAAAAACGAGAATCCAGAAGTGCTTTTCTTTTCACTAGGACACACATATCAGGATGTGAGCAAAGACACCCTGCTCAGACTGCCCTAATAAACAGGGCAATAAAACAGATGATGAACTCTGCTAATAATAGAGATTTATAGAACAATCCTAATTAACAAGGACTTTTGAGGCATAAAGAGCTCTGAGTTAATTTAATTTTCTAGTTAACTAAAGAAAAAGCAGTCTTTTTATTTGGAAATCTTTCTAAATGTATTAATATAATAATATGCCATGACATCCCTGCTTTAATTAGTTTAGTTTATTGAACTGAATAAAATTTTTCTTTGATAATAGAGAATCCTACAGCACATCTTAATGTCATTATTCTGAACACAAATTCTTACTGTAGTTCCAAAGGTTTAAGTGCTTCCACAAAAAGTTGGAAAAACTAAATGTTCATGGGAAGTACACTGGATTAGGAGCAAAAAAGCCATAGTTTTAGTCTAATTTCGGCTTAGCTATTTTATTTAATAAATATTTATTAAGATTCTACCATGGGTCAGGTACTTTATTAGGGACTGGGAATACAGATGTGAATAGGATAAAAACTGCTTTTATGAGGCCAACATTCTAGTGGGGATAGACAATACACTAGTAACAAATATAAAACAAGCTAATTTGATATATATATTTCGATATATATAAAATATATATATTTCGATATATAAAATATATATATTTCGATATATATAAAATATATATATAATACATATATATTTCGATATATATATAAAATATATATATAATACATATATATTTCGATATATATATAAAATATATATATAATACATATATATTTTGATATAAAATCTTGCTCTGTTGCACAGGCTGGGGTACAGTGGTGCAGTCTTGGCTCATTTCAACCTCCACCTCCTGGGTACAAGCTATTTTTGTGCCTCAGTTACTCTTAGCTGGGATTACAGGCATGCACCACTATGCCCAGCTAACTTTTTGTACTTTTAGTAGAGATAGGGTTTCAACATGTTGGCCAGGCTTGCCTTGAAATTGTGATCTCAAGTGATCCATGATCCACCCGCCTTGGCCTCCCAAAGTGCTGGGATTACAGGCATGCACTACCATGCCCGGCCTAATTTGAGATATTAATAGGTGCCGTACAGAAAATAAAACAGGATGATATGATGAAGTGTGACAAGGGAGGGGAGTTAATTTACATAGGTATTACTTCCTCAATGAGGAGGTGATATTTGAGTTGAGATTTCAAGGGTAAGAAGGCACAAGCCATGTGAAGTTCCAGGGGTAGAACATTCAAGTGCAGAGGCCCCAGACTAGCAACAAGCTTGGCAAACTAAGACTGCTGAAGCTAAAGAAGGCCACTGTACCTGGAGTATGCTGAATGTGGCGGTTTTGCAGGATTTCATTCTATGTAAAATGGGAAACTGTTGGAAAGTTTTAAATAAGGGAGTGATGCAATCTCATCTTTGATATGAAAATATTGCTGGGCACAGTGGCTCATGTCTGTAATCCCAGCACTTTGGGAGGCTGAGGGGGGAGGACTGGCTGAGCCCAGGAGTTTGAGACCAGACTGGGAGACATGGCGAAACTTCGTCTCTATCCAAAGTGGAAAAATCAGCTGGATGTGGTGGTGCACATCTATATTCCAAGCTACTCAGTAGGCTGAGGTGGGAGGATCGCTTGAGCCCAGATGGTCGAGGCTGTAGTGAGCTATGATTGTGCCACTGCTCTCCAGCCTGCGTGACAGAGCAACACCCTGTCTCAAAAGAAAATTATTTTTGGCAGCCTGACAGAGAATGGACAATGGACTGGAATGGCAGGGGTTGAGGGTGGGGTCAATAATGCTACTTACCAAGAATCCTTGGGCAAGCCACAGTGTAATTTAAACTCAGTGTTATTACCTAAAAAATGAAGATAATATCTGTTCTACCTATTTTCTGTGACTATTATATGGATTAAGTATTAACAGTGTTATAAAAACACCCTGACAATATAAAGTCCTATATAATATTATAAGGTATTTTTAGGAGCTTATTTTATTCAATCAGGTAATAAGTATTTGTTGAACAATAGCTATGAGCTCATTAGATCTCAAAGAACAATAGTTATGATACTCTGTTAGATCCTCTGGCGGAGATACAGGAAAAATATTAAGACATGATCTATCTTCTCAAGGAGCTTAGAATCTAGATGGAAAGAGAAACCTAGCATATATCAAAGAATTTGTGAAATATCACACAATGTAATATCTATTATAACTGCAACAGGAGTTCAAAAAAGGGAAGGAACAATATGAGTTTAACTGGAGATGCTTTCACGGAGAAGACTGAACTTAAACTAGGTCTTAAAGATGTGGATAATGAAGAAGAGAGGAAAAGAAAGGTGTGTATGTCCCAAGAGGAATAGAGACAGAAGAAAGTTTATATATCAAGTAAGGCAAGAAATAAATCAAGATGGGTGGGATCTAGCCATTTCTAGGGAGACTTTGAAAGCCAGGCAAAAGTTTGGAATTGATACATCAGGCAATGGAATGCAATGGTAGTTATCTGAGTGAAAAAGCACTGCATCAAATGCTTTGCATACTTTATCTCATCTAATTCTCACATGAGTAAGGTATCACTAACCTTATTTTATAAATGATGACATTGAGGCTCACAGAGTTTGTCAACTGCCTAGAGTCCCATGGCAAAGGCAGGAATTTGGGACAAATGAATTTAAGAGAAGTAGTAAAATATGATCCCAAAGTTGTCATTCAAGTAATCTTGCTACTATTTTTCTGAAAAAAAGGTGATCATGGAATAAATAGATTTTGATTCACTGTTATACAGCAGTTAACTGACATTTAAATTCCCTTAAGCCTGGTACTGATAACCAAATTTGACTAAATTAAGTTGATATATTCTCCATAGAGAGTAGAGGGAGTATAACTGTGGTTAAGTGTGTAAGTCAGACTGCTTGGGTTCACATTACAGATTTGCCATTTACAATCTGATAATCAAATTAAATTTTCCTTTTTTTTTTTTCTTTGAGACGGAGTCTCACTCTGTCACCCAGGCTGGAGTGCAGTGGCACAATCTCAGCTCACTGCAACCTCCACCTCCCGAGTTCAAGCGATTCTTCTGCCTCAGCCTCCTGAGTAGCTGGGACTGCAGGTGCGCGCCACCACGGCCAGCTAATTTTTGTATTTTTAGAGGGATGGGGTTTCACCATATTGGCCAGGCTGGTCTCGAACTCCTGACCTCATGATCCACCCGCCTCGGCCTCCCAAAGTGCTGGGATTACAGGCATGAGCCACTGCGCCCGGCCTCTTTTTTTTTGAGACAGGGTCTCACTTTGTCACCCTGGCTGGAGTGCAGTGGTGCAATCTCGGCTCAGTGCAGCCTCAACTTCCCTGGCTCAAGTGATCCTCCTATCTCAGACTCCCAGGTAGCTGGGATTACAGGTGCATGCCACCATGTACTTTTTGTAGAGAAGAGTTTTCACCATGTTGCCCAGGCTGGTCTCAAACTCCTAGGCTCAAGTAATCCTCCCAACTCGGCCTCCCAAAGTGTTGGGATTACAGGCATGAGCCACTGTGCCAGGCCAATTTTCTCATATTTAAAATAGGAGGCTAGACACGGTGGCTCATGTCTGTAATCCCAGCATTTTGGGAGGCTGAGATGGGCAGATCGTTTCAGCTAATAAGTTTGAGACCAGCATGGGTAGCATGGCAAAACCCCATCTCTACAAAAAATACAAAAAAACTAGCCAGGTGTGGTGGTGCATTTCTGTAGCTCCAGCTACTGGGGAGGCTGAGGTGGGAGGATGGTTTGAGTCCAGGAGGCGGAAATTGCAGTGAGCAGAGATCGTGCTGCTGCACTCCAGCCTGGGTGATAGAGCCAGATGTTGTCTCAGAAAGAAGGAAAAAAGGAACAATAATAGCATTTGTAGGTACTTATAGGATTTTTGTGAGGAGTAAATTAGTTAATACATATAAAGCACTTAGACTAAAAGTTGGCACATAATAAGCATTCTTTTTTTATGATTAAATGGACAAGGATATTATTAATCTTGAAATGAAACTTGTGATGGTTAATACTGAGTGTCAACTTGATTGGATCGAAGGATGCAAAGTATTGATCCTGGGTGTGTCTGTGAGGGTGTTGCCAAAGTCAGTGGGCTGCGGAAGGCAGACCCACCCTTAATCTTGGTGGGCACCATCTGATCAGCTGCCAGAGAATATAAAGCAGGCAGAAAAACATGAGAAGGCCAGACTGGCTTACTCTCCCAGCCTACATCTTTCTCCTGTGCTGGATGCTTCCTGCCCTGGAACGTCGGACTCCAAGTTCTTCAGCTTTGAGACTCGGACTGTCTTCCTTGCTCCTAGCTTGCAGATGGTCTATTGTGGGACCTTGTGATTGTTTGAGTTAATACTACTTAATAAACTCCCATTTATATAGATATATATCTATCCTATTAGTTCTATCCCTCTAGAGAATCCTGACTAATGCAAGACCTTTGAGTATAGGAGATTCAGGTCTCACTTAAAATTGCTGCTTCTGAAGGCATGGTTCTGACCTTGCAGACTACCTGCCTCTACATCATTGTTTGTAGTAAAAATCTCTTAGTTTGTTCATGTTTGCATCTGATTTTCAACAAATGTTTCAAGTTAATTCCAGTTAAGGTCTTCAGTTCTGAATGTAAACATATAAGAGAATGAGTGTTGACTTTGAATACAAAAATAGTTTTCCATGGAAAAATGACCAAGAAAACAATGTTAGATGGAATTACTGCTCTAAAACCTTATTTCCCCTTTGTTTAGTGTGTGTGACTGCATTTAAGAAATTTTTTAGAGACAGGATCTGTGTCACCCAGGCTGGGGTGCAGTGGTGCCATCACAGCTCACTGCAGCCTTGAGCTCTGGGCTGAAGTGATCTTCCTGCCTCAGCCTCCCAAGTAGCTGGGACCACAGGCATGCACCACCATGCCCAGCTAATTTATTTTTATTTTTTTTTATAGAGATGGGCCTCCCTATATTGCCTAGTCTGGTTTCAAACTTCTAGGCTCAAGTGATCCTCCCACATCGGCTTCCTGAAGTACTGGGATTACAAGTGTGGGCCACTGCACCTGACTCTATATATATACATATATATGTATGTGTGTGTGTGTATATGTGTGTGTGTGTGTGTGTGTGTGTGTATAATGAATTAACAAGGTTTCTGTTATTTTTAATAGGTTCACTAAATGAAGCATATCACTTTAATCTTACTATAAAGCTGTTCATTTCAACCTGGTCTCTACTTCTTTAAATGTTATATGCTGCACTCTCTTATCTGAAGAATTGGTTTCCAGCCAGGCATGGTGGTTCATGCTGGTAATCCCAGAGCCTTGGGAGGCTGAGACAGGAGAATCACTTGAGCCCAGGAGTTTGAGACCAGCCTGCACAACAGGCTGTCTCTATAAAAAAAATTTAAAAGTCAGCCGGGCATGGGGGTGCGTGCCTGTAGTCCCAGTTACTTGGGAGGCTAACTAAGGTGGGTGGATTGCTTGAGCCCAGGAGGCTGGGGCTGTAGTAAGCCATGATAGCACCACTGCACTCCAGCCTGGGTGACAGAGGGAGATCCTACATCAAAAACAAACAGACAAACAAAAAACTGGTTTCCTCTGCTGTTTCAGCTCATAGCTCACTGACCATCTATGGACTGTCTACCTTTGGTTAGGTTCCTAAGCCTGATTCACTCAGCTGAGCACAGGAAAGGAGACAGGGCTCAGGGCACAAAACTTGGCTGCCTAGGTAAGAGGAGCTATAGAAAAGGCAATATTTTTTTCTGATGATCGCTAGCATCCAGAACTATGCCTGGTATATTATAGGGGCTCAATAAACATATGATGAATAAATGGAGTAATTTTTCATGAATACAAATCTGATGTTATTCCCCTGTTAAAAACTCTTCAATGGATCTCTATTGAATAAACTGTTAACTCTAGGATATGAATCCAGCCTATTGTTCAAACTTTATCTTTCCCTGACCAAAAGAGTAACTTTAGTCAGTTACTCTTTGGTCATACTCATGATGTCCCAAATGTGCCATGATCTTTTATTCTTGTGTATGTATCAAGTCTACATTTCAAATTGTTTTTCACTCTTAGTTCCAAATAAGGCAGGTCTTCTTGGCTATAGTCCTTGGCCTCCAAGCAGAACTGATTATTCTCTTTTATGCCATCACTTATAACCTTCACATACTTCCAAGAAGGTATCTATCATAGTTATAATCACTTCTTTACAGATGTCTTCTCAACTAAACTTTGAGTTCCTTATAGGTAGGAATTATGACTTAATCTTATTCCCAGCTCTTAGTACTGTATCTAGTACAGAGTAGGTGCTCAATTAACAATTATTGCTGAATATAATGATTATTCTTACTAGATTTTAAGTTCCTTGAGACTGGTGTATGTTTTACATTTGATTATCTCCCAGAATCTAGTACAGTATGAACTCACTATACATTTTCTGGCTGATCTTATGTAGTAAATAACTGTACTATATTTCTTTAGCTTAGTTTAGTAAACCACGGAAGCAAATAAACTCAAGTTTCTAGTTGTCAGTGATCCTGCCATTGGGATTTAATAATTTAGCATTTCTGACGCTTGTATAAAAGTAAATCATACAATTGCTTGAAATTTAGAGGTGCTATTTCAATAGTGAATAAATTCAACCTTGCACAACCTTTCCCAAAAACCTTTCCAGACCTAACTGTGCTGAACACATTCTGGAAATAATGAAAATATGATTTGATTGGTGCTTTCACTTTCCCTCATTCCATCATTTTAAAATGAGGACATATTTATGAGTTGATGAATCTAGATTCAGATCCTGTTTAAAGATAGAAGGCTGACCAGGTGCAGTGGCTCACACCTGTCATCTCAGCCAAGGTGGGAGGAACACTCGAGGCCAGGAGCTCAAGACCAGCTTGGGCAACAAAGCATGGCCCCGTTTCTATAAAAAATTTGAAAAACTGTCCACAGAGGCAGTCTACAGATTTAAAAAAAAATTAGCTAGCTATGGTAGCACATGTCTATAGCTCCAGCTACTCAGGAGGCTGAGGCAGGAGGATCCTTTGAGTCCAGGAATTTGAGGATGCAGTGAGCTGTGATTGTGCCACTGCACCCCAGCCTAAGTGAAAGAATGAGACCCTGTCTCTAAAACAAAACAAAACAAAAACCACAAAACATAGAATGCTCTCATGTGGGACTTTGAATTAACATTTGATTATTTATTTATTTACTTAAAAGGAAATTAACATTTATTGAGTGGCTACTGGTGCTGGCCTTGTGCAAGGAGTTTTCATCTATAATATCCCATATAATCCTCACGTCAACCCTGTGAAGTAGGTATCATCCCCATTTTTGTCAGATGAGGAACAGGAGGCTCAGAAAGGTTAGGCAGTTTGTCCAAGGATACAGAACCAGGAACTGATGAGCTGGGACCCCATGCTTAAGTCTCAGACTCAATCCTTGCTCTCTCTCCTACGCTGCCTCTGGGAGGAAGAAGGGAGCACCAGCAAAAGCTGCAGTCCTCACACTTGCTGCCTGACGGCCCAACAGCCACCAAAAGCCTGCACCTTCCCATAGATACTCCCTCCTCCCTTGGGAGGATGCAATCAGTTGAAGAGATTAAGACATAAATACAAAAATAAATAGCATGGACAAGTCCCTAGCAGCAAGGATGTACCATCTTCACACTGTGGGAAGGTCACTGTGCCATTCACAGCTGCTGTGGGAGGAAGCCCTGAGGGCCCTGGGGGAAACTGGGACAATGGCTGCCAAAGGCTGGAGTGGGTGGGCTCAACTGGCCTCTCCCGGGTTGTAGAGATTCGAGAACAAAATGTCTGGAACAGACAGCAGCCGCCATCCTCCTCCATCTGATTATTTTACCAGTGTTTGTGATCCAAGAGGGATTCAAAATCGGGGGAACACAGAAGTTTGTGCTTCATATGTCCCAGGTCTATCATCTCCCTGGTCCTACTCTCTCCAAGGCCCACAGACACCAGCTCCTGCAGGAAAGAGCAGGCGGTTCCCATGGTCACGACCAGAGTCACCTTGCCCAGGAGGAGTTGCAACCTTTCAGACTTGCAGATGGGCAGCTTGCCAACTTGACCCTCTGTCAGGTCAGCTAGGGTAGAAGCATTCTCTGCCAGCCTGGCTTCCTGGTCGTTCTCCTGCTTGATGAGTACCACCTGTCCGTCCTTGCCCTGTACCTCTGCCTTGATGGGCTTCATGTCCTGGGTAGGTGGGTGGCCAGGGAGGGTGTCTGGCAACTGGAGGAACAGCAATTCCTCCTCCTTGGTGAGGCTCAGCTCCTGGGCAGCTCTGCCACGGGTATGTCCTTCGGGAGGCCCCGGGGGTCTTCCTGGCTGCTCTGGAAGGAGCCTTCAACTTGGCCTCCTCCTCCTCATCTTGTAGCTCCTCTTTCAGTTTCACAGTAGGTACATCCACCTCTTCCTTGGGGCCAGCCAGCCAAGGTTTAACATCTGGTTCATCATTTTCTTCCTTAAAAAGCCACCATGAGTGAGCCAGTGGCAGCTGCACAGGCATGTTTCGAGTGTCATTCCTTAGCCCAGGGTCATCGATGAAATCGTCCTTCTCCAGCATGGTGAGATGTTTCATGTGTTCGTCCAACTCTTTCTTCTCTTTTTTGATGTTGATGATATGAGAAGGTCCCATGTCTGACACATTCACTTTCTTATTCCAGTTCCTCTTTTCTTCATCATTTCAGCTGGGCCCTTCTCAAAGATGGAGTGGGACTGGATCACTTCTGGGTGGCCTCATCCCTGTCCATGCACCTCTCTCTGTCCATCTCTGTCCCTTTCATGTTTCTCCTTCTTGATGGTTACTTCTTCCTTGAGTTCTTCTGACTGATGATATTTGGGGTGAAGGTTTTCTTCTTGACCCCCAACCTCAACCCCCAGGGTAAGGTTCCCAGAGTGGATGAAGGGAAGGCGGCCCGGGGTGAAGGGGTGCCGGTCGCTGCCTGTTGAGCTCCTGGGCCCCAGTTAGAGGGGTTGGGGCCCTTGCAGAGTGCTGGGTTTGCTCACCACATTTCCTTCCGACATGTTGCCCAGGTGCGGCTCCACACCACTTGTCATGACTTCACCTGCAACTAACCTGCCGCCAGTCCTTGGTCTCTACAAGCGGATGTCTGAATGGCAGGCCCTGGGCCCATATTGGCCTTTTTTTCTTTTCTATTGACACAGGGTCTCACTCTTGTCACCCAGGCTGGAGTGCAGTGGCGCAATCTTGGCTTACTCACTGCAACCTCTGCCTCCCGGGTCCAAGCAATCCTCCTGCCTCAGCCTCCCAAGTTGCTGGAACTACAGGCGCCTGCCACCACACCCGGCTAATTTTTGTATTTTTAGTAGAGACGGGGGTTTCCCCATGTTGGCCAGGCTGGCCTCGAACTCCAGAACTCAAGTGATCCGCCCACCTCGGCCTCCCAAAGTTCTGGGATTAGAGGCATGTGCTATTGCACCTGGCCTGAATTAATACTTGAATTGGATCAAACCAGGGCAATCAAATGAATCCTAGTGACATAGGTGGGATTCACCTCATGAGGATGCCATATAAATTCAAGTAATATCTGTATGTATACGATTCTTCTTTATAAAGAGACCATGGACTCTTAGGGCTGGGAGAATAGGAAGAAGCATTTATTAGATAATTTGGACGAAGGCATCATAGTTATAGAAAATACTGAAAGGCCAAACATCAGTTGCTTTCTTTTTAGTGGCCTGGTCCCAATTATTGCAGGAGTAGAACATTATTGGTATGCTAAATGTGACCCTTCTTAAAATCATATCTCTCCTTCTGAGCACAATGGTCAAGATTTTCAAAATGGATATGTACATGCAAAGTTCTTTATTTTTGAAGAAGCAGCTATTTCTAATCATGGACTTTCCATCAGTAAGATTGTTATTTGAATTGTTGATGGTGGCAATGGAAAATATTTAGAGTTTACAAAAAAAAAACCTGCATTAGATATGAAGGAACCAAAAGTTCCTTTTTTCTTTATGGCATAGAAGAAATCTTAGAGCAAGAAAGCATTTCAGGGATGATAATGCCACAACGCAATGTCATAGGTTTATACTGAAAGACAAGGATTTTTTTTTTTTAACAGCATATACTGTACAATAAAATTAAAGTTCCCTAAAGTATGAAGTCAATTTCAATGGGCATCCTGACAATCAAACACTGATAAAAGTTCTGAGTACTATTTATTGTCCAATAAACTAAACTGGATTCACAGATTACTTGTCTACTTGGAATACAGCAATAAACACCAGTAAACAACCATTTTATCCAATTTAAGCAGAAGTCTTTTCTTTATTGAGTCATTTGCCAATCTCTCTTGCACTTAAAAGCAGATTAAAATGTGTAACATATGGTTAATTACCTGTAAAAACAACAACAACAAAACCTCTCAAGTACACTGATTTTAAAGCTTGGTTGTATTCCTCACCATTCTTTATGAATAGAAGCTGCAGCACCAGGGGAAAAAAAAGTTGCAGAAATACTTTAAGGATCATACGCATGTTATTCCTTATTATTATTATTATTATTATTATTTTTGGGGGGATGGAGTCTTGCTCTGTCACCCAGGCTGGACAGCAGTGGCATGATCTCGGCTCACTACAACCTCTGCCTCCTGGGTTCAAGCAATTCTCCTGCTTTACCCTCCCGTGCAGCTGGGATTAAAAGTGCCCACCACCATGCCCAACTAGTTTTTGTACTTTTAGTAGAGATAGGGTTTCATCATGTTGGCCAGGCTGGTCTTGAACTCCTGACCTCAAGTGATCTGCCCACCTCGGCCTCCCAAAGTGCTAGGATTACAGGCGTGAGCCACCACACTCAGCCCTCATGTTCTTCCTCCTGCTAAAGGATCCAAAGTTGAGCTACAGCCTAGCCAGACATATCTGAGGTTCCATAAAGTCTCTGGGCAAAGACATAGCTCTGGGAAAGATTGGAATAATCTAAAGAACTAAACTAAACCAAGAAAATTAAGTCCCTCAATAATAGTGATTGGTAGAAGCAGTTCAGAAACTGAGTTCACACCAGCTTATGAATTGATCGTACATTTCTCTTCCCAACTCACCATTCAATGTCTTCATCTTGGTAGTTTGAATGGTGAGTCATGGTGAGAGTATTTACACCATGGAAATTAGAAAACACAATAAACTAGGGCTTGGTTTGCTATGAGCTGACTGTTAAATATATACTAGCATACCGGGTTCCATCGTACTATTAGGCTTTTTTTTTTTCTTTTTGAGACTAAGTCTCGCTCTATCGCCCAGGCTGGAGTGCAGTGGCGTGATCTCAGTTCACTGCAACCTCTGCCTCCCAGGTTCAAGTGATTCTCCTGCCTCAGCCTCCCAAGTAGCTTGGATTATAGGCGCCCACCACTACAGCTGGCTAATTTTTGTATTTTGAGTAGAGACGGAGTTTCACCATGTTGGCCAGGCTGGTCTCGAACCTCAAGTGATCTGTCCACCTTGGCCTCCCAAAATGCTGGGATTACAGGTATGGGCCACCACACCTGACCTACTAGGCTATCTTTAAATTGCTGTTTGGTTTTTTATTTTTCCTAAGCAGAGATTGAAAATACAATTGTTATGTTGATAGCTCTGTAGAAAGTTCTATTGGGTAATGCTGCTATGAATATTTTCATCTAAGAAAGTTCCTGGCCAGGTGCGCTGGCTCATACCTGTTATCTCAGCACTTTGGGAGGCCAAGGTTGGTGGATCACCTGAGGTCAGGAGTTCAAGACCAGCCTGGCCAACATGGTGAAACCCTGTCTCCACTAAAAATACAAAAATATTAGTTGGTCGTGGTGGTGAGCACCTGTAATCCCAGGTACTCGGGAGGCTGAGGCAGGAGAATTACTTGAACCGAGGAGGCAGAGGTTGCAGTGAGCCAAGATGGCGCTACTAGCATAGTGACAAGATCTCAAGATCTAGACTCTGTCTCAAAAAAAAAAAAAAAAAGTTCCTTCATAGCCAAATTCCTTCTCAATAAAACAAAAACCAAAAAGCTACTGATCTGATTTCTATCACTGTAAATTAATATTGCCTGTTCTAAATTCAAATAAATGTAATCATACAGTATATGTTCTTTTATATCTGGCTTCTTACCTCAGCACATTTTTTTAGCATAATGTTTTTGACATTCATTCATTCATGTAGTTACTCACATCAGTCATCCACCTCTTTTAACTGTCAGTGGTGTGCTGGAGCCTGCTCAGATTGGCTAATGAGAATTAATTCTGCATATACAAAGCTCTTCTCAAATCTACATTCAGTGACCTCACATTGATGGTGGGAGTATTTAAACCATGACACAATTGCTACGAATCTATGTTCTTTTTTCCTGAAAGCCAGTCATAAAACATTTGCTAACATATCACTGATTCTGTTTTAAACAACCTTCATCAACAGTGATAAAAAAAGAAAGAAATGTTGGTTTGCAGCATCAGGATCTGTTTAGGCAGGAAAGGACAGGGAAGGGTAACCGTTATCGGTTCAAAAATGTAGCTGCATAATACAACCCCTTAAGTTTTCTCCTTTGGCTTACAACTAGCTGAAAGGGACAATTTTCCAAACAAGAGAGTAGAATGTCCTTTCTGAAATTTTTCATCTGGGATTTCTTCATTTGACTCAAGTGTCTATCAAAAAATTTTAAAGAAGGAAACATTCTTCCTATGTTTGGGATGTCACTAGACAAACCCATTCTCCGTAATTCGGGATTGCCAATGCCTATTAGATTAAGAAGAATGGCACAAGCCTATTAAAAAAAAAAATCAAGACCCTGTGTCAAAATAGGCCATATTTGTTATCCAATACTATACCTAATTTTGGCAATTCCACTCAGAACTGGTTCTAAACTATCCCTAGCTGATGCCTCCATTTCCTCCCCACCACCCCAAATATCATTCTAAATGCCTACAGCTCTTCTTAAGCTACACACTAATTCTAACTCTCAGAGAAAAAAGAAGCCATTAGGTGTCAAGTCTTTATACTTTGCTAGTTGTGTTGAACAACTAATAGTTTTCCATCAAACAATATCAAACGATACAAGAATCAGTATTTTTATTTCTGAGAATGAAAGAAGATGGGAGATGATTCATTTTAGGGACATTACATCACATAGCTTTAGAGGATACTATTTATATTCTAGTCTATGCAAACGGCACCTGCTAGACTTGGCCTGTTCACAGATCACAATACTATTTTAACTTCCTCAGATGACCCAGACACCATATACAAACTGGGCATGATATTGCTGTCAGTACTGCAAGGTTGGTGTCATTAATTGTGTGTGGTATGTGAAGTCTCAACGCTGGTTACACCGGGGCACAAGAAATTTGTGTTGTGCTAGTTAATCTTGGAAAAAACAAAGTAATGCCAAAAAGTCTCTATTTTTAATGTACTGACAAGCTGTGCTAGTAGTACCCCAAAGAAATAAAAGAAGCAACAACTCCCTCCCAGCCCAGATATCAGTTTGTTCATCTATTTTAATACCTCATTTTAGATAATATAAATGTTCTATGTGAGCTGTAAAGTGCAACATTAGGTATTAGCAATTATTATTATTACTTTTTTTGAGACAGAGTCTCACTCTGTCGCCCAGGCTGGAGTGCAGTAGAGAGATCTTGGCAGCCTCCACCCCCCAGGTTCAAGTGATTCTCCTGCCTCAGCTTCCTGAGTAGCTGGGACCACAAATGCCAGCCACGACACCCAGCTAATTTTTGTATTTTTAGTAGAGACAGGGTTTCACCATGTTGGCCAGGGTGGTCTCGAACTCCTGACCTCAAATGATCTGCCCGCCTCAGCCTCCCAGAGTGTTGGGACTACAGGCATAAGCCACTGTGCCTGGCCAACAATTACTTTCTATATTTTACCACAGTGGCCTCTGATAAGGAAGGTAGAAAGCCCATGTTCTGATTAGCTTAATCTGAACATCTAGGATCTGAGGGGAAAGTTCACATTTCTGATAGCAATGGCAATACTCTAAACATGCTTTGAGATTGAAGAGAACATACACTGGACCATATAGGAGTCTTCTACTCCTCACAATCAGGTATCTTGGTTTTGAAGGGATGGAGACAGAAGTATCTTTTAGACCTTCAGGAAAGTCATGGGGACAAGCATTCGTATTTTTTGAGCTTAAATGTGGCTGGGAAATCTGAAAATGTGAACATCTTATCTAGCATTTCCCAACACTAGAATGTCACTCTAGACATCAGATAGCTCTTCCTTCTTGACTATACATTAAAAAATTTAGTGGGAAGAAATGGAGGCAATTGTTGAAACTTAGCAGGAAGCCTACCATATTAAATACTTAAATATTAGTTGATTGACCGACAGAATTCGTTTTTTTTTTTTGGATATAGAGTCTCACTCTGTCGCCCAGGTTGGAGTACAGTGATGCAATCAAGACTCACTGCAGCCTCCATCTTTCAGTCTCAAGCGGTCCTCCCACCTCAGCCTCCTGAGTACCTAGGATGACAGGTGCATGCCATCATACTTGGTTAATTGTTTTAATTTTTTGTAGACAGGGTCACCCTATGTTAGAGAGGCTGTTCTTGAACTCCTGGGCCTAAGTGAGCCTCCCACCTTGGCCTCTAAAGTGTTGGAAATACAGGGGTGAGACACTGTGCCTGGCTGACAGTAGAATTTAAAAGACTTCTAAGTTAGCAATTAAGTGTATTTTCTAATAATCTAATTTTTATATACTACTTTAACAAAAATAGAGAAAACTTCATTGTTTCTTATTTTATTTCTTTTTTTGTTTTTTGAGATGGAGTCTCAGTCTGTCATCCAGGCTGGAGTGTAGTAGTGCGATCTTGACTCACTGCAAACTCCACCTCCCGGGTTCAAGAGATTCTCCTGCCCCCGCCTCCGGGGTTCAACTGATTCTCCTGCCTCAGCCTCCCGAGTAGCTGGGACTACAGACAGCGTGCCACCACGCCCAGCTAATTTTTGTATTTTTTGTAGAGATGGGGTTTCACCGTGTTGGCCAGGATGGTCTTGATCTCCTGACCTCGTGATCCGCCTGCCTTGGCCTCCCAAAGTGCTGGGATTATAGGTGTGAGCCACCACGCCCTGACCTATTTCTTATTTTCTTAGTGGTTACTATGGCAAGTACAATTAAAATCCTAAATTCATAACAATCTAGTTTGAATTGTTACCAACTTAGCCTGGACAGTATAAAAAACCTTGCTCTTACACAGCTCTGTTCCCCTCTTTATGTTGTTGTTATAAATTACATATTTTACACATCTTTCCATTAACATATAATTATTGTTTTAGGCATTTTTCTTCTTTTTTTTTTGAGATGGAGTCTTGCTTTGTCACCAGGCTGGAGTGCGGTGGTGTGATCTCGGCTCACTGCAACCTCCACCTCCCAGGTTCAAGCGATTCTCTTGCCTCAGCCTCCCGAGTAGCTGGGACTACAGGTGTGTGCCACCACGCCCAGCTAATTTTTGTATTTTTAGTAGAGATGGGGTTTCACCATTTTGGCCAGGATGGTCTTGATCTCTTGACCTCATGATCTGCCTGCCTTGGCCTCCCAAAGTGCTGGGATTACAGGCATGAGCCACCGTGCCTGGCCTAGGCATTTTCCTTTCATGAATGAAAGAAGAGTTACAAACCAGCAATACTGGTTTTTATATTTACTTATGTAGATACCTTTACAGGAGTTCTTTATTTCTTCATATGGCTTTGAGTTACTGTCTAGCATTCTTTCATTTAATCCTGAAGCATGCCCTTTTAGCATTTCTTGTAGGACAGGTCTATTAGCAATAAACCTCTTTATCTTTTATCTGGAAATGTCTCAATTTCTCCTTCACTTCTTAAGGACAGTTTTGCCAGATAATAGAACTTCTGTATTCTTAAGCCTACGTATGTGTATATATATACATATACATACTTTTTAAACAAAGAAGCTAACTTACCAAGTAGATTCTCCACAATTCACAATGCATTTTAATCTATTGAAGATGCAAGAAGATAAATTGTAGTGTGGGCTGAGATCAGTGTTGAACTGAAGATAGGAAAGCTTTTCAAGAAATTCGTTGCTGATTGTACCTTGATAATTAAATACACAAACCTATGATCCTTTTAGGTTTACTTAATTAGTATCAAATGAGCTTACTTAATTATAGCTGTAAATTAAATGCATAGGGTTTGCCTCATCTCAAAATAATTATATGTGCATTATATTGTGAATTATGGAACATTAATTTGTAGTTTATCGATTACTCCCTAAACAGAGACTCAAACTCATTAGGACAAAGTTATTATCATAGCAGTTTTGATAAATAGCTCCTAGAAGACGTTCCTGAATAACGTTTGCATACAAGTTCTTTAAAGGAGAACTATACATGTGTCAGAGTTAGTAGTACACACATTTATTACAAAACCCTGGTTCAGAAAAGTGTGCTCCCTGAGGTATTCAGATAAGAGGCATATATGCTTATATGTATGTATATAGTAATATCTCCCTGCTCATTCAGCACAGAGTTAGACCAGCTTTTTCAAGTTTATAGTAGAGGCCGTAATTACCTTTAAAAAAAATAATTTTAACATAAATAAATAAGATCAAACTATTACCTCTAGTAAACCAGTTCTTAGCATCCCCCAAATAGAGAAAATAATAGATTAATTATCATATTAAGAAAGCTTCTGTTATGTCTATTATACTCAAGAACCATACAAGAGGGACATAACTCTATATCATCTGTGGATACTATACTGTGGGTAGCTATCTTTTTTTTTCCTTCCTTCTCCAATTTAATCTGAGAACAAATATTTGCTGCTAGAAAATGAACAGATAATTATTAAAGGCATAAATACAGACTAATTAGGGAGAGAAAACATTCTAACTCTAGAGTTTTTTTTTTTTTTTTAAGGAAATGACTATGTTTATTAATTGGGAAGACCTGAGTACAAACGGAGCTCACTCAATATACAATTTGATACCTTTTAATTTGGGATAGGGAGGAGACTCTAACCACAAATTAAAATATTTCAAGTGTAATTTCATGAACAAGCCTTAGATTTTTCCTTAAATATAAAACGGATTTAAGTAAAAACGCAAGATTTTCATGATTAAAATAGACAAACTTTTCAGACTAGCCAGCTCTTGTCTTACATGCTTTAAATGCACCCACTGTTTTTCACATTTTCCTTTTCCTGCTCTCTTGTGAGACAACTCCCACTGACCACACCAATAACTGTGGCTGAGCTTATATTGTTTTCCTTCGTTTTTTCTTCAATATTTTGCACTGTGAAACTGCTGCCACAAAGCCTGAAGACTGCACTTGATTGCTTACTGTAATACTAACATTTGCTAATTAGGAGTAGTGGCATTATCAGGCTTCAAAAGCAACAGCAGTGAAGGCTGAGCAGCTATGTCAAGGCTTTCCTCAGCATGTGGTATTTTTAACTTTGGCCACCATAGCTTTTTCTTCACTATATTTGTAGTTTTCTGCCATTTTCTCTCTTTAACTACAGAGACTGAAGGGAAGACCTAAGCATAATAATCCTGTTTTAATTCAGCTCAATTTGGGCCTAAAGCAAACATTGAATTACTCATGATTAATTCTAAGGAACAGAACCTACTCTCATGTTCAATGGGTCTATGTTTGAATCTAACTAGTAGCTTCCCCTTATCTTTCACTGCCTTTCAGTCTTTCTTTTCCCTGTGTTAATCCCCAAAGTGACTGAAGAATCATAACTTGCCATTCTCCTACTACACAAAATTTTTGTATTATGCAACTCACATTTCAAGGAACTTGTACTATTATCCTTGTATCATGTGTTCAAATTCAAATTAAATTCAGACCACTCTATAATAAGTGACAAGATGCATGAGGGCACTGTGATCTAGGCAACCATAATTATACAATTATTGATGAAGTTCCTGTTGATAAACAATGCAAACATTAGGAAATACTATTTTGCAATTAAGTGATGAAGAAAGCTGTTTACTGCCTTCCATTCTATCCTCTGTTAATAAGATTGAAGTTGCAGATGTTCATGTATGCTGCATTGATGTTAAATGGTGCATGATGCTCTAGGTGGTTCCCATAACCTTGCTTTGTCTACTCTGAACTGACTCAATTGATATGATAATATCGAAAAAATGCAGGGCTGAACTGGCACAATTTGCATAGCCTTCAAATCTGCCATTAATGGATAGCCAACTGCTTCTAAAAGTTCTTGTTCAGTTGTCACTGACAACAATGTATTAGACAAGCAATATTTTGAAATTAACCACACAGGTGGGGATATCACTTACTGAAGCTTTTATCTCATCAAACAAGGTACACATCAATGTATTTATAAAGCTAGCAATTGGGGACTTTGTGATCTTTTTGGGAGTTCAATTACTATTAGAGTAAGTATTAATATAAGGAAAGCAGAAATCATTCAGGAGTCACAAAACAGTGGTAGTAGCACTTGCAGCTTTTTGACACAGGTATAATATTTAGAGAAACACCTTTCTCCCTTTCACAAAACCTGTATTTCCATCTCATTATTAAATAAATATTATGTTTTAGATTAAGAAATAAAATCTTCAATGTTGTTCAATATTGCACTTTACTAATAAAAAAATCATCATGTAAGAGACTCCACATAAGAATGGTAGGAATTACTCTGATGCATGAAAATGAAATGACACACTAGGGAACTCAAACACTGAAGAAAACTGAAACACTTGCAAAAATATACTGAACAGAGAAGTAGAAAAATACCATAAATATAAGGGAGAACCAGAAATCTTTGAGTTTAGAATTTATGGGCACATGTGGATAAAAGACAGTATATTTGCCTTGGGGCAGGGGGTAGGGGATGGACAATTAAACAATTAGAGAAAAACTGCGAATAAATTAGAAGAATACAATTTTGAAACAAAAATTCTAGACAAGCTGATATAGAAAACTTAGTGCTAACAAAGGAATAATACAAAAGGGAAACACGTTGGGCTGCTCTGTACCACCTAGAAGTCAATATTAAATATTTAACTCCTCAAAGAGCAAACTCCCACATGACTAGCTGGATAAGACGTGGGCTAAAGGAATGTAGAGAAGCACCAGATAAAAGAAAATGTGCATACATATAATTAATGTTTTAAAGACGGGCAGCAAAAGTGTTTTTTAAAATAAAACCAGGCTGGGTATGGTGGCTCATGCCTGCAATTCCAGCACTTTTGGGAGGCCAAGGCAAGAGGATCACTTGAGGCCAGAAGGTGAGGCCAGCTTGGGCAACATACAAAGCCCCATCTCTACAAAAAAATTAAAAAATTAGCTGGGTATGGTGGCACTTATTCTCCTAGCTACTCAGGAGCCTGAGGCAGGAGCACTGCTCGAGCCCAGGAGTTTCGAGGTTACAGTGATCTATGATTGCATCCCTGAACTCCAGCCTGGGTAGCAGAGCAAGACCCTGCCTCAAAAATAAACAAACAAATAAAAAAAACAATTATTTCACTTAAGTCAAAGTTTGAACAATAGCTTGTTTTAACTTTGTGTTTATACTTGGTTTAAATCCTAAATTGAGCCCTTTCATTCTGAGCATTAGTTTTATTACAAGACTAGAATATAAACATAAAGGAAAATGGAGCCACTGTACACCGTATCCATTGCCCCTCTTAACTGAACTCATCCCTGTGGGAAGGCTGAATCTGTTCATAAGGACTGTACTTCCTATCTGATTAATATCAGATTAAACCTTCAAGAGGAGCTCTTACAGAGCATCCGGTTCAATGTGGTACAGATGCCTGGTCAGGGTTATTCCTGCTCTTTAACAGTTTCCCAAGCAATCCAGAAGGACAGAAAAATATTAATATGGATTTAAGTAGGTTGCAGGTACTAATGGCAGCCTAGGTAATTCAGACCAACTGTCTTATCAAGAATTAGAACATCTGGACATATTTTTTAAAAATCTGTTTGAAGGCATTGAAGTCCTAACAAAAGAATGAAGAATTACCAGGCTATAATACAGAGGATGATAGAAACCCAGCGAAGCGAGTCTGGTGTTTGATGCTAGGAGGACAAAGTCTGGAACCCAGTCTGTCAAGAGTAATGGGCCTAGTTAAAATCTCCTTATCTCAGGGTGGGAATCAAAAGGATTAAGGGTGTGTGAACAGGCAGTAGAAAGACCTAGACAAGGGATTGTAGCTTAGCCTCTAATCATCTAAACTTTAAACTTAGATTAAGATAAATACAGTGTGCCAATGTCCCCATGCCTGCCAAAAGCAAACGTGAATCATCCTATACCTCAAATTATTTCTATAAGCAATTTTGCAAATACAACATATCACTCACAATAAAAAATAAACAGTAATATAAAGAGGCAAGTGGGAAATTAAAACCAGCAGAAATTACAGCTTAATAAAGCAGTTCCAGATATTGAACTTAACAAACAGAAACTCTGAAATAACTATGCTTACTGATCAAGAGTTAAAGATAAAATCGAGAATTTTAACAGAGGACTAGAATGCAACAGACAGGTTTAAATGGAAATTGAAAGTAAAAATTTAGTGGATAGTTTTAATAGAAGCTTACACACAACTTAAAAAAGAATAGTGAACTCGAAGATAGAACAGAAGAAAATACCCACAATGAAGCCCAGTGAAGACAGATAAGATGCATTCTATATAGTTTCCCAAAGTAGAACTAGAACCTATGGGTAAAAGTGAGCAAGAAGGCAAATTTATGTTCAAGAGAAGGAAAAAATTTCTAACAATTTAGGGTTTATAAAACCAAATTAAATGGACCTCTCAGGTTGTGAATGTTTTAGAGAGGGTTTCTGACTTGAGTTGGGAATGAGATAAGATGATCACTCTGTCCCTTTCAATTTTAAGACCTTAGGATTTAGGCTAAGCATGGTGAGTCATGCCTGTAATCCTAGCACTTTAGGAGGCTGAGGTGGGTGGATTGCTTGAGGCCAGGAATTTAAGACCAGCCTGAGCAACATAGTGAGATGCCTGTCTCTACTAAAAACAAAAAAAATTAGCCAGGTATGGTGGCACACACCTGTAGTCCTAGCTACTTAGGAGGCTGAGGTGAGAGGATCCTTTGAACCCAGGAGTTTGAGGCTGCAGTGAGCTATGATCATGCTACTGCACTCCAGCCTGGGTGATAGTGACAGAGTAAGACCCTGTCTTAAAAAAAAAAAGAACTTAAGATTTTATAAGAATTCGTGCCGGGCGCGGTGGCTCACGCTTGTAATCCCAGCACTTTGGGAGGCCGAGGCGGGCGGATCACGAGGTCAGGAGATCGAGACCACGGTGAAACCCCGTCTCTACTAAAAATACAAAAAATTAGCCGGGCGTGGTGGCGGGCGCCTGTATTCCCAGCTGCTCGGAGAGGCTGAGGCAGGAGAATGGCGTGGACCTGGGAGGCGGAGCTTGCAGTGAGCCGAGATTGTGCCACTGCACTCCAGCCTGGGTGACAGAGCGAGACTCCGTCTCAAAAAAAAAAAAAAAAAAAAAAAAAAAAAGAATTCACAGAGTGATCAGGTAGAAAAATTAAACTCAGGAGAATAAGTTTGGAAAGACCATAGTATGATCCAATAAATGTAAAAGTATATAATATGTGTGAATGTAAGCACTCAGTAGAAAGATGTCTAGAAGTAATCACTAAATTGTTAACAAGGGTTATCTCTGGGGAGAATTTTAGTAAATATTGTATAAGAGGGAATATGGTAAAGATGGTATCAGTAACCATGAGATCAGAGTATTGCAACTAAGGGTATTACATTAGAGGAGGGGTTCTCAAACTTTTTCTCTTAAATAATTATTGAGGCCAGGTGCACTGGCTCATACCTGTAATACTAGTACTTTGGGAAGCCAAGGCAGGAGAATTGCTTGAGCCCAGAAGTTTGAAACCAGCCTGGGCAACATAGTGAGACCCTGTCTCTTTTTAAATTAAAAAAAAAAAAAAAAATTGAGTCCATCAAAAAACGTAAGCCAGGAAAAAAAAGAAAAAAAATTGAGGACTCCAAATAGATTTTGTGTGAGTCATATTTATTAATATTTACTGTATTAGAAATTAAAATGATCTCAAAAAATTTCTGAATAAACCTACATTTTAATATATTTTAATAAGAATAACTGTATATTCCAAACAAAAATATTAGTAAAGAGTATGGCATTTAAGTTTTTGCTAATCTCTTTAATATCTGGTTAACAGAAGTCAGCTGGATTCTTGTATTTTCTTCAGTATTCAATCTGTTGTGATATCATACATTACGTAGTCTCTGGAAAACTCTACTGTCATTGAGAGTCAAAAAGGCAAATAATATATTTGAATTACTGTGAAGTAGTTTTGACTTCACAGAAGAGATTCCTTGAAAGAGCCTCAGAAAGGGCACCCCCAGTGAGTCTACACTTTGAGAACCACTGCATTAGATTAAGGGCTATAGCTGTCACTAGGCTGGGAAGGTGGCCCTGTTCACTCTAGATAAGGTATAATTACTAGGAATGTGTCAGTTCTGTTGTGCTCACAGCTGTGGCTAGTAGGATAGGCCAATAAGGAATTCATGTTCTGCAACTTAGAAAAGATCCCAAACAGTGCTTATGTGAAAGCAAGCTGGCCAACAAGAATATTTTAGACTTCCCTAGTCAGATAAAGTACCATTGTGCTGATCCTTTTATGTAGTAATGGGCCTGAATTACATATCCCAACCTGTAATTGCTTTTTCATTGTTGGAAACAAGTTTTATATAAATGCATTAGACAAACTATACTAGCTGAAGCCTGACATGGAAGAACTAACAAAGGTCTCCAAAGTGAAGACAGACTTATCTCCATATTAGAATACTGATAACTTAAGACCAAGATAGAAACCCAACCCAAGATAGATGGGGATCTGAAACCTGCAAAGCATGGCAGCTGCCCCTTTCTGGACCACCAAAAAATTATTTATTTATTTTTAATTTTTAAAAAGTAATTTTTTTTTAGTAGAGATGTGGTCTTGCTATGTTGCCCAGGGTGGTCTCAAACTCCTGGGCTCAAGGGATCCTTCTGCCTCACCCTAGGATTTTAGGCATGGGCCATTATGCCTAGCCAACAGAAATGTTTAAAAATAAAATAGTAAAGGGTCCACAGCCTACCTTCTACTATGAAAGGCATGATTTAGCCCATTTGATCAGAAAGAAAATTAACAAGCCCTTGAGACTCTCTCCTACTAGGCCCCTAACTTTTGAAGACTTAAAAGAACCCAGTCACAGGTGTTGCAGACACCATTTTCTTCCTTAATTGGGAAGTCAAAGGCTCTATTTCAGATAATTTACTACAAGAGTTTGGTGCCCGAGTATTTTAATCTTTTCCCCATGGTATTACATCCTGACAGTGAAATAATATTTTACATTTGCCTACTCTTTAAAAATAAAAAGTCTGAGAGAATGGTCTCTATGAAATAAGAATTATATCCTATTCATCAAATAATTCTCTTAATACGACATTCCCATTACATTAACATCTAGACCTGGGCTTGTTAAAATATGGCCTGTGGGCCAAATCTGGCTAGCTGCCTATTTTTATAAATAGAGTCTTATTGGAATACAGCCACACCCATTTTTTTACATACAGCTGTTTTCAAGCTACAGAGGGAGAGTTGAGCACTTGCAACAGAGGTAGTATGCCCTGCAAAGCAGAAAATAATTACTATTTGACCGTTTATAAAGTTTGCCGATTCTTGATTTAAACATGTAGTCTATTAGAACTGAAAGATACATTAGAGATTTTTAAGCTACTCCTTTCACTTTATAGTTGAATAAAATGAGGCCCAGAGAACTGAAAAAGCACACAGAAGACAAGAGGAAGCTTCCTAGCACATGGGATTTCCCTGTTATTTTCCAGCTTACTCATTCCACACGAGGAATGCTGTGCCTATAAAGCAAGAGTCCTGCCGAGTCTCTTAAAGCCACATATGGTGTTGGCACAGAAACTGTTTTTTCAACACCTGGGTAACCAGGCTGTGTAGGTCCCAGGAGTGCACCAGTGCCCTCAGCTTCAGCTTTAGCCAATCCCTGAGGAGTTAGATCTGAGAGAGAGCCACTTTCAAGGCCCTGCCTCATTAGTCCCTGCTGCTACCGATCTAGCTCAGAGAAAACTGGTCCTTCCCTCATGCCTACTGCACCAAGGCCAGTCTTGAGTAAAGAGGCTTTGTTCAAAGAGGATTTGTTAATTAAGTCATCACTGTACTAATAAAACCCCAGAGCTTCAGCCAGTAGTAGTGTATGCTACTTTAGGGTTGCTGAATGTATATGTTTGTAACTAAAAGGAATATGTTCTTTTAGAAACAACTGATATGCTTTTTAAAGTATGAAAATAAGACATGGAAAATACAGAGTATCTAATATCTTACCCCCAGCACACTGGCATACTCACTCTTGCTACTTTGTTTTTGTTTTTTGTTTTGAGATGGAGTCTCGCTTGCTTGCCTGCTCTTGCTCGCTCTGTCACCCAGGCTGGAATGCAGTGGCGAGATCTCGGCTCACTGCAACCTCTGACTCCTGGGTTCAAGCGATTCTCCTGCCTCAGTCTCCCATGTAGCTGGGATTACAGGTACATGCCACCACACCCAGCTTATTTTTGTAATTTTAGTGGAGATGGGTTTTATCGTGTTGGCCAGGCCGGTCTGGAACTCCTGACCTCAAGTGATCTGCCCGCCTTGGCCTCCCAAAGTGTTGGGATTACAGGTGTGAACCACCATGCCCAGCCTCTCTTGCTACTTTGTAATAGCAGGTAATTGTATATTCTGATTTGTTTATACTCAAAGTCCTCAAATAAGTGATGAAGTTTCACAAAGTGAATGAACCCACTGTGTTGGTTTATTTTTCATATAACATAATATATATAATTTCAAGTTGCTACATTATTTTTAATGATGGCTTGAGTAAACAACATACTTTACCTATTATTTTTAGTTTGCGTTCATTTTTCTCACTATTATACATAAAAGTGACATGAATGTATTCACATGTAGATGCTCCCAGACTTCTGATTATTTAAATTCCAAGAGCTGAAATTGCTGTATAAAAGGATATGAAAACTTTTACCAATTTACACTCTAGCAATATTAAGAGTATATGACTACACCTTAAGTATCAAATAACAATTCTTTTAAAAAATTCTCCTATCTCACATATTCTAATTTGAACTTCTTGATGAAAGTCTCCTATGTCTTCTAACATATCCAGGTTCAACCTATAGAATCAATCTTCAGTAACTAGAGCTCAGCTGAGCATTGTGGTTCACGCTTATAATCCCAGCACTTTGGGAGGCTGAGGTGGGTGGATCACTTGAGTCCAGTAGTTCAAGACCAGCCTGGGGAATATGGTGAAACCCTGTCTCTACAAAAAAATCAAAAAATTAGCCAGATGTGGTGGTGCGCACCTGTAGTCCCAGCTACTCGGAAGGCTGAGGTGGGAGGATCACTTGAGTCTGGGAGGAAGAAGGGGTTGCAGTGAGCCATAATTGTGCCACTGTACTCCAGCCTTGGCAAGAGAGAGAGACCCTGTCTCAAAAAAACAAACAAAAACAATAACAAAAAACACAAACTAGAGGTCATATTAGTCTCAAACACAACCAGGATGACGCTGTCAGAAAGTCATTAAAAGTCTGATTTTAAAAGAAAAGTTCATTAATAAAAGCAAAAATGTACGAAGGTTCAAATAAGTTTGATTGAATGAGACATGGTTTCACTCTATTGCCCAGGCTACACTGCAAGTGGTATGATCATAGCTCAGTGTAACCTCGAGCTCCTCGGCTCATGTGATCACCTGCCTCAGCCTCCTGGGTAGCCAAGACTACAGGCGTGTGCCATCATGCCTGGCTAATTTCCACATTTTTTTTGCAGGGTCTCACTATGTTCCCAGGCTGGTCTTGAACTCCTGGCCTCAAGTGATTCTCCAGCCTCAGCCTCTCAAAATGTTGCAGTTACAGGCCAAAAAAGCTTTATTGAAAGTATTTATTACGATATAGAGCACGTAAGATATTGATCTTTCTGCATCTCTCACAATAAAAAAAATCAAGCTAATGTGGTATTGATATATTATATAAAACCTGCTTAAAACCCACTTTAATATTCAGTCCATAGAAACCAACTCAAGAAAAATAATCATCCAGAATTAGCATAAATTTACAAATCTATATCTTAATAAAGTGTATTACATCAGGACTCTAAATATGACACTCAATTTATTATACCTCAGGTAACCTACATTGCTTCAAGTCCTGTATAAATATTTTTAAATGGCCATCTCTTCTTTATATAGATAATGGTGTAGGACTTAAAATAGTTTATCTGACCATTCTAAGATGAAAGTCCTTTCCTTTGCTAACATCTTTATTGAAGCATGATTGACATACAATAAACTGCACTATTTAAGTGTACAATTGGAAAAGTTTGAATAGGTATTACTCATGAAGCCATCACCACAATCAAAACAAACACACACATCAATTCTAAAAGTTTCTTCGTGTGTCTTTGTAAGGTCCCACCCCTTCCTGCCCTCTATCCCTAGGCAGCCACTCATCTAGACTCAGCAGTCTCAAGGTTTGATTTGGATTTCTAATCAATTATCTTTTAGTGATTCAGGTAATACCACCTATACCCAGTGGGTTTTGTCTTCACAAATGGCTATCTAATTTGAACAACAGAGGTTACTTTCTAGGAAAATTTCTGAGCTACAGATTCCCTAAACCAAAAGCAGCCTCAAGTATTCTGCTAAGGACGGTACCAGTCTTCTGTAGAGACTGACAGCCTTCTCATATATCAATGTGTAATTATAGACTTCCAGCATAGCTGATGGTTGGTTCTTGGATCAACAATATTTTAAAACACATGAAAGAGGAATTAACTTGATTATTTAGAACCAGGTCTTTAGAACATTCACAGCAATTCTGCAATTCTGTTTTTTCTTCAGTTATGCTATATGTATTTAAAGATTTTTCTTTTCTTCTGAGTTAAGAAAAACATTCATTCAAGTCATTTTTTTTTCTTTTAAAGTTTGTCATTTTTGAAGAAAACTGTGCCAATGGTCAGTATCAATTCTTGGTTGTTGACTGGCTTTAAGAACCTATGATGATTATTTTATATTCAGAATTTTATTGATGAAACACATCTAGTGCTATTCTTCACACACATACAAAAAGACCTCCTAGGTATTTAATGTCCACTCAGATGAAAAGTGTCTATAAGTTATACAATTCTTAATATTGGGTTTATCATTTTTCTTCTAGTCACTTAAATTCAAAATATTAAGGTCATCCTTGTCTTCTTATAAAGTCACTAAATCCTGTTTCATCTCATATAGTCACCAAATCTTTCATGTCTTTTGCCCTTAGTGATGTGATCCTTATCTTTCTAGCTTCTGTACCTATGCTTAGCTTGCACATGTAGACATACTGAACTATGTCCCCCAATTCACCATGCTCTACTCTTCTTTGCCTGTGACCTTATATGTGCTGTTTCTTCTGGCTAGAATGTTGTTCTTTGCCTTCTTTGTTTGGTAAACTGTAACTACTCGTGTAAGGTTAAATCTTACCTAAAGCATGTCTTAGACTCTTCTGTATTATTGGCTGCTTCCTCTTCTTGTGTCCTTAACACCTTAAATATTCATCTATTATAGTTCTTATTACAACAAATTGTCATTATTTTTTCACACTTTTATATTTCATATATTATGAGTTCCTTGAATATAAAGACAAAAATATATACAGTCCTTTACCAAGTACATAGAATATAGTAGGCTCTCAATCTCTGTAGATGTAGAATCAATATATTTTATTACCTTTTTTTCATTAGCTTTCTATTATTTTAATTCAATTCCTATTGGTGCTTATCTAAATTGTTTCCAAATTGATCCGTTTGATAATAGTCTCTCCGTCCTCTAGTCTAATTTGTACACCAGCATGGGATTATATTCCTAAACCACTGTTTTGAACATACCATTCCTCTGCTCAAAACCCTTCAATAGTTTCCCACTTCCCTTCAAATAAGACCCAGCTCTGTAGCCAAGCACTCAAATCTCAGTGTAATCTAACCCTAAGTTATCTTTTTTACTTTATCACCTATTAATGTTTCTTATATTAAGTCTACACTAGTCACACAGGAATACTTACATTTTCTGGAACATTTTGTAGTTTCTATTTTTATTATTCTATTTTTGTTAGATTGTAATTAAAAAATAATTATCTATTGCCCTTTGAAAGTAGACTTTTTTTTTTTTTGAGACAGGGTCTCACTCTGTTGCCCAGGCTGGAGTGTAGTGATGTGATCATGGCTGACTGTTGCTGCCTTGAACTCCTGGGCTCCACGAACCTCCTTGCCTCAGCCTTCTGAGTAGCTAGGACTACAGGCATGTGCCACTGTGCCCAGCTAATTTTTTTTTTTTTTTGGTAGAGATGGGGTCTTGCTGTGTTGCCCAGGTTGGTCTCCAACCCCTGGCCTCATACAATTCTTCTGCCTTGGCCAACCAAAGTATTGGGATTACAGGTGTGAGCCACTGCACCTGGTCTGGAAGCAGGCTTTTAATTGAGGTATGACATATACAGAGAAGAGTACAAATTGGAAGTCTGACTCTGGAAATGTTGACCTTTAGACTAAATAGAGAGTTCTGAACATCCCTAATGAGTCTAGCCTGCAGCCAACATACTACCTTAATGTAGCCAACAAGTGACCACGTCAAGACAAGTAGAACTACTCGGCTGAGCCTAGCCTTGATTGGAGAATCATCAGAAAATAAAACTGCTGTTTTTTGTGTTACTAATTTATGGGGTGGTTCTTTATGGTGAAAAATTCCCTCTTTGCAATTACTAATCCCCATCAAAAGTAACTTGAGGCCTATTTCCATTGACTTTATACAAATGAAATCACATGGTATATACTCTTAATGTTTATATAACAATGTTTTAATATCACCTTCATCACTGAAGGAAAATATTGCTGGAGATAGAATTCTGGGTTGGCAGTTTTGTTTCAGCACTTCAAAGATGTTCCACTTTCTTTTGATCTCCACTGTAAGGAATCTGTAGTTGTTCATACAATTTCCCATTCTGTGCAATGGGCTATTTTGCTCTTCAATATCTTCTCTTCATCTTTTGGTTTCAGTAGTAGTCTAATTATATGTTTAGGTGTGGTTTTCTTTGTATTTATTCTGCCTGTGGTTCACAAGGCTTCCCAAATCTGTAAGTTCATGTCTTTCACCAGAAGCGGGAAACCTTACAGCCACTGTGTCTGGAATTGGTGGGTTCTTGGTCTCACTGACTTCAAGAATGAAGCGGTGGACCCTCGCGGTGAGTGTTAACAGCTCTTAAGGTGGCGCACCTGGAGTTTGTTCCTTCTGATGTTTGGATGTGTTTGGAGTTTCTTCCTTCTGGTGGGTTCGTGGTCTGGCTGGCTCAGGAGTGAAGCTGCAGACCTTCGCGGTGGGTGTTACAGCTCTTAAGGCAGCACGTCTGGAGTTGTTCGTTCCTCCCGGTGGGCTTGTGGTCTCGCTGGCTTCAGGAGTGAAGCTGCAGACCTTCGCGGTGAGTGTTACAGTTCATAAAAGCAGTGTGGACCCAGAGAGTAAGCAGTAGCAAGATTTATTGCAAAGAGCGAAAGAACTAAGCTTCCACAGCATGGAAGGGGACCCGAGCGGGTTGCCACTGCTGGCTCGGGCAGCCTGCTTTTATTCTCTTATCTGGCCCCACCCACGTCCTGCTGACTGGTAGAGCCAAGTGGTCTGTTTTGACAGGGTGCTGATTGGTGCGTTTACAATCCCTGAGCTAGATATAAATGTTCTCCACGTCCCCACCAGATTAGTTAGATACAGAGTATGGACACAAAGGTTCCCCAAGGCCCCACCAGAGTAGCTAGATACAGAGTGTCGATTGGTGCATTCACAAACCCTGAGCTAGACACAGGGTGCTGATTGGTGTGTTTACAAACCTTGAGCTAGATACAGAGTGCCGATTGGTGCATTTACAATCCCTGAGCTAGACATAAAGGTTCTCCAAGGCCCCACCAGAGTAGCTAGATACAGAGTGTCCACTGGTGCTTTCACAAACCCTAAGCTAGACACAGGGTGCTGATTGGTGTGTTTACAAACCTTGAGCTAGACACAGAGTGCCGATTGGTGTATTTACAATCCTTGAGCTAGACATAAAGGTTCTCCACATCCCACCAGAGTACCTAGATAGAGAGTGTCGATTGGTGCATTCACAAACCCTGAGCTAGACACACGGTGCTGATTGGTGTATTTACAATCCCTGCGCCAGACATAAAGGTTCTCCACGTCTCCTCCAGACTCAGGAGCCCAGCTGGCTTCACCCAGTGGATCCTGCACCAGGGCTGCAGGTGGAGCTGCCTGCCAGTCCCGAGTCGTGCGCTCGCACTCCTCAGCCCTTGGGTGGTCAACGGGACTGGGCGCCGTGGAGCAGGAGGTGGCACTCGTCGGGGAGGCTTGGGCGGCACAGGAGCCCATGGAGGGGGTGGGAGGCTCAGGCATGGCGGGCTGCAGGTCCCGAGCCCTGCCCCGCAGGAAGGCAGCTAAGGCCTGGTGAGAAATCGAGCGCAGCGCCGGTAGGCTGGCACTGCTGGGGGACCCAGTACACCCTCCGCAGCCGCTGGCCCGGGTGCTAAGCCCCTCATTGCCTGGGGCCGGCAGGGCTGACCAGCTGCTCTGAGTGCAGGGCTTGCCAAGCCCACGCCCACCTGGAACTCCAGCTGGCCCGCAATCGCCGCGCGCAGCCTGGGTTCCGGCTCGCGCCTCTCCCTCCACACCTCCCTGCAAGCTGAGGGTGCCGGCTCTGGCCTTGGCCAGCCCAGAAAAGGGCTCCCACAGTGCAGCGGTGGGCTGAAGGGCTCCTCAAGTGCCGCCAAAGTGGGAGCCCAGGCAGAGGAGGCACCCAGAGCGAGCGAGGGCTGTGAGGACTGCCAGCACGCTGTCACCTCTCACCATTATTCATCAAATATTTATCTTGCCTCATTCTCTAGCTCCTTTCCTTTTGAGACTCCAATTATGAACATTTTAGGCCCTTTGCTGTTGTCCTAAAGGTCACAGAAGCTCTGTTCACTGTTTTTTGTTTTTTTCCTGAGATGGAGTCTTGCTCTGTCTGCTTGGGCTGGAGTGCAATGGCATTATCTCGGCTCGCTGCAACCTCTGCCTCCCAGGTTCTAGTGATTCTCTTGCCTCATCCTACCAAGTAGCTGGGACTACAGGCGTGTGCCACCGCGCCCAGCTAATTTTTGTATTTTTAGCAGAGGCAGGGTTTCACCATGTTGGCCAGACCGGTCTCGAACTCCTGACTTCAGGAAATCCACCCACCCTGGCCTCCAAAAGTGCTGGGATTACAGATGTGAGCCACTGCACCCGGCCATGTTCATTGTTTTTTTCCTCTTCATTTTCCACACTTGATAATTTCTACATACCTATATTCAAGTTTGCTCCCTGTCATATTTAAATTACTGAAAGAGTACCCTGTGAACCTAAAATATTTACTCTCTGGTCCTTTAAGAAAAAAATGCCAGCCGAGCACGGTGGCTCACGCCTGTAATCCCAGCACTTTGGGAGGCCGAGGCGGGCGGATCCCGAAGTCAGGAGATCGAGACCATCCTGGCTAACACGGTGAAACCCCGTCTCTACTAAAAATAGAAAAACAAAATTAGCCGGGCATGGTGGCGGGAGCCTGTAGTCCCAGCTACTTGGGAGGCTGACGTGGGAGAATGGTGTGAACCGGGGAGGCGGAGCTTGCAGTGAGTGGAGATTGCGCCACTGCACTCCACTGCACTCCAGCCTGGGAGGCAGGGCGAGACTGGGTCTCAAAAAAAAAAAAAAATGCTGACCTCTGTTGTACAATCTACTCAAATATGTTTCTAAGGAGGGGAGGAGGGGATTATTATTATTTTTTTAAGTAGACAAGCGAACTTGGCTAGACTTAAATTCCAAACTCTGCACCCCAGCAATGGACAATGAGACATCTTTATTAAGTTCTTTTAGCCTTAGCTGGGCTGCTAGGAATCCACTCTGCATATGCGTAATTCAGGGGTCATCCAGAGATTTGGACAAGGTCTGTATGTAGAATTTAGGGCTACCTCTATGGTTTTTCTCCTTTCTGAAATTTGCTCACTCACTTTTTACCTAAACTCTTCCTCTGGATCTTCAAGCCAGTAAGACTGCATGTTTTCTACCAACTTTTAGGCATGCTACTTGGTGCCAACTTGGGCTGGCCCTAGAGAGAGTCATAAAAATAGGAAATGTACTCAAGGCCATTCTCCTTCTCCAAGTATAGACTCTCCTTCCGTTTCTGCCTGATTTTCATTCTTCTCCAGTGTCTCCAGGGTTTTGTAATATTTTGTTAAGAGTTATAATTGCTACCTGAAGAAGGGCTGTTCTGACATGAGCTATTCCTACCCTATTTAGTTTGGAATTCTGTATATACTCTTTTGGGTCTGACTTTGTTCCACATTATGTCTGTTACATTCATTCATATTGTTGAGTGGTAATCCATTCATTCTCTCTTCATTATGTATGCTATCACATAAACATATAATACATTCAGTTTACTCTTTATGGACCTTTGGGGTTGTTTCCAATTATTTTGGTCATTGCAAATAGTGCTGCTATATTTGTTGTAGCAAAAGACTAGAAATACCAAGATGTGTATCAAAAGAGGATTAGTAAAATAAAGTATGATGTGACAAGAAAATGAAATATCATGCAGCTATAAAAAATGGAACAATCTCTAAGATATATTAAGCAAAAAGGCAAGGTGTGGAACAATGTGTGTAGCTGACATTCAGTGGAAGCATTGGTTCACTCTGGGAAAGGGCTGATTAGATGAGTAACATCTAGAAGAAGGAATTTCATACTGTGTGAATATAATACCTTGAAAACACAGATTAAAAAACCTATAGAAGAAAACATCCCCAATATGTTGTATACATCATTCCATGTTCATAAAAATTAAAATACTAAATCAATTTCCATCTTATGTATATATTAATTCTCTATGGCTGAACATTTAGATTAGAATGAGCTAGAGCTCTGTGAAGTGATATGAAAAAACTTCCAGAATATATTATAAAGTGAAAAAAGGAAAAAACAAACATATCAACAGTATGCCACTTTTCACATAAAAAGGAAGGAGAAATAAAAAAATGCTCATGTATCTGCTCATCTGGGCATAAATAAATACAAGAATGAAATTCCATTAACTGAAGAATAGGTAAATAAAATGTTGTATGTCTATATGTAGAGAGCTAAATAGTGTTGCCCCTGAATTCATGTCCATCTCAGAATGTGACCTTATTTGGAAATAAAGTCTTTGCAGATTAATTAGTTAAGATGAGGTCACACTAGATTAGATTAGGCCCTATATCCAATTATTGGTGTCTTTAAAATAAAAGCAGTGGGCACAGAAAGATACACACAGGGAAGAAGGCCATGCGAAGACAGAGGCAAATACTGAAGTGATATAGCTATATGCAAAGGAATGACAAGAATTGATTTCCAGGAGCCCAGTAGCAAGGAAGAGACAAGGAACAATTTCCTAGAGTTTTCAGAGGGTACAAGGCCCTGCTGATACCTTTTATTTTGGACTTCTAGCCTTCAGAACTGTGAAATAATAAATTTCTGTTCTTTCAGGCCACTCACTTTGTGGTAATTTGTTATGGCGGCCCTAGGAAATGAATAAACCATGCAATAGAATGTTATATGGCAATAAAAAGAAGTAAAAAACGGACACATGCTATAATATGGATAAACCTTGAAAACATTATGTTAAGTGAAAGAAGCCTAACACAGAAAACCACATATTGTAAGAGTCCATTTATATGCAATTTCCAGAAAAGGCAAATGCATAGAGGCAGAAAGTAGATTAATGGTTGCTTAAGGTTGGGAGAAGATGGGTGAAGCTAGAGAGAGACAGTTTCTGGGATGATGAAAATGTTCTAAAACTGATTGTGGTGACGGTTGCACAACCTATGAATATACAAAAAAAATGAATTGTATACTTTAAATAAGGAAATTGTATGGTGTGTGAATTATATCTGAGTGAAGCTGTTAGAAAAAAAAAAGAAATACAGAAAAGATAAGTAAAAAACTGAGATTGGTTACCTACAAGAGGTAGGTGGGAACAGGGTGGGAAGAAGGCTAAAACAAGAATGGCGAAAAAGTAATGTCAGGGAAGTGACACTTCTTTTACTATATGTTTGTGAATAGTTCTTGACTTTTAAAACCATGGTAATTTTCTATATATTTAAAAAACTTAATTAAAATTAACCAGGATGTGTGGTTGTGTGAGCTCCTCATTTTGCTCTGCTTATATGTTTCCCTGGTCTTGATGGTTCAGGCTGCACTTACAGAGTTGGGGTAACAGCTCTAAGCCAGTCCTGAACTCTGTGGTATTGGATTGCAATAGGTGATACTACTGTGCACTCATGTTTTAAAAATATATACACAGGGCCAGGTGCAGTGGCTCACGTCTGTAATCCCAGCACTTTAGGAGGCTGAGGCAGGTGGATCACCCGAGGTCAGGAGTTTGAGACCATTCCTGACCAACATGGAGAAACACCATCTCTACTAAAAAAAAAAAAAAAAAAAAAAAATTAGCTGGGCATGGGAGGCTGAGGCAGGAGAATTGCTTGGACCCAGGAGACAGAGGTTGCAGTGAGCTGAGGTCGCACCATTGCACTCCAGCCTGGGCAACAAGAGCAAAACTCCTTCTCAAAAAAAAAAAAAAAAAAAAAAAATCATATATATATATCACACGCATACACACACACACACATGCACACAGGTTAAATATAGACACAGATATAGATGTGTGTATAAATTCTTAGTATCCAATAAAAGAAACCAGGGCTTCCTGGAGAAATTCCTATTTCATGGCTGGGGCAAGGAAAACACAAGATGAACCTGGAGATCTTGTGGTCGCAGAATGTAAGGAAGTCAGAAAATAACTGTAGTACATTGGAAGTTCGTAAGAGCCAACTTGAGGGCACTTCCAATGGTCAAATCTAGGACAATTTGAAGAACACAATAAATAGTGATAGTAATATATTTTAAATAATAGAATAAAATATTCATGAGTCCATATAAGTAAATTAATAAACAAAAAAATGGGGAAGAAAAAGCTCTTCTCTATTAACAAGTGTATAATTTTGAATTGAGAAGTTTATAAGGAATAATAAAAATAAAATATAATTCTTTGGCTAATACCACAGTAATAATTATTTCAGGCAAGATTAATCCATGTATGTATGGAAGACATATCTCGAAGTACCTCTCCATGAGATATTTATTCATTAAGAAAGGAAAAATACTAACTTTACAATGGAGAAAACTGGCAGGCACCACTTTAACCAAGTAAAGTGAATCGAAGTCAACATCACTACTATCGAGGCTAATTGGTATCACATGTCTTTGAATATGATTTGCTGAGAAGAGCATAATATTATTTCTGTGGTATTCTTGCCAAAAATGCATAATCTGAATTTTATCACTGGGAAACATTAGTCAAACAAAAATTGAGAGACATTCTATAAAATAACTGGCCAGTACTCTTCAAAAGCATTAATATTAAGGAGGAGAAAAAAAGACTGAAGAATTATGCCAGATAGTAACAGAATAAAAGAACATGATTACCTACTAAGCACAGAGTAGAATCCTATATTGTATCCTGGACCAAAAAAAAAAAAAAAAAAAGGTGGGATAATTGGGAACATCTGAAAAAGGTCTGTAGCTTCAATAATAGTATCACGTCTATAGTAGTTTGCTGGTTTTAAAATTTTATTTATTTGACAAAAATTCTACCTATTAACTCCTTGGTTTTGATATATGTACTCTGGTTATATAAAATGCTAATGTTTGGGAAAGCTGGATGAAGGATATATGGAAAATATCTACTATTTTTACAACTTTTTTTTTGCTGCAAAATGAGAAGTTAAAAAAATTAAAGAATGTAAGACCAATGCTATGAAGAACATTTTTGCATGTAAATCTGTGCATATGTTAAATTATTCCATAGGATTAATTTGTAAGTAAAGTTACTGAGTCAAAGGATATGCATATTTTAAGGCTTTTGATATGTATTCTCAAGCTGTCACCAAGAAAAACTGCACACCAACATTTATCCCACTAGTAGTGGGTCTTAATTTTTCTCAAATTTCTAAGATGTACCAGCTGATATCTAAGGTCATTTCTAGTTATATTTTGCATCAAGGCCAGGCACGGTGGCTCATGCCTGTAATCCCAGCACTTTGGGAGGCCAAGGCAGGCGGATCATGAGGTCAGGAGATCGAGACCATCCTGGCTAACATGGTGAAACCCCGTCCCTACTAAAAATACAAAAAAAAAATTAGCCGGGTGTGGTGGTGGGCGCCTGTAGTCCCAGCTACTCGGGAGGCTGAGGCAGGAGAATGGCATGAACCTGGGAGGCGGAGTTTGCAGTGAGCTGAAATCGCGCCACCGCACTCCAGCCTGGGCAACAGAGTGAGACTCCATCTCAAAAAAAAAAAAAAAAGTTATATTTTGCATCAAAATCTCATTTGTATTTGACAAACCAGTTCACATGTCACTTTTAAAATACATTGTTTCTCTGATCACCAGTGTGATGTGAAGTCATGCATTATTTCTATAGTGCATTTTTTGGTAAAATTCACATAATCCTTTCTACATACTGTCTTCTAGTGTACACTTCACAAGTATAAGCTCTTTGAAGTAAGGGCCATATATCTTTGTATCCAATTATTACTTCAAATATGGTATACATAGCAGTGGTTTAATTTAGCACTGCAGTAGTTAAGTTGCAACTGGCTTCCTGTCATAGACATGTTCAGATACCTTATCTGCTGACATTTCAAGTCTTAATTTTGCTTGCATGAGCTCCTCATTTTGCTCTGCTCATATCTTTCTTGAGTCTTGATAGTTAGGGATGCACTTACTTATAGAGTTGGGGTAACAGCTCTAAGCTAGTCCTGACAAGGGAAGAATACAAATCAAGAATAGGATGCCCTGCAATCCCAGTGACTCAGGAGGCCAAAGCAGGAGAATCACTTGAGGCCAGGAATTTTAAACCAGCCTGGACAACACAGCAAGACCCTGTCTCCAAAAGAATAGAAAAAAATTAGCCAGCATGGTGGTGTGTGCCTGTAGTCCCAGCTATATGGGAGGCTGAGGCAGGAGGATTGTTTGAGCCCAAGTGTTCCAGGATGAAGTGAGCTAAGATCACTCCACTCTACTCCAGCCTGGGAGACAGTCTCTTTAACTTAAAAAAAAAAAAGAGTAGGGTGCAGAATTATTTCTGACATCCAGATGTAAGTTGTGATGATCTAATTGTGACTGCAAAGCTTCTGTTCTAGCTTAATAAATTGTATTCTGCACTAATCCTAGGAACTGGAATGAGCTTTGGTCTAGATTCCCTATCTTTAGCTATGACTGATTATCCCTCCTAGTCTCTGCCTTCTAAAACTAGAGTGCTCTAACTCCAAGGTGTTGGTTAGGCATTTTAGTGCTTGCCAGTTCCTGACAACCTTTCTTCTTAGAAGACCAATATAACTCCTTTTATATAAGAATAGACTTTTCCAAGTGACACTGGTTGTTTAAGAAAGAGCTTTTTCCAGTTTTCTTCTGCCACTCTCAGCTCACACAATATCTTGGTTGTATTCATATTAGAAGTAAGGAGGTTGTTGTACCCCTTTGGAGTTAGATTAGTGCTCCAAAAAGGATGCATAGTGGTTTGGTTGAATAGCAAAGTCAGTAAAGTGGAGCCAGCAGGACTTGAAAAAAACTTAATCCAGGTGAGACGAGTGAGATTCTTCAGAACATCTGCCTCACCTGGATTAAGTTTTTTTCAGGTACTACTGGCTGCACTTTACAGACTCTCCTATTCAACCAAAGCACTATGCCTTATTCCTGGACCATTAATCTAATTTCCATAATCCTATTTAGTGCAGCTTTGGCTTGTGAACTACAAAAACAGCACAAGAGGTCAACATCCAAGACCCGTGACTGGCATGACTCATCTGAAAAGAAATGATCACCTCAATAGTAAACAGATATTTCTATTTTCCCTTGTTAAGTAAAACCTAGAAAAACTAGAAGAAAAAAGCTGATGCTTTGAGCCTGAATTGAGACTATTAAATACATAGTAATACATAGAAAGCTGAGTTGCAAATAGATCCCAGATTAAATGTCACAACTGTCAATGGTGACAAATGTCTCTATGTATAGATTGTTTACAAGTGGCATGCTGGGTTGGGTTCTTAATATCACCTGTCAAAGAAACCTAATGATCCCCATTATGATCCACCTCGTATGCTCAAATACCAACATGTAGGCTTCTAAAAGCTTACTGCAGCCAACTGTTCAGTTAAAAAACATTGTGGTAGGCTGGGTGTGGTGGCTCACACCTATAATCCAAGCACTTTGGGAGGCCGAGGCAGGAGGATCACTTGAGGTCAGGAGTTTGGGATCAGCCTGGCCAACACGGTGAAACCCGTCTCTGCTAACAATACCAAAAAAAATTAGCCAGGTGAGGTGGTGTATGCCTGTAATCCTAGCTTCTGGGGAGGTTGAGGTGGGAGGATTGCTTGAACCCGGGGGTGGAGGTTGCAGTGAGCCGAGATCGCGCCACTGCACACTCCAGCCTGGGCGACAGAGCAAGGCTCCGTCTCAAAAAAACAAAACAAAATACAACAAAAAGAAACACTGTGAATTTCTTTCCCCTGCCCAAAACACTCTTAGTACTTAAAAAAAAAAAAAAAAAAAAAAAAAAAAAAAAAAAAAAAAAAAAAAAACCTCAACAAAATAAATCTGCAGAGCAATGTTAAAGTAAAAATCGATAAACCTGAGGCCATTTCGAAAGAAAGCTTTTTTTCTTTAGACAGGGTCTCACTCTGTCACCGAGGCTGAAGTATACACAATCATAGCTCACTGCAGCCTCAAACTCCCTGGATCAAGTGATTCTCCCTCCTCAGCTGGGACTACAGGTGCGCATCACTGTGCTGGGCTAATTTTTTACTATTTATTTTTTTAGTAGAGATGAGGTCTCGCTGTGTTGCTCAGGCTGGTCTTGAACTCCTGAGCTCAAGGGATCCTTCTGCCTTAGCCTCCCAAAATGCTGAGATTACAGGCATGAGCCAAGAAAGCTTTCTTTTTTTTTTTGATTACCCTGTGTGCCAAATTCTCAAAGTAGTGAGAGCCAAATCTCCAAAAAGCTTATATATATATGCTATGAGGGCCTAAGGTCTAAATGCTTTAACAGATCCCTGAATAGTCAACTGCAAAAATACTGTTTATTTGATCATAACAAATAGCAATGTAGATCCTTCATAGTAATCATGTAATGATCTCTAATTTATGGTAGAAATAAAATGATAAATCTTACTACAAGAAACAGAAAACCAAGGCCATGGATTATGTTCCACAATTTATGGGACTATTCAGATTAACCAGCAGTATAGACAGAAATATGAACCTTGCTAGGGATCCATATAACTGTTGCAGGAAACTACCCTTGTTCTCTAGGCCTCCACTCATTGTTCCACATCCAATCTTCCTTAAGCCCTAGACACCCTCTAGATATTTAAACAACATCCGGAGGGAATAAGGTAATTTTAAAATTCCTTCATTAAAATGCAAGCCACTGAAGGAAAAATGTTCCATAGAAAATTCAGTCACAAATATTTATTTAAATGTTCACAAAAGTCACTTTCAATCATATACATCCTATAAATTTAGACTCTTGGGCCAGGTGCAGTGGCTCATGCCTGTAATCCCAGCACTTTGGGAGGCTGAGGCAGGTGGATCACTTGAGGTCAAGAGTTGAAGACCAGCTTGGTAAACATGGTAAAACCCCATCTCTACTAAAAATACAAAAAATTAGCCAGGCATGTTGGCACACACCTGTAGTCCCAGCTACTTGGAAGAGGCTGAGGCAGGAGAATCGCTTGAACCCTGGAGGTGGAGGTTGCAGTGGGCTGAGATCGTGCCACTGCACTCCAGCCTGGGGACAGAGCAAGACTCCTTCAAAAAAAATTAGACTGTTTAGTGAAGACATATTTTTACTGTTCTAAATTTCAGGTGATTCTACCATTGATTTCTGGACCCTTAAACCATGACTATCTCCTGGAAGTGGACACAAGTTTTTAATGTTAACTGCTGCTTATATGTGGATTTAAAATGGGGTGAATATGATTTTCTTTAAAATATTATTTTAAACACCTATTTCAAACATCTATTTCTAGAGTCTATTATCAGAATTTCTAGAATTTAGTATCAGCTACAGTATCTCCTAATTTAGTATCAACTACACTAGTTGATTTATTTATTATCAACTACACATTTTATTAATGAGTTACCCTTTTTTGTTAAATAAAAAAATGTTTAATAAAATCCCATCTAGTAGTAATTCTTTTAGCAAACACTATAGTATAAACTTTCTCCATGACTGAATTCATTAGCCTTTTGCATTAGTCTTTATTTACCGTCTTTAAACCAAGCCAATCTTTATTAATTTTCTAAGGCATTTCCCTAGTGCTTTTACCATAATTTTTCTCTACAATTTTTCTAACCCTATCACATTTGTCTCACTATAACCCCATGGGATTGTTCATCACTAATACTTTTTAGAGGGATTATTGCAGCTTTTATTCTTTAGCATTTAATTAAAAAAAGGATTTTCATCTTTAGTATTTGTTGATCCTTCTGAAACAGGGCTTTATAAACAAATAGAAGTGTGATTCCTTTCTTTTATGGAATTATGGTAAACTGACCACAAAATGTTTCTCAGTCCAAAGGATGTCTTCTCTCTATATATATACTTTAAGCACTTAATAATGTATTGCCCAGCATAGCATTTAAGTCCCATCACAATTACCATTTCAGAGATGCTTGCCCCGTATCTCCCTTCTGCCATTCCTTGTAACAAATCATATGAAGGACCCTGCCTTTTGCTCTTATTACCTCATTAACTTTGAATACCTTTGTAATCTCAACTTGCCAAAATTGTAAGGATTCCTCAAGGCCTAGTTCACACATCACTGGCTTTGAAAAGCTTTCCCCAACTTCTTGTTCCTTTTGTTCTATAAAAATTAGCTCATGAAAGTAATACCATTTTCCACATCATATTATTTAAGTATGTCTCTTCTAGATTTCAAGGAAAGGAGTTTTTGTTTTGTTCATCTTTATAACCACAATTCTTGACATACGGTAGGCACTCAATAAAACCATAAGGAATTGAATTTATTTGTGCTGTTACATGACTGCATTATCTGTAAGTATCTTGCCTCTCCAACTTGTCTTGCTTGAGATTAGAGATTCTCACGTTTTTTCTTAAGTTCTATATTACCTGGCAATATACTTAGCACATGATCAAGAATCTTTTCACTGGAAGAAATGTTAGAAATAAACACAGCCAAAAACCTCAACCAATACACAAATTCATTTTACCAAATATTTTTGTTTAAATATCTATAATGATTAGTGTGACCATATGGGCTGGTTTGCCCAGAATTGTCCTAGTATTATTAATAGCACCCCCCTCTTTCACTCTCAAAAGCATCTGAGTTTTTCTAATAAGTTATATAGTCATCCTAATAACGAAAAAACTGCTTACTTCCTCACAAGTACTGACAGCTAAACAGCTCTATTATTGTACTTTTTGCATACTAAACCATGTGAATTACTTACAAAAACACCTGTTTTTTAAACTGCCCCTTCATTATGGTAAGGGGTGGAGTTCTAGGACTAGAGGAAATAATTAAGTATAAGCAAAATTTACCATGATAAATAAATTGAATAGATGGCTAAGTGCCAAATTATTAACAAAAGAATTTGGATATTTTGAGATTTTAGAATTATTAAACAAGAAAGGCTTTAAAAACACAGAAGGTTTTAAAACACAAAAATTTAAAATTTAAAATAGCTTAACAACAGCAGAGAAAAGCTAAACAAATTTTCTGGGCCAAGGCTCAGCAAAGTTGGGGTGGAACCTTAGAAATGATGGCTTCTATTGGGATACTTAAAAAAAAAAATCAGGCCGGGCGCGGTGGCTCACGCTTGTAATCCCAGCACTTTGGGAGGCCGAGGCGGGCGGATCACGAGGTCAGGAGATCGAGACCACGGTGAAACCCCGTCTCTACTAAAAAATACAAAAAATTAGCCGGGCGTGGTGGCGGGCGCCTGTAGTCCCAGCTACTCGGAGAGGCTGAGGCAGGAGAATGGCGTGAACCCGGGAGGCGGAGCTTGCAGTGA